>NC_051854.1:45100027-45700027 GCF_905115235.1 Hermetia illucens | reverse complement strand
CTATCTAAGACCGGTTGTTGCACCGTTGATGATGATGATGAAACGTTTTTAGAAAATCGATTGAGACAAAAAAGATACCTTACGCCAAAGCTCTGGAGACCCCCTTATATCAATTCATGATTCCTACCTTTGGCATGAAAATTCTTAAGGAACCATTGATTAATGCAAAATGTCTGATTATTCACTTAGGATAGTATATTTTATTTAAACTTCATAAATTTTCAAGTTAAGATATTCAATTCTCTAAAATGGAAACTAAGATATGATAATGCCTGGATCACGTTGCAATTTAATGTTATAACTTTCTACGAACGAAATGAATATTTCACGGATAGTGGCTGCATTTCACGCTCCATGACCAACCGTACTCGAGATAATAAGTCCAAAGTCACACAAAGTTAATTGGCTTTGCAAAGTCTATTACGAGCAAAGGAGCAATAAGACACTTTCTGCTTTATATTTACTTTTTTCTTGACGTGTGCTTCCACGCTTGACGAACAATTTGCAGGACTGTTGTATGGTACCTTAGGAAAAGTTTTGATGGAGACTAAGCATGGTTATTCACCTAATATGTGTGTTTTATGAATGTAAAATGTGTTTTATTTCATCATCTTGGAAGAGTCCCCTGGAATTTTATTATTATCGGAATCATGCCCTGATTCGCTATGTTATAGTAATATATTAATTTATACTGTCTACGGTATACAATTTACTACCGGCACAAACGTAAGGGGCGTCTACGCCTATCTGCCAGCCACTGCTCCGGCAGAATTGCACATAATTCGGTTTGAATCTATGGTACACGGTTGAAGATTTAGACTGATGCAGTGGAAAGTTGACCCTCACTCCCTATCATCAGTTTGGCAAAATGTTCCTAGTTCAAGCCTATAGTTTGCTGGGATCAGATTTATAGTAATCGAGGGGCGAAGCAGTGGACAGTAGAGGTGTCCAAAACATTATCTTAAGAGCGCTAATGTTAGTTGACGGTATATTACCACATCATTTTTGTAATGAGATGATGTTGAGTAAAGAGGTGATGCTTGGTAATGGGGTGATGCCAGGTAATAGGATAATGCTAGGAAATGGGATGATACTTGGTAATGCGGTAATTTGAATCGCGCTCGGTGATGGTAATGTAATATCACACTTTAAGGTGATATCACTTTTGGAATATTACATATATCACCTACTTATTTCTAGTGGACAAACGGATAGACTGACGTGGAATATAATTCTCTGGGAGTCTACCTGTCTATCTTTGGTGTTGATATATGGCTGCGCATGGATCAAGGCTTTGATACCTATACTCTGTACGAGGTGACTCTACTATTAACAAAATGCTACGGATCTAGATTGAGGGGTCGAAAAACATTTTCCCTAATCCAGGGTGTTATGCGAACTATTCCCATTGGATAGTTTGCATTCTCGGGTAATCAACTGTATTCAATCGGGACTTCAATGATACTTGCTCGACTCAATCAGTAAGCTGACTTTACCGTGCTACAAGAGAAGGAGGGGGGGGGGGGGGGGGGTATACGACTGACTTCCTAACCCTTACAAGTCGGAAATCGGTAGCTCGGCCCTTCAGGTATAAAAAGGTTTCTTTGTTTATTATTTAAGCATGTTTGAGTTCAGAGCTATTCCATTTGTATTAAGCTTGTAATATACATATATACAGGGTGCTTACAGTATTTGAGGACAACTTGAGAGTAGAACTAATTACCTTTCACTTTGACCAAAATTTCGTGAAACTTCACGAACTTTTTACACAACATTAACTTATTACATATCTGTAAAATAATTCAATAAAATTTTCATAAGCTGCAAAAACTTCCTCAACCCGGGTCCGGAAAAGATTGTATGCCCGAATCAAATGCTTCTTATTCATATTGACCATAACGATATTAATTGCAGCCTTCAGGTCATAAGTTCAGCGTTATGTGGTCATGGAAATTTTCGACCCCCAATCTTGTCTCGCCATCGCTTTGTGTGAAGAAGCAGAGTCTTGCAGAAAGATATATATGGGTTGTCACCGTGAAAACTATTAATCCTGGATTTCACTTCTGCCTCTAGAGCCTTGCTATATGCAACAAGATTTACTCGAAGTCCCTGAGTAAAGAAATGTGGTGGCGTGACATGTCCTTTGTTGCTCATAATACCCAAACCCATAACAGTGGCTGGAAACTTCGTGTGCATGACAACAGGAACTTCTGTAGGATTGTAACATAGCAATCTGTCATTTCTGCGGTTGGTCTTAATAATAATCGTTGGCACAACAATCCATATTGGATCAGGGCCTTGAAGTGTGTTAGAGCACTTTATTCAAGACCGTAACGGTACACCACAGTACACTGTGGGAGGCAATGTGGTCAGCATTGCGCTCGCCCGAGATTATTACCCTGATTTGACTCAGGTACTCATTCACAGCTGAGTCGACTGGTGTCCGACATCCAATCACGATAACAAATTTCTCTGCCCCCAGCGAGATTTGAACCGCGACCTTCCGCTACGACAGCCCAGCGCTCTAACCACTTGAGCCATCCGGACGCGGTTGGTCTTGGTCAACATTTTTTCGTAGAAAAAAAAAAACATTCTATCTAAGGCGCTTCAGGATGCTAATTATGTTTGGAAGCCGTTTTAATCGGATAACTCGCTATTCTCGTGTTTGCTCCAATATAAACTGTCTTCTGCGCATAACGTAGGATTTACACCGGAGATCTTCGTGGCCAACTCGACGGGTATGACCGTCGGAAACATTAAGCTTCCTCGTAAGGGCCTCATTGATTTTGAAGGGTCCTCATCAATGATTGCTTGCACTTGTTGAATGGTGCTCAGAGGTAGCGGGGAGGAAGATTGGGCGGCAACCCTGTCGGCTGAACCAAAACCAAGTGGCCGAAGAGAAACTCCATAGTGGTGGTACCAGGAGACACTGTATTCACTTTGGTTTGCCGGCCGTGATGCAGTAGGCGAATGCTCCAAGGGCCTAATTAGGGCGATCAGACCCGAATCTGCACGGGGACTCATCTGAAGTGGCAATAGTCACGAAACCTTACCAGGGGTATATTGGTACCATGGGAACCGGATTAGCCGCTGGACTCACATACTTCAGGAGAATCCCTGTCGTATGTGCGTTCAGCTCGGTTGTTTGCGGTTGGCCCCCTAGTGGGAGCTTCATGCAGGTTGTGGTTGCGTTCAAACGAACAGAGACCTTCGGGTCTCAGCGTGATGTTGCCTTTCAACACGGGTGCCGTACTTCCCAGTTCGGTAGAGATTTTGGTAGGTCTTGCATCCACCAGTATGAATGTTGAGCCAAGCACTCGGCATAGACTGGTACCGTTGTTGCTTGTCACAGCGGGTCTCTGATTGTAGTCACAAAATCAATACGTGTCTTAAGAAAACCGTGGGATTAAGTCTACGAGACAGGTACTCACCTAAAACCCCCAAGGACTTACTGCACTTGTTGAATAAATTGTGCAGATCGGACATTTATTTGAAAAAAAAAAAATAATGGTTTATGTATGTCCTCAAATACCGTACGCACCCTGTATGTATATTTAGCATCAAAGTTTATACTAAAGCCTATGTTATATTTTTATAAATGTCGGATAAATCCAAGGGGGGTGTCTAATCAATATCTCAAAAACGCAGTAATATAGCTTCATGATTTTTCTGAGTTACTGAGAATGGGTCCGTTGTAGAAATTATCATTTTCAACCCCCCGCACTTTCTGCCTTTCCAACAAAGGTCAGAACAAAAACTGGCTTTGAAAAGCCAAGTTCCTTTTGCATGTAACCGGAATGCATCGCACACAAACTGGTCTACTAGGCGTAATACAGGTGACTACGCCCAAGAAGCGAGCAGTTGAGAAGTTAAGCAGTAGAGCCAAGCTCAATATTGGGCTGCTGCGAAAACCACAACAATCAAAGGTATTTGGGCATAGGGTAGGGACCAGCAAAAGTACATCATATGTCAGGAAGGAGACAGGACTTAGTGGTGCAGTTGCTAAATGATATCTGCGTTACCCGAAGGAAGGTCTGGAACCAGAAGAGATCCTCAAGAAGACTCTGGAGAGAACCAAGCTTTCAACAATGGAATTAAAGACAAGGGGAGCAGTAGAGATCAGCCCACAAGAGGGGAATGCTCCCAAGAAACGCTAATTCGAACTCCAGAAAGCGAATATCCCGATGGGTTAGCGGTGAAGGTAGGTGCCAGGAGCCCGCCGGTAGGAATACTAGTGTGGTCAAGAGCACTTGATTCACTCGTAAGGAGCAGGAAATCATCGAAGATCTTATCGTCAGGTAGATGTGCGAGGGATGGAGCGCGTACCTTGCGTTCGTGGTATACGGACTTATACTGGTGGACTGCGCGACAAAGGACGATAGACTGGCGAAGTTCTGCGAGGGTAAGGTGCTACCACTTATACTCGGTTGCGATACCAAAGTTCATTCTGAGATCTGGGGAAGCAGCAACACTAATCCAAGAGGTGAATACCTTCTTGAATTTATCCTTAACAATAGGCTAGAAATATATTGGGTTAGGGAAAAAGAAATGTCGTATTTTGTCAATAGATGACGACATTTAAACATATCTTGTGTTGTACTTATCGCATCGGGTCATACTATTCGGCGATTTGAAGACGACAATCTGTGCTACAAGTATCTTTTTGATAATATTGTGATCGTACGTTTCAGTTTCAAGTTATAGCGCATCAAAGATGGAGTCCACCAAGCAAGAAATTCGTCATATTTTACGTTTTTACTACCTGAGAGGTAAATATGCAACGAAGGCGGCCGAAAAAAATTGTGAAGTTTACGGGCCCGACACTGTAACGATTTGCATAGCACAGCGTTGGTTCGATCGATTTCGTTCTGGTGTAGTGGATATCGAAGGTACACCCCGTATTGGTAGGCCAATCGTCGTAGAAACCGATAAAATCGTTGAAATCATCTAAGTTGCCCGGCATGTGAGCATTCGCTCGATTGGTCAGAAACTTGGTATAGACCATAAAACCGTTTGGAACCATTTGCAGAAGATTGGATTCCAAAAAAAACCGGATGTCTGGGTGCCCCATGAGTTGACGCAAAAAAATCTTTCGGACCGAACCAACGCCTGCGATGCACTGCTGAAACGGAACGAATTCGACCCATTTTTGAAGCGGTTGGTGACTGGTGATGAAAAGTGGATCACGTACGACAACCTCAAGCGAAAAAATTGTGGCCGAAGCGCGGCGAGCCGGCCCGAACCATCGCCAAGCCTCACACATTTTTGATGACCCGTCAGAAACTACGGGAGCTCGGATGGGATGCCCTATCGCACCCACCGTATAGTCCGGACCTGGCGCCAAGTGATTACCATCTCTACCGGTCCATGCAAATGGTATTGGTGCTACTAAGTTGGCCTCAAAAGAGAGCTTCGGCTGAAAATTACGGGGAAAAACGAAGTCTATGGTGATCCCTGCTATTATCATTTGTTTTATTGAAAATTCTATCCCGGGGCCCCGAGAAAACTCCGAGGGAGGAGGAGACCTCTCTTTCTTATCCTCCTCTAAATTTTATTTAATTAGCATTGCATAAAAATTAAAGCCACTTAATTCTTTAGTGAATTTTGAAAAATTTAGGAAGCCCAATGTCCCATATTTGTCAAAAGTCCATTTACGAGATATATACGTCCGGAGCTAGATTCGTCAAAAAAGAGTTAGACTTAAAAAATAGTAGGCCATACTCCTTTGAACCACTTAATTACTTCGACTATAAAAAAACAACCACCACGAATCCAACGCCCTGTATTTACAATGATACGAGAAATTCAATGAAACTGGATCCTTGCGTGCTAGTTCTTTTTTAGATAATGTGAATGTAGACCTCCCTTCGCCGATGGCTGCCTCCCCGACAGGATTTTGAGATAATATAAAAAGTACCTGCCACGTTCGTGAAAAAAACTGTGCCTGCCAGAAGTTATGTATTCATTCGTTTACGCTATTTCATACACGCAACCATAAAAAAGGAAAAGGTAATCGATTTAAAAGGAAAAAAAAAGTCCTGTAAACGGTGGGAACGACTAGTTGGCAGTTTTCCACATAAACTCGTGATACACAATGTATTATCGGTTGGCTGAATATCCTTCCTTTCTGCCTTTGGCCTACGGTGCGAATGCGAATGTATTCATGGAAGCACGTACAATTTTCACTATATTAGATTATCCGATCAATAATTCCTTTTTATGCTTCAGACTAAATTTTGATGGCATGACAGCGAAACTTTCCCGAAGGTTTCGCAGACCACCTTCAAATTGTTCTTTGGTTGGTGGAAATAATTAGGGTGAGAGGGCAATATTGGTAAGCTCCTTGCTGGAATATATGATTGCCTTGCACTTGGGGTTTATGGTCTGAATGACTTTTTCAGGTCATTCGGCAGTGAACTTTCAATGTTTACTGTTCCTGCTTTGCAGCCTTTAATGTGCCGATTTTGATTGAATTCCCATAAAACCTGAAAAAGATCAGAATTGGAAATCAACTTTTAGAGCAGGACTGGGAAAACTTGTTCGCGCCAAGGATTATGGGAAAGGAGCAAGTCGTAAACAGGCGTTTATATTGGTTCAATCTACATCTAACAACGTCTTTGCTTCAAATAACTCTCCAAGGGGTTCTAGATACTTGAAAGATGAGTCAAGTTTTAGTAATTCATTTGGGGATGCCCTTCAATAGTTTTAGTTTCAAGTCACTGCTTGTCTTTGGCAATCTTGGCCTTAACAAATACCATCCGCTTAAAAATACTGCATACAGGAGGGGCAAATCCAGTGGCAAAGGGGCACGAAATATCTATCTATCTTTGATCCAGGTGTTTGATGTAGTGGTGCGTCGGTGGTGCTTAGATGGTTTTCTTGTGAGTATTTTCCCGTCCATATAAAAAACCATAAACAGTTGTGCAATACCGCATCCCCGCAACTACGTGGGCACACACTAATGAACTACATCATATTCACGGCACTAACACAAGACTTTATGCGCGGAATTTTTCTCCCGCAACTAGCGGCGCGTTAGAAAATGCGCAACGATTTTTTCTCCCTATAAAATTTCAAAGAATGCGCTAGAAGTTAAATTGCGTCTATACAGGTTCCGTCACATTGACGCGAGTGATTAAAAAAACAGCGAAAATCTCTACTCTCGATCAAGGTATCGCCCACGAAAATCCGACGATTTTGCATTTTTGGCCATTTTGTCGACCCGGGGGTCGTGCAAATTTGCAATTTTTTTATATTTCGGCCAGCCTCTCCGGCGCCCGAATTTCTGCGATATCTCGCGTTCCCGCCATCGCAGCGCGAAAATTCTTGGATTTCTGAAATCTGCGCCGCCTCCCCTTTCGATCAAGGTATTGCCCACGAAAATCGGGCGATTTCGCATTTTTGGAAATTTTGCTGTTTCGAGAAATGTTAGGCCGCCGAAACTGGTAGCACTGCGCACGGAGAGTACCTAATCATACCCCACTTCCGTCAGACTTTCAAGTTCCGAAGGTCAGTACCGCGTAAATGACAACACGATGAAATTCGGTAACTACGAAAAAAGAATCGCGATTATTGCGTTGCACCAATGGGGTTTCTGGCCAGAATGAGAACAGAGACACGAAAACTCTTCAACCGGGCAAAACAGCTTCAGGAAATTCTGTGAAGGGATGGAACAGCCAAAGACGGGACAATATCCTCTGTTTGTCTGAAAAAGGAAGATGGGACATTTATCGAGAATGAGGAGGACAGGGTACACCTGCTTCTTAGAACTCATTTCCCGGGGTCCTACCCCACGACGGCAAGCGACTACATTCTGCCTGACACCCCAACAACGAATAAAAGGGGAAGAAAGGAGAACTGGAAACTCGCAAAAGAGGTATGCTCAGAAGCTAGGCTAAAGTTGGCAGTGGAACTTTTAGACCACTGAAATCACCCGGAGTAGATGGCATTTTCCCAGCAGTAAGCCAGAGAGGCCTAGGACTCATCTTAGAGTCTCTTCTGAGGGTGGTAAGGGAGAACATAGCACTGGAATATATACCAAGGGCATGGAGACGGGCAAAAGTGTCTTTATTTCGAAAGCGAGTAAAAAGGATCTTTTTCACCCTAAATTTTTCAGACCAATTTGCCTAACATCGTTCATACTCAAAACGGTGAAGAAGGTCATAGACAATTATATTAGAACTAACGTTCTAAGGCGTAATCCCCTACATTACTGTCAATACGCTTACCGGACAGGACGGTCAAATGAAACCGCTCTGCATCAGCTAGCGAATATACTACGGGATGTCATAGAAACAAAACAAATAGCACGGTGTGCGTTTTTGGATATCGAAGGAGCATTCGACAACACATCCCACACAGAGGTACAAGATGCCCTGAGCCGCTAGGAAGTAAGAAACACCTTGGCTTTCTGGATGGGTAAAGTGCTAGAAAGTAGGCAAATATAAGTACTGATAGGTACAAATTTAATTGTCATGAACACTACTCAAGGTTGCCCACAGGGCGGGGTACTATCGCCGTTTATGTGGAGCATGGTAGTGGATGAACTCCTGCACATGCTAGCAAATACTGGAATACAGGTCCAGAGTTACGCGGACGACATTGTTTTAATTTGTAGGGGCAAATATGAACATACCCTATGTGATAGAATCCAAACTGGACTAAGGGTTACTAGTGCCTGGTGCAGGAAGGTGGGACTGCGGATCAACCCAGCCAAAACCCCCATAATACCATTCACTATGAGACGTAAACCTGATCACATAAGAGTCATAAGGTTACATGACATGCAGGTGAAACGAAACGTTAGACCAAAAATTACTTTAGAAGACACATGTCGGAAAGCCACGAGGACTCTGATGACTTGTAAGTCCATAACAGGAAAAAATAGGGTTGCAGCCCGAAGATACTATTTTGGATATATACTGCAATAATAAGGCCAATGATCACCTATGGAGCGGTAATCTGGGCGGAAAGAGCCGAACTCAGCACACATGCCAGGGAATTACACAAACTCCAAAGACTGGCTTGCGTGTGTATCAGTGGGGCAATGAGGACATGCCTAACGGTATTCCTGGAGGTTAATTTCGGATTAACCCCCCCTCCCCCCCCACATCTGCATATACAGATGCAGGCAAGGAGAGCAACATTCAGGATGGCCGGGAGTATCAGTGAGGCGGGGAGCTGCCTAAATCGGAGGAAGATTGATATTGTTTCTAGGCGGTATCCCGAATTACTGCTACCAAGGGATAGCATGACAACGAGGTTTCACTTTGATAACAAGTTTGAAACACGTTGGAGTAACAAGACCAACTGCGAAAGCTGGCTGCGACATGCGGCTTAAATCAGCAACTGATTACTTGGTACACTGACGGATCCTTTACAGCAGAGGGAGCGGATGCCGGTATTATTGGTCCAAGGAAAATGTACTTGGAGCCAATGGGTAGGTACATTAGCATATTCTAGGCGGAAATATACGCCTTGAACTGGCTCCAGTGACGGACCCGTTCGGAAGGAGCTCGATTTTTCGCAGATCCCCTCCCACACGGGCACAAGCTCCCACGATCGCTACCCCCAGTGGGAAGCGTATAGCGGGAGTCTTCGATGAGGAAGAATCACTGACGCCGATTCACCCGAGCGATGTTTTGGGCAATGATCAGGCTGGAGCTGCCTTTACTGCCCTCAGGTAAAAGGATCATGGAGCTGTGTGAGTTTATAAAGAAGCGCAGGAACATTCACCAAAATATAAGGGCCATGATAAGAGACATCCGTTTGACGCACGGCAAGGCCCAGGATGAACGAGTAGGGAAGTCGCCTATTGAAAAAGTGAACCAGGCAACTCAAGTAACGCCGGTTCAAAACACAAAAGGGGAGAAACCGGGGAAGGGACCGCGCGAGAAGCTGAATGACTCAACAGGCCAGCAAACCCCGAAAAGAAAAAAGCACTCAACTCCCAAAAAGGCGGAGTTCATGAAAAGTACGTCTGAAGCTGCCAGTGAAAATATTGCAGTGGCTACCTCGAGAAAAGGGATCGAACCTTCAAAGGCGGATGCGGAAGCTTGGAGGAAGGTAGAACTACGGAAAAGAAATTATCGGAGGAAGATTAGACCGGAGGTGATTTTCATTTCCAAACGAGGCGAAGGGTCATACGCCGACATTCTCAGGAAAGTGAAGGCAGACCCCGAACTCACCAATTTGGGAGACAACGTCAGCCGCATTAGACGGTCCCAGAAGGGAGATCTTATGTTGGAGCTTAAGAAATCCAAGGATGTAACCGCGGACAAATTCTTAAGCCAAATCGGGAAGACTTTAGGGCAGGAAGCCGACATAAGAGCTAGCAGGCCGGAGATCACTATAATCTGCAAAGATATAGATAAAATGACGACGAAGGAGGAGGTTCGCGAAGCGTTGGAGAAACAGTTCGATCTTGCCGGACTACAAGAGTCAGTGATGACAACGCTAAGGAAAGCTTATGGGGGAACACAAACCGCCATCATCAGCCTACCAGTGGAGAACGCACTCAAACTGTTAGCAGCAGGGAGAGTGAGAATAGGCTGGGTTATGTGTTGCCATGAGGTTGATACAAATCAACCTCAACCACTGCGAGGCGGCGCAGGATCTACTCGCGCAAACCATCGATGTGGCCATACTAAGTGGGGAACGATTGAGAGAAATATTCTGGGCGGGTCTACCAGGAATGGAGCAGTCCAGGGTGCTTATTGGGGGATACGAACCCATGCGCACAAAGGATTGCTTAAACCTCACCAAAAAGAACCTCCGAATCATGGAGAACGGCTACCGATTATAGTGTAGCACAGGTGCCACGTTTCCGAGTTTTATCTATATCTTTGCTTCCATGGTTGACAAGAGTCCTGAAGTTATGGTCTATTTTAGGTATCTTTGTTTTTGATTTATTCAATTTTAACGTCGTCGTTAAATCAAGTAATCCCGGGGTACATTGGCCCAACAAGTTATCTGCATTCAATGTATCTTGAACACTGTACTTATCTAAATGAAAACAGTTCAGTTCATTCTATCTTACAACGCCTCTACTCCAACGAAGACCGCAACATCCAACAAAAAAGGCAAAGTGACGCCATAAGATTGATTCGCTAGTAGCAGAACAACTTCCCATATGAGAAGTGTGATAGATTTATCACATTGAATAACACTAGCGCAGATGACCAACATAAAAGCCGGCCGTGAGGAATGTTGTTCATAATCGGAGCAACAGGTCTGCGGATGAACATCTTCTTTGCATAAAGTCATCAAAGAAAGCTTCTTAAGATATCACCAGATAAGATACATTTTTGCAGCATTCATAATTGATAGCTTTCGAAGAGCACCCTAGGCATGTTGTCTCTCCTTTTGGAGACGAAATCATTTGGCACGTCAATACTTTCGATCATTTGCTATAATTGGTGCTACATGTGTTGTTTAATAAAGTTCTGAATCGGAACCCATTTTCGTCCGATCATTTGCATGTAAATCAATCGAGCCCCGGCACACTTCCGCTTTTCTGGTTTAGGCTTTGTGTTCAGTAGTTCAAGCATAGTCGCCGTCAATTATAGAAGTCATTTGCATATTTAATTAATCAATATTGGTTTTCATTGACCTGATAGTATTGGAGTTTGGTTAACAACTTTCTATTGATGACGAGCATGTGGATGGGATTATGGGAAATATTCTGGAATTGAATCGACCTTATCGCATGATTTCTATTCAATTTGAAGGGTTATGAGCGTGTGTTCGGTAAATTCTACATAGTAGAGCACAGTAAACATCGATAAAATTGAAAATACAGGCAGCTGATGCTGCTACGATGGATGATGGACTGCAGGGGTCATGTAACAGAGTAGAGGAGAGACAGGCAGTTCTGACTTCACTTCAGTGCATAAAACTCCACGGGGTCAAGCAGTGCACTGCAGGATAGACTGACGCGGAACATAGCTCCCTGAGGCCAACCTATCTCTCTCTGAGGATGAGCTGTCTCTCCTCTGGGGAGGTGCGTGGCTTTTCAGGGGCAAAGCCTCTCGTCTACCAAGACCGTTAGTGAGTGGTGATAGCCACACCCTGTACGAGGTGAGCCTACTATTAACAAAATCCTACGGATTTAGACTGGCGAGTCGAAAAACACTTCCCCCAATCCATGGTGTTATGCGAACCGTGCCCATTGGGTAGTTAGCAGTCGGGGGTAACTGATTGTATTCGAACGGAGCCTCACTGATACCTGGTCGCCTCAGTGAGTAAGTTAGACCTTACCGTGCTACGGGGGCTATGGCACGGGGACCTCTTAGCCCCCATACTCGTAGGAATCAAATGAGTACAAAAAAAGAAAAGAAAACGAAAACCAAACAAGCGGGACCCCGTACCGCACAAAAACTGGTTAATCCGAATTACTGAGAGCCAGGTGATTACACCCAAGAAGGGAGAAGTTGGGACGTCAAGCAGTGGATCCAAGGTTAACATTGGTATACTGCGTGGGCAACAGCCAATGAACACCACTGCTCAAAGAGCAGGGACCAGCAAAAGCACGTCTGAGATAAATATAATAGACGTTAGGAGGGAGACAGGTCTCAGTGGCGCCGGTGTTAAATGGTACCTGCGCTATCTGAAGGAAGGCCTGAAACTAGAAGAGGCCCTTAAGAAAGCTCAGGACAGACCTAAGCCATCTCTACCGGAGCAGAGAAAGCGGGGAGCAGCAGAGATTAGCCCGCATGAAGGGAATGCTACCAAAAAATTCAAACCTGAACCCAAGGGGGGAGAAAACCCGGGCAGGTCAGGAGTGAAGGCAGGACCCAGGAAGCCCGGGATTAGGTATGCCATTGCGGTCAAGGGCGTTCAACTGGCCATACTGCCAAAAATGTTTCCCGAGTAAATACTCACTCGTGAGGAGCAGGCCTGCCTGTCGTCAGGCAGATGATCAAGGGTTGGACTTCGAAACTGGTGTTCACCGGGATACGCTTTCGACCAGGCCTTATACTGGTGGACTGCACAACGGAGGACACCGCAGAATGGATTAGAACCATAGTTCCTAGATTGCCAGGCTGGGAAGGGGAGTCCACATGGTGACAGTTTTTCTTCCAAAAGCCGCGACAATAGAAACGGAAGACCTTATGGGCCTCCTAGTCGCTCAGAATGAAGATCTCCATACTCGAGTCTTCAGAAGCAAAGTGGAGGGCAAGGGTAAACTCCTCACTATCGGGGTAGATGACCGATCCCTGGAGGCAATACAACATCGGAGTTGTCATATCAACTACCGATTTGGCAACATACCCATGCATGTGCACAGGGAAAAGCCGAAGAAAGATACCTCGGAGGAGACACCGGGTGAAAAACATACCGAGGTCTCCGAAGAAGTTTCGAAAGCCATAGAGGCGGAAAGGACTGGATCAACCAGGGAAGTAGACCTGCTGCCCAGTGAAGAGCAGGAGCTGGACGACCTAGACCTAGGACTCTTAGGGCTCAGGGTGGACAGCGTTGCGCAGGAAAGCGCCATGTCGGAGGAGGAGGGCGGCACTCCGACAGTGGAGAAGAGCTCCAAACAATAACGGAGCCAATGACCAGCACTAAGATAGCCCAGATAAACCTTCGCCATGCGAAATTGCAAGGGCAAGTTCCAAGGAGAACATTTGAATAGTGCTGGCTCAGGAGCCCTGGGTGTACCGGAGGCAGATTCGCGGTCTGGGAGGAGGAAGCATGCAGGTAATCTGGGACCCCTCTTGTGAAAAACCAAGAGCTTGCATAATCCTTAAACGTAATTTAAAATATATATGTCTTTTAGAGTTCTTAACCGGGGACCTTGTGGCTATCCAAGTCTCATTGGAAGCCGGGAGGAGCACTCGAGAGGCAGTTGTGGCATCGGGATACTTCCCAGGAGACGAAATACGGGCTCCACCGGAACAAGTTGCAAAACTGACGAATTATTGTGAGAAGAGGGCGCTACCACTTCGGCTACAATGCCAACGCCCACTATGAAGTCTGGGGAAGCAGCGACACCAATCGTAGAGGTGAGTATCTTCTTGAATTCATTCTTAGCAATAAGTTAAAACTTAGGGAACACTCCAACATTTGTGACCAGGACTAGACAGGAGCTACTAGACATAACTCTAGGAAATACTTTAATGAACGGAATGGTCAGGAATTGGAGGGTGTCGGATGTCAGGATAATCAGATTCGACATTGAGGGTAACACCGAAATAGAAAGAATAATAAGGAATCCCAGCAGAACGAATTGGGAATCCTACGCAACGCACTTGACCAGCAACATTACCCGCCTTCAAGGGGCGGTGACATCAGGAGCAAACTGGAATTAGAAACAGTGGTGGAAAACCACAAAACAGTCGTCATTGACGCATATGAGATCAGCTGTTCGGCTAAGAAGCAAAACGGAACAGCTTCAGGGAATTCTGTAGAAGGATCGAACAGATCACAGAAGCAACCAGGCTGTACAAGACTGTAGCCAAAGACGGGGGAATATCCACTGTCTGTTTGAAGAAGGAAGATGCCTGACACCTCAACAACGAATAAAAGGGGAAGGAAGGAGAGCTGGAAACTAGCAAAAGAGGTATGTTCAGAAGCTAGGCTAAGGTGGGCAGTGGGAACTTTTAAACCAATGAAATCTCCCGGAGTAGATGGAATTTTTCGAGCACTAATCTGGAGAGGCCTAGGAATTTTCTTAGAGTCTCTTCTGAGGGTGGTAAGGGGCAGTATAGCACTGGTATACATACGAAGGGCATGGAGACGGGCAAAAGTGGTCTTTATTCCGAAAGCGGATAAAAAGAATCCTTTTCACCCTAAATCTTTCAGACCAATTTGCCTAACATCGTTCATACTCAAAACGGTGGAGAAGGTCATAGACAACTATATTAGAACTAACGTTCTAAAGCGTAATCCCCTACATCACTGTCACCACGCTTACCGGCCAGGACGGCCAACTGAAACTGAAATATTCTGGAATGGAATCGACCTTATCGCATAATTCCTATTCAATTTGAAGGGTCATGAGCGTATGTCCGGTAAATTCTACATAGTGAAGCTCAGTAAACATCGATAAGATTGAAAATTAAGGCCATTTTATGGTTTTCTGGATGCTTGTCAGTTCCTCTATCAACACTTTAAGTATTATTCTTCACTTTGGACATCCTGTAGATGCAAAATTTTATCAAAGTATCTTTCGTTTTTCTCAAGAAATAAACCATTTGAGAAAAATAAAAATTTGAACCCGTCACGTCCCCCTAAAGAAAAGGGAACGGGTGAATTTACGTTGCACATTTCCACAGTTACGGAAAGGAGACCAGATCACGGAGCAGTTGGATGGAGTCAAAATCAGAGGAGGAGCGAAGAATAAAGCCTGACAATTTTGCTGCTCGATTGATGACATCGAGGCAATGGGTGTCAAAGCGGAGCTTATTGTCGAAAGTAACTCCGAAGTCTTGAGTGGAATTTAAGCAGATAAGGAATGTCCGTTTAGAGAGTAGGAGAAAGAAGTGGGTGAGGATTTTAGGGAGTAGCACATAGAGTGACAATTTCTGATGTTTTGCGCTAAACCATTAGCAGAGCACCAACTAGCCAGAGTGTCTAGGTTAGATTAAAGAAAACAGTCCATAGGTGGCGATATAGCGGAAAACAGCTTAAGGTCGTCGACATAGAGCAAACAAGGACAAGAAGGGGGGAAAGTTGTTGATAAAAAATAATGAAGAACCCAGAATAGATCCCTGCGGGACGCCAGAGGAGGGGGGAGAGAGCGGGATTTGCATCCTTGAAAAGAGACGCGGCAGTGTCAGTTGGAAAGGCAAGAAGCAAGCCATAAAACAAGTGGTATGGAAACGCTTAGAGCCGAGAATTTTGATAGCATCTTGTAATTTAGAGTGTCGAAGGCTTTAGCAAAATCAGTGTAAGTGGTATGCACTTCCTGCCGTGAATTTAGACATTTGGTACAAAGTTGGAGGCAGTGGGCCTACACAAAGCCGTGTTGCTCTTTCACTGTGGTGGCCAAAGTGGGCGGACAATCAGTCGCTGATATATCTTTCCAAGATTTTGGAACAGAAGGAGAGGACGGAAATGGGAAGATAATTCTCCTCTTTCCACAAGTCGGGAAGGTGATTATCTTCGAGGCTTTTGTTGAAAATAAGGGATAAGGAAAGGTAGATGGACTGATTAGTTTTAAGCTAAAAGAAGTTTGGAAGACCATTGTAGCCAGGGCCGTCATTGGCATCAAGTTTTACAATGAGGCACTCGACAAGGAGAGGAGTAAGAAGGGGAATGGTAGGCGATGCGGGGCAGGCTGCATCAACTAGCGAGAGGGAAGAGGAGGAAGGAGAGGGAACATAAATTGAGGAAAAATAGTAGCAAAGTAAATCTCAAGATAATTGGGGGGAGTTAGTTGAGGTGCCAGAGAATTTAATGGACCGAGGGAATAGCTGGACAGGAACGCGACAGAGTTGCGAATGTGGGATCAGAAAGGTTTGAGGTTTCCGTGCTTTAGTGCGCCTTCAACGCTGGTCAGATATTCATTTCTAGACTAAGATATTATGGATTTTCTTTTTTTCAATCAAAGAGGATTTATCTAAAACAAAAAAAAAAATTTAGCTCGGAGGATTAGGTTGTTGCACATGAAATGGCCGATTTGGCAATCAAGTGAAGTTAGTTGCGATTTTCCTGTATCAAACCACCACCAGTTGGCGTTGTTGGTGTCGGATAATGAAGTATAAATACTCCTACATTTAATCAAGGAGTCATTTCAGTTTTGACCATCCGTTGTGATAACAGTGAATAAAAAGGAAACAAGTCGGGAAACCGGAAGCTAGACGCTTCAGGTATGAAAGGTTTTGTGTATTTCTTTTATAAAGAGATTTGGGTGTGCATTTGTCCCATTAGCATGTAACACGTAAAATATGCATATATTATGTGAAAATAGCCACTTTCAAGTGAAATTGACATTCAGTGTCTTGAATTTGCAGAGGAGCGCAGATTTGACCTAGTATAACTTTGTTAGTAATAGTGCGATTTTCACCAAATTTGGCAGGATTATGATCTATAATGTAGACTACATTGCTGCAAAATTTTGTGATTCTAGGGTGAACTTAAGGGGGGTTTTGCTGTCAATTACTAAAAATTATAGTAATATACTATTATTAACTTTATTTGAACAGATATCGGTATGGAGGGTATTTCGGAGCCTAGGCACCATATAGTGGCAGCCCCCTGATTTTTTCCAGATTTTTCGGTTGGGTAGTTCCTGAGAATGGGTTCGTTAAAGAAATGACCACTTTCAACCTCCCGCACTCCCCACCTTTACAACAAAAGTCAAAACTAATACCGGCTTTGAAAAGTACTAACCGAGACCTTTAATTTGATACCCCACATGACTATATTTGATGAAAAAAAATTTACACCCCCCTTTTGCATGTATGGGGACCCCCCCTTAAATGCGTCGTAAGAGGATGTAATTCGCTATATGCGTGAGCGTTCACAGTTCCCATCTTTCTACCAAATTTGGTGTCAATCGCTATAACCGTCTTCGAGAAAAATGCGTGTGACGGACAGACAGACAGACAGACAGACAGACGGACAGACAGACAGTAAACCGATTTTAATAAGGTTTTGTTTTACAACGGCAGCTCTCGCCATACATCAGGACACTTTTATGTAATTTCTTTAATTTCAGGACTTCCTTCTTTTCTCCTTCTCCTTGACCACGCAAACTAGAACACAATTGCGACATCCTCCAAATAATGGCCTGAAGATGTCGAGAAAGGGAGGGAACCTCAGGGGCCGCGCCTCATTGAAAACCTGAGGTAAAGGAAACAATTATTGAGGTTGTGATCCGTCATGGATTCTTTCTTCCTCGATGGCGGAATTCAGGTCCGGAAACTCACGGCTCCACGCGCGCGGCCGGTCTTTTTTTCCGGGTCTAGCTCGAAGTCTGGTTATCTCGTTAAGCCATTGGGAAGTCCTCCCACATTCCCGAGCCTGGCTAGCACAGAGGTGTGTAAGAACGTGTCAACCGAGCGCTTTGATGGACCTGCAGTATTTGCGGACAGACCTTCACGGTCACTCAGCCAATTTCCTTTAGGTTTTGGGATAGCTCTTCCCTCTGGGTCGTCTTCTGCCACTCAGGATGGTCGTTTGACCATTGCAATCAACTTAGTTCATTATATTTGCCAGTTCTCATGTATTCCTCAGTAACTCGGGTTCTCTCCGCGGAATTTTTGGCCTCCTTCAAGAGAATGAATGATTCGGTAGCCTATATAACGACGAAATCTATGGGCGATACCACGACTGTTTGGGTGAGAAGAATCCAGCCCGGAAAGTATATAAGGGCAATATCTATGGCAGAAAAAGATGACGTGGTAGATCCTGTGTCAGATGAAACTATGACGTAGGTCAGGACGTCCGAAAGCTATCGAATTGGTGGACCTTGGCGTTAAAACCGAGAGTCCCTGTCTATGGCAAGCCTAGATCGGACACCGGTGTTTCTCCGTTGACAATGATAATGTTTTGCTTAAACACTTCAAAAATTTTTTGTTTATAACTGAAGTCGAGGAGGCAATAAAACGAATGAAATCGGGGAAAGTCACAGGACCTGACGACATCGAATCCGAGCTCTGGAAAGCGAAGAGCTGGGGCCCTAACACTGTGGCTCAGGGAATTCTTCAATCGGGTTATTCAAGAAGGTAGAACACCAACTGACTATCAAGAAAGTACCACTGTTACAATATGGAAAAAGAAAGGTAGCCCAGCAGAATGTTCAAATTACCGTCCGATTCGGTTACTTTCCCATACCTTGAAGATTTTTGAACGCATTCTTGACAACCGTATTCGCGAAATCGTTGAAATAACCGTGAATAAAGCCGGGTTTGTCAAGAACTGCGGAACTACTGATGCAATACACGCTGCGCGGTTACTCATGGAGAAACACCGTGAGAAGCATCGCCCTCTTTACATTGCCTTTCTGGATCTAGAGAAAGCGTTTGACCGTGTACCACACGAACTCATCTGGTATGCTTTGACACCGTCACACGGGATATCCAACGTCCAGCGTCCTACACACTGCTTTATGCAAATGATGTTTTCCTAGCATCTGATAGCAAAAATGATCTCGAGCAACTTGTTCAAAAATGGAATGATCGCCTCATGCAACATGGTCTCAGATTGAATCTAAATAAAACTGAATTTTTGATGACCGATCCCCATGAAACAGGCACAATCACTATCAGCGGCAGTGACCTGCCCAGAACTGAGCCCTTTAAATACCTCGGGACAACGCTATCAGCCAATGGAGAACTGCGTTATGAAATTGCTTCACGCATTAACGCAACCTGGATGAAGTGGCGTTCCACAACTCGTGTTCTTTGTGATCGACGTATCAATGAGCGTCATAAATCTAAAATTTACCGCAATGTCTCCGTCCAGTCGCTCTCTATTGTTCCTGTGTGTTGGCCGACTATAAAAGACAATGAACGGTGTCTTGCGGTAATGGAGACGAAAATGCTACGTTGGACTACTGGCGTGACACGTTTAGATTACATCCGAAATGAGGATATCCGCGATCGTTATGGGGTTGCACCGATCGTGGAAAAGTTGCGAAAGAGGCGTCTTCGATGGTATGGTTACGCAATTCGGGTAAACAAGAATTCACTTGCCAAGATCATCGAAGTCGATGGTAAACGACCAAAAGGCAGACCTAAACAACGGTGGCTTGATACGCTAGATGGGGTTTTGAAAGCCTCGAGATTGCACTCAGATCAGGCATTCGAGAGAGCCAAATGGCGAAGCCGATCACGGCGAGCCGACCCCGCTTGTGAACGGGACAAAGGCTGAAGAAAAAGAAGAAGATAAAGGTTTGTTCTTTATGAATTCGGATAACTCTATTACTCGGAGGCAAAATAATAGAGTTCCCCGAATTCATAAAGGACAAACACAATGTGTACCTGGCCTTAATGGCCAGGTACACATTGGTTCAAGCCATTCATGTACTGTTCAATAGTGCCAAGGACGAAAAAAATGCCTCTAACAAATCAAGCTTCACCCGGACAACACAAGTGACCCCTCCTCAAAATCTAAAGGACGGTAAGCTTGAGAAGAGGAGTAGAGAGTGTGCGAACGATTCTTCCGGATCCTTGCAGGACGCGAAAAGGCAAAAAAGGCCTCTCACCGGGGGAAGGCAAACAAACTGACCAAAATCGTGGAAACAGCGGCGCCGGCTGCAATCGATCCAAGGGAGGTAAAGCCCCAAAAAGGAACCAAGGAAGCATGGACCAAGGTTGGCGGAAAGAAAAATACGATTAGGGCCCGAATTGATTATCATCTCCAAAAAAATGATATCACTTATGCCGATATTCTCAGAAAGGTCAAATCCGATCCTGATCTGATGGATCTTGAAGAAAACATCAGCCGAATCAGACACTCTTAAAATAGAGATTTGATCTTGGAGCTGAAGAAGTCTGTGGAAGAATGTGGGGGAGAAGGTCATATGTTCTGGGAGTGAAAGGCTGAGCCTGAATTAATGCTTTGCAAGGGAAAAAGGGCATCGACTGTCGCTACCTTACAGGCAGCAACAGATGCCCAGTGTTTATTAGAGCCTTGAATGCAGTAAAGAAATGAGGTTGATACAAATCAACCTTAACCACTGCGAGGCAGCGCAAGACCTTCTCTTGAAGACTATCTATGAGAAGGGAATCGAAGCTGCCATAATCAGCTTAATCGAGATAATAAGAGCGGTGCCTGGCAAGGCGGCAATATGGGCGTGTGGAAGTGAAGCCATTCAAGAAGTGATGGAGTTTTCAGAAGTTGGATTCGTTAAGGTAAAAATAGCTGGCATCTACATATATAGTTGCTATGCTCCACCAAGCGCGACAATAGCAGAATAGGGACGCACAACGAGAGCATGCGGCGTTGCTATGCCGAGGCGGCGAGTCCGCGCAAAAAGGCGGTCAAACTATTGGTGGAATGAAGAGATCGGTGAATTTCGGGCCACATGTTTTCGAGCTAGAAGGATCTGCCATCGATCTAGAGGGAGATCTGACTTCGACGAGAAACGGCCAGGTAGGAGGAAGTTGGCTTAAGCAGGCTATGCGGACCAGGAAGCGAGAATGCTTCAAGGAAATTTGCGCAGTGGCAGACCAAAACCTTGGGGAACAGCGTATAGAGTGGTTATGAGGAAGACGAGAGGGCGAATACCACAAATGACCTGCTCGCATCTTCTGGTCGATATCGCGATGGCGCTCCCCCGGATAAAGGAGAGCACAAAAAGCACAAGCAAGCATTGGACGTCTACACCATACCTGCGGTAACTGAGGAGGAACTTGCGCGAATTTGTCGGAGAATTGGTGATAACAAGGCTCCCGGTCTGGATGCTGTTCCCCATAGAACTCTTAAACTCGCTGTTAAGACCAGACCCGACTGTTTATCAGCGTATTTGAAACATGCATGGTAGAGGGAGTTTTTTCCGAATGGTAGAAAAGACAAAAACTAGTTTTGCTCCTGAAGCCGAATAAGCACCCATGACATCCATCATGACACCGCTCGATTTGCCTCATCGGCACGATAGGAAAGATGCTCGAAAGGACCATCTATAATAGACTGATCCCTATCATTAAATATAAGGATGTGACAATTTGGATTTCGACAAGTCCACTCAACGATTGACGCCGTAGACGTTGTTTTGAAGCTGGCTCGAGACGCGATGTCGTCTAATAAATGTTGTGCCGTGATGACGTTGGACATAAAAATGCGTTCAATTCCTCTAGCAGGGAGTGGATAAAAAGTTCACTGCCTAAAACGGGTGTCCCTAGTTATTTGACTAAGCTCCTCGAAAGTAACCTTTCGGAAAGCGCACTTTGGTACGATACGGACGGGAGATCCAAGCAGTACACCGTCACCGCAGGAGTATCACAGTGTTCGGTCCTCTCCTGTAGAATGTGATGTCCAATAGGGTTATCGTCCTTCCCGTGCCAAAGGAGCTGGGTTAGGTAACAGCCAACCAGTTGAACCATGGCCTCACGTCTATTATGAGATGCGCGGTACATCTACCTGTCGATTCTGCTTCCCAAGATTGTTGCCATGCACAGAGAGTGTGGGTTCTCTCTTCACAAGCGACAGTTTTCTTATTTCCCTCGCCATTCCTGAAGTATATAAGCCTCCGCTCGGCAGCACTGAGAACGATCGGAATAACTCCAGCTATCATCATTGTAGCTGACTCCGAGACGGTGCCATAGCCGGACACAACTCGCAGAGCTCATCGTCTTTGTACTTACGTCAGGTGCTTATGGTACATTTCCGCACTGAGGGAATCAGCTCATGTTTCAGAATCGTGAAAGTCGACGGACTGAACCGCGTCCATCAGCAAGCGACGTCTGCAGGATAAAGGGTCACCAATGTAGGATGTTAGCCGACAAATCCAAACTTTCTAGCCCTAGCCTTGTCTGTGGTGTTAGGAGTCACTCGAAAAAGCTCATCTTGGTGTCTATCATGGTTTCACCAACCTGAGCAGGAAGGACTGCAGGAATCCTCTCCTTGGTCAGGAATTGAAAGTATTTTTTACATGGAGGGTAAACAGGAGCCCCACTCGGCGGCAGTGGCGAGGGTGTGCGTCACCCAGTTTCACCGTTTGGACCACCTCCTCAATGGCATTGATTGTGGATCGCCCCGCTCGAGAACCATGTTGTGTTGGTGATTAGTCTTCCACAGCACATATTGTGTCAGTCAGTCGTGGCTTGATGAGCTTCTCTAGCAGCTTCCCGTTGTGTCCAACATACTGAGCGAACGATTCGGTGAAGAGCGGGCATTCCTCAGTACAGTTGCGTCAGTTCGGTTGGGGTGGACAGGAAAAGGGGCCTGCACGATTTTTTCCACCTTCGCTGGAGCACGGTGACCGATGGGAACCGAGTTTTTTGGAAAACGGCTTATACGTGAGATCCCATGGCTCTCTGTCTACGTCATTGATAAGCTCTGCGAGCGGCGTGCCTTCTGCCTGTTGATTTCGTGACGGGGTTCCTTTTCCCCCACCGTTATACTCTGTGGTTCTAAGGGTTATTTCGTTTTGTCCTCTTGCGCGCTGACCAATTTGCCGAAGTCTGAGGCAGTTCCTTCGCAGGATTGTAATTTCAGCTGACCACCTCTGCACGGGTAATTTCCCGGGACACAGTTTCCTTTTGTAACCTATTATAACTTTGTTACTAATAGTGGGATTTCCACCAAACTTGGTAGGATCATCACATTATATTGCTTCGAAATTTCCTGAATTTAGGATGGAAATAAGGGGGTTCTGCTACTACTAGTACTAGAAACTATAATAATATACTAATATTCACTTTATTCGAACAGATATCGGTGGGGAGGGTTTTCCAGAGCCTAGACACCGATTTATCAATTAGGTAGCTTCTGAAAATGGCTTTGTGAAAGAAATCAACTTTGCGGGCCCCGCCCTCCCCCTTTTGCCACGAATAGAGAGTGAATGATGCTGGAACATTTATATATCGCGATTAAGATTTGAATGGAATCGAAATAAAGAACTCCTTCATTTCGTATCGTTTCCTACCAAACACTCCTCTGTTTTTTTCAAATTGTATCCATTATTTCCCGCTACAATTAGATAAAATCCCATTGTCTAAAGACAGGAAACTGAAACTTTTATAAAACTGCATCACGACACCATCTAGAACAGGAAACTGTTATCTATTTGCTGCCCACAAAGATATCAACGGTCTAATTTACTCGTAGATGCTGTGTGCAACTGAAAATCGAGATGTCGTTTATTTATCCACTACAAGATATACGTTGTGGCGAGATGGATTTTTTATTGACATCGAATCATAATTAGATTATTATGGCGGAAACTCTATATGTTAGATTGGGGAAAAAGTAATGTCGTATTTTGTCAATAGATAGGCGACACTTAAACATATCTTGTGTTGTACTTATCGCATCGCGTCATGCTATACGGCGATTTGAAGACAACAATCTGAGCTACAGGTGTCTTTGACAGTTTTATGATCGTACGTTTCAGTCTCAAGTTATAGCGCGTCAAAGATGGAGTCCACCAAGAAAGAGATTGATCATGTTGTTTCTTTTTCGTTCTTTCGTTGGAAACACCGCATAATTTCACTCTGAGATTGATCATATTTTACATTTTTACTACCTGAGAGGTAAAAATGCAACGAAGCCGGCCGAACAAATTTGTGAAGTTTATGGATCCGGTACTGTAACGATTCGCACAGCACAGCGTTGGTTCGATCGATTTCGTTCTGGTGTAGTGGATGTTGAAGATACATCTCGTGCTGGTAGGCCAATCGTCGTAGAAACTGATAAAATCGTCGAAATCATCCAAGTAGACCGGCATGTGAACTGGGTAAGGACCATAAACCCCTTTGGAACCATTTGCAGAAGATTGGATTCCAAAAGAAGCTGGATGTTTGGGTGCCACATGAGTTGACGCAAAAAAATCTCTTGGACCGAATCAACGCCTGCGATGCACTGCTGAAACAGAACGAATTCGACCTATTTTTGAAGCGGATGGTGACTGGTGATGAAAAGTGGATCACGTACGATAGCCTCAAGCGAAAAAGATCGTGCTCGAAGCACGGTGGGTCGGCCCGAACCATCGCCAAGCTCGGATTGACGGCCAGGAACGTTTTGCTGAGTGTTTCGTGGGATTGGAAGGGAATTATCCACTATGAGCTGCTCAACTATGGCCAGACTCTCAATTCGGTCCTCTACTGTGAGCAACTCGACTGACTGAAGCAGGCGATCGATCAGAAGCGTCCAGGATTGGTAAATAGGAATGGTGTTGTGTTCCACCAGGACAACGCTCGGCCTCACACATCTTTGATGACCCGTCAGAAACTACGGGAACTCGGATGGGATGCCCTATGGCACCCACCGTATAGTCCGGACCTGGCGCCAAGTGATTACCATCTCTTCCGGTCCATGCAAAATGGTCTTGGTGCTACTAAGTTGGCCTCAAAAGAGGCTTGCGAAAACTGGCTGCCTGAGTTTTTTTGCAAATAAGGAGGGGAGGATAATGAAGTTGCCTTGTAAATGGCAACAAGTTTGCGAACAAAACGGCACATATTTGACTTAAATCGCATAATTCTATGTATGTTAAATAAAGCGTTAAAATTCGATCGCAAATACGACATTACTTGTCCCCAACCCAATATGTACATTGGAATACAACATGGACAGGGAGACCTTCTTGCTTCGTATCTCCACTTTGCATTAAATAAGATGGAAATCATTTTTATTCTTCGCCTTCATCTCACTTGGAAAATTGAAGCGAACAAGAATATTGTATTATTCCATTATTTCAGGAAGAGAATAGACAGTAATGTACAATATGAGCAGAAACAGGGTCTTATATGTACTATGCTGCTGTTGGTCCTTCGCTTCCCTTGGATAAGGAAGACATGTGCGATTTGTTCCCGAGGATAAGGGAAACCTGTTAAGTTGACACTTTATGGGGACGGAAGAGCATTAAATAGTGACAACTTGCATACAAAGTGATACAAATTTAGCGCATTAAGTGATGATGCATTTCAAGTAGGAATATAAAGTGGATGAAAAGACGAACAGCATTGTGACCTATTTTGAACGACATCTTGATAATAATAGGAGACATTATGAAGTGGAAAATCATCAGTGCTGAATCGGATCACATTGTGGTGGAAAGTTGAAGTTGGTTTGGAGTTAAGTGAACATCAATCCCATGAGAACTTTCAGTTAAATGGGAAGATTAGATCCAATAAGTTGCACTTATAACAGTTTATATGAAAGTATGGATTCGTAGTAGGGTTCGGAGGGGGCACAAATTCAATGTTTGCTCAGTTGAACATTTTCGTTCCGAGTATGACTACTCCCCCTCGGATACCACCTTGTCGTGTTGGGGGAGCTTAAGAGTGTCCAAAAGCCCATCAAGATGGAAGCAAAGGATTGTAACTTTCCAAGTGGTAAGAAGTCACAGATTTCGAATCCACCCGCGACTCTGAAAAATCAAGTCGTAGCCGAGGCAAGGATTTTGCAGGCCTCACCTAATTCATGGTCCCCCACGGAGAAATCTGTGGAAGAGAGGCTCTCCACTTCAGGGGAAAACCTACACCCGGTGTCTCCGACGCGGTCAGCCAAAAAGGATAGTACATCAACTCCCTTAATGAGAGAAACTGGAAATCTGACTAGAGCCGGCTTGTCGGTGATAATGTTGTCTAACTCTTCTAAAATACGGGAGAGTAAGGCCCGGCAGAAGGAAACTTTAGCCACAAAGGAGAAGGGACTACAGATTTGCCTATCAGAACCGTCTCCTCCGCCTGTACCCGGAAAAACGGAAGAAAGGGGAGCTGGTAATGTGGACGCAACTGGTCTAACGCCGGCATGTGAAAACAGATCCATGCAGCCCGGACTCCGTGAACCTGAGACGGCTTCTAGTCGACGACAACGGAAGGCACTGCAAAAGAAACGAAGTTTCTTGGGAATGAAGACATGGACGTTGCTACACCACCAAGTGTTTTCATATTAGACTGCACTTATGGCTACAAACATAAGAGTTAGTCAAATTAACCTGCAGCATGCGAAAGCTTATTCCTATCTACTGGCGGCAAAGCTGGCAAAGTTGCAGGACTGTTCTTATTTATTTCTGGCTCAAGAGCCATGGGTTCGTTTTAATAGAATCTGTGTTATTTGAGACCGAGGGCCTGCGTTCTAATGTCAAAATTGTTAGGGGCAGCCATGTTGAGACAATTCCGTTCCCAGGACCTTGTTGCAGTCAACTTACAATACCAGGTAAATGGTAAGAGGAGAAACGTCATAGTTGCCTTTGCCTATTTACCCTATGATTCTTTATGCCGACGCAAGAATTAAGGGATCTGGTAGTGTATGCAGAATCAAGTGTCCTTTAACTTTTAATAGGTTGTGTTGGGACAGTAGCAAATGCAATCCTAGAGGAGAGAAGCTGTTTGATTTTGTGACTTCAGTTGGCTTGATGACCGCGAACGTAGGGTGCGCCCCTACGTTTGTGGGTCTTGGCCCCATGAAATTATTAACCTAAGAATTTGCACTTCAAAATTGTTACAGTTGATTAGAAACTGGCGAGTGCTAGATGAAGTCTTACTCTCAGATCACCGTTACTTAGAATTTAATCTAACTATTGCAGGCGAACAGCCTGTAATGCAAAGACGAAATCCTAGGAAAACGGATTGGATGAAGTTCAATGGCGACAAAGTTGAGCTCCCTAGGCGACTAAAGACTCCATTGGCGATAGAAGATCAATTGAAAACTCTGAATCGCACTCTTTTAGGATGCTTTGAAGAGGCTTGTCCTATTTCCCGAAACCAACGTGGTAAAATGGTTCCATGTTGGAACCGAGAACTCCGGAGACTCAGGAAATTAACCAGACGACTTCTAAATCGTGCTTGCAAAAGCAATAAAGATGAAGACTGGCTAAACTTCCGGAACTCACAGCGTGAATGTAAGAGGCTCGTAAAACGTTCGAAACGAGACTCTTTTAGAGCATACTGAGAGCAACTGGAAGGTGAAAGGGAGACTTCCAGGTTGTGCAGAGTCCTTAATAAGAATGAGTCGGCCAAGTTGAACTCTCTTAGAAAACCGGATGGAATTTCACGAACTCCAGAATTGAGTCTATACAGACTCTCTTGGAAGTACACCACCCGGGAGAACATGCCTCAGAAGTGGGAAGTTGTTACCAATGGAAAAGCGAGAGCTGCTATACTATCATTTGAACACTTCAGCGCACCTGGTATGGATGGCATCTACCCAGCGATGGTAAGGTAGGATATAGAGCACTTAGAGTAACTTCTAAGAAATATTTTTCGAGGATGTCTTGAGCTGATGTCTGGGCTACGTGCCTTCCTCTTGGCACAAGGTGAAGGTAGTCTTCATACCAAAGCTTGGGAAAGATGACTTTTCCAATCCAAAGAACTTCAGGCAAATCAGCTTAAAATCATTTTCGCTGAAATGTCTGGAGAGACTGGTTGAGCGGCACATTCGCGAGAAGGCGCTAAAGTCGCACACCCTAAATGAAAACCAACGTGGAAAGTCATGTGAGTCTGCTCTTCATTCTTTGGTTTCAAAGATAGAGGGGGAGATGAAGGGTGAGCCCGCGATGGGGGTGTTCGTGGACATTGAAGGGGCTTTTAACTGTGCGCCCTTCCAAAAGCTCAGTGATGCTGCCAGAGAGCATGGTGTTGACGAAACTCTAATAAACTGGATCTACGCTATGCTAACGCAGTGATTGTTGTGTGCTGAAGTGGGTGTTGATCGCTACTTAACAACGCAAGCGACGAAAGGCTGAAATATCTGGTAGTTATTCTGGACAAGAAGCTTGGGTAGAGATGAAACGAGCTCTCACACCATATGGGCTGTGTAGGCGGACCTTTACCTCGACATGGGGATGTATGTTGCTATCATCAGGCCGATGTTCGCTTATGCATGCGTAGTGTGGTGGGTTCAGGTGAAACAGAAGAGTTTTCGCTGTAAACTTGAAGAACTGTGTGTCTGGGTATCACCGGTGCCATGAGCACCACATCCGGCGCACCTCTGAATGCATTACTTAATTTGCAGCCCTTGGATTTGTTTATTCAGAGCACTGCGATGAGAGCAACTCATAAACTAATTCGATTAGATCTATGGGAAAACAATGGACGTGCCTTCCGATTCTCAGATCCTCATACATGTGTTTGGTAGAAGATATGAGGTTATCTTGAAACAGAGAGAAAACTGGGCCGAACCAGAAGAATGGGTGTCAGGATATACTGACATCTTCTACACCGATGGCTCAAAAACAGAAAATGGTTCTGGAGCAGGAGTCATCCTCGACAATGGGCCACTAAGGTCTGAGTGCTCAGAGGCTTTGCCTCCCCCCACCTCAAACACATACACATGACTACTTAAACCGAGTTACTATTATAAGACGACAGTTTGTGGCAGAAAGTTTAGCCTAATTAAAGAGCGCATTTCTAATTTTTGGTTTGCTTGCTGACAACATCAATCTTGGCCGTTATTCGAAAACTAAAGTTGTAAATGGATTTTTAACCAAGTCGCGGATAACGTTTCATTAATACTGGAATTTCAAAAGATGTAAATTATTTTGCTTATTAATTCGATTCTTTTTAGGTAATTTGGTTCACAAGCATGAAACTGTAGTGCCTGCTGCTGTCAATTTCCCAAGAATCTCTACGTCACTTATTTCGGTTGTTCGCTGAAACGCTTATTGAGTTGTATCATCTTCTTGCAGTACAGTATTTCTCTCGTTTCATTTACCATAAATTCTTAACATCTCTACTACCTATCTGAATTCACCACTAACAAACACCACCACTTTTGTAATCCTGCTTTCATTAAAAAAAAAAAAAAATTAATTACAAAGTTCACTGTATTTACACCCTTGAATTCCGCACGCTTCCACTTGCCAAAAGCGTTATTACATTTTTTGATTCACTGATATTATTGTCATGCTATTGCTATCACAAGGGTCAGCTGGATTCACTGTTTTGGTATTGCAACCACAACCAGCTTTGATAGTTCCTTTATTTGTTGTCTTCAGGCCTAGTTCCTCCAATTCCATTAGCCCGTTTGTCATGCATATACTGAGGTTCTTTTGGAAGAATGTTTTGAACTGCATGCGTTTCACAACTGCCACGCCTACTGTATAGTGTATAATGACTGCTTATTCAAAACAAAAGCAATAGTTGGTTTTGTTTGTGACGGGCGTAGCTAGTATACTAATTGGCAGAATGCTAAAATCTCAACTGGCGGCAGCTATCCTGGAAACAAGCACAAGAATTGAACCACATCCGGAGGCAAGTAGTCCTACATGCAAAAATGGACATCCGTGACACATTCAATAATTTCAGGCGCGCTGGTGTTGCAGAGGAAGACCTGGGAAATTGTCCCAACCGCTGCAGTTTCTCACAATCAGACTTGCCAGGAATTCTGGCGACTGCTAGCCGAAATGCATCACCAAGTCATCCCACAATCTACGACCCTCTGAGCCGGCGCAACTATGTGGTCGACACAGGTGCTGAAGTCTCGGTTGTTCTCGTATTCCGGCATCATAATCTAATACCGCAATCGTTGAAACTCCCGACAGAAAATTCTTCGTCGATCCGCACGTACGACTACAGCCAAATAGACTTGAGTTTAGGACTTCGACGAACTTTTTTCTTGGCGCTTCATTATCGCGATTATCAGCATTTCCATCTTAGGTGCGAATTTCCTGTGCCACTATAGTTTGGTAGTGGATATATTACCTCATTGACCCCACAACTTTCCTTAGGTCCTCAGGAAAAATCTCATCCTGCTCACCGAGCACTCTTTCTATCATTTTTGAAGACGTTGCCGATTCGCGTATTCGAGCATTTCTTAACAAATGCCGCAACATAATTTTCAGTACTATTGGCTCCCAATTTTTCTCTAAGGTGCGTCCATTACCAGCGTAGAAGCTCGCAGTTGTGTAAAAAGAGTTCAAAGAACTTCTTAAGCAGTGGTGTTTGCAGACCTTCAGACAGTTGTTTGTCTTCGCCACTTTACATGGTCCCTGAATCCAATGGCAAATGGAAACCTCTGTTTTTGTGTAGATGAGATTCTAATCGCGTCTTCCTCTGAGTCCGAGCATTTGGAATACCTTGAGTGTATTTTCCAATCTCTCCTTGAGGGCAGTCTAGTCCTCAACGTTAAAAAGTGCAAATTACTACAATCGTAGGTGACATTCCTCAGCCACCTGATTGCTCCTGAAGGCATCCAACCAGACCCAGTCAAAGTGCAGGCGATTTCGAACTTCTGGCTTCCAAAAACTGTTAAGGATCTGAGAAGACTCTTGGGCATGTTTAATTTCTATTATCGTTTCTTACCGAAGGCCGCCCACCGTCAGTAAATCCTAATCGCCTTCTTGTCTGGGCCGAAAACCAAAGACTCCCGTCTGATTTTGCGGTTTTCAGAGGCTATCCAGGCGTTTGTGGCCACCAAGCTACAGTTGGTGGATGCTACCTTTCTGGCAAGATGCACTCCTAGTAGCTGTATTCGTCGATGCTTCAAACATTGCTATAGGTGCTGCTCTTTACAAAAAGTAAATCAAATTTGGCGGCCGTTTTTCTCCAAACAGCTCAATCCCACTCAACGAAACTACAACACCTATGATCGTGAATTATTCGCCGCGTACCGCGCAATTAAATAAGCCATTCACTTTTGCTTTGAAACAAAAGCCCCCTTGTAAACTTCACTTCCAACACGTGCCTGGAAAAGATAATGCGTTTGCTGACGCTTTGTCTGTGTTGCAGAAGTCAAGATCCCTGCCGAAGCACAGAAGGACAACACACAATCCACTTCGACATCATTGGCCCTTTGAGAGACTCGCACGGTTTCAGGTATTGCCTCACAATTATCGATAGGTTCACGCGGTGACCTGAGGCAATTCCTCTGGAAGACATTACTGCACAACCTTATGCAAAGGTCTACTGTTCAGAATGGATTCCACGCTTTGGTGTGCCGGCAATTATAATCACCGACCCGGGGATGCAGTAAGAGTCCTCTCTTTTCTCAGAGTTGGGCAAGCACCTCGGCTTTAAACGTCACCGGACAAGCGCTTACCAAAAGTGGCACATGAAGTTCCGCGGACTTGGTATACGGGAAGAATCTGAGACTGCCCAGCGACCCTGTTCTCGACATCAGGTCGGGACTCAATGCTACCGGTCTTTTGCGTCTGCTCAAAGACGCAATATCAAAACTGAAGCCGCTACCATCTGTTAACCACGCGAAAACCTTGACTCACGTGCCCAGAGATTTCGAATCCTCCATGCATGTCCTAATTAGGACGGACACTCCTCAGAGGCCACTTTATGAGGGCCCCTTCGAAGTCCTCGAGCGAGGCCGATATTATTATAACCTCAACGTCGAGGGCACGACCAAACGGATCTCCTGGGCTCGACTAAAGCCCTAAAGCAAGAATATTGAAGGTTGATAGTACATCCATCTATTTGAACCTCTAGAAAACGGCAATTTTTAACCAGGATCCGGGAAATTTATTTTTATTTGTATTGAGCTTTCATTGATAGATATCAAAGTGCTTTTACCTATGATATACAAATTTTAAGGTATTGTACGAATATGGACTTCTATTCACAACGTAGAGGATTTCCAATACCTTTATCACTTTGATCAGATAATCCCAATTTATTCACACATTCCGCATATCCAGTAGCCGCTCACCTGTTTTAGTTGTATCTTAAAGTCATAAATAAGGATTGATGTTTTATTGAACAGTTTCTTTACTAACCACTCACCCCCAGGCGTTAGAACGGAAGCTATCGTGTACTTAATATTAAATATATGTATATGACTTAGACGTCATCGAACCAGGCTATAAATTATCCCCTAATCTGAATAGAATTGATACCGCTTCCATAAAGAGTCTCATCAAACGGCTCTAATGGCTTAATGAATTCAGTTAATATTTTCGTGAAATGCGGGTTGTGTTGGTTTTATTCGTGCATTACTTACCTCTTTCAATCATCGGTATAAATAAGGAGAATTGGAACTGGACCAAAATATAAGGTGCTTTGATGTCTTCTGAACAGGAAGAAATTAAATGAGTAAAACTGAAATTAAAATGCAATAAATTGAAAGATAAATAAACCAAGCAAAAATGTAATAAATCAAATGTAATGGAAGCAATGCAAGGGGGGGTTCTAATTAAAAATTCTGCTTCTAACATGTGAAATTGGCTGAATCTTCTTAAGGCATGTGCAGATAAGAATGCTTTGGGAATTATTATCAATAACTTAAACAAAAATTAACAGAATTAATTTTGTTTATCTACTTCAATCAGAGCAATTACTGTCAAAGAGCGAAAACCTATCATAAATTTGGTTTGGGATTAATTCGAGTGCTCGGGGGTGAAATTATTGAAATTTAATTAGATACAGACTTTGCTCTGGCTGGAAAAATATAATGAATTGAATGAAAATAAAAAGAGCCTAAATTATAATCAAGCGCCTTCACACTATTTATCCAAATCTCCCCCGTGTTTGCCGGATTTGTATTGATGCTAAACTTTCCTTTAAGGGGGTCATCCCGTGTGAAGGCCATTTTTTTTGTGGCTTTTTTTAAAAAATTTTTGTGAAGAACTGGATAAAGATACAAATACGAATTTTTCACCATAGATTTACTGATATCTTGAGCGTGCATAGTAATTTTTTCAGCCCGATCGGATAGTTGGCTATTGAAATGCAAAGCGATTTATACACCTATCTCCAAAAAAATGTGTTTTTCTGCTGCCACGCTAGAGGACGCTGCGATCATCTTAAAGGAAAAAAGTAAACGGCATTTTAATGAACTACAGTCCGCAAACTAGGATTATTAAAAAATAGCTAAATTTTTGATGCCGTGTTAAACTTTTTTTTGTGAATTTTGGTGTTTTTTTAAGGCTTCTTTAATGAATAAAAAAAAAACTACTGAATGGATCGCAATTATCCTAGTTTGCGGACCGTAGAAATATATTCTAAATAAGTTCTGAAAATTTCAAGGAATTTCGTTGGATAGATTTTGCGCTGTGGCGGCAGCCGATTTTCAACATGCAGTTTCGAAGAAAACGCATTTGAAAAATAGAATAGAATGCGATTTTTAGCCATAAAACCTTAACTGGCCATTAATCTGCTATACCTAGTTCATAAACCTTAGGTTTCTTTAAAGAACACATATACAGCCTTGGGTTCAATTCTTGTCCTTGTAGCGAAGTCATTTGAAGAAAATTCAAACTGATAAATACGCGCTTTTTTACGGCAATTGACATAAATCTGGCATTGGACTTATCACGTGTTTAACACTATAATTTTCGAATGACCCTGAATATCAAAAAATCACTTTGCCCTTATATTCTACACTATATTTAGATACAATTGATGCCAAAACAAAAAAAATACGATTCTGCTGATCCGACAAACGGGATGACCCCCTTAACATGAACCTTAAGAAGTGGATTCCACTGCTTACGATAATTAGGCAAAGATGTGAAGCTTTGACAATTTATTACTTGTCGTATACACAAGGGTGGCTTAGTTGTTAAAGAACTAAACTGTCGTAATAGAGAATTGCGCTTTGAACTTCACTGGACGAATATAAGTCTAAGTGGTCTGGACCACCATTACCATCACCAGCACAACCTGTATCCAGTCTAGACTATGACACCATTAAGTTCGCAGTGCAGGATCAGTTGAGATACACCCTCACTAGTGGCTGATCCCGGCTCTGAACTGAAATTCGTCAACCCATGAGTGACCTCAATGATCGAATGGACAATCACAGGATCATTTAAGGCGACTGCACTTTTTAGGAGAGATAGTGGCTTGCAGCTGTGATCAACAACACCAACAACAGTGACAACACAGAAACAGCGGCAATCCACCACACTCACCGCTACTGCCAGTTAAAATTGAAGATTCTCCTATAAATCCCGTTGCAAGAAGGGCAAAACTACGACGGTTACCTATTGAAAAGGTAGAAAGGCTCGGCCTACTGTTCCAGCGGAGGAGGCGACTAGTAGTAAGAAATGATACCACTCTATTACAGGCGACTAAAAACTTCTGGCGGTCAAAAAGGAAAGACTTGGAAAAAGATCCACTCTAAGATACGTGATACTCCCTTGTCGCGAAAAAATGGAGCGGATGGACCTTTGTCGAAAGACAAGGGTAGAGAAAGAAAGGCTGCTCCAGAAAAGCGGTGTGGTCTTGCGGAAAATGAGTGTCCTATCATTGTCCAGCCAAACATATTTGTAGATATTAACAATGGCATAATGAAGAGGGAGAAACTTCTGGACAAATCGCTAATGCAAGCCCTAGCAGTGTCCTCAGTCCGCCAGAGAGAAGAGATAATTGATAAAAGGAGACGAGAGGAAAATAGCCTAAAACTGTTGCTAAGAACGCATGCAGAGAAGATCCTAAAAAGGTAAAACAAGTCGGGGAACCGGAAGCCAAGCGTCTTCGGTGAACAAATTTTCACTCGCCTCCCCCCTTGCAAACAATGTCGAAACTAATACCGGTTTCAGAAAGTGTTCATCGAGACCTTTCATTTGATACCCGAAATGACTATGCGCGGCGAAAAAATGTTCACACCTCGCTTTTGCATATATGGGGACCCCCGCCCCCTTCCTTGCACACAATGTCAAAACTAATACCGGTTTCAGAAAGTGCTAACAGATACCCTTCATTTCAAACCCCACATGACTATACTCGGAGAAAAAATGTTCACCCCTCTTTTACATGTATGGGAAACCCTCCCCTTATACTCAACGTGTAACTATGTTCCTCACTGTATGCAGTGAAACTCACAGGTTACACATTTATATATATATATAAGGTGTGATAGACAGACAGGCGGACAGACAGTAGTGGCCAGATCTCCCATCAGCGCGATGCCGGTTGGCGAATTGGAGCATACTTATTGATATGTAAATATGGGTTCATGTACTTTTCTTTTCTTTCATCTCAGATGTGTGGACCAAAATGGCTATGGAAAGGATACCCAGAAAATCAAACCAATATGGAAGAGGAGAGAAGGAGAAAATTTACGGTGCAGGGGCTCGAAAACCCAGTACCGGCGGCTCGGTGGTGGACAACTTGGCCATCATGACATCTAACCCTAAAAGTGATTTAGAATTCGAAAAGGATGTGCTCAAGCGAAGCAAGATCTTGCCAAGAACACCAATAACGAAAGCAAAAAACGATCGGCTGAGAGGAGATCGCTGTCCGATTAAGACGGTTTCGACACCCACCGCATTTTTCCAAGAGGGACGACCACAGAAGGCACTCCGGGACCAAGAAATTGACCCATTCAGGAGAATCTGCTTCAATTCTTTGATCTCCAGCAATGACGGCAAAAAATAAAATGCAAGGAAGCACGGTAAATGCTAAGAGGGAAGGTGCGTTTAGAAGGTGAAATCCGGTGAAGACTCATAAAGAACAGAGCCTTGATCCGGAGGAACTGCCTTTCAAGCAGCTTGGAACAAAAGTAATTGAGCTGTCCGACTTCATCAAGGACAAGCACAACGTACACCAAGCTATTGGTAGTTATTAGGGTTCTCTAAAATAGGTCGCAGGAGGAGGAAAGAAGTTCCAAAGAAAAGCCGAAACCTGTATTCCAACAGTGTCACAGGCGGCCCAAGTGACATCGAGCCGTAGTGTTAGCGACCTGCCAGCAAAAAAAAGAGTCCGGAAGAAAGACACTGATCTTCTAGGGAATCAGGAGACGCCTAAGAGGGAAAAAAGTACATAAGCAGTTCCGAAGGACGAACTAAAAGCACAGAAGGTAAAAAGGAAACCTAAGAAGAACGAAAATGGTGGATGGTCTTTAGTAAAAAGGCGAAGAACAAAGCAAAAGTGCGAATTCACCCAAAGGCAACCGTTATCTCCAGTAAGGGCAATTTGTCTTACGCGGAGATTCTAAAAAAGATGAAATCTGACCCCGACCTAAAAGATCTGGGATTTCCACCCAGTCAACAAGATCCGAAGAACCCATAAAGGTGTTTGAGCTTCGCACATAACTGAAGAGCTCGCTTGGGGAGAATGTCAGAGTGCAAGGATCTTGACGAAGTAACATCCAGAGAAGAAATATGAACTGCGTTAAAAAACAATTTAAGCTGGAGGAACTGGAAGAAGAATCCATGGTGAGCTTGAGAAAAGCCTATGGTAATACTCAAACGGCCACGATACGACCACCAGTGGAGGTAGCGCAGAAAGGTTCGAATTGGATGGCTTGTCTGCCGCCTGCGAGAACAGGCGCTTCAAGTGCCTCATCAGCGGCGCTAGAGGGAATGTTTTAAGGAACTCTGCTTGTAAGCGGATGTAGATCCGTGGGGGAGCGCCTATAGAATTGTGATGGAACAGGCGAGAGGCCGGTCATCCACAAAGATCACGCGCCCTATTCGCTTCTTGAAAATCATTCAGAGGTTATTTCCCCAGCAAGAGAGGGGTACTGACACATTTCAGAGATCTCTGAATGCCACCGCAATTCCTGGAGTGATAACGGACCAGCTGTTGGAGATTTGCAGCAGAATAGGTGATAACAAAGTTGCAGACCTGAAGGGCATACCGAACAGAGCCCTTACGCTTTCCATAAAATCCAGACAGGACATGTTCGCTGAATTGTTTGAAGTATGCATGCCCGAGGGAATATACCCTAAAGAATGTAAGCGGCAGGTTTCCAGTTTTCCAAACTGAAAGGCTCTTAAGATGATATGAAGGACCTTTTCCAATCGATACAGTTCTCCCAGTTGAGAATACGCGAGGTTGGTGCTCTACTCTTTTTATACACCAATAGATTAGTATTGATAATAAAATCAAAGCATAGGTATCGCAGCCTATCAACAGCGTGGGCCTTTTCTGTTGCGATGATGTAATTCTCCTGGTGGAGCTGATCGGTCGTAGGCTATATATGCCGCTCTCACCTGTTCCAGTTTGACCATTCTTGTGCTTTGGAATAAATTGTAATATTTGCTTTAGAGCCCTTTGATGGTTTCTCTTCCTCTGATCCAGGGCTCCTGTATTGATGTAACGTGGATGTCTTCCCCTAGGAAGAAGACCAGCAGATTAGCTGAGGCGAACTTCGAGTGCTCCAGATTTACCTGTGACTGGTTCTCGCTATGCCTAGTTTGACGACAGTGGCTCCCAAGTTATAAACACTTAGTCCGTCTGTCGCTCCCCTCTTGCAGTTTCCTATTTTTGATTTCGATACAGCGCTTAGAATGAATATTTAGACAAACTTGATCGATTATTTGCCGAGTGGAATCTATGTTCCAATCCTTCAAAAGTCATAGGACTGACAGTCTTTTTACTGAACATCACCAACAGTTAAGTGGGGGTCTAGGAGTTCTCTCTCTTATCAAAATGGAAGTTCAAGCAATTATCGATTCCCAATAGAAAAGCGTAAATCAGGTCAGAGAAGTGTTAGTTGAGCTAAGGCAGGAGAAGGGGACGCAGAGGCGCTTTGAGTTATTGTGCAAGAAATTAACCGCTTGTGTAATGAGTTTTTCATTGATTATAAGCGGCTCCTGTGATTAAACCCTTCACAAGATTTAATTTATTTTAAAAAGATGAGGAGGCAGTGATGGTCGAAGTCTACGCGAAAGCGAAGGAATTTATAATTCGAATAAATGGAGACATCGTAAAGGAAGACGGCAGCTTTGACACAGAAGGTGCTGCCGGAAGGGGAGAAGTCAGGCAGAGCTCAAGTGATAAGGCAAAGGATCGCGAATAAAGCCTCCCAGCGGATCTGTATGATCCAGCTCCACTGGATCGGGAAACATGGACCAGGTAGCAGGAAGTTGGTACGCAACGAGACTCGGTTACATGGGCTCGCAGTGGCCCAAGTGTGCCCTATCACGATTTCCCGCCACCAGGAACTGATTATAACATGGGAAGGTACACCGCGAAGGGATTTCTATCCTGGAATTTCGGATATTGTTTTAGACCATGCTTACCAGTTTCAGAGATTCCTTCATTTTCCGGGGACCTTAATCAATTTGAGTCGTCCCGCAGCATTTTTAATTCCGTCTACGAGGATTTGGATATCGGACTGGCGGAACGATTGACGATACTCCAGAGAAAGTTAAAGGGTGATGCGAAGCGCATCGTGGAGCACTTAGGTCTGTATGGAGAGAACTTAGATAAGGCTTGGGAACTCCTCAATCGGCGCTGTAGCAACTACCGAGCGTTGGTTGAAAAGGAGCTCCAGACCCTCACGGATCTTCCGTTAATCCTCCAGAAAAGCGCCAACACACTTAGCAAGGTACCTCAAGGCTTTCATTCCGAGCAACCCCAAACAACCCCTTACTGTAGATGATATATACCAATTTTCGGCAAATCACTACATCATAATGACCTGTGGCTCGATAGGTCCAGGTCAAAATACAAATATAAACGAGGAGAACCTTGGTGGAAGGAAAAAAACTCACAGAGAGATTGCCTTCGCTGCAAAAACTGATGGGGAAGGTAAAGAACGATTTTCGTGCTTTATATGTATGGAGGATCATAGGGTTCTCAGATGCCCGAAATTACTAGGCAGCGTTCGTTGTAGGATATTGGGTATAACAATTTTTGAAGCATTTTCAAAGACATTGCAGATCAACCAAAGGCAACCTAGTTCTTCTTATACTCGACAACCACGAATCGTACGTTTCTATTGACAATTTGAAATTTTGCATTGACAATGGCATTGTTGTCCTCTCTCTGCCACCTTACTGCAGTCATCGGCTCCAACCGTTCGATCGTACAGTTTTCGGTCCATTCAAGAAGATTATCAATTATTTTGTTAATGGGTGGATTAATGCCAATCCCGGACACTCCATGTCAATATACGACATTCCTGGGATTGCTTCTTCAGCTGTGGATGATGGAGTGACACGCAGCAACACCATTTCCGGCCTCATATCAACAGGAATTTAGCCTATGAATGAATATATTTTTGACGACACTGACCCCATGCCTTCTGAAGTAACTGACCAGCCAGCTCCAGCCCATTCTGATGTGGATCCTGTTGAAGAAACCTAATCAGGGAAGGAAGAGACACCAGGTCCAACAAGGATTTCGGCAGGTTCAATCAATTCAAGAATTGAAGAAGAAACTGACTTTGAAAGGGCTCTTGAATCAGTTCGTCCTTATCCAAAGGCGGTACCGTGTGAAAACGACACACGACCGCCATTTTGACTGATCAGGCGACAATGGAACAGTTGGCCAGTGAGTAAACTGCAACGCGGAAGAAAAAGCAGAACTTGAACACTGTTCCCCAAAAAACGCGGCCGTCCACGCAAAAATCAGACTCTGTAATCACTTTCTTTTTGGAATATATTGAAATAAATGTGAACGTTTCTTGTAATGACGCACCCTCTAATTTTCCCATACTTATTTGACCTCAAAAAGTTATTTTGTAGAGTTACAGACTTGCCCTACCCATTTACCATTTTACCTTACGGTGGGCTAAAATGGTAAAAAAATTACAGAAACAAATTTTACCTCAGTCTCCTCTACTAATGGGACAAATGCACAGTCCAATGTCTTTAATGCTAGGGCTCTTGAATGGATTATGCTTCAGTCAGACTCCAGAGGGAAACGAATCCTGGAAATAGCGGCGAGAATCGGACTCGAAGTTTTAAACACCGGATCCACGCCAACTTTTCGGAGCCCAGGCTGTGAAGGAAGCATTCCCGACATCAATTTTGCGTCGAAATTTCTGGCATCATCGGTGGACGGATGGCGAGTCCTAGAAGATTTCTCGGCAAGTGATCACCAGTACATTGCGTTCAAAGTGGTTGATGCTACTTGCCGGCGAACACCAACGTGATCTGTGGAATGTCGCGAGGGTGAACATCGGGAAATTCGACGAAGCTCTTCGAGCAGGTAGAGCCGCGCTGGAGGGAGCTCCAGAGCGTGGTAGCATCGCAGTTGACACCGTTGTAAATTCAGTGATGAACCTGCTAACGACGGCGTGTGAGGCGTCCATGCCCAGGAGAGGCTCCAGCCGTGACAAGGCTTCTATGGACTGGTGGACGGCAGAAATTGCCAACCTACGGAGGGAGCGTCATAAGCTCCACCGTTTGGCGCAACGTTTGCACGTCAACGAGGAGGCATGTGCCATAAAGGCACAGTATAGATCAGCAAAAAGGAGACTCCGCAGCGCTATAAATAAAAGCAAAGCTCGCGACTGACAGAACCTTGTTAACGAGGTGAATGAGGACCCGTGGGGACTTGGCTATAAGCTTGTCCCCCGGAAAATCGGGGCTTTGCGGAGGCCCTGCATACTAAGTACCGACCAAATGGACTACATTGTGCGGGCATTGTTTCCCAGACACCCTGTACGGGGTGATGTAAATAGCGCGGAAAACGTCGAGGATTGCCCCCTTTTCACAATGAAAGAGCTCGAAGAAGTGGTTCTCACTTTGAAAAACAAGAAGGTGCCAGGCCCTGATGGCATCCTGGTGGAATTTTTTTAAAGTGGTGTTCCGCCAACGGCCAGAATTGCTGCTTGAAGGGTTCAACGCTTGCTTGAAGGAGGAAATTTTTCCTTGTCGCTGGAAAGTGGCCAGACTCGCATTGATCAGTAAGGGTAAAAGGGACCCGGAGCTCCCGTCTGCATAGCGACCGCTGTGTATGTTTGACACGGCCGGAAAAGTGCTCGAGAAGCTCATCAGGAGTAGACTCGTTGAAGTGATCCACGCTGCCGGGGACTTATCCGCAAGGTAGTTCGGGTTCAGAACAGGGAGATCTACAGTGGATGCTGTTATAGAGGTCGTAGATGCGGTTCATCGAGCCGAGGCACACAGTCACCGATCTCGACGGATAGTGCTCCTCATATGATGTCAGAAATGCCTTCAATTCTGTAAGATGGACAGATAAGCCAAGGATGATTATTATTTAAATAATAAATACCTAATTTGCCAATTTTTGTACTTCCGAAAATAGACCTCATTTAGACCCTTATACACTGTACTCCCCTCTTAAGCAAATGATGATGACATTTCTTGTTTATTGTCGAGTTTTTAAAAAAAAAAAAAAATAATAAAGCTTGGATACTTACTATGCAGTGAATAAAGAAGCACCTCGTAAACCAAAAGCAACTATAAAGCAACAAACGAAAGAACTCTGAAAGAAAAATTAAAATAAAATAAATTAAATTAAAATTTATTTAAAATAAAAGGAAAAAAACGGGAGATTGACAACGAACTTCAAAGGAAAATAGTAATACAAATTACCCATATTACTTCCAAGGAATTGAAGGTATGCAGTACATCAAACGAAAATTATAGAATTAAATACAATTTCCCAGAAAATATCCCCAACAAGAATCTCTCGATAGATACTTATTTACAGATACATTTCACTCAGTTTGATTTATATCAACATTGGCTGCAATCTATCCAACTAAGTGTACCATGCAGCACACATTACCCCGCAATCTGTTTAAAATCCAATTAATGTATTCTATCTGAAAGCTTGCTACAGAGCCCCTCGGTGAATACCCCCTTCAAATGGCATCTTGATCACGTTTATGACTTTAAGATTTAAAGTGAAATGATAAAGTACAGGCACTTACACAAGCATCCGGCACAGTCAATAGCTACACGTTGATAAACGAGCCACGTCTGAATTTCCAGCAAGCTTGCAGTGCTCATATCCTTCGAAGAATATTGAATGCCTAAAATAGAAAAGAGAAATGTTGAACATTACAAGGAAAAGTAGGCGTTCTAGGTCTAATAAATATTTGACATAAATCTGGTTTATGTTTTTACACGTCATTTGACGAATGACTGCAATTTGTTTAAGTCTCGCCTAAAGGAGAATTTCGAACTGTTTCCTAAAATATTTGGTGCCTTGAGTAGTTAATGGTTTTGTAAACAGAACATAAAAGCAGTGCGTTGGGAGAATTCAATACATTTCAAACAGAAAAACAACAGAACATGAATTCCAGTAAATAGACTACGACCCTGGATCGTAAAAGGCGGGGACGAAAAAAATCATGGAGGGAGACAACGAAGTGCGCCAGTTGCAAGAGAAAAATCAACATGGTAGTATCTATTATGGAATGTTAGCAGATGCTCACCAGGAAGTGCAAAAGATTGAACATCAGTAGAAGTAATTAAGTCAGTCAGTCTCCGAAAAAGGTCCCAGCAATAGAACTGGTCTCCAAAAAAAAATTTCTAAATTTTTGGGGCACACATTTTGAGCCCTTACTCCCCTATGTTTCACCCAGTGTCAAAAATATCAGTTTCGAAAAGTACTAACTGAGACCTTTCATTCGGTACCCCACATGACCATATTCTGCGAAAAAAATGTACACCCCCCCTTTCACATACATATATGGGGAGCTCCCTCTCAAACTAAACACAAAATGGCGCCACTTGCTATATTTTTTCTCCGGAGTTGGAAATCTTCCAAAGACACTGGTACAAATGTTCCAGCGTGCGGGATTTTTACCCACTAAAAGCAGCCCCAAACTCCTATCCTCTCCCCCGCGGAACAACCTCAAAGTATTTCGTCGCGGGGTGGACATGGCTTTAGCCTCTCCTTTCACCCATCTATTGCATTCGCAACCGCACCTTTCTCGCTTCCTCTGCCTCTATTAATCTGCACTGAATCCGCCCTATCATGTCGTTCACTGCATTCCAGCTCTCCTGACATGCAACCATTTTTCCAGTGCTAGTGCTCTTCCCCCTTCTAGACTCTTCCTATCCTCAACGAATCTAGGACAATGGAAGAACACGTGCCATGGGTCCTCTGGAATACCGTCGCAGCTGGTACAGTTGAGGGAGCTGTCCAGTTTAAACCTATAGAGGTATTTACGGTACCCGCCATGTCCCATGAGAAATTGGGTGAGATCATAGTTTATCTCATCATGTGTTCTCTGCGCCCACACCTTATGCTGGGAATCAATCTGTGGGTCCATCGTCCCTCTTCGCCTGTTCCCACCGTTACTGCCACCTGCTTAACGATTCCTTCCTTTCGGCGTTTTTCATTTGCCAACCAGAGGAAGAATCGGGTCCATCATAGACACTTGCCACCTTATCGGCCAAAATGTCGATCGGAATCATTCCCGCTACAGCATAGGCAGCTTCGTCCGAGATGGTTCTATAACCACAGCACACTCTTAGGGCGGGCTTTTTATACACCGCGCATATCTTTTGAGCATTGCATGTGGTATGCAATTCAGTTGACCAAATTGGTGCTGCGTAAAGCAGTATAGGGTTCACCAATCTAGCTATAAGTAGTCTACGAGTGCATCGCGGGCCCCCTACATTTGGCATCATCTTTGCCAGGGTCATGCTAACACTGGACGCCTTGATGAAAACATTTTGGAAATGCTGCTTGAAATTCAGCCTCGGATCTATCATCATTCCAAGGTATTTAATTGCTGGCTTTGAAGTGATGATATGCTTCCCCATTCTGATACGCCTACGCCGCTTTGTGATAGGCACCGCCTCTATTTTATCCTCCGCGAGTGCAAGACCTGCATCTTTCAACTACTTCTTTATAGCAATGATTGCTTCGGATGAATATAATTCCACATTCGCCAGATCTTTTGCAACAACAATGACCGCTCTGTCATTGGCGTAACCCACTATTGTGCCCTCGGTAGCAACTGGGACATTGAGCACATCATTATACATGATGTTCCACAATAGCGGTTCCAGCACAGAGCCCTACGGAATACCCGCGGAGACAATGTACTCTTTGGTTCTATTGTCTGTGTCGTACCAGAGCTTTCTATCTGTTAAGTAGCTGTCGACTAGCGCAGTTAAGTAACTGGGTGCACCAATCGCCGCCAATGACCTCCTTATAAGGTTACAACTGGCAGCGCTGAACGCATTTTACAGGTCAAAAGTAATCACAGCACAATACTTGAGAGTGTCACCTCTTCTGTGCATCGCATTTTCAGCTAAGACAGTGACCAGTTTGATGGGGTCGACCGTTGATCTGGCCGTACGGAAGCCGAATTGTCGGTCTGATAAGCCTCCCAGACTTTCTACAGCCGAGAGCAATCTGTTGTAGATTGTTCGCTCCAACATTTTCCCCATAGTGTCCAATAGACATATAGGCCTGTAGGAAGATGGTTCATCAGGAGGCTTACCGGTTTAGGCAACAATACTAACCTTTGTTTTTTCCATGTCTCAGGAAAGGCTTCAAATAATTCAATGAATATGACTGGCCTCGACTTAACGGCGACCTTAAGGGCATTGTTTGGTATGCTGTCGAGGCCGGGCGCTTTGTCGTCTCCCAACCTACCGTAAATCTCCAGTATTTCTTCGTTGTTACTGGGGGTATTACAGCCGCATCTAAAGATGTCTGCAGAATGTAACCTCCTGCGTTTTTCTGAAGGAACAAACCCTCAATCATTTTCAGTAGGAGATCGGGACATATAACTTGTGGTGTTGCCTGACCTCTAAATCTCCCCATTACAACCCTGTAGGCGCTTCCTCATGGGTCAATATCGGCCCCTGCGCAGAGTTGCTTGAAGCAGTCCTTCCTGCTTCGATGTATAGCCAACTTCAGGTTTCTTCGGGGTTCCTTGCAAGTTCGCTGTTTCACCTGCTGGTCAATCCTACCCATTGCTCTGCTCTCTAAGCCGCTCGTCTGATCCGATGACACGCCGACCGAAGATCTGACAATTTACTATTCCACCAGCAGTTGGGCCTTCCACTGGAGAAAGTATAACGTCTCGGCGTTGATGAGTCGCATGCCTTCGCGATACACTCCGTGTTATGGAGGGCTATTTCCGAGGGTGTACCTTGTATAGTGTCCTGATCCAACCACACATCTATGAATATTTGCTCGTCAATTGCTTTCGCAGACCAACCTTACGTTCTCCTCATTTTAGGACGAGCAGATTTCCAACCACTTGACTTGTTACTCAGGTCAAAGACTATTGCCTGGTGATCACTATGGGTGTACTGTTTACTGTACACTGACATATCGCGAGTTAGTGACGGACAAACAAAAGTCAGGTACACAACCGAACCCCCTTGCTGTTAAGTATAAACCTGATCATCGTTAACCAATATGATATCTAACTGCGCGAAAGCCTCTAAGATGCAACACCCTCTTGCATTCGTCAGTGAACTTCCCCATTTTGTGGCCCATGCATTGAAACCACCGGCGATGACTTTTGGATTTCGTCCTTTTGCATCCAGAAACAATCTGTCCAGCATGTCCTCGAATTCGGCCAACATCAGGCTTGGAGGAGCATAGCAGCTATAGACGAATATTTTTGCCCATACGAACCCACTTGTGGACTGCCTCATACATTCCTATATGGCTTGGTCCCCGCATGTCCACAAGGCCGCCCCACCTGTTGGATTGACTGCCCATACATTATTGTTAGGGTTTCTATAGCGTTCGCTTATTATAGCCACCTGTACCCCTGATTCATGGGTGGTCTGCGAGAACAGATCTTGTGCTACCCTACAGGTTAATTTGGACCGACTTCATTTTCTCGCTGCACTTAGCGCCTTTTTGAACTCAGGCACTTGTCGCTTCCGGCAATATACCCACTGTCCAGGCCCTTCTTTCCATCACACAACATGCATTTGGGAACCCTGTTACAATCTCGAGCAATGTGACCTGTTTTACCTCAACGTCTGCATTGGCTAGACCGATCAACCTCACTTGCGCACACTCTCGCTAGATGCCCGTACGAGAGACACTTGAAGCATCTCGTTAATGAGATTCGCTTTCTAAGGCGCCAAACTACCCATCCAATACTTCCCGGCATTCAGCAGCTTGCGCGCTGCTTCTGTTGGCAGCCGGATGCGCCACTTGCTATATGTAAAAAGATTCAAAGACCACACCTCGCTAAATTTCGTGACAATCGGTTGAGCCGTTTCCGAGTAAATCGGGTGTGACAGACAGGCAGAGAGACATACCACGCACCAGTTACTGACGCAAGCTGGTACAGTAATCATCTGTCTCGCCCTGTAAGACCTCCTACCCGTAGTGGGACGCCAATTTTCCTCCCTTCATGGGCGACGACCCGGGTACGGATATGATTGATCTGTTGAAGTGAACGTTTCCTGCAGGTTTAAGAATACAAAACGCCACTTTGTCAAAATCCCGAGGCGGGTGAACCGCGGTTTAGTGTAGGTAACTAGGAGAAAGACCCGAGTTAGTCCAGCTTACTCAGGAGATGTGCAGGGGTGGCTATTGCTGAAAGCAAACAGAACTGTCAACTGTTTGGTAGATGGGCAGTTGAAAGAGGGGAAAGGACGGCTAGATGGATAGGATCTCCTGGGAGGCGAAAAGCTGGTGACTGAAACGGCTGTGGTCCATGAACGGCAGACTGTGATTGAATTTGGGGCAAATACCCGAACAAAAATATATATTAATATTGAAGGGCAAAGAGAATATTGACGCCATTCTTGTTAATTATGGGATCATCGAAGTAGATACTGCAACAACTGATGAAGAGGAAGTAATAAATCGGGATCCCGAAGTGGTAAAATGCTACGCTCTCCACTTAGGCCCGTGAAGACAGATGGACGATCAGGTATTGACGGTGGCAAAGGCTGTACCGGCCAACAACGAGGAAATTGATGCGAAACGAAGAATTGATAGAAAATTACCTGAAGGAGATGGATAATACCCTGAACACGCTCTACGAATTTTTCGCGCCTAAGCATATTTTTTTTTGGTTGAAGCTGCTGGGAGTCCTGAGTCCGCATCCACTTGATGACGGACCGGACCCTTTGGGAAGCAACTTACTTCTTCTCTTGTGGTCGACGGACTTCACTTTTTGGGTTAAACACCCAAGTCCAAAAAGAAGCAAAAATCTAGACTGACGGTTTCGTCCAGTACAGAGGCAACTCATCAGATACTGCCTCACCTCTGCCCTGGGAGGTGCGTCACCGAAAGTGGCGACAGGTGGTAATCGCTCCATTTGTATATAATCGCAAACACGACATGAGTGCGAATTATATTGAAGTGAAATCCGTCCCAAGTTCAAACCTAGACGAGGCCGACCTGGTCACTCATGTTGTGTTTGCGATTATATACAAATGGAGCGATTACCACCTGTCGCCACTTTCGGTGACGCACCTCCCAGGGCAGAGGTGAGGCAGCGTTTAGTGAGTTGCCTCTGCCCTGGACGAAACCATCAGCCAAGATTTTTTCTTCTTTCTGAAGCATAATGTTCACCGCTATATTAAGGCGGTTGTTCGAAACATTAAAGACATCTGCGAAAAGACCGCGGGCAAGTTAGGTTCGGCGAACCAATGCACCGTGAATAGAGGACAGTTACAAACTCCTACAGTGTCCCCATTACGGCAACTACCTATTGCTACTAAAAGAATGAAACGCGCCACTCAAACAGCCTAAAGTGTAAAGTTGTAGAGGGCGTAAAGAGGAACAGAGAAGGAATGGAGGATACTGGTGTTAAGCTTCTAACACCAAAGAAAAGCCGAGATTTGACAGAACCAGTAACGGAGGGTGTGCAATGTTGTCGGCTTCACAAATGAAATCCCAGAAATTGAGAGCAAATGTTTGGACAATTGTGAAACCATGGAAGCAGGTAAAACGAAGGATGCTCCGTCCGGATGTAATTGTTATCGAAAGCAGAGGTGGCCTTTCTTACGCTGAAATTCTGCAGAAGGTCAAATGAGTTCCGACAGTAAGCGGCCTGGGAGACAATGTTACACGGAACGCAGAAGAGAGAACTGCTCCTGGAGGTTCGCAGGACACAAGGACGTTTAACTACCAGAAGTTGGTAGATCCTTAGGTGAGGATGTCCTGGTGAAGCCATTAACCCTGGAGATAACTGTGCAGCGCAGGGACTTTGACGAGGTCACGACGAAGGAGGACGTATGGAGAGAAATGCTGGAAGTTGACAAAGTCAAGATGGGATGGGTTCTCTATAGAATTCGGAAGCAAATATCTTCTGCTATGTGTTTTAAATATCTGGAGTACGATCAAATAGCCAGATCTTGCACAAGCAAACAGAGGTCTAACGGATGGAGGCAGTGTGGCACGATATTGTGAGAGAGACCCTGGATGCATGTTGTGTAACAATGCAGATTTTGATGATAAGGGCCACGATGCAGGAAGCGGAAAGTGCCCGTTGTCTAGGAGGGAACCAAAAGCAAAGAGTAGAAATTTATTGAGATAAATCTCAACCATTGAGAAACCGCACACAATCTTTTGAGCCAGTCAGTCCAAGAGTCCGATGTGGATGTGACGATTATTAGCGAACCTTACAGACGAAAAGATACCGCGGTATGGGCCACCAACAAAAGTGGAAAGTGTGCAATTTGGACGATAGAACCATACCCATTTGAAGAAATAACCGCAGCGCCTGGTAATGGGTTTGTAAGAGCTAGCGTTATATGTGTATGGTCCCCCATTGTCATCGCGGGAGATTTCAACGCATGTTACACCGAGTGGAGAAGCAAGGTTTCTAATAACAGGGGGCCGATAGTGCTGGAAGCTTTTTCTTCGCTGGGCATTGTTCTTGCTAATATCGGAAGTACCTATAGATAGGTTAAGTGATAGACATTATCTTCGTAAACAGTGCGTTGGAGAAGGACATTACTCGGCGAGGGAGGGGACTCATCTGAAATGGCAGTAGGTCACGAAACCTTACCAATGGATATATTGGTACCATGGGAACCTGAATTCACATACTACGTTCAGATCGATTGTTGCGGTTGACTCAAGCGAATAGAAACCTTCGGGCCTCAAACGTGGTGTTGGGTTTCAACACGGGGCTCTGATTTTGGTCATAAAATCAATCCGTCTTAAGAAGACGGTGGGATTAAATCCCCGCGACAGGTGCTCCCGTTAATCCACAGAGAAGTAACTGTCAGCGCAACTGAAGTCGAGGAAGCAATAAAACGAATGAAATCGGGGAAAGCAACAGGAGATGACGACATTGCATCCGCGTTTTGGCAAGCGAACAACTGGGACCCAACATTATAGCTCAGTGAATTCCTCAATCCGGTTATTCAGGAAGGTAGAACACCTTCTGACGGCGAGAAAGTACCACAGTTCCAATATGGAAAAAGAAAGGCAGTCTAGCAGAATGTTCAAATTACCGGCCGATCTAGTTACTTTCACATACCATGAAGATTTTTGAGAGCATTCTTGACAACCGTATTCACGTAATCGTTGAAATAACCATGAACCAAGCCGGATTTGCCAAGAACTGTGGGGCTATTGAGGCAATACACGCTACACGGCTAATCATGGAGAAACGCCGTGAGAAGTATCGCCTATGACAAGACTTAGTGCCAGAAGAACTCTTGCGCTGGGTTAAACTGCTCTGGGGCTGTTCATCAAGGAAGCGCCCTCGCACTACCCCTCTTTGTTCCTGTTATGGACACTGTCACACGGAACATTCAGCGTCCAGCTTTATGCAAATGATGTTTTCCTAACGTCTAATAGAAAAAATGATCTCGAGCAACTTGTACAAAAATGGTATAATCGGTTCATGCAAAACAGTCTCAAATTGAATCTGAATAAAACTGAATTTTTGACGACCGATCCCCATGAAACAGGCACATTCACTGTCAGTGGTAGTGACCTGCCAAGAACTGAGCGATTTAAATATCTCGGGTCAAGATTATCAGCCAATGGAGAACTGCGCTATGAAATTGCTTCAGGCACAAGCGCAACCTGGATGAAATGGCGTTCCACAACTTGTGTTTTTTGTGATGGAGGTATCAATGAACGTCTTAAATCTAAAATTGACCGCAATGCCTTCTGTCTTGTCGTTCTCTATGGCTCTAAGGGTTGGTCGACTAGAAAAGACAATGAACTGCGTCTTGCGGCAATGGAAACGAAGGTGTTGCGTTGGATTCGTGGCGTGAAACGATTTGATCACATCCGAAATGAGGATGTTACATCGATTGTGGAAAAATTACAAGAGAGGCGAATTCGACGGTATGGTCACGTAATTTACGCTAATGAGAACTCACCCGCCAAGATTGGTCTGAACATCGAAGTCGATGGAAAGCGATCAAGAGACCGGCCGAAACAACGGTGGCTGGATACGCTGGATAGGGATTTAGGGCCTCGAGATTGCATCCATAATAGGCTTTTGACAGAATAAAATGGCCTAACCGATCATGACGAGCCGACTCTGAACGGGATAAACCCTGAAGAAAAAGAAGAAGGGCAAGCGGATGGATGACTGCTCGTTTTCAACCTTGTACTGGAAAAGGTTAAGTAGTCATCCTGGACTGACGCTTGACTCAAAGATGGGCTCGAAAAAATCAAAGCAACAGAAGAAAGGCTGCAGCTGGATTTCCCACCTTAAGCCGGGTAAAGGCAAACATTGGCTGTCCTACGTCTAGTAAGTGATGTTTTCTGGAGAGTACAACTCAGTCTGTTCTCCTCTACGGCACAAAGGTATGGGCTGTCGCTCTTGGCAAGGAGGTATATCGTAAGCGGGGAGCCTTGCGTGTGGCGTCTGCCCTTCTTTCTAAGGAACGTGGGAAATGAGTAAGTGAAGAACGGTAATTTTCACTAACCGAGTGGCAACTCTCTTGGCAAAATGAGACAAGATTGGGAAGGCACGATCTCATGATTGTTTTTTGCAATGAGGTTTTGGACGATATTCATCACACTTTTTTTCTTGTGGAAGGATGGGTTTCGGCAACAATTTTATTTAAACAAAAGCGAGATTTCTCTCCAGAGAAAATTTTCAGGGGGATACTGATAAGCACATTAGGTTCTTAATCTTCTCGTTGCAAAGAAGATAGAGCTCGTTGGCTGAAGGAGCCGGATGGCAGGGAGTTCCTTAAACTAAAAGTTCCCTTCATCCTCTATCCCATCACCAACGGAAGGTGAAAGGAATTCCCTGATTTAAAGGCCCCACAAGGCGAAAGAGCTTGAGTTCTAGGCTAGCTCTGTTACCATAAGGAGGTGGTTTGTTGACAATCTGAAGGCGTTTTTACCCTACCCAAAAAAAATCCCATTTTACTACAGGGTGGTATTTCCTGCATTGAAGTTAATGATGGCAGCGTTTCCCTGCCTGATTTTTGAAATACCTGGGTTTTTGTTGTTCAGTATTTTATATCTAAAATTCATGGTCTCAGGTGCCTAGAACTTCTTTTTTTTAAAAAAAATCTCTTCTAGAATCCTTGGAACGTGACACAAAATAGATTTCGAAGCGAACGATAATTATCGTCACGAATGGTAAATATCAGGACCAGTTGGATTATCCTTCCTGAATATCGATTTATTACCGTTCTCTCGGCTTCAAATAAAGCTAATAACATGTGCATGCATGCTTCATTCAGGTGGGCTTTTATAGGACAATGGTTGTAGTAGTTAACGTTCAACTCGGCACCTGTAATTACTGAATCGATTCACTTTTAAAATAATGTGGAATTACTTTTCTGAAAATATTCTCCATTTGACGTCATCGTTCGTAATTGAATGAAGGGGGCTGGAAAGCGATCAGACTATAAATATCTTATAAGATTCCCGGCGTTCAATGAGAGATAAAAATATCCTTTTGACATTATTAATTGAATCCTTCATAAAACTTGTCAAAGAACTTTGTGATGGGGATATCTTTGGAGCTGTACTTCGTGGTGAAAGTCAATTGAAAGTGGAACATTTGCGGAGTTTCCTTATATGCAGGACAAATGTTCGTGATTTTACCGTGGATGATATTTCCCGAACCAGCAAATAGGACACATGCCCCATTGGTTTTTGACTACCTCAGCTTTTTCCAGGACTTCGGAAGAAATCTACACTACTCTTGTTCTACGTCATCCAGTTCCAGGGCGAATAGCTTGTTGGCTATACTGGAATACAAAAAAGTGACTGACGGTTTCATCCAGAGCATAGGCAACTCATCAGACGCTGCCTCACCTTTGCCCTGCAAGCAACGTGACCGAAAGTGGCTGCAGGTGGTATTCACTCATTTATGTATAACCGCAAATGCGACATGACTGCGAATTACATCCAAGTGATATCCGCCTTATATATTAAGATCCAAACTAGGCCAGGAAGTGAAAGAAGGGGAGGATCATTAACTGATGCGAAAGGAGACCTATTTGGATCCAACATTTGACACCTCGAAAGCTTAATCGACAAGAAGAATGGTTTTCACTTTGGCTCTTCCTGCGTACTACATTAGCATCCTTTGGATGATTGTGCCGCCAATAACGAGATAAAATTTCTTTCTGTGCTACTATATGGAAGATCCGAACTTTCACCAACTCGTGTTGGCATTATATCAACGGGGGACTCTGATCTGAGACAATACTAAATCGACTGTATAGCAGTATTGATTCCGTAAAGCCAGATCAATCACTGATGCGATCAATTTGGTTAATAGTTTGGTCAAAAATGCAATTTCTGTAAAGGGTTGTCTTAGCAAATACCTGGTGGTGGTGACCTTCGTGCGAAATCCTTCAATTTGGTCAATTGAAGCTTTATACGGAAGTCCCTAATGGCGATCGATGCTTTCAACTATCTCGTTGATATTGTCGATAGTTATCTATGTTACAAGAACGAATGCGCTGACATAGCTCCGATGACGGATGACCTTATGTTATATCTGTGGGCCTCTCCAGACGGGAACACTTTCAGCCAAATTCATGCCTTGATGAATGTCAGAACATATAGGGGGGCCAATATAGACTCGGATCACTATTTCGTTGGCATGGTGCTCCGAGCTCCTTCTGACAATCAGATAAGAGTGAATACTGAAGCCATTCACAACACAGCCCTCCGCGACACCTATAAGAGGGAAATGGATGCTGCAATAACCGCAATCAACAGAGAACCTGGAGATGAAGCATCAACAAATGATCTTGTGAAGATCCCAGGAACCACCTGAAGAACGTTATCATGGATACGGCCACAAACATACTTGGCCCCAGCCACAAAAGGAGTCGGAACGGCTGGTTTGATGATGTATGTAAGCTAGCAACGGAACGGAAGAATGCCGCAAACCGAGTAATGTTGCATTCTCAAAGAACGCACAGAGACTTATCACGAACTCCGTTCAGCGGAGAAGCGACTTCACAGATGGAAAAAGGAAGCCTGGGAGAACCAACAAGTCTATGAACTAGAAAAGTACAGGGAGCAACCGCATTAGGCGCGCAAGTTTTACCAACAAGTCAGCAGGATGAAGCCTTACACACCCCGATGTTCATTCTGCCGAGACAAAGAGGGAAATCTGATTTCCGACAGAATGGGCATGTTGGAGCGATGGGTTGAGTACTTTGATGAGCTACTGAACAACCAGAACATCGGCGAGTTGGAGGTCCTGCCAACTGTAGACGACGGACAAATACTGCCACCACCAAGTATAGGAGAAACAGTCCGTGCAATTCATTGGCTTAGAAATTATAAGTCGCCAGGAGCCGATGGAATGACAGCTGAATTAGTTAAATATGGAGGCGACCAATTACACCAAGTGGTTCATCAACTTGTGCTCAAGGTATGGGACAGCGAACAATGCCTGACGATTGGCAACGAGGCATTATCTGTCTCATACATAAAAAGGGAGATATCACACAGTGCAGCAATTATAGAGGTATCACGTTGCTGAGTACCATCTATAAGATATTCTCCGCAGTCTTGCTAGACTAGATAGCCCCATACGCTCAGAACATCATTGACCCATACCAAAGAGGCTTCACTCCAGGCAAATCAGCAACAGATCAGATTTTCTCTCTGCGGCAGGACCTCGAGAAAGTGATCCTTGATGCCGAGGTAAATGACTTATGCTGACGATATCGACGTCATGGGAAGAATCACTCGAGACGTACAAACTGCCTTTATCCAGATCGAGCAGCCGGCGCGAGATCTTAGGCTGCACATCAATGAAGGCAAGACAAAATATATGGTAGCAACGTCAGCACCGAAAACCAACCAACCAACAACATCAAACCGCGCTGGTCAAACGGGAAGAATAAAGATAGGAGACTACAACTTTGAAATCGTTGATAATTTCTCCTATCTAGGGTCGAAAATCACAACTGATAACAGCTACGGTGATGAAATTCGCGCACGGTTGTTGTCAGCCAACGGAGCCTATTTCAGCTTACAAAAACTGTTCCCCTCGAAACGTCTCATCATAGGGTCAAAGCTCTTACTGTACAAGACAATGATCTTGCCAGTCCTCATGTATTCCTCGGAGACTTGGGTTCTTAGCAAAAAGAATTGCGAACTCTTGGCCGCGTTCGAGAGAAAAATCCTCTGAAGAATTTTTGGCCCCTTACATGAGGATGGACGATTCTGTTGCCTACATAACGACGAAATCTATGAGCGATACCATGACCGTCAGGTTGTGGATAAAATCCGGCTCAATAGGTTACGGTGGGCGGGTCACTTAATCCGTATGGATGAGGATGATCCAGCCCGGAAAGTCTATAAGGCCAATATCTACGGTAGAAAAATAAGACGAGGCACACCCTGCCTGAAATGGAGCAATGGCGTAGGTCACGACGCCAGACAGCTTTTATGGATATCGAATTGGTGGACCGGGATGTCTAAAGTTCGGACTGGATACCGGTTGTTGCGCCGTTCATGATGATGATGTCTCAAAGTGCTCCGTACTGGCTCGAGTGATGTGAAGTATCAGCTAATTTTCAGATTACGGATCAGGCCACCATGATGGGTTACACCGACGAAAAAGCACTGATTGGGGTTGCAGAACAGCTGGAGGATGATTGGTTATGTATACTTACGCGAAGCAATCAGTGGCGTATCCGATTCAGAGGATATAACATGCCACAGGAGGATTTTCAGATTCGATACTACAATCCTCAGCAGATCATTGGCTAATGGACGCAGAAATGGTTTGGAGGCTATGTAACTGGCTGACAACCTGTTCACAGTATAGTATTGTTTTTGGAACCTAAACTGAATTCCGAACCCGGTCCGAAATTCAACCACAACTACGACAACGGAAGCACTACGAGTTTGGAACCGGGAATGTGCCTTTTCTGTTTAGAAGCGGCTCCTCCTAGAAAGTGCTTTAATCAAGTTGAATAGTCATAAATAGCTGTTGATTGATGAAACGAAATGATTACACAGCAAAGTGCTATAAAGCCGAAAAAGGTTCTAACCTGAGAATGCGGCATGCTTTTGGTTTCCAAAAGAATTTCACCCGCAATACCACAGACCATTAAACGAAAGAAATAGGGGCGTTTCGAATGAAAACTGAATTTTTCAACGTTTTGTTAACCAACGTATATACTCCAAAAAAGACAAGGACGACTCAATAAAAGAAGAATTCTAGAGTGGCCTTGAAACAGTATTTGATTCATCGCCCTCGAACATCGTGAAGGTAGTACTCGGCGACTTCAATGCAAAGATCGGAAAAGAGCCAGCCACTGTGGAACTACTGGGGACCAGACTCCATGATATAACTAGCGATAACGAAATCAGATTTATTTCCCTCACCGCAGGATCCATAATAGAATGTGGAACTCACCAGATGGGACGACGTTCAAGATTGTTTACGTCCTCATTGAGAAACGAGCTTCATTTAGTATCCTTGACCTACGCTCATAATGCGGGGAAAATTGCGGCAACGCCCACTATTTCGTCAGACCAAAATGTCAATGCTGAATAGTAAATATTGGGGCGTCAGACACACTCGAACTATCAAGTTTGAATTCTGCAGACGCTGAATCAATAGTAGAAAGCCGGGAACATTGTGTGAAGTGGAGTCAGCTGAAAGAGGCAATCAAGACGACTGCCATGAAAGTCATTGGAATCGAACCTTGGCACAAAAGGAATGAATGTTTTGACGAAGAGTGCAGAAAGGAGAAACGAAACCATATAAACGACGAGATCTGCAGATTGAACGATAACTTCAAGGAGCATAATTTAAGATTATAATTTGATGAGCCAGGGTTTCATTTTAGGCAGGGTCTGCCTCGTCTTCTTTTTCTACCATAGATATTGGCTTTATAGACTTTCCGGGTGGGATCATCCTCATCCATACGGATTAAGTGACCCGCCCACCCCCGTCATATATTTCGTCGTTATGTAGGCTACGGAATCGTCCATCCTCATGTAGGGGGCCAAAAATTCTTCAGAGGATTCTTCTCTCGAGCGCGGCCAAGAGTTCGCAATTCTTCTTGCTAAGAACCCAAGTCTCCGAGGAATACATGAGGACTGGCAAGATTATCGTCTTGTACAGTAAGAGCTTTGACCCTATGATGAGACGTTTCGAGGGGAACAGTTTTTGTAAGCTGAAATAGGCTCCGTTGACTGACAACAACCGTGCGCGGATTTCATCACCGTAGCTGTCATCGGTTGTGATTTTCGACCCTAGGTAGGAGAAATTATCAACGGTGTCAAAGTTGTAGTCTACTATCTTTATTCTTCCCGTTTGACCGGTGCAGTTTGATGTTGTTGGTTGGTTGGTTTTCGGTGCTGACGTTGCCACCATATATTTTGTCTTGCCTTGATGTGCAGCCCAAGATCTTGCGCCGCCTGCTCGATCTGGATGAAGGCAGTTTGTACGTCTCGGGTGGTTCTTCCCATTATGTCGACATCGTCAGCATAGGCCAGTAGTTGGGTGGACTTAAAGAGGATCGTACCCCTCGCATTTACCTCAGCATCACGGATCACTTTCTCGAGGGCCAGGTTAAAGAGGACGCGTGATAGGGCATCCCCTTGTAGACTGTTGTTGACGTCGAATGGTCTTGAGAGTGATCCTGCTGCTTTTATCTGGCCTCGCATAATGGTCAGGGTGCAACTATGTCCATATTCCAACAGTTTTTCTATCGCTTGCCGCACAGAGGAAATCTGATCTGTTGCTGATTTGCCCGGAGGGAAACCTCTTTGGTATGGGCCAATGATGTTCTGGGCGTATGGAGCTATCCGGCCTAGCGCCGGAGCGCCATGCGAGATAGTGATCCGAGTCTATATGCCCCCCCCCCCCATACCTTCTGCCATTTATCAAGGCTGAGAGGTGACGGCGTTCGATCAGCACATGGTCAATTTGGTTGAAAGTGGTCCCGTCTGGAGAGGTCCATGTATGTTTGTGGACCGCTTTCCGCGCAAACCAGGTACTTCCAACAACCATTTCTTGTGACACTGCTAATTGAATAATCCGTAGTCCGTTATCATTTGTATTTTGGTGTAAGCTATGGGAGCCAGCGTATCGCCTGAATACGGGCTCCATCCCTACTTGGCTGTTAAAATCCCCAAGTATGATTTTGATATCGTAGCTGGGACAGACTTCGAGGGTTCGTTCTATTGCCTCGTAGAAGGTATCCTTGTCCGATTTTGCAGTCGCCTCTGTAGGGTCGTGAACGTTAATGAGGCTTATATTGTATTTCTAAACTTGCCTCGCAAGCGCAGAGTGCATAGCCGTTCGCTTATGTTTTCAAAGCCGATAACAGCAGGTTTCATTTTTTGGCTGACTAAGAAACCTACTCCGAGCACATGGTTTACTGGATGGCCACTATAATATATGGTGTAGCAGCTCTTCTCCAGGAAACCGGTCCCTGTCCAACGCATCTCCTGCAACGCTGTTATATCAGCCCTATATTGGGACAGGGTATCGGCTAGCTGCTCAGCAGCTCCATCTCTGTACAGGGAGCGCACGTTCCATAAGAAAGTGCGCAAATCGTTATTCCGTTGTCGTTGCTGGATTCGTCGTTGTGTAATCCGTCCAGTCCGAGGCTCCTGTTGTGGCTTCGTAACAAGTTCTTTTCCGTGTACGGTTGTCAACCCGACCCAACCCCCAAAGTGGAGGAACAGTTGGTACAATTTGTCCCGTTTTTAGACGCGGGAGACTCGTCTTCATCCTTCTCCGTCTGCAGCTTTTCGTTAAGAAAGAGCTCCCAGCGGTCACGACGTGGAGGTGTAGATAAGGTTTGTTAGTAGAGCTGTTGGTGTTGGTTCAGCAGGCGTTTCCCAGGTTTTATACTCCATCGTGTGTACCAATCGACGTTTCGCCCTGGGATCTATACTACCCTTTGACCACCAGTCAGTAGTCAGCCAGGTCTGGTAAAACCCCTTCGGTATTCGTCGACCAACTGTATAGCACCCTACAAGGAAGGATTTTTGATGGCGGCACAATGCACATCGATTTTCTAAGGCGAGTTATTCAGGGTATCCCTCGTTCGATCAGTAAGATAACTCTCCCACTGTAAAGTGGCAGCTGGGGTCGCAGCTTTCTAACCCTCTGAGAACTGGGGGATGAAACACGCAAGCAAAGACAAGCACACCTGCTAAAATACATGGTGTATATCCACTGTCTGAATTTCTTCTCTCTTTCAACTTTTCGAATAGGTCTCTCTTCCAACCATGTAAAAACCAAACAATGATGTTGTTTTCAGGACAATGACACCTTCTGGTCGTTCAATGATAGTGTGTAGCGTAGTCTCTTTTAATACTCCTGAAATCCTTTCAGCTTAATTCGTCGGAAACAAAAGATTCATTAAATTTTAGCAGGGTAGCATCACACCCTTCAGCCCTGAAATTTCGTGAATATTAAACGTAGGTAATAATTGATTCGAATGAATTTTATTCAGAACCTTTTCCGTTAAAATTTCAGTTTCCAAAAGGGAAAAAACATTGTCCCTGGCTGTTCCTTCCGGCCGTTAGCCCGATACGACGGATTCAGGTATAGCAATGTACAGATGCTTCACATGTATATACATAAGACACATGGCTGTCGTAAGAAACACGAGCCATTTAAACATCTGCCGCCCCTTCAAACCGTTTTTTTCTCGTCTCCTCAGATATTTTTACACCGGAAAGAGGGACGATGACTCTTACGACAACGTATTGCTTCCAACTGGTGTCATTTGCTTATTGATAAGAAAAATTGCTCACAAAAGGTAGACATACTGATGGATTCATGTGGGCCACGCATGCATACCTTACTGAGTCGTTACAGGGACCTACATGCAAGTATCGTGTGTAATTGAAAATCATAAATAGGGAACGAGCCAAGTCGCTCTAGCAACTTTCCCGTGGTTCATTGGGTTAATGTTTTCACATGATGTAACTGGGAGAAGCAGAAGAGCAGTTCCTGCCAAGATACGTGTAATTAAAATTCCAAGATGCTACCGAGTTTGCGAAGTACTTCCTCAACATTATCAAATCAGTAGGAAGTGTGCTGGCAATATATCAGAGGATTGCAATGAGATGGAAGATTTGAGAGCGGAAAATTGCGCATCATTGGAAAAACTTGTTGCGATTGAGCATATTTTCGATATCTTTGGTACAGGTTTAGGATAAAGATCTAAAAATATATTGAATTGAATAGTTTTGAAGCAGAGTCGAACAAGATCGCAACGAGCTACTTTTTTATTAAGAACGTCGAGGGCATCATAAGCAAGCTGTATAGTATGATAAAAGGTTTGATCTAGAATAAGAAATGAGGTACACCAGAGTTAGCCAATTAATGCAGAAAGTATTTTCACCCCCTTCTTAAATGTCATCATCATCATCAACGGCGCAACAACCGGTATCCGGTCTAGGCCTGCCTTAATAAGGAACTCCAGACATCCCGGTTTTGCGCCGAGGTCCACCAATTCGATATCCCTAAAAGCTGTCTGGCGTCCTGGCCCACGCCATCGCTCCATCTTAGGCAGGGTCTGCCTCGTCTTCTTTTCCTACCATAGATATTGCCCTTATAGACTTTCCGGGTGGGATCATCTTCATCCATACGGATTAAGTGACCCGCCCACCGTAACCTATTGAGCCGGATTTTATCCACAACCGGACGGTCATGGTATCGCTCATAGATTTCGTCATTGTGTAGGCTACGGAATCGTCCATCCTCATGTAGGGGGCCAAAAATTCTTCGGAGGATTCTTCTCTCGGTTCAGCAGGCATTTCCCAGATTTTATGCTCCATCGTGGGTACCAATCCACGTTTCGCCCCGGGACCTATACTACCCTTTGGCCACCCCTTCTTAAATGTGCCTTGACGAAATTACCGAAAGGCTGAAAAGTTGGCATTGCATCTTCCATTCTTCGATTGACATTTAAAATGAACTGTTTGGTGATTGAGTTACTTATTACTGATAACTCCATCTTCACAGGATATGAATCAAAGATTCGGTGATATCCTCTTTTCGGGGAATCGAGTGGAAAGCCTACCGAGATCCCTAAGGGGATAGTCGAGGTCATGAAGGCCTATTAAGGAGGACAAGCGGGACGACCTAGACCTGGATCTCCTAAAGCTCAAGGTGAATGTCGAGCCACAGGAAAGTGCTATGTCAGACGAGGGGAATGAAACTCCGACATTGGGGAAGATGAATTGCTCTGGTCAAAAATCAAGAACTTTTACGATTCTTAAATACAAATTAAAACATATGAATATGTCTTTCAGAATTCCTGACCGGAGATCTCGTGGCTGTCCAACATCCATTCGAATCGCGAGGAGAACTCCAAAGCTACTTTAAAGGAGAAGACAACTGGATACCAGCGGAACTATTTGTTACGACTGATAATTTACTGCGAGGGAAAAGAATTCCCGGGAGAACAGATTGAGATTCCTATATAAGGCACTGATATGGGGGGCGATATCACGAACAAACTCGAAGTGAAGATAGTGGTGGGAGACCTCAGTAGAGTTGTCATTGATGCACGTAAAACCAGCTGTCTGGTTAAGACAATTACCTCATCAAAGAACACACCCTGGTGGAAGAGGAACTTAACCAGCATAAGAACAGAAGTTTGAAAACTTTTCAACCAGGCGAAACTGATCGAGGGCTGGCCCGGAAATATCTACGCAACTCCACATCCACTTGATGGAGAGCAACTTGGTCCCTCTTTTTGGGTTTTGCACTCAAGTATTTAAAAGAGATGAAGACAACTTGCGGTTTCGACTAGACACAGGCAATATATTCGACACCTACGTCGTTTTTGCGATTATATATAACGGACCACTTAAAACTGTGACCGCTTTTCGTCATGCTACTCTTAGGGCAGAGATGAGAAGCAGCTTTTAGACTGTACAATTCTGGTTTGATGCCAAAAGCTGCGACATGGAATGCGGTAAAACTAGTCATAAACTTCTCTATTTTGGTAGCCCGCACACTCAATACGGTGTTGGCATTGTCATCTCAGAGGGTTTCCGTGATGCCATTAAAGAGGTCGAAAGATTTGCTGACCGGCTGATGAAGCTCAACATTATATCAGCTGACTGCACTATTCACTTCTTCACCGCGTACCCACCTTCTGGCAACTTCTCGATGAAAAGACCGGCAACGTGCCTGCTGATGACTATATAATCATTGCCGGTGACCTTTATGGTCATATGGGTGAAAACAACATCGGCCGTTGATTGCCGTCTTGCGAATCAAGCCACCGATAAAACAACATGAGGAACTCACTGTCCCGCCGCGCATTAGATGGTGGCGATTTCGTGACAGGAAAGAAAAAGTTATCTCAAGTGGATACCAAACATTACTAATGTGGAAGAATCGTAGAACCAAATTAAAGACACGATCCACAAAGCGGACTCTGCTACCCTCAGAGTCACCAAGCCAGGTAAGCGGTACATCAACCGAGATACCTGGCTTTGGGATGATGATGTTGAAATAAAGGTTCGTAAAAAGAAACGCCTCTATTACAAATTTCTCGACGATAAAACACCGGCCAATTGGCAAATTTATAAGAATACCAACCGGGAAGCAAAGAAAGCAATCGCTGTCACCCGAACAGCCCATTAGAAAATTTTTTACAATAAATTGGACACTCGGGCCGAAATGAACGCACACAGGATACTGAACACTTCTGTTGCGTTAATGACAAGAACGGTACTTTGCTTACCGACCGTGGAGTCGCGACGGATAGATGGTGAGAATATTTCAAGTAGATTTTAACTGAAGAGTTTGTTCATCCTCCATTTCTACAATCATTGCCGACATTTGAAGCAGTTCCACCTGTCAGCGCAACTGGTGCTCAAAGCTGGCAGAGAGGAAGATGGGGCGGCAACCCTGTCGGCCAAACCAAAACCAAGTGGCCGAGGAGAACCTCCATAGTAGTGGTACCGAGAGACGTTGTACTCACTTTGGTTTGCCGGCCGTGATGCAGTTGGCGAATGCTCCAAAGGCCTAATTAGGGCGATCAGACCCGAGTCTGCACGGGGACTTATCTGAAGTGGTAAGTGGCCACGAAACCTTACCAGGGGTATACTGGTACCATGGGAACCGGGATAGCTCCTGGACTCTCATACTTCGGTTGAACTCCCGTTGTATGTGAGTACAGCTCGGTTATTTGCGGTTGGCCCCTCTAGTGGGAGTTTCATGGGGGTTGTGGTTATGCTCAAGCGAGAAGAGACCTTTGGGAGTCGGCGTGGTGTTGCGTTTCAACACGGGTGCCGTATTCCTTAGTTCGGTAGAGATTTAGGTATGTCTTGCATCCACCAGTATGAATGCTAAGCCATGCACTTGGTATAGACTGGTACCGTTGTTGCTTGTGTCAGCGGGGCTCTGATTGTGGTCACAAAATCAATCCGTGTCTTAAGAAGACCGTGGCATTAAGTCGCAAGGCAGGTGCTAACGTAAAACCATCGAGGACTTAACTCTCAGCGCAACTGGTCGGGAAAGCAATACAACGAATGAAATCGGGGAAAGCAACAGGATCTGACGACATCGCATCTGACTTCTGGAAAGCGAAGAGCTAGGACCCAAAACTGTGGCTCAGTGAATTCTTTAACCGGGTTATTCAGGAAGGAAGAACACCATCTGAAGACAAGAAAGTAAGTAAGAAAGTGTAGTCTAGCAGAATGTTCAAATTATCGTCCCATCCGATTACTTTGCCATACCATGAAGATTTTTGAATGCATTCTTGACAACCGTATTTGCGAAATCATTGAAGTAACCGTCAATCAAGCCGGGTTTGTCAAGAACTGTGGAACTTCTGACGCAATACACGCTGTGCGGTTACTCATGGAGAAACACCGTGAGAAGCAACGCCCTCGTTACATTGCATTTCTGAAGCTAGAGAAAGCGTTTGACCGTGTACCACACGAACTCATCTGGTATGCTTTACGACAACACTTCGTGCCAGAAGAACTCGTGCGCTGGGTTCAATTGCTCTACCATGATCCGAAAAGTAAAGTTGGAAGTGTAGCGGGCGTATCACCACCGCCCCGCGTCTCTGTTGGTGTTCATCAAGGAAGCGCCTTCGCACCACTCCTCTTTGTTCTTGTTATGGACACTGTAGCACGGGACATCCAAAGTCCAGCGCCCTATACACTGCTTTATGCAAATGATGTTTTCCTAGGCTCTAATAGCAAAAATGATCTTGAGCAACTTGTCCAAAAATGAAATGATCGCCTCATGAAACACGATCTCAGATTGAATCTGAATAAAACTGCATTTTTGATGACCGATCCCCATGAAACAGGCACAACCACTGCCAGTGGTAGCGACCTGCCCAGAACTGAGCGATTTAAATATCTCGGGTTAAGGTTATCAGCCAATGTAGAACTGCGTTGTGAAATTGCTTCACGCATTAACGTTACCTGGATGAAGTGGCGTACCACAACTGGTGTTCTTTGTGGCGTGTCTTAAATGTAAAAATTACCGCAATGTCGTCCGTCCTGATGCCCCCTATGGTTCTGAGGGTTGGCCGGCTATAAAAGACAATGAATGGCGTCTTGCGGTAATAGAGACGAAGATGTTGCGTTGGACTAGTGGCGTGATATCCTTGATCGATGTTGGGTTGCACCGATCGTGGAAAAACTGTAAGAGAGGCGTCTTCGATGATATGGTCACGTATTCGCGCTAACGAAAATTCACTTTCCAAGGCCTGAACATCAATGTCGATGGCAAGCGACCAAAAAACCGGTCGAAATGACAGCTTTTAACAGATTAGGCAATAGACAAAATGTCGACAACGTTCAAAAAGTTCGTGATGTTTTGAACTCCGACTTACGCCTGAGTATGCCGCTGGCGGACATTTAGGTCGCTTCGCCCGCATTCTGGTAGTCGATCTCTAGAGGACCTATGAAGTTTGAAAAACCGATTGCCATGGATGTATTGACGAATAAAAGTGCTACTTTGAAGGATATTCTTGCAAACAAATTGGTACATAATTCCGTGGGCGCTGACAACTGTAACTATAACTTTAATCTTGATGTACTTTAGAATACCGCTTATAAGAATAAGGAATGACTATCATTAGGGAGGAATTTATATCCTTTTAGTTTGGAGGAAAAAGGAAGTGGTTTAAAAAGTGTTCGATTCGTCGGACTATAGGTAAAGATTCTTATAAACCGCTTTGTTCTTCATACAAGTTCTGCAGGGTTATCAATTTGCATTTGGATATATTCCCTTTTTAAAGCTGTGTATGAAACAAAACCTTATTAAAATCGTCTGTCTGTCACACCCGATTTACTCGGAAACGGTTGAACCGACTGTCACGAAGTGGTGAGAACATGTGGTCTGTGTGCCCCTTTATATGCAGCGACTGGTGCCATTTTGTGTTAAGTTTGAAGGGGGGTTCACTTACATGCGAAAAGAGGGTGTACTTTTTTTTTCACAGAATATAGTCATGAAAGGCCTCGAATAGTACTTTGCGAAACAGGTCATATTTCTGATTTTGGATAAAACATAGGGAAGATGGGGACCAAAATGTATGCTCCAAAAAGTGAAACAAGTCTCGTTCTCAGAACCGACAAATCTGAAAAAAATCACAGTGATGCAACTATATGAAATCTAGGCCTCAAAATACATCCCGTTCCAATATCTGCACAATTAAAGTTAATAATAGTATATATATGTGTCCGGATAGCTTAGTGGTTAGAGCGCAAGGCTGTCGTACGGAAGGTCGCGGTTCAAATCTCACTGGTGGCAGTGGGATTTGTATTGTGATTTGACGTCGGATACCAGTCGACTCAGCTGTGAATGAGTACCTGAGTCAAATCAGGGTAATAATCTCGGGCGAGCGCAATACTGACCACATTGCCTCCTAGTGTACCGTAACGGTCTTGAATGAAGTGCTCTAATACACTTCAAGGCCCTGATCCAACATGGATTGTTGCGCCAACGATTATTATTATTATTATTAATAGTATATTACCATGTTTTAGAAATTTACCGGAAAACCTCCCTTAAGTTGATCCCAGAAATACAAGGCAGCATAAGCGACAATAATAATACATAATTCTGAAAAGCTTGAAGGCAATCCAACTATTATTAACGACGTTATAGAAGGTCAAAGTTTCGTATTTCAGGTAAGTTTATTGCACCCTAAGACGTGTATGACGTCATCATCATATAAACTGAACTTATATGAACGGCGGGGTTTATGGGGACGTTTTAGTTTTCTTTTTTTGGCTTGTTTTAGTTATTTGCACATCAGTGTCAATTATTCGAGGGAGACATGTGCGGGTAGTAACCAATATAATAGACATGTGTGCACCTGGTTACCAATGATTTTTAATTTGCTTTTCTTTCTCTTCTCTCTCTCTTCCTCTTTCTTTCTTCTATACGCGGCGCACGTGACCGCGTTTTTCTCCTTTCCTCTGCCTTTCCCAATTTATCTTGAATTGATGCGATCATGGAGTTGACCGCATCCCAATTCTCTTGATGTGCTAGCATTTTCGGCACCAGATTTTCTGGTACCAGCACGTCTCCTAGAGTATCCTCTAGGTTCCTCCTTTCTTCCACAAATCTCGGACAGTGGAAGAATACATGCTCTGGGTCCTCTGGGACTCCATCGCAATTTGGACAGTCGGGTGAGGTCTCCAATTTAAACCTGTGAAAGTATTGGAGATATCCTCCATGTCCCGTGAGAAACTGGGAGAGATTATAATTAATCTCACCGTGTCGTCTCTCCACCGACCCTTTCCCGAGCGTTCCCACCGCTCTTGCCATCTATTTATGGATCTCTCCCTCTCAGCCTTCTTCGTCTGCATTAAGGTAGAGATTGGCTTCGCATGGTATATATTCGCCATCTCATCTGCCAAGATGTCAATCGGCATCATTCCAGAGATGACGAATGCTGCATCATCTGAGACAGTCCTAAAGGCAGAGCATACCCTCAGAGCTGTCCTCCTGTAGACTGCATTCAGTTTGCTAGCGTTAACTGACATCCGCAACGCCTCGCTCCAAACTGGGGTCGCATAGAGCATGATTGAGGTCACCACGTCCCACGTTCGGCATCATCCTCGCCAGGGCCATACTAGCTTTGGATGATTTATCACAAACATACTGTATGTGTTGCTTATAGCTGAGCTTCCTGTCTATCACCACCCCCAAGTATTTGATGGCCGGCTTGGAAGTGATGATATGATTCCCGACTCTAACACAGGCGTAATTTATCTTCCGGCGCTTCGTGATGAGGACCGCTTCCGTTTTTTCCTCCGCAAGCGTCAGACCAGAGCTCTCTAACCAGCATTTGACAGCACTGATTGCCTCGCTTGAGTATAACTCGCCATCTTCGAGATGCTTTGCGACAACAACCAGCGCAATGTCGTCAGCGTAACCCACCACTGTGGCTTCCTCCGGAAGGGGAAGATTAAGTACATCGTTGTACATGATGTTCTACAGTAGTGGGCCAATACGGAGCCCTGCGGGACACCCGCGGAAACGACGTACTCCTGCGGTCCCTCATCAGTGTCTCATCAGAGCCTCCTTTCAGTTAAATAACTATCGACAATTGCGGCGAGATAGGCGGGAATACCAACCTTCGCTAGGGATTTCCGGATTAGATTCCAATTGGCCGAATTGAATGCATTTTTCACATCCAGGGTTACTACCACGCAATATTTGCTGGTACTACCCTTTCCGTGGATTGCATCTTCGGCCAAGCCAGTAACCAATTTGATGGCATCAATGGTTGATCTGGCTTTACGGAACCCATACTGCCGATCTGAAAGGCCGCCTTGGCTCTCAACTACCGGGAGTAATCTATTATAGATTACCCGCTCTAGCATTTTCCCCACCGTGTCCAAAAGACATATGGGTCGGTATGAGGATGGTTCACCTGGAGGTTTACCAGGCTTAGGCAGAAGCACCAACTTCTGCCGCTTTCATACCGCTGGAAATATTCCCTTGGACATGCACGCTTCGAACAACTCAGCGAACATGTCCGGCCTGGATTTCACGGCAAGTTTAAGGGTCTTATTCGGTACTCCGTCCAGACCCGGTGCTTTATTGTCTCCTATTCTGCCGCAGATCTCCAGGAGCTCGTCTCTGGCGACTGGCGGGATTGCCGTCACATTCAGAGGTGGTTGGAATGTGTCGGTGTTCTCCTCTTGCTGGGGGAATAACCCCTGGATGATTTTCAACAAGAGGGTGGGGCACGTGATCTGCGGAGACGAACGGCCTCTAAATCGTCCCATCACGATTCCATAAGCTCTCCCCCACGGATTTACGTCCGCTTCTGAGCAGAACTCCCTAAAGCATTTCCTCTTGCTTCGCTGGAAGGCGAGCTTGAGGGTTTTGCGGGCTGCCTTGTAGGCGCACTCTTTCTGCCCTTGATCGACTCTACCTACCGCCCTCTGAGCCGCTCTTCTGGCTCGGTGGCAGGCTGATCGAAGGCCGGTCAGTTCATCATTCCACCAGTAGTTTGGTCTTCTACGGGGGAACGCGCACCTCCTAGGCATGGACGCGTCACATGCTTTGGCGATGCATTGAGCCAGATGGACAGCTCTTTCCCTAGAGGCGCCTGATATATCAGGTTGATCTAACCACACCTCTAAGAAGCTCTGCTCATCCAAAGGTTTTGCAGACCAGCCTGAAATCTTTTTCGGTTTCGGGCATGATAGCTCTTTGCCCTGAGGTTCGACACATGTCTCAAAGAAAACTGCCTGGTGATCGCTGTGGGTGTAGCGTTCGCTGGCGCACCAGGACATACCACGCACCAGCGAAGGGCTGACAAAGGTCAGGTCTACAACTGAGCCTGACCCCCCTTTCTGGAAGATGTTTACAGCACCTTCGTTAGTCAAAACCATGTCCATCTGCGCCAAAGCTTCTATTAAACTGCGTCCCCTAGCATTTGATTCTCTGCTACCCCACTCTAGGGCCCAAGCATTGAAATCACCAGCAATCACCTTTGGACTTCGTCCCCTTGCGTCGAGAACAAGATTATCAAGCATTTGCTCGAATTCAGACAGTGTCAAACTTGGTGGGGCGTAGCAGCTGTATACATATACACCACTTATTTTCGCCCACACAAAGCCACTGGCTGCCTGACTTGCAGTACATTGTATGGCCTGTCGACCGCAACCCCATATCGCCGCTCCACCAGTCGAATCTGTGACCCACACGCCACCGTGACGGCTTCTGTACGGCTCACTTATGATGGCGATTTCCATCTGTGATTCGAACGTGGTCTGCTCAAGTAAATCCTGAGCGACCCTGCAATGACTGAGGTTTATCTGAATAAACCTCATTTTCTTATTGCAGTGAGCGCCTTCCTAAATTCAGGACATTTACTACTTCCGGCAATATGCCGGTTATCTTGCCCCTCTTTCGCCTCGCACAATAGGCATTTGGGGTCCCTATTGCACTCCCTGGCAATATGGCCCTTCTCCCCACACCTTCTGCATCGATCGGATCGATCAATGCTGCTGGTGCATACCTTGGCGAAGTGCCCAAACATGAGGCATTTAAAGCACCTCTTTAGTGAAGTCTGTTCTCTTAAACGGCAGACAACCCATCCAATCCGAACTTTTCCGGCAGCCAACAACATCTGCGCTGCCTCCGCTGGTACTCGTATTGTGGCCGTTTGAGTATCGCCATAGGCTTTTCGTAAACTTACAACAGACTCCTCTGTAAGTTCTTCCAACTTGAATTGCTCCTTCAGAGCAGTACAAATTTCTGCTTTTGATGTTATTTCATCGAGATCCTTACATTGTATGTAGATCTCATGTTTTTGGGCACGCACTGCGGCATTCTCCCCAAGTGAGTCCTTCACCCGAGTGCGAAAGTCATCAGCCTTGCCCACGCTGGATCTTTTCAGCTCGAACAGGAGATCCCCTTTCTGGGTTTTTCGGATTCGATTCACATTTCCGCTCAGATCTTTTAGGTCGGGATCCGCTTTGACCTTTCCCGCGTAGGGCAGATTTCCCTTACTGGAGATAACAATCGCATCTGGACGGGTTCGCAATTTTGCTTTTCCTTTTCCCTTCGCTTTTTTGCTCGTAACCTTAGTCCATCCATCGTTTCCGTTCGTCTTGGGCTTCGCAACGCTGGTCGACTTTTCTACATTCGCTGTACGCTTTCCTCCTTCAGAGCTATTAGTGCTGGTTTTCAGAGTTTCCTGTCCGCCTTTTTTTCTCTTAGGTGCCAGCTGATTATTTGAACGATCCCCCTCTTTTTCCCGTACTCGTTTATTTCGCCGTGTTTCGATGGTAGTACGGTTAGGTGTCACTTGGGTCGCTTGTGACACTGTTGGTGTCCGTCTGTCTGTCTGTCGGTCTGTCTGTCCGTCACACGCATTTTTCTCGGAGACGGTTGTAGCGATTGGCACCAAATTTGGTAGAAAGGTGGGAACTGTGAACGCTCACGCATATAGTGAGTTACATCCTTTTACGACGAATTTAAGGGGGGGTCCCCATACATGCAAAGGGAGGGTGTAAATTTTTTTTTCAACAAATATAGTCATGTGGGATATCAAATTAAAGGTCTCGATTAGTACTTTTCGAAGCCAGTCTTAGTTTTGACATTTGTTGAAAAGGTGGGGGTGCGGGGGGTTGAAAGTGGTCATTTTTTTAACGAACCTATTCTCAGAAACTACCCAACCGTAAAATCTGAAAAAAATCAGGGGGCTGTCACTATATGGTGCCTAGGCTCCGAAATACTCTCCATACCGATACTTGTTCAAATAAAGTTAATAATAGTACATTACTATAATTTTTAGTAATTGACAGGAAAACCCCCCTTAAGTTCACCCTAGAATCACAAAATTGTGCAACAATATTGGCTACAGCATAGAGCCAAATTTGGTAAAAATTGCACTATTACTAACAAAGTAGTACTAGGTCAAAGCTGTCGCTTCTCTGCAAATTCGAGACTATGAATGTCAATATCACTTGAAAGTGGCTATTTTCACATAATATATGCATATTTTACGTGCTACATGCTAATGGGACAAATGCACACCCAAATTTCTTTATAAAAGAAATACACAAAACCTTTCATACCTGAAGCGTCTAGCTTCCGGTTTCCCGACTTGTTTTTCTTTGTTGTGTCGATCTTTTTCTTGCATCCGGTTATGTTCATTTTCCTTGCTTTCCTTGTTCTATCTGTATTACATGGGAATAATTGCTTAGATCTTTCATCTCATACATATGTAGATGTGCGCCGTTCAACCAAGGGACAGCCCCCCCCCCCTTCCAACGCAACGTGGAACTATGTTCACAGGTCCCACCTTTCTACCAAATTTTGCATCAATAGAATTAACCGTTTCAGAAAGATGTGACAGAGAGACAGATAGACAAATGGTAAACCTATTTTAATAAGGTTTTATTTTACACAAAACTTTAAAAACTGTTCCACTCGAACCGTCTCACCATAGGGTCAATGTTCTTACTGTACAAGACAATGATCTACTTCATCATCAACGAGGCCTAAACCGGTATCCGGTATAGGCCTGCCTTAATAAGGAACTCCAGACATCCCGGTTTTGCGCCGAGGTACATCAATTCTATATCCCTGAAAGCTGTCTGGCGTCCCGACCTACGCCATCGCTCCATCTTAGGCAGGATCTGCCTCGTCTTCTTCGATATTGCCCTTATAGACTTTCTGGGCTGGATCATCCTCATTCATACGGATTAAGTGAACCGCGCACCGTAACCTATTGAGCCGGATTTTATCCACAACTTGACGGTCATGGTATCACTCATAGATTTCGTCGTTATGTAGGCTACGGAATCGTTCATCCTCATGTAGGTGGCCTAAAATTCTTCAGAGGATTCTTCTCTCGAACGCGACCAAGAATTCGCAATTCTTCTTGCTAAGAACCCAAGGTCTCCGAGGAATACATGAGGACTGGCAAGATCATCTTAAGAGCTTTGACCCTATCGTGAGACGTTTCGAGCGGAACAGTTTTTGCAAGCTGAAACAGGCTATGTTGGCTGACAACAACCGTGCGCGGATTTCATTATCGTAACTGTTATCGGTTGTGATTTTCGACCCTAGATAGGAGAAATTGTCAACGGTCTCAAAGTTGTATTCTCATATCTTTATTCTTCCCGTTTGACCAGTGCAATTTGATGTTGTTGGTTGGTTGTCCATACTTTGTCTTGCCTTCATTGATGTGTAGCCAAAGATCTCGCGCCGCCTGCTTGATCTGGATGAAGGCAGTTTGTACATCTCGGGTGATTCCTCCTATGATGTCGATATCATCAGCATAGGCCAGTAGTTGGGTGGACTTAAAGAGGATGGTACCTCTTGCATTTACCTCAGCATCACGTTACGGGTTAAAGAGGACGCATGAAAGGGCATCCCCTTGTCGTAGACAATGATCTTGCCAGTCCTTATGTGGAGGATGGATGCTTCTATAGCTTCATAACGGCGAAATTTATGAACCATACCACGGCCGTCTTATTGCGGATGAAATCCGACTCAGTACGTTGCGATGGGCGGGTCATTTAATCCACTTGGGTGAGAATAGTCCAGCCTAAAAAGTCTATAAGGGCAATATCTATAGTAGAAACAGATGTGGCAGACCCCGTCTCAGATGGGGCGATGACGGAGGCCAGGACGTCAGACGGCTTTTCGGGATATCGAATTGGTGAACCTTGGCGCAAAACAGAGATGTCCGGAGTTCCTTACTAAGGCAGACTTGGACCGAATACCGTGTTGTTGATAATGATTGCAGAATGTTGTATGATTAGGACGTCACCACATGCCCCTATAAAGCCAACTTTAGACAATCATCTGATGAAGTAATTACCAATCGTCATAGAATAACTTGGTCCAAAGGCTCATTCAACCCTCTTTATCAATATTTCATTTAGCAGACAATAGACATAAAATACCTCAAATATACACGTACTCCACTTAGCACAAGTCAATCATAACTTTTCTATCAAAATAGAAGTCAACTTGACATTAATGCTTCCTCAAGCTTAACGAGAAGTTTTTCCAAGCCGTTAATTTAATAACTTTGGTTTCGATTAATATCTCATCACCGTCATTTTGATTAGCAATTCATATGTTCACTCCAACTTCCCGATATGTCCATATGCCTACATAGGGCTCTACGAGATATTTTATCCTTGAAAGTTATCGCCAACTCGTTAATAACTTTTGTTAGGTTAACCTTTGCTCGTGGTATTGTGTATTCGTGAATTCTGTCCACATATGTAAGTATGTCAGAATTTGTGTATTCTGTCGAAAATTAGGAGAAATTTAATGATAATAAATAACCGCCAATCACCGAAAATATGGTCGTATTCTAATGACAATTGATTCTACTAACGAGCGTGTGTACAGGATGTGATAAAAATGCTTTCCGATTGAGGAACTAATAAAAATTCATTAGCAGTAAGGGTAGAAATTAAAAGAATATATTTCCATCGTAATTGGAAAAAGGAAAAAAGAATGAATCGAAGTAAACTGAATAACTGAAGTCCGGTGTGAATGGAGAGCCTGTATGTCAATAGAACGGTCCAACGATTTCAAGAATTGTATTTCCACTCGATATGAGCTTATTAATAGAGCAGCAAAAAAAGTCAGCCAGCAGTGAGGAATCGGCTCTGTTCTGACATCTCCTATTCCTCGATAAGTTTGTTATTAGTAGTAGTTCACCGTAGGGATTCTTGCTCACCCACTCATTTTTCCCAAAACTGAACACGGTTTGGCAATCTATAGGATAACTCTAAAACTGTAACCTGGCTTAATGGCGTCAAAAAAGCTATTCTCCGCCATTATTAAGCGGATCTACAAGCACCTATTATGTTATCTTACTGTCATGAAGGCAGTTAAGTTGACTGACGAGTTGTAAAGAAAATGTCAATAATTGACCTGATTATTTCAGGCCAAACGTTGCAGCCCAAGGAGATTTCTATATTTCGATAAAACAATTTTTATTCGTTCCATATGACAAACAGAAATGACAGGTTTATTATCCTTCATTCCAACCTGGAATTACATACCTTGTTGTGGCAAACATCCAGAGAAACCATGAGGAATTTCAAAACCAATCGATATTCGAAAAAACCCAGCCCAAGGTCTTATACGTTATGTATTAAGAGCAGCAAGCCTAGCGTGTCTATCAGTGTCGCTGGGCGCGTGGATCGTCAATGAACACTGTACTCATAGGAATAGAATAGAACCAAGTCGATTTCCGGGCGCTGAAGGTGGTCAAAGGGTAGTATAGATCCCAGGACGAAGCGAGGATTGGTAACCACGATGGAGCGTAAAACCTGGGAATCGCCTGCTGAAATCGCCTACCAAATCCTATCCCCACCTTCACATGGTGACCGCTGGGAGCTCTTTCTTAACGAAAAGCTGCAGACGGAGAAGGTTGAATGCGAGTCTCCCGAGCCTAAAAACGGCACAAATTGTACCAACTGGTCCTCCAGATTGGGGGTTGGGTAGGACTAACACGAAAAACTCAAGTTACAAAGCCACAGAAGGATCCTCAGATAGGATGGACTTTACAACAACAACGGAATAACGATTTGCGCATTTTCTCATGGAACGTGCGCTCCCTGTACAGAGATGGAGCTGTCAAGCAGCTAGCCGATAACCTGTTCCAAAGAGACTTCACTCTAGGCAAATCAGTAACACATCAGATTTTCTCTCAGCGACAAGCGATGGAAAAGCTGTTTTAATATGGACAACAGTTGCACCATCGACATCTATTCATCGACTTTAAACCCGCCTATGATAGCATAGCCAGGGTAAAACTGTACACGGCCATGAGAGAATTCGGTATCCCGACGAAATACGGGATCTTGACTGCCTCACAGAAAAGGTCGAAGTAGAGGAGGCGCTAAAGCGTGAATGTCCAGAGGTAACCAATACCCGGGAAGGTATTACCTCTGTAAATGCTCGAGGCCAAAAACTTGCCGTGGTGGATGTCCCCGAGCAATATGCGAGGAAACTCCTTAACAGCGGGAGAATCAAAATCGGATGGGTAGTATGCAGGGTACGAATGCTGATAGTCCACCAAGTGCTACAGGTGTCTGGACATGGACACACGTCAGCAGCTTGCAAGGGTCCGGACAAGAGGACAGCATGCCGGAGATGCGGCCAAGCGGGTCATCAAGCGAAGACTTGCAAGGAAAGCGAGAGTTGTGTTCTCTGCAGGGATCGTGGCGCGTCTGGCGAAAGCGTCGCACACACTGCGGGCTCGGGACGGTGTCCAATCTTCAGGGCGGAATTGGAGAGGGCTAGGGTGCGAACGCCATGATCCGCATTTTGCAAATTAACATGCACCGGAGTGCAACCGCTCACCAGTTGCTAGCACAGTTCGCTGCGGAAGTAAATGCTGATCTAGTGCTGATTAGCGAGCAATATCGAAACAAGGACCCGTCCTCATGGTATCTCGACTTATCGGGCACCGCTGCCATCTGGGTTCGGGACGACGTTCGACTTCGTGTTCTTGCCGAAGGCCGGGGGGACGGATTTGTCTGGATCCGGTGTTTAGGGATAACGTTTTTTAGCGTTTACCTGACGCCGAATGAGTCGATTCCGGACTTTCGGCGCCGGCTTGATGCTCTGGAGGACGCCGTTTCGAGCACGGAGGAACGAATCCTGGTTGGCGGTGATTTTAATGCCAGGGCTCTTGAATGGGGCATGCTTCAATCAGACTCCAGAGGGAAACGGATTCTGGAAATGGCGGCGAGAACCGGGCTCGTAATTTTAAACACCGGATCCACGCCAACTTTTCGGCGCCCAGGTTGTGAAGGAAGCATTCCCGACATCACTTTTACGTCGGAATCTCTGGCATCATCGGTGGACGGGTGGGGAGTCCTAGAAGACTTCTCGGCAAGTGATCATCAGTACATTGCGTTCGGAGTGTTTGACGCTACTTGCCGGCGAGCACCAACACGACGTTCCCCCTGCGTGTGGAATGTCGCGAAGGTGAACATCGGAAGGTTCGTCGAAGCTCTTGGAGCAGGTAGGGCCGCGCTGGGGGGCACTCCGGGGGGTGGTGGTGTCGCAGCTGACACCGTCGTAAATTCAATGATGAACCTGATAACGACGGCGTGTGAGGCTTCCATGCCCCGGAGAGGCCCCAAGCGCGACAAGCGTTCTATGTACTGGTGGACGGCGGAAATTGCCGACCTACGGAAGGAGTGTCATAAGCTCCGCCGTTTGGCACAACGTTTGTACGCCAACGAGGAGGCATGTGCCATAAAGGCACAATATAGATCAGCAAAAAGGAGACTTCGCAGCGCTATAAATAAAAGCAAAGCTCGCGGCTGGCAAAAGCTTGTTAATGAGGTGAATGATGACCCGTGGGGACTTGGCTATAAGCTTGTCACTCGGAAAATCGGGGCTCTGCGGAAGCCCTGCATATTGAGCACCGACCAGATGGACCGCATTGTGCGGGCATTGTTCCCCAGACACCCTGTACGGGTTGATGTAAACAGCGCGGAAAGCGTCGTGGATTGCCCCCTTTTCACAATGGGAGAACTCGAAGAAGCGGTTCTCACTATGAAAAACAGGAAGGCGCCAGGTCCTGATGGCATCCCGGCGGAAGTTTACAAACTGGTGTTCCGCCAACGGCCAGAATTGCTGCTCGAAGCGTTCAACGCGTGTTTGAAGGAGGGCATTTTTCCTTGTCGCTGGAAAGTGGCCAGACTCGCATTGATCAGTAAGGGTAAAGGAGACCCGGAGCTAGGCACATTAGAAAACTCCTTTCACGTGCCAAGCTATCTCTTGCGGATATTGAGGGATTATCTGAAAGACCGCTCCCTGTTCCATGAGACGCTAGAGGGCCAGAGGAGGATAGAAATCACGTCGGGAATAGCGCAGGGATCCATCCTAGGGCCGGACCTCTGGAACGCTTCCTACGATAGTCTGCTGAGACTCGATATGCCTGAAGAGTCGCGCCTGGTCGGTTATGCAGACGACGTTGCGGCACTTGTTGTCGGACGCACTGTTGAACAGGCGCAAAGCAAACTTGGCATATTGATGCGACGGGTAAGCGGATGGATGACTGCTCGCGGTTTCAACCTTGCGCTGGAAAAAACCGAAGTAGTCATCCTGACCAGAAGGAGAATCCCGACCTTGCGTCCCATATCGATCGGCGAGTTGACTATAGAGTCAAAACCAGTGATTAAATACCTTGGTTTAATGCTCGACTCGAAGATGAGCTTCTTCGAGCAAATCAAAGCAGCAGCGGACAGGGCTGCAGCAGGAGTCGCGGCCTTGAGTCGGCTAATGGCGAATGTCGGGGGCCCTATATCAACTAGGAGACGTCTCCTCATGGGAGCAACGCAGTCCGTCCTTCTCTATGATGCGGAGGTATGGGCTGATGCCCTTGACAAGGAGGTGCATCGTAAACGCTTCGCTCAAGTGCAGAGGCGGGGAGCTTTGCGAGTGGCGTCTGCTTATCGCACGGTCTCCGAACCGGCTGTGATGGTGATTGCGGGAGTGATCCCCGTTGCCCTCCTTGCCAAGGAGCGCAAAGCTATCTACCGCCGTAAGAGCGAAAACTTAAGAGAAGTGGTTGCCCGTGAAGAACGTCAACGCACCCTTAACGAGTGGCAACTTTCTTGGCAAAATGAGCCAAGGGGCAGGTGGACGGAGCGGCTCATCGACAAATTAGATCCGTGGTTGAACAGAAAGCACGGTGAGATTGATTACTTCCTTACCCAACTTCTAAGTGGGCATGGAGGTTTTCAGTCTTACCTGCACAGGGTTGGGAAGGCGCGATCTCCTGATTGTGTGTTCTGCAATAGAGTGGCGGATGACGCTAAACACACCTTTTTCTCTTGCGAGAGGTGGGACGGCCTCCGCCAGCAGCTTTATGCAGACACAGGGGAGCTCTCTCTAGATAACATTGTGCGAGAGATGCTGAAGAGCGCTGGCAGCTGGAATCGTATTGCGCATTATGTTCGGGCTCTTCTTACTACGAAGAAGATTGAACTCGACCGGCAGAGGGATCAGACGGTAAGGGGTTCCCTGAACTAACAACTCCCTTCCTCCCCTCCCCTCCCGTTGGTGAATGGAATTCCCTGACTTGAAGGCTCCCAAAGCCGGGAGAGCGGGAGGGCTAGCCCGAAGTAATGTGTCAAACGGTTCCAGGCTAGTTCTCTGATAACAGGGAGGTGTTTAGTTGGTAGTCCGCCAGCGTGCTGTTGCGGGAGTCCAACACTCTGTGCGTAAACGCATTCACCTATCCTACTCCCAAAAAAAAAAAAAAAAAATCCCGACGAAATTGATAAGACTGACTAGGCTGACCCTGACCAATGTGCGAGACCAAATAAAAGCAGCGTCCTCTTTTTGGAGAAAGTGATCCGTGATGTTGAGGTAAATGCTAGGGGTACGATCCCCTTTATCATCATCATCAACGGCGCAAACCAATTCCACCACCAATTCGATATCCCTAAAAGCTCTGTGGCGTCCTGACCTACGCCATCGCTCCATCTTAGGCAGGGTCTGCCTCGTCTTCTTTTCCTGCCACAAATATTGCCCTTATAGACTTTCCGGGCTGGATCATCCTCATCCATACGGATTAAGTGACCCGCTCACCGTAACCTATTGAGCCGGATTTTATCCACAACCGGACGGTCATGGTATCGCTCATAGATTTCATCGTTATGTACGCTACGGAATGATCCATCATCATGTAGGGGCCAAAAATTCTTCGGAGGATTGTTCTCTCGAACGCGGCCAAGAGTTCGCAATTCTGCTTGCTAAGAACCCAAGTCTCCGAGGAATACATGAGGACTGGCAAGATTATCGTCTTGTACAGTAAGAGCTTTGACCCTATGGTTAGACGGCTGAAGCGGAACAGTTTTTGCAAGCTGAAATAGGCTCTGTTGGCTGACAATAACCGTGCGCGGATTTCATCATCGTAGCTGTTATCGGTTGTGATTTTCGACCCTAGATAGGAGTGGAGCCTCCTTGGTATGGACCAATGATGTTCTGGGCGTATGGGGCGATCCTCTTTAAGTCGACCCAAATAGTGGTCTATGCTGACGATATCGACATCATGGGAAAAACGACCCGAGACATACAAACTGCCTTCATTCAGATCGATCAGGCGGCGCGAGATCTTGCGCTGCACATCAATGAAGGCAGGACAAAATATATGGTGGCAACGTTAGCACCAAAAACCAACCAACCAACAAAATCAAACCGCACTGGTCAGACGGGAAGAAGAAAGATAGGAGACAACTTTGAGACCGTTGATAATTTTTCCTATCAACGCTCGAAAAGCACAATCGATAACAGCTACGATGATGAAATCCGGGCATGGTTGTTGGCGGCCAACAGAGCCTATTTCAGCTTGCAAAAACTGTTCCGCTTCAGCCGTCTAACCATAGGGTCAAAGCTCTTACTGTACAAGACGATAATCTTGCCAGTCCTCATGTATTCCTCGGAGACTTGGGTTCTTAGCAAGCAGAATTGCGAACTCTTGGCCGCGTTCGAGAGAAGAATCCTCCGACAAAATGTTGATCCCGTACATGAGGATGGACGGTACCGTAGCCGTAGCATAACGACGAAATCTATCGGCCATACCATGACAGTCAGGTTTTGAATAAAATCCGGCTCAATAGGTTACGGTGGGCCGGTCACTTAATCCGTATGGATGAGGATGATCCAGCCCGAAAAGTCTATAAGGGCAATATCTACGGTAGAAAAAGAAGACGAGGAAGACCCTGCCTGAGATGGAGCGATGATGTAGGCCAGGACGCCAAGCAGCTTTTAGGTATATCGAATTAGTGGACCTCGGTGCAAAACCGGGATGTCTGGAGTCCCTTATTAAGGCGGGCCTAGACCGGATACCGGTTGTTGCGCCGCTGATGATGAAGGAAGCATGTCCAGCTCATGGTGAGACGAAATCGGAAGCCCCATCAACTAGTCAGAGCAATGAAAACACTAACTCTGCGTATAAATCTGTGGCGGCACATCGGAGGCGCGAACCTAGACGCCATTATGAGTTCGCCTTCGCCGCTGCATTCAGTGGCCGCATGAGCTGACGGACTGACATGAGACTGGGGTGACAAATGTCAAGAATGACATTTGTTAACAGTCTCAAGAGATTCGAGCCCTGTCCATCGACCAGTCAATAATAATAATCGTTGGTGCAGCAATTCATATTGGATCAGGGCGTTGAGGTGTGTTAGAGCACTTCATTCAAGACGTTAACGGCACACTACAAAATAGCCTGTAGGAGGCAATGTGGTCAGCATTGCGCTCGCCCGAGATTATTACCCTGATTTGACTCAGGTATCCATTCACAGCTGAGTCGACTGGTATCCGACGTCAAATCACCATACAAATCCCACTACCACCAGTGAGATTTGAACCGCGACCTTCCGTACAACAGCTTTGTGCTCTAACCGCTCAGCTATCCGGACACGACCAGTCAAGGTCGATAAAAATATAATTTTTCAAAATTTAATTTATCCAATTAATGAAATAGTAAATCTGTGATAATTAGTGAAGCATTTTGCAAATAAAGAGTATCTCTAAAAACAAAAACCGTTTCTTGTTGTTCGGTACCCCAAAGTGGTAACCCCGTACAGTCAAGAACCGTGTCTGCGGGAAAAATGCGGCTGGTTTAAAAATTATTCAAAAATTACCGTGGAATCGTAAGTAACTGTTATCTTATTGCGGATTAGGCTAGTATCATCTCATAGGCAAGCGCCAGGACGACCGTGAAAGTTAGATCTAGGCCTTATCTACAAATCACAAGACCGTTTGGACGCCTGGTGTTGTCAGCCACGGCCGACAAAGTACACGAGGTGTACGTGCGCCCCGTGGTCGCAGAGGATGAGCTCAAGGTCATGATGACGGCACTGGCCGATGCGGTCACAAAGCGACGGTTGGTACTTTGCGTTCGGGAGGTAGACTTCGATCGCAGACACGGTCGTGATGGGCGTTCGCATAGTCGTCCGCCGGGACCCTCATCAGCCTCTACGATTTGCTGATGCCATCGTAAATACGGAGTTTCAGCGACTAAATGTACCACCGGATGCACATTTAACGTAATAAAAAACTAGCTTCGCTGGATGCCTCAGCGCATTACCACGTCGCCTTAGAATCTTTGACCCCCTAAGCAGACGTTCCTCCCTGGTCGACATGGGCGCTGAGATGTCGATTCTCCATGTACCCCGTCCAAACACCTTAATTAGGCAAAATCTACGGCTGGCGGTCGCCAACTCTTCTCACATCCGCACCTATGGCTATAGGCAGGCGGACGTGAGTCTCGGACTGGGCCGGACGTTTTCGTGGCGTTTCGTTCTGGCGGCCATTAGCATCCCCATATTAGGCGCAGACTTCCTGAGTCACTATGGGCTGCGAGCACAATGGACCAACACGGCCTGAGTGCTCAGAAGCTGTAGCTTCTCCCCCACCACACACATGGGCTGCTGGTGGACTTACAGAACAGGATATTGAAAGACCCCCCAACCTGATTACAGACGTCAGGGAAAATTTCTATATACCAAAATGACACTATTTGGATAATTTTGGAGGACGTCGCCTACGACCGTATTCGCGCACTCCGCAGAAAGTGTCGCAAAATCACTACTGAAAGTAGTTTCTCTAAGCCGGTTAAGCACGATGTGCAGCAACACATTATCGCTACCGGTTCTCCAATCTTCTCAAAAGTGCGTTCACTTTCACCCCAGAAGCTTACTGTTGCGAAGAAAGAGTTCGATGACTTAATGAAACAGGGTATTTGCAGACCTTCCAATAGCTTTTGGTCCTCTTCACTTCATTTGGCCCCTAAGCCAAACGGCGAATGGCGGCCATGCGGAGATTATAGGTGTCTAACGGCTCAGAATACCGCTTATGAACAGTTGTGTTTCTACGATCTAACCAAGACGTATCATCAAATTCTTGTCGCTCCCGAAAACATTCTAAAAACGGCTATTTGCACACCTTCCGGACTCTTCGAGCTCATCAGGATGACTTTCGGCTTGTGCAACGCTGTGCAGACTTTCCAGAGGTTCATCCACTCTGTCTTGCGAAACATAAACTCTGGTTTCGTCTACATGGATGATGTTTTGGTTGCTTCCTCTTCAAAATCTGAGCACTTAAAACGTCTCTGCAGATCCCTGCAGAGGCTGGTAAAATTTCGGCCACTTAATAACCCCTGACGATTTCCAACCTGACTCAGACAAGGTTGAGGCGATAAAGAGCTTTCCCTTACCAACCACGATAAAGGATCTGCGAAGGTTCTTGGACATGTTGAACTTCTATCGTCGTTTTTTGCCCAAGGCTGTTCATCACCAAGTGATCCTGAACTCCTGCTTGTCTGGGCCGAAAACTAAAGACTCCGGCGAGGTTGCGTAGTCTGCTGAAACCGTCCGTGCGTTTGAGACAGTCAAACAGCAGCTTGTTGATGCAACACTACTGACATTTACTCAGCCGAATGCACCCCTAGCTGTGTTCATCGATGCCTCAGATACAGCGGTAGGCGCCGCGCTTCACCAACGGGTGAATCAAATCTGGCAACTGTTGAGCTTCTTTTCAAAACAGCTCTACCCGGACCAACGCAAGTACAGCGTCCACGATCGTGAGCTACTCGCCCCGTACCTCGCAATAAAATACTTCCGTTTCTCCCCTGTGGGCAGGCCGTTCACCGTGTTCACGGACCACAAGCCCCTTTCTTTCGCACTTAGACATAAGCCCCACAAAGCGTCTCTTCGCCAACTTCGGCACTTGAGTTATATCGACCAGTTTATCCAACACGTGTTTGGAAAAGACAATGTTGTTACAGACGCTTTGTCTCGAATTTTGGCGATCAGAATCCCCGCCGCGGTCGATTGTATGCAATCGCCGAGTTACAGAAAGATGACGCAGGCTAACTCCAAATGGAAATTCAGGAAGTTTTCTATTTTGCGTCTCAAACTCTTATTTAGTCTGCGAGATCTCAGATAAGGGATCTAAGACATTGATTCCAGTCGATTTTCGCAGGGAAGTATTCCACGCAATACACGATGTTGCGCACCCAGGTGTCAGGACAATGAACCGGTTAGTCACTGATAAATTCTTCTGGCCATCCATGAACAAGGACGTGAACCCTTGGGCCAGACAGTGCATTGCATATCAAAAGTGCAAGGTGAACAAGCACGTTCGAACCATCCATCTCGACATCATCGGCCTTTTGCGAGACTCGCAAGGATTCAAGCATTGCCTCACAATCATCGACAGGTTTACGTGATGGCCTGAAGCAATGCCTCTGTCTGACATTACGGCACAATCACGTGCCGAGGCCTTCAGTCGAGAGTGGATTCTGTGCTTTGGTGCTCCGGCCGTAATCATCACGGACCAGGGAATGCAATTCGAATCTACTCTTTTCGTCAAGAATGACATTTGTTAACAGTCTCAAGAGACTCGAACCCTGTCCGTCGACCAGTCAAGGTCGATAAAAATAAAGTTTTCCAAAAGTTGATTTATTCAATTAGTGAAATAGTAAATGTGTGATAAGTAATGAAACATTTTACAAATAAAGAGTATCTCTAAAAGCAAAAACGTATCTTGTAGTTTATTAGGGGAAAATCGGTACCCCAAAGTGGTGACCCCGTACGGTCAAGAACGGGAAAAATGCGGTTGTTTTTAAAATTATTCGAAAACTACTGTGAAATCGCAAGTAATTGTTATCTTATTGCGGATTAGGGTAGTATCAGTTCATAGCCAGGCTCCAGGACAACCGTGAAAGCTAAACCCTGGCGTTATCTACAAATCACAAGAATGCTTGGAGGCCTACTGCATTTGCCTGAAAGTAGCTGAAGTGCTAGAGACATTCCACGGCCGGTCCGAACTGCCCGCATTTTGGTTAATTTCTATGTGGGGGCGCAGTTTACATTGCACAAGTAGAGTGTCCTACATATTTGGGGGCAATGGCCAGTATTAAGTAAACGGCATAACTCACACTCGTATAGATCATTAGGCACTGTCCCAACCGCGGCAAGCTCATCATATTGCCAAAGTGACTCGACAACAACGAGGACACTGCAAAGGAATCTCGCAATTGCTAGCGGTTCGAACACCAATTCATCCAGCAAATCGTCTCCCATCTAGTGGAAAGGCTTCCCATATTATCGCGTGCTGATATACTCCCGAATAGTATCCTGGAGAAGATGGTGCGAGAGTTGCACCTGTGGACGAACATTTGACTCCGGAGTCGCCGAAACTCGAATACATCATATAGACATTCACCAGGAGCAACACCAGACAGCCCAACAGACAGCCATCTGTTGGATAAATGCAAATCGGCAAATGGCTGCCAAAGACAATTCCCTTATCATCGATCCGCTCATGGTCCGACTTCACCCCACCCAGAGGATTGAAAGATCGATCCTTCAAGTTAAGTGGAGTCAGTCCACAGCCTGCCTTACGCATGCAAGGGACTCGCCTGCTCTTTGCTGTAAAAATAAGCGCGCAACGAGTCATGGCAGTGATATTGTGCCGCCACGTCAACCACGCCCCTACCTCCGATGTCACGAGACAAGTTCATCCGTTCCACGGAAAACTTTGGATGATGCATTCGGAATTTGCACATAGTTGTCCGTATCCGTCGCTGGACGTTTTCCAGATCGGTCTTCGTCCACGGCAATATTCCGAATACATAAGCCAGTGAAGGGATAGCGAATACCTTCAATGCGCATATTTTATTCTTCCCCGAGAGGTGGGATTTAAGCACCCGCCTTACACGTCGCAGGAATTCGGACAGCAGAGCATCCTTCAGATCACCAACTCAGGCATGGGTTCCTTGTCTCGGTCATAGCTTCGATGTGGAGATCACCAATGTTATGTCCGGCATGCGGCTCGTGATGACCTTTCCGGATGGCTTGGATTCGACACTTGTGTAATCCAAATTCCATCTGAATATCACGGCTGAAAATGTCTATTATTCGCAACAGACTTCTAAGATGGTCGTCAGTACCAGCATACAACTTGATGTCATCTAAGTATATCAAGTGAATCAGTTCGCACTTAGTTGGTAGGGCCATACTTTATTGCAAAATCATGCCCTCTAGCATCATTCAGTAGCCATGAAAGGGGTTCTCAGGTATTAGCACCCTCAGATGAAGGCATTGATTGATAAGGTGCACCCTTCCATGATTGTCGCGAAAAACTTTGTTAGTTTCGGATCAATGCGATACAGGTATAGGACATCGATCAGCCAGGTATGCGGGACGCCATTGAAAGCCTTGGAATAATCGATATAGTAAGTAAAAAGGTTTCTTTGGTATCTGGTTCCTTGTCCTACAACTACTCAATAATGAGTCTCTCTTTGCAACCCCTTGACCCGACTCGACAGTCCTCCTGCTCCGTGTACAGAATGTTGTTCCACTAATAATGGACGTTATGAATTTGTAGAGGGTTGATAAGCAAGTAATCCGTCTTGTGTCTGTGGGGTCGTGCACCGTGTCCTTCTTAGGGATAAGGTAGATAATCCCCGCAGTGAGGAAGGATGGAAATTCCTCCGGCCCACTCATGACCTCATTTATGCTGTGTGCCAGCTGACTATGTTCGCTGGTAAATTTCTTATATCAGAAATTCTGCACCCGATCTAGACTTGGGCCCCTCCAGTTCTTCGAGCTGTTAATGGCTTGTCGAACGTCTTCTTCTGCCAGGCGTATTGCCATGGCGGGTGCCTTCAGCGGTGATCCACTCAGCAAGCTGAGCGGGTAACCCCCAAAGTCCACCCCACTACCCTTTCCCTTCTGTCACCGAAAACGGTACTGTCTGGACGCTCTGTTGGGATTCGTTGAGTAATTTGAAAAAACTCCACTGGTTCCTTGCGTACGTTGCATTCTGGACACGTCTGGAATGACTTTCGCCATACCTTCGTAACCGACTGCATATGACAGAAAGTTTCTGCTTTAGTGTGTCCAGAATTTCAACTATGGGTGTCTCACTGGGGATGGCATAGTTCCTGTAAACCCTCTGCATTTTATTCTTCACCCATCTGCTGGCATTGCCAGAGCTGAGTTGGGTCAGCCTAGCAATGTCCTGTCTTAGTGAGTCACGCTGACGCTCCAGACAAATTTTCCATGATGGATCTCTTCGGTCACTGAAACCAATAACACGAAAGCGAATCTTCTGACCATGCAATCTGACAGCCGTAACTGCACCACAATATACAAGTGATATCAGCACACAGCCGAGATGCAATTTCATCATTGATTTGAGATAGAATTCTCGGAGTTGCTGGAGATGCATAGAGCATGGGAATACCTAGTCTATGCAAAGGTTCCATTTCCAAGAATTCTATACACGCTCTATGGAATTCGTCCCGAACCTCAGTTGGACGGTGGAGAAAAGTGCTTCGGCGAATACTGAAACTGTTGCCTGCAGTGCGGCGTGGTATTCTTGATGTCGCCGCCTCTGCACCTATCGACTCTCGATCACTAGATTCCCCGATGACCTCAAGTCGAACACGCTCCCTGATGATGGCCGGGGTTGTGTCGCTGCGAGTTATAAAGCGGTACTGGTCTGCGACTCGCTGCACAGTCACGTGCACGAATTGTGGGAAATGCTCGACGAATCTCTTGCAACAGAGATGGGGCGGTAAGATGTTTACCTGCCCCCGCCATTATTTCGTAGTAGGAGCGGATCATGAAGAGGTTCACTTCTTTAGTCTACTTCATCCGCTGCCTACACGAACATGCTGAAGTGGTCGCCACAGATTGTGGCAAAACAGCTGCAGCAGGCGGAGCAATGCTCCTGATTGTCGTGGCGCCTAGACGTCGAAACGCTCCACGTGTAAAAAACTTTATTAGAATCGTTTTCCTGTCTGTCTGTATGTCCGTATGTTTGTCTGTCTGTCCGTCACACGCATTTTTCTCGGAGACGGTTTTAGTGATTCACACCAAATTTGGTAGAAAGGTGGGAACTGTGAACGCTCACGCATTCAGTGAGTTACATAATTCTATGTCGAATTTAAGGGGAGGTCCCCATACATGCAAAAGGAGGGTTTACATTTTTGTTCATCAAATCTAGTCATGTGGGGTATCAAATGAAAGATTTCGACTAGTATTTTCCGAAGCCGGTGTTGGTTTTGATATTTGTTGGAAAGGTGGAGAGTGAGGGGGGTCGAAAATAATCACTTCTTTACCGGACCCATTCTCAGAAACTACCCAACCGAAAAATCCGAAAAAAAATCAAGAGGCTGCCACTATATGGTGCCTAGACTCCGAAATACCCTCCACACCGATATCTGTTCAAATAAAGTTAATAATAGAATATTATTACGCTGTAGTGCGTCTGAAGAAAAAATACAACAGGATGAAGCTTAGTAGGGTTCAAAAAACCACGTGTGCAAGGTGCTACTCGGGCTCTGCAGTCCTGCCCGGCAGATGGTCTCAATGTACTCCTGCATCTCCTCCCCCTATACCTCCACATTAAATATGTTGCAGCATGCAGTGCCGTCAGACTACGTGATTCCGGATGCTAGGCGGCGAAGTCCTACGGCCACAGCAACATCCAAGATGAAATACCTCGGGAAATCTGGGCATCCCCCACGGACTATGCCACACGCAAGCTGAACTTCACGAGAAACTTTGCTGTGGATCTTCCAACCAGTACAAAGTTGAAGACCGGCGGCGAGTTGCAAGATTAAGACACACAGTATTCTTTACGGACGGATCAAAGATGGCCTGTGGAGTCGGCGCGGAGATTTTTTCGAATATACACAGTGTATCCAAGTTGTATGGTCTCCCAGGTTTTGCCAGTGTATTCCAGGCGAAAGTACTGGCGATATTGGAAGTCTGTCGATGGCTGGAGCGAGATTCGAGCCCCAAGCGCAACATAGCCATTCTGACCGACAGCCAAGCGACCATCAAGGCCTTGTACTCAACAACGATATCTTCCCGGCTGGTGGGGCAGTGCAGAGACGCGCTTGACCATCTGGGCGGTACGCTCAAGGTCACTCTCCTCTGGGTTCCCGGGCATAGGAACATAGAGGGGAATGAATGGGCTGACGGATTGGCCACGTAAGGCTCTGCTCTTGCCAGTCCTTCGGCGAGTACAGTCGGTGTTCCGCTGGTGGCTGTCAGGGGCCGAGTCTACTCGCACTACCTAGCAGCCGCGGGCCTAAGATGGCGAGGGCTTACGAGCTGTACCAAGTCAAGGAGAATTTGGCCCGCTTATAAGATAGCCCGTTCACGAAAGGTCCTGTTCCAAACGCGTGCAAATGCATTCAAGATTACGGCGGTCTGCACCGGGCACTGGCCCATAGGGGACCATGCCGCTAGGCTCGGCATACCCTACAACTCGCATTGCCAAAGCTGTGGAGAAGGAAGGGAAACCCTTATGCACTTTCTCGGCAATTGCCCAACTCTAGCTAGAGTCAGGCTGCGGACACTGGGTAAACCATTCTTTGGGGACCTCCGAGAGATTTCTAGCTGCAGGGTGGGAGAGCTGCTTTCTTTCGTGAATGCTACGGGTTGGCTCTGAAGATCCGAGCCGGCTGGACTCTGTCTCCCTGCTCCCATGATAACAGTCACGGTCTTAGGAGTTTGTGGCATCAAAATGGCGCATCAAGGCGCTAATTGGGCTCCTCGGAGCGGGCACTCATACCTACCTACCTACCCATATTATCATAATTTTTAGTAGTTGGCTGCAAAGCTCCCCTTAAGTTCATTCTAGCACCACGAGATTTTGCAGCAATGTAGAGTATAATATAGAGCATGCCCCTAATTTGGTGGAAATCAGACTATTGCTAACAAAGTTATAATAGCTGAAAACTGTGGATTTTCTTATATAATATGTGCACGTAAAACGCAATCTACGTACTAATGGGACAAATACACAGTCAAATGTCTTTATAAAAGAAATATACAAAACCTTTCATACCTGAAGCGTCCAGATTCCTGTTTTCCGGCTTGTTTTTTTTAAATACAAAACCTTATTAAAATCGGTTTACTGTCTGTCTGTCTGTCCGTCACACGCATTTTTCTCGGAGACGGTTATAGCGATTGACACGAAATTTGGTAGAAAAGTGGGAACTGTGAACGCTCACGCATATAGTGAGTTACATCCTTTTACATCGAATTTAAGGGGGGGTCCCCATACATGCAAAAGGGGGGTGTAAATTTTTTTTGCATCAAATATAGTCATGTGGGGTATCAAATTAAAGGTCTCGGTTAGTACTTTTCGAAGCCGGTCTTAGTTTTGACATTTTTTGAAAAGGTGTGGAGTGCGGGGGGTTGAAAGTGATCATTTTTTTAACGCAGTTATGAAAAATTTGTAGAACCAAGGAGGAGGGCAAAAACGGACTCCTGACGGGGTAGTCGACAGATCCCTGGAGGCAACTAAATGTCGTAATTAGCTCATTAATTGCAGATTTCGTATACTTTGGAAGATTCATCCAGTGGTAAGCCTACCGAGAACTTCAAGGGAATCTCGGAGGCCAGAGATGCTGAAAGAGCAGAACCGAGCAGGGAAGTGGACCTTCTGCCCGCAGAAGAGAAGCCTTCAAGAGCTGATACAATGAACACTACTCTAGGGTGCCCACAAGGTGGCATATCATCATCATTAATGGTACTTGATGAACTCTTAGGATAGGTAACGACCAGTGGAATGCAGGTCCAGGGTTACGCTGATGATATTATCTTAATCTGTAGGGGCAAATGTGAGGATAACCCATGAGACGGAATGCAAACCGGGCTGGGAATTACTAGTAATTGGTGCAGAAAAGTGTCGTTGTGGATAAATCCAGCTAAGGCCAATATAGTACCATTTACTGAGAAACACAAGCTTTATCACCCGAAAGTTATTAGATTATATGGCAGGGTGGTAAACGAGTAATAGAGGTCAAAAATTTGGGAATCACTCTAAATCAAAAAAAAAAAAATCCATCCGAATATCAAAGCTGAAAATGTCAACTTTTCACAGCAGACGGGTCATCAGTACCAGCACACAACTTGAAATTAGCTAAGTGCATCAAGTGTGTCAGCTCGGATTTAGCACGTAGGTTATATTTTATTGCCAAACTATGCCTTTTAGTTTCATTCAGTAATCGTGAAGGGGGGTTTATGGTGCTTAGGCTCCAAAATACCCTGCATGCCGATGCCTGTTCAAATAAAGTTAATAATAGTACATTACTATAATTTTTAAGTAATTGACAGGAAAACCCCCCTTAAGTTCATCCTAGAATGCAATGTAGACTACAGCATAGAGCATAATTCTGCCAAATTTGGTGAAAATCGCACTATTACTAACAAGCTTATATTTGGTTAAAGCTGTCGCTTCTCTGCAAATTCAAGACTATGAATGTCAATATCACTTGAAAGTGGAAATTTTCACATAATATATGCATACTTTACGTATTACATGCTAATGGGACAAATGCACACTCAAATCTCTTTATAAAAGAAATACACAAAACCTTTCATACCTAAAGCGTCTAGCTTCCGGTTTCCCAACTTGTTTTAATTTGAGGACTTCCTCCTTTTCTTCTCCTTCTTCTTATGGACATCCTCCAAATAATGACCTGAGGATGCCAAGGGTAGGAGGGAACCTCAGGGGCTGCGTCTCAATATCTATCTATCTATCTGAGGCAGGAGAAGCAAGGATTGAAACTGTGACCCGTTGTGGAATTTCCCCCTGGATCGCGGCACTCGGGTCGGGAGACTTACGGCTCCACGCTCGCGGTCGAGCCGTTTATTTTATTTTCCAGGTTTAACTCGCGTTCTGGTTTTTTTTCGGTAGGCCATCGTGAATTCCGTAGTTCGTTGTGTCATTTTTAGATCCGGTGCGAACCCACGATTTTCTAAAAATGCCACGTGAGGAACTAAAGCGCTCAAAGGACACCCCCCTCCACATTCCACTTTGATGGAGCTTCAGTATTTGCGGGCGGACCTTGACGGTCGCCAACTTTTTAGGTTTTTGTTATAGCTCTTCCCTCTAGGTCCTCTCCGGCCACTCAGGATGGTCATTTGATCATTCTATTTCTCTTAGGTTCATTACAGAGTCTAATGCATTCCGAGGCTAGCAGGTACTGTGTGGAACTATTGCAGAAAAACAAAAGAAGTGAGGACGAACAAGAAACTGCTCGTTGGAGAGCAGTGCTGCGCGGAAGATAGAAGGGGAAAGAGGTGATTTTAGTGGGTAAAACTCTCTGCATGGCGGGAATCAGCAATAGATTTTGAACCTTTCTGCCTGCCAAAGGTGAAAAAAAGAAAGACAATGAACTGATTTCAAGAAGACTTGTGTTGCACAAGACCTTAAAAAACCATGACGAAAAATGTTACGTTATATCAGACAAGTGTTAAAAATCCCAGGTTACTAAAATTACCAATATCCACAGAAGGGCACCAAATTTAAGAAAAATGTAAATCCTTTTTCATGGAACACTGTCCTCCATATTCAAGCTCTTCTTATCCTGGTAACCTATAAGAGATAAAATCCCCTTCCGTTGCCTAAATCGTGATTATCACGTTACAGCACCGAATACAACATAAAAATCAATTTGTGTGCCATTGTTGTGCGATAAATGTCGCGGCATTCATAATGACAACCTACGAAAGTAGAAATGTGGACCCAATGGAATCGGGACGATATAAGGTTTCAAATTAATATCAGGAGCCTGTCAAAGAAAATTGTCACATTTCCCTGTTCGCACAACATTAATTTTAATGTCGTTATATAGAATGGCCAATGTTGAAATTTAAAAGGATATTAAAGGAGGCGAGGAGGAGAGAAAATCCCATTGATAAGAAGGAGATGTTAAGGACTTCCATGGTGACATTTATCTGTAGAATTTTTAAGATGAAAAAATGTCTATTGTTGGTGGTATACAATCACCTTAGGAAAAATGGCAGGATAAGATACAGTATCTAAATGGTAAATGGAACCTTCCTCCTTGGAACCTTCCTTTTTCGTACTCTTTCAAGTAAACGCTATCGGTTACTTGTAGCTATAGCCAGTCATAATAACGTAAAGGGGACCACGAAAACTTAAGGACTCTTGCAATAGCGTCTTCTGTACGGAAGAATGTTTATAAGGACATTTTCACCTATAACAATAATATGAACACACAGGATCCTGTTTTCCATATGTCAAAGAAACAAGACGTTTCTATTCGCTAAATATAGGAACTGACAGTGAACAAGCAAAGCCTGATTGAATGCAGTGACCTATTCGGTCTGAAAGGAAAATGGGGAGACAGTAATTGTCAAGATTCTATGATTCAGATGATTTCAAGAATAGTTTGATCAAATCTTGGTTGTATACCATTATTTTGACGTTATGATGACATATACAAAAAATGTTTACATGACTTGAATACTAAGCAATCAGAGGGTTGGTTGGTTGGTTGGATCAAGGCTGAGATAATGAACTTATCGATGTTTGCTTTGAGGTTTGGATTATATAAAAGGATACTATTATAATTCAACCGATGATGCAGACCAGGACACCAGAGAGCTACTACTATTGCCTACTGTGCAAAGAGAAGGAGGGTGTGGATCATCGGCACATTGCAGGCAGCAGCAAGTGCACAGGAGAGCCCTTATCACAAATCGTCGATAAGGTTGATACAAATCAACCTCAACCACTGCGAGGCGCCACAGGATCTACTTTTACAAATCATCCGCGAGAAAAACATCAAAACCGCGGTGGTAGCATTTGGGTCAAAAACCAAATGGGTGAAGCAACACTATGGGCTTGTGAAGAACAAGCCTTCGAAGAAATAATGGAGCACCCGGAGGAGGACTTCATCAGAGCGAAGGTGAAAGGCGTCCACATCTACACCTGCTATGGTCCACCCAGCGCTACACTCGCCGAGTATGAGCAGATGCTCTTGTTTTGGATGCAAGAGGACGTTGGCCGACCTTAATAGCAGGCGATTTCAATGCGTGGGCTCTTGAATGGGGCAGCCGGGCAACTAATGTGAGGGAACGTGTTCGCCTCGAAACATTCGCGGAACTAGACGTGGTACTGGCGAATGTAATGGCCTCGTACACTTTCCGGGGAAGGGACCTGGGGTTTATAGTGGACCTGACATACGTGAGTGCCACTTTAGCCAGTAGAGTCGCTTGGTATGTCAGTGAGGACTATACTCACAGCGACCACCAGGCAATCTGCATGGAAATCAAGGGCGGATCGAGCTCGAAAAAGAGTTCTCGCAGAATGCCGGGTGGTATGCTCGGTCGGACAACGAAAGCTTTCGAGGAGAACATGTTTTCCGCGGTGCTCAAACCCGACATATCCCTGAATGGTATGGCTAGTGAAAAAGCCACCCAAATCGTCCGATGGGTAACGGAAGCATGCTATGCTACTATGCCCAGAAGGCGATTGCTCCTCAGTAGCAAGCCAACTACTGGTGGAATAACGAAATCGCAAGTTTGCGGGCCGCATGTTTCCGGGCAAGGAGGATTTTCCAGAGGCTCAAGGGAAAGCCCGGGGTGACGGTCGAGAAGAGGCACACAGGCAATTGCGTGACCGCCTAAAGGAAGCCATTCAGAGGAGCAAAAAGAACTGCTTCAAACAGCTGTGTGACCACGCCAACATAAACTCTTGGGGTGAGGCTTACACAGTGGTAATGAAAGGGCTGCGGAGATCACCCCAGGTGACCTGTCCGCGCGTCCTGAAACAGATTTTTAACACTCTGTTTCCCCATCCAGTAACTGTGTAGGAGCTGTGGGAAATATGTGGTAGGATCGGTGACAAGGCCTCGGGTTTGGATGGTATCCCCAACCGAAATTTGAAACTGGCAATGAAGATTAGGTGGTGGTCAAAGAGTAGTATAGGTCCCAGGACGAAACGTGGATTGGTACCCACGATGGAGCATAAAACTTGGGGAAACGCCTGCTGAACCAACACCGACAGCTCTACTACCAAACCCTATCTCCACCTCCATGTCGTGACCGCTGGGAGCTCTTTCTTAACGAAAAGCTGCAGACGGAGAAGGATGAAGGCGAATCTCCCGCGCCTAAAAACGGGACAAATTGTACCAACTGGTCCTCCACGTTGGGGGTTGGGTAGGGCTGACAACCCTACACGGAAAGCCGAAGTTACGAAGTCATAACAGGAGCCTCGGACTGGACGGATTATACAACGACGAACCCGGCAACGACAACGGAATAACGATTTGCGCGTTTTCTCATGGAACGTGCGCTCCCTGTACAGAGATGAAGCTGCTGAGCAGCTAGCCGAGACCCTGTCCCAATATAGGGCTGATGTAACAGCGTTACAGGAGATGCGTTGGACAGGGACCGGTTTCCTGGAGAAGAGCCGCTACACCATATATTATAGTGGTCATCCAGTAAACCATGTGCTCGGAGTAGGTTTCTTAGTCAGCCAAAAAAATGAAACATGCTGTTATCGGCTTTGAAAACATAAGCGCACGGCTATGCACTCTGCGCTTGCGAGGCAAGTTTAGAAATATAAGCTTCATTAACGTTCACACCCCTACAGAGGAGACTGCAGAGTCGGAGAAGGATACCTTTTACGAGGCAATAGAACGAACCCTTGAAGTCTGTACCAGATATGATATCAAAATCATACTTGGGGATTTTAACAGCCAAGTAGGTACGGAGCCCGTATTCAGGCGATACGTTGGCTCCCATAGCTTACACGAAAATACAAATGATACCGGACTGTGGATTATTCAATTAGCAGGGTCACACGAAATGATTGTTGGAAGTACCTGGTTTGCGCGGAAAGCGGTCCACAAACATACGTGGGCCTCTCCAGACGGGACCACTTTCAACCAAATTGACCACGTGTTGATCGAACGCCGCCACCTCTCCGCCTTGATGAATGTCAAAATATATAGGGAGGCCAATTTAGACTCGGATCACTATCTCGTTGGCATGGTGCTCCGAGCTCGAATAACAATAGTACCTAGAATCCCCTCTGACAATCAGGTGAGAGTGAACACAAAAGCCATCCACAACACAGCCCTCCGCAATAATCGCAGTCAACAGAGGACCTGGAGATGAAGCATCAACAAATGATCTTCACAACCACCTGAAGAACATTATCATGGATACGGCCACAAACATACTTGGCCCCAGCCGCAATAGGAGTCCTAACGGCTGGTTTGACGATGAATGTAAGCTAGCAACGGAACGGAAGTAAGAAGAGTAAAGTTGCATTCTCAAAGAACGCGGGCACTTATCACCAACTCCGTCGAGCGGAGAAGCGACTTCACGGACGGAAAAAGGAAGCCTGGGAGAACCAACAAGTCTGTGAACTAGAAAAGTACAGGTAGCAACTGCACCAGGCGTGGAAGTTTTACCAACAAGTCAGCAGGATGAAGCCTTATACATCTCGATGCTCATCCTGCCGAGACAAAGAGGGAAATCTGATTTGCCACAGAATGGGCATATTGGAGCGATGGGTTGAGTACTTTAATGAGCTACTAAACAACCAGAACATCGGCGAGCTGGAGGTACCGCCAACTGAAGACGACGGACAAATACTGCCACCACCAAGTATAGGAGAAACAGTCCGTGCAATTCATCGGCTAAAAAATCATAAGTCGCCAGGAGCCGATGGAATTACAGCCGAATTGGTTAAATATGTAGGCGACCAGTTACATCAAGTGGTTCATCAACTTGTACTCAAGGTATGGGACAACGAATCAATGCCTGACGATTGGCAAAGAGGCATTATGTGTCTCATACATAAAAAGGGAGATATCACACAGTGCAGAAATTATAGAGGTATCACGTTGCTGAGTACCATCTATAAGACATTCTCCGCTATCTTGCCAGGCCGGATAGCCCCATATGCACACAACATCATTGGGCCATACTAAAGAGGCTTCACTCCAGAAAAATCAGCAACAGATCAGATTTCCTCTCTGCGGTAAGCGATGGAAAAACTGTTGGAATATGGACAACAGTTGCACCATCTATTCATCGACTTTAAAGCCGCCTATGCCGTAAATGCGGTCAGGCTGGCCATAAAGCGAACAGCTGCAATGAAAAGGAAAGCTGCGTCCTATGCAGGGACCGTGGCGCGACTGATGAGAGCATTGCGCACACTGCGGGATCGGGGCGGTGTCCAGTTTTCAGAGCAGAACTGGAAAGAGCTAGGATACGGTCAACATGATTCGCATCCTACAAATCAATATGCACCGGAGTGCAACCGCTCACGAGTTGCTAGTGCAGTTCGCTGCGGAGACCAAAGCCGATTTAGTACTCATCAGTGAGCAGTACCGAAACAAGGGCCCAGTTTCGTGGCACCCAGACATATCAGGTACCGCTGCCATCTGGGTTCGGGACGGCACCCTCCTGGGGGTTCTTGCCCAAGGCCGAGGGGACAGCTTTGTCTGGATTCGGTGTTCAGGGATAACGTTTTTTAGTGTCTATCTTACGCCGAATGAGACGATGCCGGACTTTCGTTGGAGGCTTGAGGCTTTGGAGGACGCCATCTTAAGCACGGATGGGCGGATCCTGGTCGGAGGTGACTTCAATGCTAGGGCACTTGAATGGGGCATGCCTCACACAGATTCCAAAGGGAAACGAATTCTGGAAATGGCGGCGAGAACAGGACTGGTAGTTCTAAACACCGGATCCACCCCAACGTTCCGGCGCCCGGGCTGCGAAGGAAGCATTCCAGACGTAACCTTCGCATCGGAATCACTGGTGTCGCTGGTGGACGGGTGGCGAGTTCTGGAAGACTTTTCGTAAGTGACCACCAATACATTGCTTTCGAAGTGGTGGACACAAACTCTCGGTGTGCGCCACCCCAGCGATCTTTCTGTGTATGGAACGTCGCGAAAGTGAACACCGGGAAGTTTGTCGAAACTCTGGGAACAGGTGGGGCCACGCTGAAGGGTACTCCTGGGGGTGGTGGCGCCGCTGCTGATACTGTCGTAAATTCAGTTATGAACCTGATAACGACGGTCTGCGGAGCCTCCATGCCCAGGAAAACATCGAGGCGCGGCAAACCTTCCATGTATTGGTGGACAGTGGAAATCGCAGAGCTCCGGAAGGAATGTCACAGGCTCCGCCGCTTAACACAACGTCTAGGCGACCGGGAGGAGGCATGTACCATAATGATGGAGTACAAATCAGCCAAAAGGAGACTCCGCAGCGCAATAAACAAGAGCAAAGCTTGCTGCTGGCGAGATCTGATCGACGGGGTGAATGGGGATCCGTGGGGACTCGGTCACAAACTTGTAACCCGAAAAATCGGGGCTCTGCGGAAACCCTGTTCACTTAAGGCCGAGCAGATGGACCGCATTGTGAGTGCACTCTTCCCTGCACACCCCGTATGGGATGGTGACGTCGGCGCGGAGAACGCAGAGGACTGTCCACTTTTCTCTGTAAAAGAGTTGGAACAGGCAGTCCTCTCTATGAAAAACAAGAAGGCGCCAGGACCCGATGGTATTCCAGCAGAGGTGTACAAACTGGTATTCCAACACCGGCCAGACCTACTGCTCGGCGCATTCAACGCTTGCCTGAAAGAGGGCATTTTCCCTGCTCGTTGGAAAGTTGCGAGGCTTGCGCTGATCCCTAAAGGGAAAGGCGATCCCGAACTGCCGTCTTCATACCACCCACTATGTATGCTTGATACTGCTGGGAAAGTGCTCGAAAGGCTCATCAGAAGTAGACTCGCTGAAGCGATACGCGCTGCCGGAGATTTATTTCCCCGGCAGTTTGGTTTTAGGGCAGGGAGATCGACAATTGATGCTGTCATGCAGGTCGTGGACGCCGTTCGACGAGCAGAGGCACATAGCCGCCGAACTCGACGGGTGGTGCTCCTGGTAACGCTTGACGTCAGAAACGCCTTCAATTCCGTAAGATGGAAGGACATTCTAGGCACACTAGACAATACCTTCAACGTGCCGAACTATCTCTTACGGATTTTGAGGGACTATCTGAGGAACCGCTCCCTGGTCTATGAAACACTAGAGGGTCAAAGGTGGATGGAGGTCACATCGGGAGCAGCACAGGGATCCATCCTAGGGCCGGACCTCTGGAACGCTACCTATGACAGTCTGCTTAAACTCGACATGCCAGAAGAGTCGCGCCTGGTCGGCTACGCAGATGATGTCGCAGCGCTTGCTGCTGGACGCACTGTCGAACAGGCGCAAAGCAGACTTGGCATATTGATGCGACGGGTAAGCGGATGGATGACTACTCATGGTTTCAACCTTGCACTGGAAAAAACCGAAGTAGTCATCCTGACTAAGAAGAGAATTCCGACCCTGCGTCCCATATCGTTCGGCGAGTCGATAATCGAGTCAAAATCGGCGGTAAAGTACCTCGGGTTGACTCTTGACTCAAAGATGAGCTTTTCTGAGCAAATCCAAGCAGCAGCGAACAAGGCTGCGGTTGGAGTTTCGACGTTAAGTAGCCTAATGGCAAACATTGGGGGTCCTACGTCTAGTAGACGACGTCTCCTGATGAGCTCAACGCAGTCTGCCCTGCTCTACGGCGCAGAGGTATGGGCTGGCGCTCTTAACAAGGAGGTATATCGTAGACGCCTCGCGCAAGTACAGAGACGGGGAGCTTTACGGGTGGCGTCTGCGTACCGCACAGTGTCTGAACCGGCCGTGATGGTGATCGCGGGAGTTATCCCCGTTGCCCTTCTTGCTAGGGAGCGTCAGGCCATATACAAGCGCAAGGGAGATGAGCCAAGGGAGCTGGTTGCTCGCGAAGAACGGCAACACACTCTAGACGAGTGGCAGCTCTCTTGGCAAAATGAAATTAGAGGCAGATGGACTGCGCGGCTCATCGGCAACTTAGGTGCGTGGCTGAATCGGAAGCATGGTGAGACTGACTATTTCCTTACCCAATTTTTAAGTGGGCATGGAAATTTTCAGTCTTACCTGCACAAGATTGGAAAGGCGCGTTCTCCGGATTGTGTGTTTTGCAATGGAGTTGTGGACGATGCCCACCACACTTTTTTTTCTTGTGGAAGGTGGGATGGGGTTCGTCAGTAGCTCTATTTAAACACAGGGGATCTCTCTCCAGACAACATTGTGGAAGAGATGCTGAGGACTGCTGATAGCTGGAACCGTGTTGCCCATTACATTCGGGCCCTTCTCGTTGCTAAGAAGATAGAACTCGACCGGTGGAGGAGCCGGATGGCAGGGGATTCCTTGAACTGACAGTTCCCTTCCTCCTCTCCCCTCCCGTTGGTGAAAGGAATTCCCTGATTTGAAGGCTCCGCAAGGCGGGAGAGTTCGGGGGCTGGCCCGAAGTAATGTGACAAACGATTCCAGGCTAGCTCTCTGACGATGGGGAGGTGTTTAGTTGGTAGTCCGACGACGTATCGAATCGGGAGTCCAACACTGTGTGCGTAAATGCATTCACCTACCCTACCCCAAAAAAAAAAAAAAAAAATGATAGCATAGCCAGGTTAAAATTCTACACGGCCATGAGAGAATTCGGTATTCCGACGAAACTAGTAAGACTGACTAGGCTGACCTTGACCAATGTGCGAGGCCAGATAAAAGCAGCAGGATCACTCTCAAGACCATTTGACATCAACAACGGTCTACGACAAGGGTATGCCCTATCATGCGTCCTCTTTAACCTGGCCCTCGAGAAAGTGATCTGTGATGCTGATGTAAATGCAAGAAGTACGATCCTCTTTAACTCCACCCAACTACTGGCCTATGCTGACAATATCGACATTATGGGAAGAATCACCCGAGACGTATAAACTGACTTCATCCAGATCGAGCAGGCGGTGATTGGCGCGAGATCTTGGGCTGTACATCAATGAAGGCAAGACAAAATATATGGTGGCAACGTCAGCATCGAAAACGAACCATCCAACAACATCAAACCGCACTGGTCAAACAGGAAGAATATGAATAGGAGAATACAACTTTGAGACCGTAGATAATTTCCCCTATCTAGGGTCGAAAATCACAACCGATAACAGTTACGATGAGGAAATCGGCGCAAGGTTGTTGTTAACCAACAGAGCCCATTTCAGCTTACAAAAACTGTTCCCCTCGAAACGTTTCACCATAGGGTCAAAGTTCTTACTGTACAAGACAATGATCTTGCCAGTCCTCATGTATTCCTCGGAAACCTGGGTTCTTAGCAAGAAGAATTGCAAACTCTTGGCCGCGTTCGAGAGAAGAATCCTCCGAAGAATTTTTGGCCCCCTACATGAGGATGGACGATTCCGTAGAATACATAACGACGAAATCTATGAGCGATACCATGACCGTTAGGTTGTGGATAAAATCCGGCTCAATAGGTTACGGGGGTAGGCGGGTCACTTAATCCATATGGATGAGCATGATCCCACCCGGAAAGTCTATAAGGGCAATGTCTATGGTAGAAAAAGAAGACGAGGCAGACCCTGCCTAAGATGGAGCGATGGCGTAGGCCAGGATGCCAGATAGCTTTTAGGGATATCGAATTGGTGGACTTCGGCGCAAAACCGGGATGTTTAGAGTTCCTTATTAAGGCAGGCCTAGACCGGATACCGGTTGTTGCGTCGTTGATGATGAATAGGTGGGAGCGCCATTGCTATCATCTCTGGATGGAAGGGCGTCTTGCGTCACCGGACAACATAATTCAGGTCATGCTGTAGAACGAGAACCCTCAAGACATCCTTAAGGCGAAAAGGAAGGAGATAAATAGGAGAAATGCCAGGGTACCCCTGAATCCATGAAGTTACGCTGCTATACTGAATAAGCCTGGCCTGAGGTAATGTGTCAAACGGTTTCGGATCAGAGTCCTAGATGCTTCAGAGGAGGTATTCTAGCCGGTAGTCTATCTGAGGCTGGAGTCCGGCGCTTTGTGTCTAAATGCATTTCACCACCAAAACTTTTTAATTATTGTAACGTGAAAGAGACCCTCTTGTTTGAGTTTTCTTAGGATTTACGGAGAACGATCATAAATATTTTGTGTTAATCTATTCATGAATTTGAATATCTTGAGGTGTAATACTTACAGTTAATAAATAAAGAGCTGAAAGGAAACAAAATGTAGATTAGTTGGCGCAATATTGTTTATTATCATATTTGGTTAAACACTAACAAATCCGAATAATTTTGAACAAAAACCATAATTTTCAAGACCTTGAAAACACAAACTGAATTCGTTTGGTCCAAAGCCAAAGCCAACACCGACAAAATCACATCAACCGGCAAACAAAAAGCACACGAGAGAGAAAAACTCCGCAAAATTGTGTAAAAGTGCATTCACAACATGGCATACCAATTGTGAAAGAAATTGAAAATGACGTGAAATCAGGTTGCTCACGTAATCCGAACCAGCAGGCATCAATCGCAATACCCGCATTTTGCCTTTTATCACCATTACGCCAACAAAGATGGGAGTTCGTATCAAGCTTGATAAAATCTGTTGCGATTATGTAAATCTCCCAACAAAAATGCCAACAAGCAACTGGGAGGAAACCCTTTGTTCGACAGTAGACATCATGTCAAATTATGGGAATATTTCGGCCTAGTTTGTGCCACGGAACAACGCACTAATGTGGATGCGAACAGGTAATTTGAATTTATATGAAAAATGGCAAGTTTGGAATTGGTTTATGCTGGAAGATTGATTCTGAATAGTTTCTATGGCGGAAGCACAAAGCGGTGGTTGTTAATGCTTCTTTTTTCAATCCTGGTGTCTCTCATTTATTGGAAGATGACAAAAAACTATTCTATTCAATCTGTCGTTTTCGTTAGATCATGACCTTGAATATCTGCAATAATCAAGCTTCCAAGCTAATAAGGTATTAAATTTTTAGCCAATCTAAAAGTTCAGTACGCATCTTACGATTCAGATTCAACATCGAAAATCAAATCTTAAGATACCTCTGAATCTCTCAATCAGAGCACATATCACGTAAATAAATATGTTAAATATGTGTTGTATCTGAACATCTGTACTGAAATATTGTTTATTATTCTATTCGCAATAAGTGAGCATATGGTAACCATAGAACCTTGTGAAATCCAATCAATCAAAGGAAGTTTAATAATGAAAGAACGGCCATAATTTATTTATTGATTCGTTATTAGGTCATAATTGCTGTGTATTTGAAATACATTTATATTTTTTTTTTTTGGGGGGGGGGGGGGGGGATTAGACTAGGTGAATGCGTTTACGCACCGAGTGTTGGACTCCCGCAACAGTACGCTATCGGACTACCAACTAAACACCTAGCCTGGAACCGTTTGACACTTCTTCTTCGGGGTAGCACTCTCGCTCTCCCGACTTTGGCAGCCTTCAAGTCAGGGAATCCCTTTGAACAACGGGAAGGGAGGAGAGGAAAGGAACTGTTTCAGGGAACCAATTACCATCCTGTCCCTCGCCGGTCGAGTTCAATCTACTTCGCAATAAGAAGAGCCAAACATAATGCGCAACACGATTCCAACTGCCAGCGTTCTTCAGCATCTCTCTGAAAATGTTGCCTGGAGGTTGTTCCCTTGTGTCTGCATGAAGCTGCTATACGCTGCTATACGTGCATGTCGGAGACATGCACGCCTCGAAGGTATTTATGAACCAATCAAGTCTGGTCCCCACCGTCAGCTTCAGCGCTTTATTAGGGATGGTATCCAAACCGGGAGCCTTGCCATCACCGATCCTTCCGCAGACCTCCTGATGTTCCTCCTCGGTAAAGCGACCTCGAATGGGGCCTCCGTTTGATACCTGCTCCCCGTATGGTGAGGAAAGAGCGTGGTTACAATTTTTCATAGAAGCCGTGGACAGGTCACCTGAGGCGACCTTTGCCCCTGCAACTTCTTCATAACCAGCTTTTAGGATTTAACTTTAATAGTCCAATTCTTTGCAAACCACAATTTTTAGATACACCGGAACATAGACTAGGTTTTTACAATCAATACTCGATAGATTTAACAATTAGACTTTATTAATTAATTTATTTAAAGAATGAAGAAAAAGTGAAGTGACTATTTACTCGTTAGAGGCAGAAGAGAATTATCTCGCTTCATGTGTTTCTTTTCTGCCCCTAACTCATGGCACCCTTTTCTCGCTAGTCTTCCAGTCCCGTGGCGATCTCTGCAAAGTGGATAGTTCCGCGCCATCTATTTGTTCGCATTCGCAACATTCGAAATAAATTTCGAATGCTGCGAATCCTGCCGCGCCACATCACTCCGCCCCCAGATGAAACCTACGGTTTTCGGCAACTGATCCCGGAACTTCGTTCATCGTCAATCCACAAAACGGACACGACGCTGCTTCGGGGCGGACACGGGTTTCAGCCTGGACAGAGAGACCACCTTCTTGTGTCCACCGATCTCGAGCTGGAAGAAATGTTCTCCCCGCTGTACGGGCCCTCATATGGAGGCTGCAGCGGCTTCCGGACGGCATCCGTCCTGACCAGAACGTGCGTGCACGTGTCCAGTTCCTTGGGCGAACAAGCAGGTGTGGACGAGTGTCGGGTGGGTGGTGTGGCTTTTATGCGTCGGAGATTGTCTCTCAGCAGACGCACCAACCCCGACTCTGTGAGACCCGATCTCTTGTCGAAGACCGGATCACTTAGGAGTCTCGGGTTCTCCCCGTATACCAGCTCTGCGGGGCGGGCATCAAATTCCTCTCGTCGGGTTGTACGTAGGCCGAGTAGGACAAGAGGCAAGACTTGGGACCAGGACGGATCGTCACGTGCCATAATGCCGGCTTTCAGCGTCCGGTGCCAACGTTCTAGCATCCCATTGGATTGCGGGTGGTATGCAGTAGTCCGCTGGCGTTTAAAACCAAGGAGTTTGCCTAACTCGGAGAAAAGGGTGGACTCAAATTGCATTCCCTGGTCAGTGATGACCACTGCAGGGACGCCAAAGCGAGGTATCCACTCTCGACAGAGGGCTTCGGCACATGATTGCGCCGTAATGTCTTTCAGAGGTATTGCCTCAGGCCACCGCGTAAACCTGTCGATGATTGTGAGACAATACCTATAACCGTGCGAGTCTCCCAAAGGCCCTACTATGTCGAGGTGTATTGTGTCGAACCGCTTGGTAGTGCGGGGGAATGAGCCCACTTCTTTCCTTACATGCCTGGAGACTTTACACTTCTGGCATGCGATGCACTCTCTGGCCCAGGAATTGACATCCTTATTCATAGAGGGCCAGAAGTATTTCTCGGTGACTAGCCGATTTGTTGTCCTGATGCCTGGATGCGCTAAGTCGTGAACTGTGTGGAACACTTCCTTGCGAAAGGTGGCCAGAATGTATGGCCAAGGTCCCTTTTCCGAGTCTTCGCAGCAGAGAGGGAGAGGTTTGAGCCGAAGATGGGCAACTCCCGAAATTTGTATTTGGGGTTGGATTTGAGGCTCTGAAGTGCTGCGTCATCCTCCTGCGCCTTGGCAATAGCCGAGAAATCGAGTGAGGCGGAGATGTTAACGTGTCCTTGCCGGACACGTGCTGGATATCTGACGTAAACTGGCTTATAAAGCTCAGATGTCGAAGCTGACGAGGGGACGTTTTGTCGGGCTTCTGTTTCAAAGCATACGTGAGAGGCTTATGGTCCGTGAACACTAGGGAGAAACGGAAGTATTTGATGCTCAAGTACGCGGCGAGCAGTTCGCGATCGTAGGTACTGTAGTTCCGTTGAGCGGAATTCAACTGCTTCGAGAAGAAGCTCAACGGCTGCCAAACTTGATCCACCTTTTGGTGAAGGGCAGCACCTACTGCGATGTCAGAGGCATCAACAAAAACGGCTAGGGGTGCATCTTGCAGAGGGAATGCCAAGAGTGTAGCGTCGGCCAGTTGTTGACGGGATTTGTCAAACGCGCAGATAGCCTCTTCAGACCACACGATCTCTCGTGTGTCCTTAATTTTGGGGCCAGACAAGTACGCGTTCAAAATGGACTGGTGATGGGCGGCCTTGGGCAGGAAACGACGGTAGAAGTTTAGCATGCCCAAGAACCTCCTCAACTCCCTCACTGTCTTTGGACGCGGGAAGCTTGTTATCGCTTGCATCTTGTCTGGGTCGGGCTGTATTCCTTCAGGGGAAATGAAATGGCCGAGGAATCTGACCTGTTTTTGGAGAAATTTGCATTTCTCAACGTTTAGGACTAAACCGGCCTCAAGGAGACGTTGAAAAATGCACTCGAGATGGGCTAAGTGCTCAGACTCAGTGGAAGAAGCGACCAAAACATTATCCAAATATACGAAACAGAACTCGAGGTTTCGCAGGACTGAGTGAATGAACCTTTGAAAGGTTTGCGCCGCATTGCACAATCCGAAAGTCATCCGGGTGAACACGAAGAGTCCAGAGGGTGTGCGTATTGCCGTCTTTGGAATGTCTTCAGGAGCTACTGGGATTTGGTGATAAGCCTTGGTTAAGTTCAAGGTCGAAAAGATGCGGCAATTCGCGAGGTGATGCGCAAAGTCGTGGATGAGTGGAATTGGATATCGGTCAGGAACAGTCTGTGCATTTAGCCTTCTGTAATCCCCACAAGGGCGCCATTCGCCGTTTGGCTTAGGGACCATATGCAGTGGGGAAGACCAACAGCAGTTTGAGGGCTTGCAGATACCCTGTTGAACGAGTTGTTCAAACTCTTTCCGTGCAATAGACAGTTTCTGGGATGGTAGAGGACGCACCTTCGAGAAGATCGGGGAACCAGTAGTGATAATGTGGTGCTGCACATTTTGCTTCACTGGTTTGGAGAGACTACACTTGGTAGTAATCTGGCTGAACTTTTGGGGAAGTGCCCAAACACGAGAGTCGGTAATGTCTTCTAAAAGAACGGAAAGATTATTGCCTGGGTGAGATACCATTTGTCCCGACGAATTAAGGTTGGTCGTGGAATCTATAAGAGACTTGTTTTGCAAGTCCACCAGCAATCCATAGTGACACAGGAAGTCTGCGCCTAGTATGGGGAAGCTGACATCCGCCAGGATGAAACGCCACGAAAACGTCCTACGCAAGCCAAGACTCACGTCCACTTGCCTATACCCGTATGTGTTTATGCGGGAGGAATTTGCTGCCGCAACTTTGAGCGATTGTGGGAAAAGTTGATGTTGCCGAGGTACGGGAAGAACCGAAACCTCCGCACCAGTATCGATGAGGTAGCTGCGCCTGCTGAGGGGGTCGAAAATAGTTAGGCGACGTGGCGCTGCGTTCTGGGTGGCCGTCGCCAAGACCCCCCGCGGACCTAGTTTTTTGCGGTAGGCGCGAATCTACACGGTAGCGTACATCTTGTCGCTTTATCCCCGAATCTGCGGTGGTACCAGCAAATCCCTCGGTCCGCGGACTGTCCTGACGACCTGCTACCTGATCGCCCTTTTCGGGTGGCAGACCGTGAGCGTGCTCGCGATCTGGCGCCCGAACGCTGAGCGTCCAACGTCGCCCGCATCTCGGCCACACTGGCTGTTAAAGCGGCTATCTCGCGCCTCAAGTCACCCACCTCATCCGACGGTGGTTGAACGGCCGCCAAGGTTGGGCGTACGTACACCTCCTGCACCTGGTCGGCCGTCGCTGCCAGTTCCTCCAAGGAACCGGAGACGCAAGCGAGGATCGCCTGGGTGCCCTCCGGGAGCCGTCGCAGTCAGAGCGACTTGATCAGGTCATCGCCGATCTTGCTCCCACCCAATTGCCTCATTTCGCGAAGCAATTGGCTGAGAGTTCGATCACCCAACGTTAAACCCGCCAGCAAGTGGTCTAATTTTGCCGACTCGCTTGCCGACAGGCGCCTGATCAACTCGCTCTTGAGCTGCGTGTATGATGTCGACTTCACTACATCGGACACCAGAAGAATCGACTCTTCATCCAGACCGATCACCGCATAGTTGAAGCGGGTCGCGTCCGATGTGATTCCGGACATTTGGAACTGCGCTTCCAAATGTATGAACCACAGCTCCGGGTTCCGCCGCCAAAATGGAGGAACACGCACGGCGAGGGCGGTCACTTGTGGGTTCGATGGGCCTGCCGCGTCTTTGTTGTCGATCGACATCTTGACTAGTAAAAAGGAAACTTCTTTTCGACGCGAGTGTTAAAACGAAAACGCAGTGAAACTGTTCTAACTACACGGCAGGCCGAATCCACAAATTCACGCACGTACAAAGAAATCACCACCGAAGCGGACGCTTTTAAGCGCAGACCGAAACCACTTCCCAGAACTTCGCCCAGAGAGCGGACAACCAACGATGAACCGCACCTAAAACGCCTGAACGCCGTCTCTTGCAGCGGGCTTACTATTTATTGATTTTTTTTTTTTTAAATAAATAAATTTAACTAAAACAAATTAAAATTCAAACAACAAATTACAATAATGATTCGCCGCTGCGGCGGCGCTGGCTTCAATGGCTGCGGTGTTGATGGTGAAGGCGGCGGCGGCGTTGATGCTGGAGACGGCGAGCGTGGCTGCGGCGGCGTCTCTGGTGACTGCTGCGGAAACGATGGTGGCTGCAGCAGCGATGGTGGCGGAGTCTTCGGCTTCTGCCTGATAGCGGTGGCTGTTGAGATGAAGTCAATTGATTGCCAAATAATCGTTCGTTTTCTAAGTTGCTGCTGCCAATGTTGAAAGGTGGTCGCGCTCGTTGAATTTCTGATGCGGCAATAATGCTGGTGTCAGCTACGTTTGAGATGGTGATGGCTGCGGCTGCGGCGGCAACGATGGTGGCTGCGGCAGTGATGCTGACGTCTGGCGCTGCGGTGCTGGCGTCTGGGGCTGCGGCGCTGATGTTTGGTTAACTTGATAAAACGCGCTCGAGATCAGAGGAACAGAACGAGTCACCTGAGGTATCGGCTGCACAGGTTGTTCAATAGTTATGTTTACAGGTGAGGGTCCAGCCTCTCTTTCTTCACTTTGGATACTGATAGTACTAGGGCTTTGTGCTCTTCGGGGTCACCAATTTAACTTTAATAGTCCAATTCTTTGCAAACCACAATTTTTAGGTACACCGGAACATAGACTAGGTTTTTACAATCAATACTCGATAGATTTAACAATTAGACTTTATTAATTAATTTATTTAAAGAATGAAGAAAAAGTGAAGTGACTATTTACTCGTTAGAGGCAGAAGAGAATTATCTCGCTTCATGTGTTTCTTTTCTGTCCCTAACTCATGGCACCCTTTTCTCGCTAGTCTTCCACTCCCTTGGCGAGCTCTACAAAGTGGACAGTTCCGCGCCATCTATTTGTTCACATTCGCAACATTCGAAATAAATTTCGAATGCTGCGAATCCTGCCGCGCCACAAGGCCATGCCCCAGGGGTTTATGTTCGCATCCGCACACAGTCGCCTAAAGCAATTACTTTTGCTCCTACGAATCGCCTCCTTTATTCTGCCACGCAACGTTCTATAATCCCGTTCGCGCTCTTCGTGATCGGGTCTTCCCCTGGACCGCTGGAACTTCCTTCTTGCTCGATGGCATGCCGATCTTAACTTCACGATTTCGCTATTCCACCAATAGTTTGGCCGTTTGCTTGTAAACTCTCGCCTCCGGGGCATAGCAGCGTCGCATGTCACCCCATCGCGTGATCCTCGATGCCATTTCGGTCGCCGTGCCATTTAGGTCGTCATGGCCCGCCAGAGCTTCAGAGAACGTATCTTACTCGAATGCCCTCGTCGTCCAGCCCGGCATCCCTACTCGCTGCGAGCATTCAACTCGCCACTTGGCCCACCAGCGACTTTAATAAGGATCGCCTGGTGGTCGCTGTGGGTGTAATGCTCACTGACACACATAAGGTAGTTCCCCTTGCCAATGCGGTGCCCACGTACGTGAGGTCGATGATAGAGCCCAGGCCTCTGAACGTAAATGAGTTCCCAACATTGGCAAGTACAACATCCAACCCGGCAAATACCTCGAGCAGGATACGTCGTCTCTCGTTTGTCCTTCCGCTACCCCACTCACAGACCCAAGCATTGAAGTCACCCGCTATAATTTTCGGGGTATGACTCCTTGCGTCCAGTACCAAATGGTGCAGCATCTCCTCGCACTGCGCACGGATTGCGCTAGGAGGAGCGTAGCAGCTGTAGACAATGAATCCCGCCCATCTTTGTTCTCACGAAACCAGCTTCCGGACGTTGCATAACTTCCTGAATGGCCTGCCCGCCGCACGCTCATATCGCCTCTTTACCGGTCTGGTCCCTGCTCCAGACACCATCACTGTAGTTGCGATAGGGTTCACAAATAATGGAAACGTCGATTCCCTTCTCTCGGATGGTCTGTGAGAGGGGTTCTTGCGCCGCCTGGCAGTTGTTGAGATTGATTTGAATTATTCTCATTTGGGCCTTGTATTTAGCGCTCTCCTGAACACTGGATATCTGCTACTGGCAGTAATATGTCGGTTGTCGATGTCCTCCTTTCCTTCGCACAGCATGCATATCGGGTCAGCTGTGTACACCTTAGCGGTATGTCCATCTCCTCCGCACTTTCTGCACCGCTTTGATCTATCGTGGGCGCTGGTGCACGCTGCGGCTATGTGCCCAAAGTCGAGGCACCTAAAGCATCGTTTCATGTCCACTCTCTTTCTGAGACAACAGTTGACCCAATCTGTCTTGACTCTGCCCGCTGCCAGTAATTTGGACGCTGTCTCTGCTGGCAGGCTAATAACTGCAGTCTGCGTCCCCCCATAGGCCTTTCGCATCGATTTGACTGCCGATTTCTGTAGTCCCGGAAACTCGAACACCTTTTCCAGTGATGCGTGGACATCCTCCTTCGCGGTGATCGCATCGATGTCCTTGCACTCGAGAGTTACCTCCTGCCGCCGGGCCCTTGTTTCAGCCTGCTGGCCAAGGGGGTTTTTCCGCCTGACCGAGGAATGTCTCCGTTGTTTTATCATTCGACTTCTTTGACTACAGCATGATATTTCCCTTCTGCGACCGCCTAATTCGGTTGACACTGTTTCCTAGATCCCCAAGCTCTGGGTCCGATTTAACTTGCTAAGAATGTCAACATAAGTTGCTTCTTCGATCACTTTTGACCGTATCCCTATCCTCTCCTTCCTTTTCTTCGAGACAAACTTGCTCCATGCCTCCGTGCCTCGCACGTCATGCTCTGCCTCATTTGCAGGAATCACAGCTACCGCCTTTCCTTTGGCATCTTTGACTGCTTTCAATGCTTGCTCCGGTTTCTTTGAAGAAGGGCGTTTCATCCTTTTGGGGATCTGTTGGGGTCTAGGTATTTCACCCATCCCTTCCCAGGTTTCCCTTTCCAGCGTTTTCGCCGAGTAACCTTTGCAAAGGAGGTGTCACCGGTGTCGCCTGGATGACTTTCTTCCCTGATTTACAGGCTCCTTTTTCCACCTGGGCTCTACCATACGCCATTCTGATACCTCTGATCATAGCCCTAATATTTTGGTGGATGTCCTTCCTATTCTTAATACACTCACAGAGCTCCATTATCTTCTCACCTAGTGCGGCAAATGCCGCTCCCGGGTGGTCGTTCGCTCGCTGACATTCGTCACACCCAGCATCTGGTATCAGAATCACATCGCTGGGCTTAGCTTCGTTATTTTACGTCATTTTCTGACAAACTCCTCGTCCCTCTAGCGATCTCGCTAGACTAGGTGGCGATCTAAGGAGCACTGAACTCCTTCTGAAAGGTTCCAGCATGGAGTTAGGTGTCCCCTCCTGGACACCTGCAACTGAGACAGCACGGCCGCCGGTCGGGAGCCGGTTCGTTCGTTCCCAAAAACCGCCGTCCTTGGACTTTTCAAGCCTTCTGTTGTTTGTGCTGGTATTTGTTGTTTGCATCCATTTACTTGTTTGGGTATTTGCTCCCAAATTCAGCAACGGGCTCGCGTTCACTGACCACAGCCGCGGCACATCCAGCATTTTGCTTCCTGCTACCCCCGTGCTGCATAAGAAGTCCTATCCCTCCAGCCGTCCTTTCCCCTCTTTAAACTGCCTGCCTACCACCAGCAGGCCGCCGAAGGTTCCGTACACCTTCACGAGTAGTCCAACCTGGGCGTCCCATGAGTTAGTTTAAACTAATGTCCGTCCGTCTGTCTGTCTGTCCGTCCTTTTAGTGTTACTAACTCAGGTGTTTCCTCTAATTTAAGGCGCGCTACCTCCCTAAACCGGGGTTCACCCGTCTCAGGAATACAGTGAAGTGGCGTGTTGGATTCCGGATCCCGCAGGAAGCGTTCACCTCAACCGATCAGCTACAACCTTACCCGGGTCGCTGTATCGCCCGTGCGGAGAGAAACATGGACGTCCCACTCACACGTACGGCTGGGAAGGCCGGTTACAAGATGATACAGCTGGTTGCCGTACCATCTTGCGTCAGTAACGACCGCGCTGTCCATTCCGAGAGCCCGTTCCAGTCATTAAATATTTGAGCATTTGAGACCATTGTAGCCGACATTCTACTCGTAAGACCACCGCTTCATCAAAATGTTAGTTAGAAACGGCTAATCCCTCCCCTACAAACGCTTTGCTGCTAATATACGGTTTAATCAATTATTTCAGCCTTAGGAATCATTTATCGTAGCTTTATCCGTCATGACTTATCATTAGATTTAATGAGAAGAATTCGAGGTCTTCATCCAATGAAGTTATTATGCATCGATCCATTCTATTGTAGTAACGTGAGAAATGAATGAGCCCCAACGCTTTTCATTGATGCAAAACATTCTCTACTGTATCTTTACGTAACTGATTATCTAAAAAAAGTTATTACTTAAAGGCGGAGATGGTGCCATTGGCTAATATTTCCTTATTGCATAATACATGGAATTTTGCGCCAAAGAACGGTATTGGGAAAGGTACATTCAATTAGACCTAAGTGTATCAACGACCATGCTTCCATTAATCTAAAGTTCACAAGCACCAGGGTTACTTCTACTAATTGCCAATCAATTTAAGATGTCAATTACTTTCTCCTGTTTTAATTTCAGCTAGGTTCCTAAAGAAATTCCAACAAGCAGAAATGGCCGCATCATGTACGCGCACCTTGTTGCATTTTTATTCCAACGAATCACCTTCACGGAGCAGCACTTAATGCTATGAAATTGGATAATTTTTTTTTTAATTTGAACCAATCTTCCGACATGAATCCATATTTAATCTAAATTTGGGATTAGTCACGAGTTGGGCTCTTTCATCAATAGAGCGTGAAGCGTGGAATAGTAAATTACACTTTTCAAGACATCTGGGTGCGGAAGTGAATGAGAAGCGGATTTTCAATCTGATTCGTTTCTCAAGTAAAAAGATACATTTAGGGTCAACTGTTTGTGGCAAAAATGTGGAGTTGGTTCATATGAAATGAGTCTCCGGCAGTAAAGCGCTTGATTGTAATTTCCAAGAACATATTGGCGTAATGTTTCCTAGAAAAATTAAAGAAAACGAGTTGGGAGCACGATGGAGGGAAACCTCTATTATCTTTTGTCTGAACTCAACCCCAAGAGCCCAACATTGCAAGTCATAAGGAGTTGGTCTTGTTTTCAACGTTCTATGTACATATGTCCATGTAGTCCATCCAGGAAGTATATTGATCAGACCCTTCGGATGCCAAGTCATGCATAATATTACACTCCCAAGTTACCAAAAATGAGAACGGCATATCATCTTTCGATATCTTCCACTTTTTCTATGAAAACCATTTGAAGTTTTCTGCCTTTAAGGACAAACTTGCGAACATATCACATTGCACAAACAAAAGGTTGTTCCGTAAATATTTGCACGAAATTCCTTCAAAGGAAGTTCTTGTATTTGAGCCAAAAAGGAACATTTACTTCGAAAGAGTTAAAGGACCCAAATTAGAAAATTCCATCCCAAACCTTTCATTGATTTATTGGAAGCGACTTGAAATTCCTCCCTTTTCGAGTGCAACCACTTTTGATACCCTTCAAAGGTCATTTCAATTACGCTCAACTTTTTTCTCGTTCGGAAATTAGCACATGAAAAGGCAGATATCTTCATGGACAACGTGACATGGACATGTTTTTCACTAAGAAGGGTCGCAGAGCCAGGTAAATGTTATTGGGAAATCGAACGTCGCAAACAGGTTCATAGTTTTTGATGGAGGTTAACGCTTGGATCAGGACAAAGTTGTCTGAAATGTAAAGTCGTAGTTTGTTTCCTCGAAAGGGATTAGTTGTTTCAAACAAGACAGTGATGATTTTTGAGATATTTTGTACGAGGAAACTCTTTGAAAAGGTTAAGCCAACTCCAATCCCAGGTCTACGACAAAACATGAAAAGCATCAACATTTTTAATTTTCTTTCTTTCCTTTCTAGTAGAATAGGAATCAAATGCTTATAACGTTTCTTAAAAGTTCCAGTGAAAAGGCACAGCGAACACAAGCTGATAAAATCATCATCTCCGTGCGGAGCATCCGTTTCTCCGAAAAGAATGATTAGTTCTATATGCAACACGTGACGCCCTTGTCCGATTATGCTTCAAATTAAAGTTGGGCAAGTGTTCAGAAGACACGTCCTCGAGGTACTCGAGCAAGTAGTTCTGGCCCTTTAGCTGGCATAATACCTGCTTCCTAGGTAGTAGCCTCGAGAAAGTTTCTCGGTGAAGAGCGAATTGCTAATGACCGATACACGTCGGGACACATCGGGAGTCCCCGAAGCCGTCGACAACTCCTGATGTAAGGCTACCTCTGTCAAGGTGGCGTTGTGGCGTGTATCAGGAGCCAGCCTCTTGGGGACCCTGGTCGGGTAATGTGCATTGAATCGGTATTAGTAGACCGCGTTGCCCCGAGCCAGCGCTGATCCGTCCGTGAGTTCCGGGATCAACTAATCGCAGGTCAGTCCTTGGAGAACTGGGACAGGGGCTTTGTCCCCGAAGGTAAACCCGTTCCTGACTATTACGGCCCGCTCACTTACACACGATGCGCTGGAAAAACACTTACATGGCGAACAAAAAGCAGAACGAACGAGGAGATAGTGGAAATAGAGAGTGAGCTGGCTGCGTTTATACGCAATACGAAAACGCGTCGCTCGCCCCAGCGCCCAGCGAAAAGCGCAGCAAAGGCTGAAATACCTGACGATGGGATGCGCAGACGGTGAGGATGACTCCCAAATCGATGCGGCACCTGCAACGGAGACGGAAACCCAAACAGTACCATGCAGTGTTATAGTTGCGGAAAAAGGCACAGTGGAAACTGCCGAAACTAACGTTTCGAATATAAGCCAAGTGGAAGCGCTTTCGGCAACTCTGGCGAAATCTGAGGAGGAAAGGCTTATTAACAAATGCGCGGCAGTTGTGAAGCGCATGCGATTTGCGACGTTCCTAAAGAAAAACGTTAGCAGAAGGGGTGAAAAACGGGCTGATGGAGTTGGAGGAGCTCCTGGACAGAATTTCATATTATTGGCGGACACGGAGAGTAAGAGAAAGTCCGCGGGAAACAGAAACAACCGCGCCTTCGGATGAGAACACTGCGACCGCCAAAAAACCTCTGCTTAAAATTAAGGCGGACACGACGGACGGAGCACCAAAAGAAAAGGTGGGGAAACGAAGGAGCATTAGACCGCCACCTCTGTTTATTAAGCCGACGGAAGGCAAGAGCTTTGCGGAAGTTCTCAGTGAAATCCGTTATAAGATCAAATCCGAAGATAAGGTAAAATGAAGGGTGATGGAGTCCTAATCGAACTAGGCCCGAGGACAACAAATAAAGTTACATTCTGTGAAGTAGTCAAGGGACTTCTGGGATAGAAAGCTTTAGTTTCCAGCCTGGAAACCCTCTATGAGGCAGAAAAGAACGAGATAAAAAGGGCCATCAAACGCGAATGTCCGGAGGTAACTTGATCTAGATCGCGAACCTCCGAGGCCAAAAACTCGCTGTGGTAGAAGTTGCGAAGCAATTCGGAAGGAAGTTTCTCAACAGCAGGAAAATCAAAATTGGTTGGGTAGCATGTAAGATATGAATTCGGGCCGCCACAACCAAATGTTACAGATGCTTGGATTATGGGCACACGTCTCCAACCTGTCGGGGACCTGAGAGAAGGGCAACATGCGCAAATGCGGTTATGTAGGCCATAAAGTGCCCGCAACGAAAAGGAGAGCTGGATCCTATGCAGCTGGAAAGAGCTAGGACGCACAAATCAATATGCACCGGAGTCCAACCGCTCACGAGTTGCTAGCGCAGTTCCCTCTTAGGATTCTTGCCCAAAGCCGAGGGGACGGCTTTGTCTGAATTAAATAATAACCTTTTTCAGTGTCTATCTTACGCCGAATGAGACGATATCGGACTTTCAACGCAGGCTTCATGCTTTGAGGAGGACGCTATCTTGGGCACAAAGGGGCGGCTTCTGATCGGCGGTAACTTCAATTCCAGGGCCCTTGAATGGGGTATGCCTCACTCAGACTCCAGAGGGAAACAAATCCTCGAAATGGCGGCGAGAACAGGACTGGTAGTTTTAAACATCGCATCCACCCCAACGCTCCGGCGCCCAGCCTGCGAGGGAAGTATTCCAGACATAACCTTCGCGTTGGAGTCACTGGTGGACGAGTGACGAGTTCTGGAAGACTTCTCGGCAAGCGACCAGCAATACATTGCTTTCGAAGTGGTGGACACAAACACTCGGTGGGCACCACCCCGGCGCTCATTCTGTGCATGAAATGTTGCAAAGGTGAACACCTCTTTTAACAGGTCGGGCCGCGCTGCAGCTGACACTGTCGTAAATTCAGTTATGAACCTGGTAACGACCGCCTGCGAAGCCTCCACGCCCAGGAGGGTATCGAGACGTGGCAAACTTTCTATGTATTGGTGGACGGTGGAAATTGTAGAGCTCCGGGGGAGGAGGCATGTACCATAATGAAAGAGTACAGATCAGCCAAAAGCAGATTCTGCAGTGCAATCAACAGGAGCAAAGCAGCAGGATCTGGTCGACGAGATGAATGGAGAAGCGTGGGGACCCGGTTACGAACTGCTTACCCGAAAAATCGCGGCTCTGCGAAAACCCTGTTCATTTAAGGCCGAGCAGATGGACCGCATTGTACGGGCACTATTCCCTGCGCACCCCGTACGGGATGATGACGTCGGCGTGGAGAGTGACGAAGACTGTCCACTTTTCTCTATAAAAGAGTTGAAGCAGGCAGTCCTCTCTATGAAAACCAAAAAGGCCCCAGGACCCAATTGTATTCCAGCAGAGGTATACAAACTGGTATTCCAGTATCGACCAGACCTACTGCTCGGCGCATACAACGCTTTGCCTGAAAGAGGGCATTTTCCCTTCTCGTTGGATGGTGGCGAGGCTTGCGCTGATCAGCTGAGTTGTTGTCTTCATACCGCCGACTTTATATGCTTGACACTGCTGGAGAAGTGCTCGAAAAGTTCGTCAGAAGTAGACTCACTGAAGTGATACGCGCCGCCGGAGACTTATCTTCATGGTAGTTTGGTTATAGAGCAGGAAGTTCCACCGTTGATGCTGTCACGCAAGTCGTGGATGTCGTTCGAAGGGAGCAGTTGGAGGGTCAGAGAAGGATTGAGATCACGCCGGGAGTAGTGCAGGGATCCATCCTACGGCCGGACTTCTGGAACGCTACCTACGATAGTCTACTTTAACCTGGCCTGCAAGAAGAATGGCGTCTGGTCGGTTATGCAGATGATGTCACGGCGCTTGTTACTGGACGCATTGTCGAACAGGCGGAAAGCAGACTTGGCATATTGATGCGACGGGTAAGCGGATGAATGACTGCTCATGGTTTCAGTCTTGCACTGGAAAAAGCCGAAGTAGTCATCCTGACTATAAAGAGAATTCCGACCCTGCGTTCTACATTGTTCGGCGAGTAGCACCCATGGGATAGAACGAACAGCAAAGACCTCCGGAAGCGAGGTGGTAAATGGAATACTGGTTTCCAGCCTCGAAACCACTATAGTCGAACTGGGCGTAACAGCCACCAACTATAGTACTCCCCAACATCGACAACATACCGTAGGGAGCAATAATCAACAAGGGCCAGTATCAGAAAGTCCTCGATGCCCTGCTAATTAAGGCAAATTGGAAGAGAAAGCGATCACCCGTCAGGCTGAGAACCATGGCTTTGTTAATTTTTATCTTCAGCCCAAATCTACTTGTCTTTCTTTCCAAATTCAGAGCCATTTGGTCTATGATCTGGTGAGATAGCAATCAGACCACAAAGGAACTTCACCGAATGTGACACGGTTAAAAACCGTGGCGAGGTGTCCCTTTCACTTCTTCAGTTGGTCAGCATCGTTAATGTCCTCCACAAGATCATCAAAAGGTTTATGACCACATGCGAATTCTTTCGTGATGGGGTATACACACACGTCTGAAATAATTGAATTCTGCGGCATCTTCCGGTTTCCTGTCCAACGCAATAACAAATTCCGGCGCACACTAGGTTAAATTTCCCGAAATTTCGCACAGTATCTGAGGTCGAGCGCGTCATGACCCTCATCACTCGAAACTATCAATAAAGCCTTCAGCCCTTTCCGTTCATCGATCCGCTTTCACGATTTCATAGTCAGTCATATGTTATGACGCCCCTCTGGGAAGTGGCCGACGACCTTATGTAGCACACGAGAAAAGATAATTTTTGATGGCTACCCAATACTCGTCGATATTCTCAGGCGGCTAAATCAACAAGCAGAAAACACACTGCTGGCAGGAGCTAATCAGCGACGTTAACAGAGACCCATGGATACTGTATAATCTGGTTACGTAAAAACTCCGTGTTCGTCAGTCATCCTTTCCCATGGAAGCAGCGAAGATGGAAGAAATGGTGCAGGCCCTTTTTCCCGTCCACCCATCCGTGCTGACGCTGTCGATGAAGAAATGAATACTGAGGAATGCCCAGTCTTCACTGCCAAAGAACTAGAGGGGGAGGTCCTGTCCATGAAGGACAAAAAAGTACCAGGACCGGATGGTATTCCAAGCGAAGTGATGAAACTCGTTTGTAAACCAAACTTGTTACCTTGAGGGTGTTTTTCTTCCCGCAGGAAGATTACGAGACTTGTGTTGATAAGGAAGAGCAAAAGCGACCCCGGGGCGCCGTCAGCATATCGCCCGCTCAATATGTTGGACAGAGCGGGGAAGCTGCTTGAGAAGCTTATCAAGCCAAGACTGACTGCCGCAACAGGTGCTGCGGGGGACTACTTATCATCGTCATCAACAGCGCAACATCCGGTATCCGATCTAGGCCCGCTTTAAGGAACTTCAGGCATCCCGGTTTTGCGCCGAGGTTCACCAATTCGATATCCTTAAAAGCTGTTTGGCGTCCTGGCCTACGCCATCGTTCCATCTCAGGCAGGTTCTGCCTCGTCTTCTTTTTCTATCATAAATATTGTCCTTATAGACTTTCCTGGCTGGATCACCCTCATCCATAGGGATTAAGTGACCCGCCCACCGCAACCTATTGAGTCGGGTTTTATCCACAACCAGACAGTCTCATAGATTTCACTCATAGATTTCGTCGTTATGTAGGCTACGGAATCGCTATGAAGCATGCCCATTTTAGATTGGATGAGTCCCCAGGAGAAACAGTCCGTGCAATTCATCGACTAAAAAATCATAAGTCGCCAGGAGCCGATGGAATTACAGCCGAATTGGTTAAATATGGAGGCGACCAGTTACACCAAGTGGTTCATCAACTTGTACTCAAGGTATGGGACAGCGAATCAATGCCTGACGATTGGCAACGAGGCATTATCTGTCTCATACGTAAAAAGGGAGATATCACACAGTGCAGCAATTATAGAGGTATCACGTTGCTGAGTACCATCTACAAGATATTCTCCGCTATCTTGCTAGGCCGGATAGCCCCATACGCCCAGAACATCATTGGCCCATACCAAAGAGGCTTCACTCCAGGCAAATCAGCAACAGATCAGATTTTCTCTCTGCGGCAAGCGATGGAAAAACTGTTGGAATATGGACAACGGTTGCACCATCTGTTCATCGACTTTAAAGTCGCCTATGATAGCATAGCCAGGATAAAACTGTACACGGCCATGAGAGAATTCGGTATCCCGACGAAATTAATAAGACTGACTAGGCTGACTCTCGCCAATGTGCGAAGCCAGATAAAAGCAGCAGGATCACTCTCAAGACCATTCGACATCAACAACGGTCTACGACAAGGGGATGCCCTATCATGCGTCCTCTTTAACCTGGCACTAGAGAAAACGATCCGTGATGCTGAGGTAAATGCAGGAGGTACGATCCTCTTTAAGTCCACCCAACTGACGATATCGACATCATGAGAAGAACCACCCGAGACGTACAAACTGCCTTCATCCAGATCGAGCAGGCGGCGCGAGATCTTGGGCTGCACATCAATGAAGGCAAGACGAAATATATGGTAGCAACGTCAGCACCGAAGACGAATCAACCAACAACATCAAACCACACTGGTCAAACACGAAGAATAAGGATAGGAGAATACAACTTTGAGACCGTTGACAATTTCTCCTATCTAGGGTCGAAAATCACAACCGATAACAGCTACGATGATGAAATCCGCGCACGGTTGTTTTCAACCAACAGAGCCTATTTCAGCTTGCAAAGACCGTTCTGCTCGAAACGTCTCACCATAGGGTCAAAGCTCTTACTGTACAATACTATGATCTTGCCAGTCCTCATGTATTCCTTGGAAACTTGGGTTCTTAGCAAGAAGAATTGCGAACTCTTGGCCGCGTTCGAGAGAAAAATCCTCCGAAGAATTTTTGGCCCCCTACATGAAGATGGACGATTCCGTAACCTACACAATGACGAAATCTATGAGCGATACCATGACCGTCCGGTTGTGGATAAAATCCGGCTAAATAGGTTACGGTGGGCGGGTCACTTAATCCGTATGGATGAGGATGATCCCACCCGGAAAGTCTATAAGGGCAATATCTATGGTAGAAAAAGAAGACGAGGCAGACCCCCCCCGAGACAGCTTTTAGGGATATCGAATTGGTGAACCTCCGCGCAAAACCGGGATGTCTTGAGTTCCTTATTAAGGCAGGCCAAGACCGGATACCGGTTGTTGCGCCGTTGATGATGATAATCACTATCTCGTTGGCATGGTGTTCCGAGCTCGAATAACAACACCACCTAGAATTCCCTCTGACAATCAGGTGAGAGTTAACACTGAAGCCATCCATAACACCTATAAGGAGGAAAAGGATGCCGCAATAAACGCAGTTAACAGAGATCTTGGAGATGAATCATCAACAAATGAGCTTCACAATCACTTGAAGAGCGTTATCATAAATCCGGCCACAAACATACCTGGCCTCAGCCGCAAAAAGAGTCGGAAAGGCTGGTTCGGCGATGAATGTAAGCTGGCAACTGAACGGAAGAATGCTGCATACCGAGTAATGTAGCATTCTCAAAGGGGACGGGAACGCACGAAGACTTATCACGGACTCCGGCGAGCGGAGAAGCGACTTGACAGACGGAAAAAGGAAGCCTGAGAGAACCAACAGGTCTGTGAAATCGAAAAGTACAGAGAGCAACCGCACCAGGCGCCGAAGTTTTACTAACAAGCCTTACACACCTCGATGCTCATCCTGCCGAGACCAAGAGAGAAATATAATTTCCGACCGACCGATTGCTGAACAACCAGAATATCGGCGAGTTGGAGGTCCCGCCAAATGATGACGACGGGCAAATACTGCTATCACCAAGAATAGGAGAAACAGTCCGGGCAATTCATCGGCTCAAAAACCATAAGTCGCCAGGAGCCGATGGATTTACGGCCAAATTGCTAAAATATGGAGGCGACTAATTACACCAAGCGGTTCACAAACTTATGCTCAACGCATTCAGGTACGAAAGGTTTTGTGTATTTCTTAGTACCTAGCACGTAATGTATGCATATATTATGTGAGAGTATCCACTTTCGGGTGATATTGACATTCATAGTCTTCAGTTTTCAAAGAAGCAACAACTTTGACGTATTACAACTTTGTTAGTAATGATGCGATTTCCACCAAATTTGGTAAGATCATGCTCTACATTATAGAATACATCACACTTCGTGGCGCTAGGATGAATTTAAAGGAGGCTTTCTAGCTAATTACAAAAAAATATAGCAATATACTATTATTAACTTTATTTGAACAGATATCAGTATGGAAGGTATTTCAAAGCCCAGGCAGCATATAGTGGCAGCCTTCTGATTTTTTTTCAGATTTTTCGGCTTGGTAGTTTCTGAGAATGGCCCCCTTAAAGAAATGATCAGTTTCAATTCCGGTACTCCCCACCAACAAATGTCAAAACTAAGACTGACTGTGCATGGACTAAAGTTTGTTCATCTCTGGTGCGTGGACCAAAATGGCTATGAGGATTCCCAGAACATAAAACCAACCTGGAAGACGAAAGAAAGAGGAAACTCACGGTGCAGGGGCTCGGAAGCCCAGTACCGGTTGTCTATATCTCTCGACCGCAGTGCCTCGGTGGTGGACAACTTGGCTACCTTGCCATATAATGTTACAAGTGAAAATCATCCAGGGGTTATTCCTCCAGCAAGAGGAGAGCACCGACACATTCCAACCACCTCTGAATGTGACGACAATTCCGCCAGTCCCCAGAGACGAGCTGATGGAGATCTGCGGTAGAATAGGAGACAATAAAGCGCTGGGCGTGGACGGAGTACCGAATAAGGCCCTTAATAATAATAATCGTTGGCGCGACAATCCATATTGGATCAGGGCCTTGAAGTGTGTTAGAGCACTTCATTCAAGACCGTAACGGTACACAGGCAATGTGGTCAGCATTGCGCTCGCCCGAGATTATTACCCTGATTTGACTCAGGTACTCATTCACAGCTGAGTCGACTGGTGTCCGACATCCAATCACGATAACAAATTCCTCTGCCCCCAGCGAGATTTGAACCGCGACCTTCCGCTACGACAGCCCAGCGCTCTAACCACTTGAGCCATCCGGACACCATTCACATTCTTGTTCAAAGAAATTTCACTTTTAGCTGGTCACCACAGTATTTTCATCTCCTCGTTCCCTGGCCTGACCCCACTCCAAACCAGCGGGACTCCCACTTTTCTTTCCTCCTCACAGATCTTGAAGTTATTAAAGGCTTGTTTGAAATTCTTATAGGTTACCAATAGACCATTTTTAGCCATGAGATTGTCTATGACCAAACTATAAGAGGAGGGAGCAGATCTTTTGAGCCTTACCAGCGCTTTTCTGAACTTATTGGGGCGGGGTCGCCTTCCATAGCATGGGCCACCTAATGTGGTGGAGACTGAGTTAAACCCAAGCATCTTTTCAGCTGAGACGCCACAATCGTGGCTATTCCCATTGTCCAGGTATTTGGGCATCAAAAGCGTGGAGGCCGCAGCACAATCAAGCTCTCTCAGGCTTTAATCCCCATCAAAAACCTTGTTGCAAAGTTTACTACCGTCCAAGCCTGTTTCGCCCTTAAGCTTGCAGTGAAATCCAGACTAGACATGTTCGGTGAGTTGTTCAAAGCGTGCATGTCCGAGGGGATATTTCCAGCGGCATGAAAGCGGCAGAAGTTGATACTTCTGCCTAAGCCCGACAAACCTCTAGGTAAACCATCCTCATACCGACCCATATGTCGTTTGGACACGGTGGGGAAAATGTTAGAGCGGGTAATCTATAATAGATTACTCCTGGTTATTGAGAGCCAAGGTGGCCTTTCAGATCGGCAGTAAAGCCAGATCAACAATTGATGCCATCAAATTGGCTACTGGCTTGGCCGAAGATGCAATTCACGGAAAGGGTAGTACCAGGAAATATTGCGTGGTAGTAACCCTGGATGTGCAAAATGCATTCAATTCGGCCACTTGAAATCTAATACGGAAATCTTTAGCGAAGGTTGGTATTCCCGCCTATCTTGCTGCTATCGTCGATAGTTATTTAACTGAAAGGAGGCTCTGGTATGACACTCACGACGGACCCCAGGAGTACATTGTTTCCGCGGGTGTCCCGCAGGGTTCCGTATTGGGCCCACTACTGTGGAACATTAAGTACAACGATGTACTTAATCTTCCCTTTCCGGGGGAAGCCACAGTGGTGGGTTACGTTGACGATATAGCGCTGGTTATTGTCGCAAAGCATCTCGTAGATGCTGAGTTATACTCAAACGAGGCAATCGCTGCTGTTTAACGTTGGCTAAAGAGCTCTGGTCTGGCACTTGCGGAGGAAAAAACAGAAGCGGTCCTCATCACTAAGCGTCGGAAGAGAAATTACGCCTGTATTAGAATCGGGAATCATATCTTCACTTCCAAGCCGACCATCAAATACTTGGGGGTGGTGAAAGACAGGAAGCTTAGCTATAAGCAACATGTGCGGTATGTTTGCGACAAATCATCAACTGCAAGTATGGCCCTGGCAAGGATGATGCCGAACGTGGGAGGGTCACGGCATACCTCTAGGTTGCTTATAGCCAGAGATCAGATCATGCTCTATGCAACTCCAGTTTGGAGGGAGGCGTTGTGGATGTCAGGGAACGCTACCAAACTAAGTTCAGTCTACAGGAGGACAGCCCTGTGGGTATGCTCTGCCTTCAGGACTGTCTCAAATGGTGCAGCATTTGTCATCTCTGGAATGATGCCGATTGACATCGTGGCAAATGAGGTGGCGAACATATACAATGCGAAACCAACCTCTTCCTCATCGCGGACGAAGAAAACTGAGAGGGAGAGATCTCTAAATAGCAAGAGCATTGGGAACGCTCGGGAAAGGGTCGTTGGACTCAAAGGTCAAAGGAGTGGTTGGAGAGACGACACGGTGAGATTAATTATAATCTCACCCAGTTTCTCACGGGAAATGGAAGATATCCCCAATACCTTCACAGGTTTAAATTGGAGGCCCCACCGACTGTCCAAATTGCGATGAAGTCCCAGAGGACCCAGAGCATATATTCTTCCACTGTCCGAGATTTGCGGAAGAAAGGAGGAATCTAGAGGAAACTCTAGGAGAGGTGCTGGTACCAGAAAATCTGGTGCCGAAAATGCTAGCACATCAAGAGAATTGGAATGCCGTCAACCGCATGATCGCATCTATCCAAAATAAACTGGGGAAAAGCAGAGGAGAGGAGAAAACGGCGGTCACGTGCGCCGCGTATAGAAGAAAGTTGCGAGCGAGGACCTCCCACATGTTTGCCAATATCGCCAACAAATATTCTAGTCATCAATCCGCTTTCGAGAACATGACCGTCTTTAAAGTTGTGGAGAATACTCCTTCACCCTCTTCGACTTTATTGACAAGTTTGATTGCTTGGAAACTTTTTCTCATTTCCAAAGGATGCGTTATAAACAACCCAACTTCAAATGTCCGTTGCAGTGATCCCAATCCCTGCTATCCCGCTGGACACTTAATTGTTCTTTCGCATCCCAATTTGCCGTTAGAATCCTTCCGCTCTCCAGCACATCTTCAACTACTTCAGCTCAAAGGAACTAATTAAAAGTTTCGCAGCTCCAACGAGTAAACACACAATCCCCGCAAACATCATGTTCAGATTCCCATTAAGCCTTCAGTGGCTGGACGGGAGGGAGGTCGTCCTTGCCCAACCACTGCATCAACCTTGACGCGTCCATCCGACATCCATGCGGAGCTGCTGCTCGTTTGCGGTTCACTGAAGAGGAAACAAAAACGAAAGTCAACCCCCGCCCGCGGGGGATCCTGTCAAACCGGCTCCACGACGCGACGTGCACTCCGACCAGGTGAATCGAAATCTTCGCGACGGTAACGACTCAAACGCGATGGGATGGAGACCATTACCCCAAGGTCGTTCTTGTTTTGACACAACTCGGTTGCTTGACGCCTTTGTTACCAAGTCCCCCACGGCCTCCGCCCAGCCGCCAAGGACTTCTCGCGTCCTCCACCCGCTCAGTCAGGCAGAAGGCAGCGCTGCAGGTCGCGAATCAAAGGGCGAACCAGAGAAGCGAAAGGCCAATAACCCGTGCAGTCGCTTGGCGCTCGCCCGTGCAAGCCCCCATGCAAAGGCATTCCGCCTCTCGAGACGACGTTTCAGGCAAAAAATCACAGAAGCAGAGAAGAAAACGACTTACTTGAAGACGTGGAAAGGAGGACAGCAATTAGGTGACGGCGCGGCAAACCCAGGAGGCACTTCTGCACGAGCACAACAACTTTTTGCACCAGAATTTCAGTGGTCTCCGCTGCCGCGAGGAATTGTCCGGCACAGTCCACTCCACACACGGAACTTATGCGAATCTTGTGAACTTTACGCTCGCAGGAATGTCGCTTGCAATTTACGGTCGAGCACAAAACAACGCACTGAAACCGCGAATGCCTAAGAAATGGGCGCGATAAAACTTGTGTTTTTGCCGAGCACCCTTCAAACGTCAAACGCACCAGACACACAAACCCACGAAACGGGAAAACGGCTCAACTCCAACTGACGAGAGAGCCGACTTGGCGCAACGAACGAGGAGCAATTCGAAGCAGCGCCGAAAGCAGCTGCCAGAAATTCGAAATAAAGAGGATTGCAAGAGGAAATTCGATTGTCAATCGGTGAATGTTGCCAGAGATTTAGTTTCATTTTCGAATTGGGATTTATTTGTGGGAAATTCAAACATGTACAAATTTACGCAATTGAAAACCGGAAATGTAAAACTAGGTTTCAAACGCATTTTTTCCATATGTTAGAATCGACGCCAAAATATGGAAGATTAATCAAAAAATGCGGTGCAAGTTCTCATTTCCAGCTGGAATTTGACAGTATAGAAGAAGCAAAATTCCAATTCAACCAAAAACAAAGAATATCGCCGATGAATGAACGTTCAGTGAATTTGTGACATTTCCCGACATATTGAATATTGTTTTACATGCGATTTCTTGTGTTGGACCGTGGAGATGGCTGCTAACAATTATTGCGGTTTTACGTACGGTGGTACACAATATGGGTAAGTAATTTTACCTGTAAAACTTTTCCCGGGCTTTTTTCTAAGTTTTATCGTGAAAATTAAGTTATGCAAGTGACTACTTTGTGAGTGAGAGCAAGTTGAAAATGTACCAGGTGCCGGCACCTAAAATCACAATGGCGTCCGAAAAATTTTCCGAATGTACTTGGACAAGAACAGACTTGAAGAATCGATAAAACTTGGAAAAATGTGATTTTTAAAAACGTGCAATTGTTAGTTAGTTGATTGCTGGTGTTTCAATGTTATAAACGATAGTTGGTGTGATTTCAGGGCTCCTGCAGCGGGTGCGGCTTATCCGGCGGCACAGGCTGGCTATGCGGTTGCTCCGGCCGCGACGGCTGCGTATGGAACCCAGCGGGCCGGCTACGATCAGGCCTACCAAGCGGCCGCTACCCCAGGATCATTCGCAAGTAAGTGTTTCTCGGATTTTTTGCAATTTGCTAGCTTCATTTCAAGACATCAATTTATGAAAAGTTCGCAATGACATGCGTCGCGGAGGCGCACGGTCGCCTCCTCCGTGGGGCCTTTGATGGCTGCTGGGAAATTTCCGACAGCCACGGGTGATATGGCTTTTAGTGCGAGAGGGAAATGATTCGATTTGTTCTCCATTAGGCGAAGTTGTTTGTGCATTTGCAATTGGACACTTGAAGTTTGTTTGTAAGCAAACCCTGGAGACGTGTCTGCTTGCAATCGCCTGATCGACTCCGGGAAATACGCTGAGATGGCGGAAATGGAACTAATGGTCGTCGCCAACCAAGTTAGTCCCTTCAGTTTCGCTTGGATGTGCGACAAAATACTCGCAACGCGCCAAATTTGGCTGCAGTTCGCTATGTACCTTGTGAAAAAGCGTGTTATGTTATTATTCCAAAAACAAACTTAAATGAATGGAGTCAGACTTATTAGGCTTTTTATGGGGACAATATCCTTTGCTATGACGATGACTTGTCGGTTAAGACAAGGAGAAGAGGTTACCCCCGGAGAAGTCGTGATTCCGGTGGTGATAGAGTACCCTCGGCTAATGAGGGTGACCTTCCTGAGTAACGAGGAATTCAAACATTACCCTTGGTTTTTGCATGATTTCGGTGGGAGCGAATTCATGTTTGCGCCTCCGATATGCCGCCACATTACTCCGTCCCCAGCTAAAATCATAGGGGTTCAGCGAAGCCGGGGCGAATCTGACGCTTCGCGAGCGCTCTTTCGAAGCGGCCGCCGGATCATCGAAGGCCTTCAGCCTCGACAAGGACACCCACTTGGGGCCGCCTCGGACGCCAAGTTTGAACGAGTGCTCGCCTTGCTTCAGAAATTTAAAGGGCTATGTTGCTCCTCACCACCCTTAGAAGAGGCTGTATAATAATTTCTTGGTCTTTTGTTAATTTCCAATTCTCCTTCGTGGAATAGGACCCCGGGGAAATGAGCTCTGGAAAGCAGGTGTACTCTGTAATCCTCATTCTCAGTAAATATTCCATTCTCCTTCTTCAGGCAGACGGGTATAGCCTGGTTGTTTCTATGGTTTGTTCCATCCCTTCACAGAATTCCATTACGTCGTTCCACTATACGCAGTCAGTGCATTTTTGTATCTTGCTAGTCTCGGGCCTCGCTAGAGTTATGTCAAGTACCTTTTGTCTAGTGCTGGTCACGAATGTTGAACTGTTCCCTTTGTTACATTTTCTTTTTCTTTAGCCTTTGTCCCGTTCACAAGCGGGGTCGGCTCATCGTGATCGACTTCGCCATTTAGCTCTATCAAATGCCTGATCTGGATGGCATCGCGAGGCTTTTAAATTCCCATCCGGTATAGTAAGCCACCGTTATTTCATCGACTTCAATGTTCACACACAAGCTTGGCAAGCGCAGATATCAATGCACATTTTCCGAAGGGCTCTTATGAGTTCCCCAATCTTTCCAGTTAGGGTGCCAGCATATAGTGTGCAGACACGCACTATTTTTGCTTGGACTATCTTACTTCCTGACGGCGTCCATGCGTCAAGAAACCTTGTCCATTTCTCGATAAAAGTAGGTAACCTCCAGTTCCCTGAGGGAAAAATATCCGCTTGCCTGGACTACTTCAGCCATTTATTCAGAGCTAAATCGCTCGCGGACCCCATCTAGAACTCTGTGGTAGCCACTACTGGTCAACGATAAAAGGTTGAGCTTGGAAGGATCTTACCTTTATTGAGCGGACAGAAAAAATTTCAGCGAAGCTGTAGTGTATTATAATTCCGGCATAGTCTCGGGATCGGGGAATGAAAATAGACTTTGAGCTTCGCGAAGGGCATACCAAAAATGTCAGCGTATTGTATGACGCAATACGAAGAACGATATCAGCAGAGGCGGAGTAGTCCATTAGGCCGGTGAGAGTTTGAAGAAGGTGCAAAGATCTAGGATGAGGCTACGTTATTGGAGGTAAATAAGACGGAAGGTACGGTGACGGGCGGGATAGTCCATACAAGGGAGATCTTAAAGAAGAGCGAACGGGTGAATTTGCGCTATATCTTCTCTAGGGCAAGACAATCAAAATTACGGAAGGGATAGGAGCTAGAAATCTCTCTGAGGTCCCCAAAGAACGGTTTACCCAGAGTCCGCAGCTTGACTCTAGCCAGAGCTGGTCAATCGCAGAGAAAGTGGATGAGGATTTCCCTTCCTTCTCCGTAGCTTCGACAATGCGGATTGTAGGGTATTCCGAGCCTGGCAGCATGCTCCCCTATGGGCCAATGCCCCGTGCCAATGCACGTGTCTGGCACAGGAGCTCTCGTGATCGGGCTATGTTATAAGCGGGCCAAATTCTCCTTGACTTGACTTGGCCCGCAGCTGCTAGGTAGTGCGAGTAGACTCGGCCCCCGACAGCCGTCAGCGAAACATCGACTGTATTCACCGAAGGGCTGCCAAGAGCAGAGCCTCGCCTGGCAAATCTGTCAGCCCGCTCATTCCCCTCTATGTTCCCATACCAGGGAACCCAGAGGGGGTGACCTTGAGCGTCTCTGCACTGCTTCACCAGCCTGGAAGATGTCGCTGAGTACAAGGCCTTGATGGCCGCTTGACTGTCGGTTAGAATGGCTATGTTACTCTTGAGGCTGGAATCTCACGAAACCTGGGAGACCATAGGACTTGTATATACTGTGTGAATTCGAGAAAATCCCCGCACCGACTCCACACGCCATCTTTGATCCGTTGGAAAAGAATACTGAGTCATAACCTTGCAACACGCCGCCGATCTTCCACTTTGCCCTGGTTGGAAAGCCCACAGCAAAGTTTCTCGTGAAGTTCAACTTGCGTGTGGCATAGTCCGTCGGGAATGCCCAGATTTCCCGAGGTACTTCGTTTAGGATGTTGCTGTGGCCGCAGGACTTCGCTGCCCAGCATCCGGACTCACGTAGTCTGACGGCACTGCACGCTGCAACGTATTTAATGTGGAGGTCTAGGGGGAGGAGATCCAAGAGTACATTGAGAGCATCTGCCGGGTAGGATTGCAGAGCCTCCGTAGCACCTGCGCACGCGGTTCTTTGAATCCTATTAAGCTTCGTTCTATTGTATTTTTTCTCCAAAGCCTGCCACCATACAATAGAGCCGTACGTTAGGATCGGACGCACTACAGCAGTGTTCATCCAGAGAACCATCTTCGGCCGGAGACCCTATTTCTTTGCAAAGGTTCTTTTGTAGGCATAGAAGGCTATACAGGCCTTGTTAAAACTCAGTTCTATGTTCAATCTCCAATTTAGCTTTGGATCCAGGATTACACTCAGATACTTTATATTAGAGGAAAGAACCAATCTTTATTCATTCAGCCGTGGTAGATGGAATTCAGGTATCCTTGCCTTGGTGGTGAATAGCATCAGTTGCATTTTGGTTGGGTTTACGCTGAGTCCGCATCTTGCGGCCCACAGGCACACCTTCCGCAACGTCCCTTCCATGATGTCGCTCATAATGGACAGAAACATCCCTGATAATATCACCAAGTCGTCGGCATACGCCACCTCTTTCACCCCGTTGCTGTACAATGTACGTAAAATTTTATCCATTACTATTAACCAGAGCACCGGTGAGACGGCGCCACCCTGGGGCGTGCCTCTGTTCACAGCTCTGGTCAAGTGGTTGCCTCTCAGATTCAACTGGATTATCCTGGTACTTAGCATGGATATAATCCAATGCGTGAGATATCCCTCCAATCCAACACCGGTCAACGCTTCCTTGATGGCGTTGGTACTAACCTTGTTGAAAGCTCCCTCTACATCCAAGAAGGCTAGCTAGGATTTGCTGCTAGTACTGCAGTGATCGCTTAACCGTGTCAATTACCTCGTGGAGACCGGTTTCTGTGAATTTTCCTTTGAGGTAGGCATGCTGGGACTTAAAGAAAGGCGATCTTTCTATAATGTCCTTAATTGGATATCCAGGACGCGCTCTAGCGTCTTCAGCACGAAAGAGGTTAGGCTGATTGGTCGGAAGTCCTTCACGGACTCATGACCGCGCCTAACCGCTTTCGGTATGAAAACCACTTGTACGCGCCTCCAGGACTGTGGAACGTATCCTAAAGATATGCAGCTCCAGTAAATCTCAACAAGCCATGGCACAACCCTTTCCTGCTGCTTCTGTATGTAGTATGACTGGCATTATGCCATCTGGGCCTGGAGATTTATATGGGGAGAAGCTGTTTACAGCCCAGTCGATCTTATCCTCGGTGATTTTCGATTTGATAGTCTCGCACAGCTTGAGTAGCCGCAAACCCTCCAAGCAAGGCTCTAACTGACAGTCCTCCTCGCTGGCGGGAAAGTGCGTTTGAACCAGCAGGCTCAAGGTTTCGCTAGAAGATTCCGTCTAGGACCCTTCCGACTTTTTAAGAAAGGATGGCCTCTGATATTCCTTGGACAGAATCTTACTGAGCCTCGCGGATTCACTTGTGCTTTCGATGTTCTGACAATAGTCCAACCAAGATCGCCTCTTGGTGGTCTTGATGGCCGACTTGTACTTCTTCAGGCAGTCCTTGTATAATAATAATCGTTGGCGCAACAATCTATATTGGATCAGGGTCTTGAAGTGTGTTAGAGCACTTCATTCAAGACCGTAACGGTACACTACAGTACACTGTAGGAGGCAATGTGGTCAGCATTGCGCTCGCCCGAGATTATTACCCTGATTTGACTCAGGTACTGATTCACAGCTGAGTCGACTGGTGTCCGACGGCAAGTCACGATACAAATCCCACTGCCACTAGTGAGATTTGAACCGCGTCCCTCCGTACGACAACCCAACGCTCTAACTATTGAGCTATCCGGACACTCATTCTCAGTAAATATTCCATCCTCCTTCTTCAGACAAACAGGGGATATTCCCATGTCTTTGGCTAAAGCTTTATATAGCCTGGTTGTTTCTATGGTTTGTTCGATCCCTTTACAGAATTCCATTATGTCGTTCCACTATACGCAGTCAGTGCATTTTTGTATCTTAGCTAGTCTCGGGCCTCGCTAGAGTTATGTCAAGTACCTCCCTTTGTTACATATCTCTAGAATAAGGTGAAGAAGGTGCTCACCTCTTCGACTGGTGTCGCTGCTTCGCCAAACTTGGTGATGATCATTGGCATCGCAGCCGAGAGGAAATGTTATTGCCCTCACAGTACTTGATTAGTCTTGCGACTAGCTCCGGTGGGATCCTGATGACATCTCCTGGGAAGTAGTCCGTTGCCATGAATGTCTCTCGAGTACGCTCCCGGCTTTTAGCGAGACTTGGGTAGCCACAAGGTCCCCGGTCAGGAACCCTGAAAGACAAACGTATATATTTTAAATGACGTTTAAGAATTATGCAAGCACTTGGTTTTTCGCAAGAGGCGTCCCAAGTTGCCTGCAAGCTTTCTCCTTGCAATCCGCGAATACATCCAGGTCTCCGAGTCAGCACTATTCCAATGTTATCTTTGGAACTAGCCCTTTCAATTACCGCAGATGTATCTCTGCATGGTAGAGGTTTACCTGGTCTATCTTGGTGCTGGTTATTGAATCCATTCTCCACTGTCGGATTATTACCCTATTTCTCCGAAATAACGTCTCCCAGATTCTTTTGGGGACCTCGGTAGGTTTTCTACCCTATCCCACCTTCGAAATGTCTTTCCTCGGCTTTTCCTTGTGCACGTGCACAGGTATATGCCAAATCTATAGTTAATATGGCAACTTTGAACGTAAGGATCGGTTATCCACCCCAATCGTGAGTAGTCTACCCTTGCCCTCAATCTTGCTCCTGAAGACACTATAATCGCGTATGGAGATCATTATTCTGAACAATTAGCAATGTTATTTTCCGTCTCTAGTGCTGCAGCTTTAGAAAGAAGCACTGTCACCGTGTGTGCTCCTGGTATATCATCCGAGATTCGAGAAAGAGCGTTGCAACAACATTGTCTTTTCGAGACATATGTTGGATATCAGAAGTAAACTGGCTGACACAACTCAAGTGGCGAAGTTGGCGAGGGGACATTTTATCGAGGTTTTATATAAATTTGTGGTCTATGAACACACTACCATCAAGGGAGAAACGGAAGTATTTTGTGGCGAGGTACGTGGCGAGTGGCTCACGATCTTAGGCGCTAGGTTGAGTTATTTTGAAAAGAAGCTTAACCGTTGCCAGATTTGATTCACCTGTTGGTGGAGAGCGGCGCCTACCGCTGTATCTAAGGCATCGACGAACATGGCTAGGGGCGGATTCGGCTGAGGAAATTCCAGCAGTGTAACATCAACAAGCTGTTGTTTGATCGACTCAAACGGATGGACAAACAGCTCGTTGCGAGCTTTGTGATCACGTCGGCCCGTATTGTCACCATCGACTTAAGCTTATCTACTTCGAGTCAGTGGAACTCAAGATGGTGCGGGTGTTCTCCGAGGGTCCTTGCAGCCAGAGGGACTTCAGCAGCTCAGAGCCGACCTTATCCCCACTCAGCTGCTTCATTTCTCATAGCAACTAGCTGGGTGTACGATCGCCTCGCGTCAGTTCATTTAGCAAGTGATTAAGCTTCGTGGATTTCTTCATCGCTCGACATACTTCTACATTTTCAGTGAAGAGCGGAGAGCGGAAGATAAAAGGAACGGAACACCGGAGCGGAGAACGGTCGCAGTCCATTCCTTGCACATCTGCCTAAAGACAAAGTCTTCGGTAATTTCCTGCTGATGCCAGGCCAGTATTTGCTCCAGAAATGTTTTCGACAGACAGATCAGGCGAATGCCTTTGATGGCGCTAGCATAGCTAATAGCGGCCTCCAGCTGTAACCTATTGGGGAATTCCCCATCACTTGAGTACAGGTTTGGGTTTTTTTGAGGAGCATTCTCTTCATGTGGGCTAATCTTTGCTACTCCCTGCTTTCTTCGCTCTGATAATGAAGGCTTAGGTCTGTCGTTTGCCTTCTACAGGGCCTTTTCTAGTTTTAGGCTTCCCTTCAAATAACGCAAGCACCATTTAGCACCTGAACCACTAAGGTCTGTCTGCTTCTTCAAGTTTGATATCAGAGTGCTTTTGTTTGGATGTAATCACTAGGCTCTCAGTGTTTTGGAGATATGCCTCCGCCTGGTTGGCCAGTGTGGTACGGGGTCCCGGCTGTTTTTTATCGTCCGTAATAAATGAACCGGCGAGTAGTCTCAGACGGCGAAGAAATTGAGGTTTCTTATCTCGAATTTGTCCGATCTTCCAGAGGGTTGGGTCCGCTATCCAGAAAGGTGGCTTGGCTGCTGACGCTTTGAGGAATGTCTCCTGTACACCTTGGCATGGGTATCAGCCATCTCACTTGTGATGCGTCTATTTGAGAAAAATCGTTTTAATACTCTTTGTTAATTTTACTTTTGAAAAGAAAACTATTCTTGTTTTTTTTTTTATCATTTCTGTAAATAAAGAAAGGTTAAAACAACTGGCGCCGGTCTGATTTTCCCCTCCACTTTTATATTTTTCTGTCTAAAGGTACCTGACGGTGGTAGTGTTGTTTGGAACATATGGCGTGAGTGAAAACTAGTGATCGTAGCGGGTAAATGTTGAGCTCCGATTTGTGTATTCGCTGGCGTGCGTGGGGGCATTTCCGAGAATTAGTGGTGGCGCCACACTATCATACTAGTACAGCGAAGAGCAGTTAGCAAGCTAGCGATAATCACTGATGCACTTCATGCTTGCGTCCCATTAGCCTCCAAAACTCCTGTGCACTTTCTAGTCTAAAATATTCACCCTGCCTTATGGAGCGCGAACTGCGGGGGCACTCTCAATAAAATGGGTCATCGACTTGCCAGCAATCCAAATGCACAAAGCACCACGCTGAATGTACCATATGCGTCTTCTGACCTGCTAGTCAGTGCCAAGAAATCTATGATGGAGAACTGGAACAGTCACTTCCAGGAAATCTCGCGGCCTAAGGGTAGATTCTTTGCGGACTTATTTATCATCATCAGTTTTGACTGGTGAACTCTCTGACCCCCCTTCGAAAGCTCAGGCGAAAATTCTAAATCGGCTTAGGTCAGGCCATACGTATAGCAAACCTTTCTTAAAACTCATGAAAGCTATATAGTCTGATCTTTATGATGAATGCAGGGTTACTGAATCCAGTGAGCATTTAATATTTCGCTGCCCTAAATACGACCAAATGGGGCCAAATATGGTTGGGGTGGGCTCTTTACGTTCCTTCATATGCTCCGGGGACCAACAACAGCTCAATTTTCTGACAGAGGCAAAGATAAACATCTAATCCTTTCGACTTTATTTTTCTTCTTTCGGCTTCAAATATTTGAAGTCGTCGAAATTTCTTTCCGCATCTTTATATTAAACTGCACATTTTATAATTTTGCTTTTTTCTCAACGCCGTGCATTTCTTTATCACGCGTCGTTGACAACATCGTCCAACACGATCGTCGGGCAGGTCGGGCACTTGGGTTTCTCTCGGTCTCGGTTGTGAACTTGCAAGTCTTACATTACCCAACGCCAGGAGTCGGCTTTTATTTTATTTTTTTTTGCCTGAGTATTAACCGTCATCAAACACATTCTACAACCAACGCTGGGAGTCGACCTTTTGTTTTATTTTTCGTGGTTATCGAACCTGCAACGAACACTTTATACATTATTGTCAAGATATTTTGCACTTGGAGTCTTCTCAGACCTGGGTGTCAACCAGCAACTAACACACTCTACAATACGCATCGCAAGGAGTCGTCCTTCATCTATCGAGTACGCTGGCAATATAGACTCAGTCCTAACCATTCCGTAAAGCCATAGACAGATGTGATGATTGCACTATTCTTTTCTTCACCACGTATGCACCACAATCAGGTCGACCTGATGCCGAGAAAGATGCCTCCTGAAAACTTCTCGACGCAAAGGCCTGCAACCTGCCTGCTGATGACTATATCATCTTTCCAGGCGACCTTAATAACAGATGCCATGGGGGAAAGGGGCTTGGGGCGTGCAATGAGGATGGCGAGTTTATAATCGATTTTGCGAACACCCATGATCTTCCACTTATGAATACATAGTCACCAAGCTATTGCCTCCTCTGCATTTTATAGTGGGAAAAGTAAAACGCAAATCGCCTATATTCTCATAGGACGCCGACATTTTACCACCGTCACTGATTGCAAAGCCGTTTCCCGTTCGATATCGATCGTTGATTCCGTTTTGCGAATCAAGCCACCGATAAAACAGCGTGAGCAACGCACTGGACCGCCGCGCATTAAATGGTTGGGAATTTCGTGACAAGAAAGGAGAAATGATTTCATTTTCGCGATTACGAATATGGAAGAATCGTGGAACCAAATTATCGACACGATCCACAAAGCTGTCTTTGTCACCCTGGGGTCACCAAGCCAGGTAAGCGGTTCATCAATCGATATACTTGGCTTTGGAATGACGATTAAATGAAAGTCCGTGAAAAGAAACGCTTCTACCTTAAGTTTCTCGATGATCAAACGCTGGCCATTTGTAAATTTATAAGAATGCCACAACTGGTGTCATTTTGTGATCGACTCATCAACGAACGTCTCAAGTCTAAAATTTTCCGCAGTATCGTCCGCCCTGTCGCCCTCTATTGTTCTGATTGACAGCCGACTATAAAAGACAATGAACGGCGTCTTGCGGTAATGGCGACAAAGATTTTGCGTTGGACTAATGGCATGACACGCTTTGCTCACACCCGATATGAGGATATGGGGGTTACACCGATTGTGAAAAAATTGCGAGAAAGGCGTCACGTAATACGGGCTAACGGGAATTCATTCGCCAAAGATCGGTCTAAACATCCAAACAAAAGGTCGGCCGAAACGACGCTGGCTGGATACGCTACATGGAGAGTTGAAAGCCTCGCGATTGCATCCAGATCAGGCTTTTGTTGAAACATAATGGCGAAACCGATCACGACAAGGTGACCCCGCTTATGAACGAGGCAAAGAGTGAAGAATAAGTTGAAGATAGACAGATGTGCCTCCTTCGACCTCTAAAGGAACTATAGGGAGTAGAACATTGCTATTCTTGCCAACACCCAAGCGGCGATCAAACTGGCATGGAAATGCCTTGAAAGACCGAATACGCTCGGCTCGCAAAGTAAGGTCTCTGGGTTCGAGGCAACGAGGCAGCGGATGAATTGCCCAGGAAGGGAGCAGGGACGCATCTGCAAGAGGCAGAACTCTTCTGTGGTATCGGAAATGGAAGAATGAGTGAGGGGCTTTACGGATGCGTCTATCTTCGGCCGAAGCACTAAAATCGCCAGATGTTACTATTGCGTCATGGTGACTTGCTTCAAAAACTGATCTTTCCACCATCAATACGAATTCATCTAATTTGAGGTTTTGCGTATCAATTGTATGCATGCATGATTAGTTTGTGTGGAGTTTAAAGAGTCGCTGCCAATCGCGTTATTTGTAGAGTCAATCAATGCACCTGATCCGAAAGGTTCTTACGTGTAGACACGGGTGTGGCTGAGATTAATTGGTTTTCGGTTGCTTATTTTACGTTAGGAACGGGCCTCGTTTGCCGCAGTATTTCTCCGAGGTTTCTTAATTGGCATGATCATTTTTTCTAACGACTTTGAATGTGTTCCCTTGGTCAGGCTGTCGCGGTACCTCTCACCTGCAACTCTGGATTCAGCGTGTCTTTTTCCTTAGGCTCGGAATTTTATTTTTAATTGGCCTCGGATAGGATGGTTATATCCTCCTTTATCTGGTCTTAGCGCTACCATGTTATATAAACATTATGCCAGTGTCAGCAGGTTATACAGTAGTATTAGTAGTAATTTTTAGAGAAAGAAAAAAGTAAACAGGTAAAAATATCATAGAAGAGTTTAGATATTGATTCGTTTGTCATTGCCAAATAAATATTCCCTACATGCTTTGTCGAACATATTTCAAATATTATCCAAAACAAAAAAAAACGCGTTAAGGTGCTGTATTTGATTACTGTCCAAAATTTAAAAACTGATGTTTTAGGTGCTGCTGCTAATCCGGGCGCCACAACAACATATGATTACGGTTACGGGCGACAATATGACGTCACGAAAACATACTACCAGCAAGCTGGAGCCACACCGGGATACACTGCTCCCGCATATACTGCAACCACAACAGCGACTAAGGTGTTATTAGTTTTCTTACTTTTATGGTTATGTTTAACTCCTTTAAACGTTCATTTGTTTTCGTTGAATTGCAAAGTAGATGTTTTGCTCATTTCATTTTGGAAATCCTTTTTTCTATCGGAATCATGATTGCGAATTGGAAATTTTTGTGAAGAGCAATGGAATGCCAAAATGAACAAAGTCTGGAATGTTTATTATGCAAATATTACTTCGCATCCGTAAATGTTATCTGTTACTGGTTAGCACTTTGGACTGTTATAGGAACCAAAACTAGTTGCCTGTCTAAACTCAACTGATGAGTCTCAAATTCTCTCACTTGAAATTGCAGCTTTTTAACTCTTCTGTAGTATTCATTTGAGGTTGGTACAGCCGCATTTTGTTTTGTACTTTTGTTAGCTCTTATTTTCGCTTCTTCTTGTTGTGCTTTAATCATTTTTTTCATTCACAAGGCATGCATTGCTAGTAACCTGGGTTTCTCTCAAATCGCAACCTCCATACACTTTAGTGATAAATCACTTTCGGGAGACCTCAACCTTCGTTTAGGCAATTCACAGTTAACACTGTTCTCCAGCAGTTGCATGCCCGTATTGGCCAATCTCTTGCATTAATAAGCATTCCAAACTCCTTCCCGTCAATAAAATACTGAAATTTCGGCAAATTAAAGTTCGACAGATGCAACGATTTAGTTTTTAAGCCTTGAGTTGTTGTCGTTGTTGTTTCGTTGTTTGTTACCGCTTTAGGTTGTCTCTCCTCGTCTATTGGAATTCAGACCCACTATTCAGCCCCACCAACAAGGAATATAATACCGCCTGCAACAACAAAAGCCGCCACAGCTACCACAACTCAAAATAATCAAACAGTTACCAATGTGACTCAGAATACAGCACCTAAACGTAAGAATTTACCGAGTTCCTATTTGTCTACTAATTCATTTATTTTTTCCCCATCAACTTTGATTTTCTTCCAGAAGCACAAGCAACCACTAACACTACCACCTATACAAATTATGATGCTGCTTTGTACAGTGCAGCAACAATGTATGTGGCACAACAGACAAACAAAGCGAATGCAAAGTAAGTTGTTTGCCTAGAAATGATATTCAAAGTGAAATTTATTTGAAATTTGGCTTTATTTCAGCGCAAATTGGCAATACAAAAAACCAGGCCCAGGTGCTGGTATGAATAAACAGCGAGCGAAACCCCAGCCTCGTCCTCAACAATTGCATTATTGCGAAGTGTGCAAAATAAGCTGCGCCGGGCCCCAGACCTATCGAGAACACTTGGAAGGGCAAAAGCACAAAAAACGTGAGGCAAGTTTAAAAATGATGGCCAGCGCTACAGCTACGAACCAAAATCGTGGTAATAACTACCACTGTGAATTGTGTGATGTTACATGTACAGGGAATGATGCCTACGCTGCCCATGTCCGTGGCTCCAAGCATCAGAAAGTCGTGAAATTGCATCAGAAACTAGGAAAACCCATACCGTCAAGTGATCCGAAGAAGTTGACGAAAATTAACTTTGTGCCCGCAGGTGAAGGGAAAGAGGGTGAAGCTGCCGCCGCTGAAATCGCGGATGATGAACCTATTTCGGAAGACATTAAGCCAGTTGGTGTTGAATACATTGAAGAATTGAAAGATGCAGAGGGCAAGATCTTAAGTTTCAATTGCAAGTTATGTGAATGCAAGTTCAATGATCCGAATGCCAAGGAAATGCACATGAAGGGCCGTCGTCATCGACTCCAGTACAAACGCAAGGTTCAACCAGATCTGGTGGTGGACATCAAACCAACTCCACGTCAACGTCGCATAGCAGAAGCTCGAGCTCAACGTGCTTTAATGCAGGCAGAGTATTGGAATTCAAGACGCAATGAGAACGATGATGAAGACCCCATGTATTGGGACGAACGCCGTCGTTTTGATGACGAATTCGAATATATGAACTGGATGCAACGCAATTTCCCTGGACCTGGACCACGTGGACCACCTATGGGTCGACCAGGACCCCCAATGGGCCATCCTTTCTACGGCATGATGCCCGGACGACGTCCAGAGAGCTCTGATGATCGTCATGTTGTTGCGCGCCACGCTGAAATCTACCCGAAAGAAGAGGAACTTCAAACTATTCAAAGAATTGTTTCGCATACTGAACGCGCTCTCAAATTTGTGTCGGATGCTTTGACTGAAACGAAATCTCAAACAAATGAAACAAAAGCAAACGGTACGAGTACGACTGATGCAAAAGGGACTGAAAATAAAGAGAATAATGGAAAGGCGCCAAAAGAGGATGGTCGGGACAATCAAATGTTTTCATTCCAAAAAGAGGCTGAAGGGGGAAATATTCGCATTCTTAAAGGTGTTATGAGAGTTGGACTGTTGGCTAAAGGTATGTATTGTTTTCTTGGTGTTGAAATTTTGTTTTCTAAAATATATTTAGGCAATAGCTTGTACATATAAGCGTATGGCGAGTAATTACAACGGTTGTTTCGAAAATAAGGTTCTTACATTTTTTCGTGCACATGGAATTTTTATTTGAGAAAACGAATGCACCATTGGAACCGTTGATCTTTAAACTAACTTTAATTAACTAAACGCATTTTTCTGAGTAATCAACTTTTGCATTCCCGCCTAAAAGAAGTCCGCCGCCAACTCGCTGAGAAACCGGGAAACTTCATCTCGCAACTCGTCCGTCCAAAATCGTTTGCATCGCACAGGTGCTCTTTCAACTTCAGAAACAGATGGAAATCGCTGGGTGGAATATCAGGGATGTAAGGGGATGGGCAATGACTTCTCATCCAAATCTTTCAATTAAGTCCTTTGTTTGTTGCGAGACATGCGGACACGAATTGTCGTGGCGCAGTATTGCGCCTTTGGTGAGTTTCTTTCTACGACGATTTTGGATTGCTCGTCTGCGCTTTTTCAAGGTTTCGCAACAACTTGTCGAGTTTATAGTGATCTTTCTAAGCATAAACTCGATAAGTAGTACGCCACGCTGGTTCATTTGCGGACATGTTGAATGCTTATACACTTCGCTTAACTGGCGATGAATTCCTATGGGTCGTAGTTTTTTTCCGTGCAAAAATCGAATGACCGCACCATCACACCTGGCGATGACGGGCAATTGTTGTTGGGATCGGTAATGGAGGGGGGGCTTTAAAAACGCGGCATTGCCAGATTTCATCTTGCCTCACGCGCGGCAAAGGTACAGCGTTGGGAACCTAATTTTTGAAACAACTCTCGTAACATCACATTTTGAATGGCATAAAATAATGGAACATCTACCTTCGTTAACCGTTAGTCTACACAGAGGCAACGTTAATCTGAATTTGAAGCTGTTTTACTGATTAATTTTGGATTATCATTATCAAAGGTGCAACAGTCGTTATTCGGTTGTTGCCTGCCTTAGTAAAGAACTCATGATAACTCGGTTTTGCGTTGAGGTCCACCAATTCTCTAAAGGCTCTTTGTAGTTCTGGCCTGGCCTGGTCTCGCCTCGCCTCATCTGAGAAAGGTTCTGTCACCCCTTCTTTTCGTATTATAGATATTGCCTTTATATATTTTCCGGATTGGACCCTCCACACGCATTAAGGTTAACCCTTTAGAATTCGAAAAAGTGGTACATTTGTGACATTTATTTTTGGGAAAATGAAGACAGAATATAACAAGTCACGTTTATATATGTTTAGGATGATGTTTAAATGTACAAAAAAAAAAGAAAATATTTGCAACACTGGAAATTGAAAACTGAGAAAGTTATTCAGGGTGCGTGCGTGCCGCTGTAGTCCTAATCTGTGTGCACGATCTCGGACCCAACTTTCATTTGATCAATAGGGTTTTTGTCTTCGACGAACTAGGAGTTTCGCAGAATTCGAAAATTAACTATAAAGGTATGACCTCATCTACGCGACACGACCACAAACTACACTGTTTGTCAAAATTACTTTAGATGGTTCTGTAGGCAACAACACACACTTGAGCGACATTCTGCCAAGGGACGCGGCTGGGTAGCCTGGCAGAGAATATTTGGCAAAGTCGCGTGTCATTTCCATATAATGAATGCCTTGAAGGTACGACCCCATATACGCGACGCGGCCATAAACTGCACTGGCTGTCGAAATATCTTTATATGGCTTTGTAGGCAGCAATACACACTTGAGCGACACTGCACGACACGACAGTTTGCCAAGCGACGCCACCCAGTTCCCTGGCAGAGAATATTTTGCATCGTCGCGTGTCATTTCCATACAATGAACGAAGTTGACTGCTACGATTTTTCGGTTGTGGTTTATATCCACCTATTAAAATGTCAAAATATGCAGTTGCCTGCCGCGCTAGTGCATTATAGGCAGGCAGTTGCACTGAATATAGTGTCGCGTCGCGTAGCGTTGATGGGGTCGTACCTTTACCTTTTTAGAATGAATGCTTTATGAAGCAAATCCGTTCAATAGTTTCTTAGTAATCTTGCACGCCAATTCGAAAAATGGAATTGGAGAAAATGTCGTTTAAAGTTTACTGTCAAGAAAAAACAAACTTACTGAAATGTGATGTTAATCAGCTCCACCAGGTTCATAGAGCAACCCCTGAGCTTCTTCAAAATACTTGTTTGGTATGAGTTGTGCCGCCCTACGAGCCTCCTTCGTTCTATCACTGTGATACCGGTCCGCGCGCTCTAATCGGATGCCGGCCACGCTTTGCACTGATGTCCAATCGTTTAGCGATTCCGTTATCATCAATATTGTGCCGTAGACTACACTTGTAGCACTGATGAAAGGAACAAATAGTCCCCGAAGTATCGATATTTGCAAGGTTAATTAATATTACTAGCGAAAAGAAAAGGGAAGTCTTAATTATTTCAAATAATTTAATCGCTAGAAACATCGCAAGATTACAATTATACATTCTTTTTGTAAAAGTTTTAGAATGGCAAATGAAATATTAACTTCATGACAGTGCTCTAGGCAAAGTGATCCAAAAGTTTCTTCTATTTCAATTGCAGTACAATATGAACTTTAAAAAGAAAGTAACTTTGCGAATTGCAAGTTTAACTTCAATGCCAGAGTAATGCCTGATAATTGTGGCGAGAATGGGGGTCGAAATTTTAAATATCGGATCCACATTAACATTCCGACGTCCAGACTGCGAAAGAAGCATTTCTAATGGAAATTTCACGACGGAATTAGTGACGTCGGTGACGCGTGGCAAATTTTGAAGACCTCCCGGCGAGCTTCTATAATATCAATATTTGAACGCCGAGGCTGTCCTTGCCCGCGGGAACTTGAAACCCTTTTGGTCTCACACTCGCAATTCTCCTAATCCCACTCAATCTCTCCCTTTTTCTATCAATTTTGCTGGCTCCAGTACCAATTCCCCACAACAATTCTGCGACTTTCTCTGCACCTAGTTCTCTTCCGTGTTTTCTCCCTGCATACTGCTCCGAATCCCCGGCCATTTCTCTCCTCACGCTTTCCTTGGTTGAGTTCCTCATTGGTCATCTTGACCCCAATGTCGGACCTGGATGGTCTTTCTAATCTCTTCTTGACTGCAGAAAACACATTTCCCTCCCCATGTGTATAATTTACAAAAAAAGTCTAGAAGAATGCTACTTTCCCCATCTCTGGAAAGAGCCCTTGTCATCCCTATCCTCAAGAGCGGAGACCCTTCTCTTGCTGTGAACCACGGCCCCATCTCTCTACTCTCCTCTTGCTCGAATATCCTGGAAAGAAACGTCAACGACTGGTTGACTGCGCATTTCGGTCACTTCATTGTCAAAGAGCAGCATGGTTTTGTGAAATATTGATCTACGTTTTAGAACCTTCTTTACCAACTTCGTTGCTATATGCTTTAATTCACGACAGGAGATACATGCTATTTATACTGATTTCTCCAAAGCCTTTGATACCATTAACCATAATATTCTCCTCTCTAAACCCTCATTACTCAACTTCCCTCCCTCAGTCCTCCTATCTCTCATACTGTTCCTGCAAAGTTTCTTTTCATGGTTACTCATCTCTTTCCCTCTCTCCTTCCTCTGACGTTCCCCAAGGCTCTATAGTTGGCTCCTACTTATCCTGGTTTTTATCAATGACCTCGTCTCCATCCTCACCTTCTTGTGTTTGCTCTACGCAGACGACCTTAGATTATTTGCCTCTGTTTCGTCTCCGCTGGACTATGCTCTCTTGCAGTCCAATCTTGATAAATTGGTCCGCTCAGCTAACACTGAATGTCACCAAATGCCACTGGATGTGCTACTCCCTTAAACCCTCCCCAATATCCTTTTAGTATTCTCTTAGCGGACAACCTCTTTCACTATTGACCTCCTTCCAAGACCTGGGTGTAATATTCGATAACAAACTTCGTTTCAATTACCACTTCGTTTTCGTCGTCGTTAGAGCTTCCAAAATGTCTGGTTTTATCCTACGTTCCTCCTCCGACTTTATCTCAATTCAACCCTTCTTTATACCCTTCGATTCCCTTGTCATAAACATCCTTGAATATTGCTGTGTAGTCTGGTCTCCTTTCTGTATCCGTGACTGTCGCGCTCTTGAAGTTGTACAACGCAAATTCACCCGGACTCTCTTTTATAAAAAGAACCTTCCGTCACCACTCCGCACCCTCAATTTCTCTGGGGCTGGCACTGTCGTAAATTCAGTTATGAACCTGGTAACGACAGCATGCGGGGTTTTCATGCTCCGGAGGGCACTCGACCGTGTTAAGCCTTCTATGTATTGGTGGTCAGCTTAAATTACCGACATGTGGAGGGGTTGTTATAAACTCCAACGTTTGGCACATCATCGATTGCTGCGAGTTTCATGTATGGCGACTTGATGTCGTTTACTAAACATCAGTTAATGCCTACGAAAACAAAGGGGAGTACTACATCGTCACCTGTCCGTATTTGCGTTACGCAGCCGACCCTAAATTATTTGTCTCTGTTTCGTATCCACTCAATCGTGCCCGTTTGTAGTCCAACCTGGATACTATGGTCCGTTGGTGCTCGGTTAAAACTGATACTAAATGTCACTGTATGTGGTCCTGGCTTAAGCCCTCCTTGATATCCTTTTCCTACTCTCGTGGTGGACAACCCCTATCACTACTGATCTCTTTTCATGACCTGGGTGTAACCTTCGATGTGAAACTTCGTTTCAATTCCCACTTCGTTGACACATCAATCGTGCCTCCCAAATGTCTGCTTTTATCTTAAGTTCCTCCGCTGACTTTATCTCAATCCAGTCTTTCTTTTCAACTCCCTTGTTAGAAACAGTGACTGTACTTCGTCCTGCCTTCATTTATATGCCGCCCAAGATCTCGCGCTGCCTGTTCGATCCGGATGAAAGTAGACTGTACATCTCGGGTTCTTCTCATAATGTTAATATTATCAGCATAGACCGGTAGTTGGGTGGACTTGAAGAGTATGGTACCCCTCGCATTTACGTCTGCACCGCAAATCACTTTCTTCAGGACCAGGTGGAAGAGGGCGCATGTTAGGGCATCCCCTTGTCTTAAGCCGTTGTTGATGTTGAATGGTCTCGAGAGTGATCCTGCTGCTTTTATCTGGCCTCACACATTGTCAGGGTCAGCCTGCGTGCTAATGAATGACAACCCGCAAAACGCTCATGACAAGTAAATTCGCTGAAGAGAACGTCCTGGCAAACAACTATCCCCGTGAGATTTCGGTGTTAGAGCAGGAAGATGCTGTCATGGAGGTTGTGTGTTCTATTCATCGAGCTAAGGCATCCAGTGTTGATATCGACGAGTAGTTTTCGTTACGCTTCAACCCGCCAACCACGTTCAGTTCGGCCTGTCATTTACGCCTGAAGTATCAGTGTCAGTTTTGACTGTTTAGGCGGCCGGTGATCGAATGAAAACCAACCGAGCCAACAGGTCAGATATGTTTGTTTAGGCTGTAAGCGAGAATTTTATGGGCTTTGTCGCTGGTGGACATTTTTGTTAATGATAACGCGCAAAAATGACTTAAATTCTCATCTCAAGGCTTTCTAGGTCCTCCCTCAGGGATCGTCAACGATCCTTCATGTGTAGTTTACGATACGGGGAGTGGTGTCCCCGAGGTGCCCGAGCAAGTAGTTCTGACCCCCTAGCTGGCATAATACTTGCGTCCTAGATAGCCTCGAGAAAGTTTCTCGGTGAAGAGCGAACTGCTAATGACCGATACACGCCGGGCCACACTGGGAGTCCCCGGAGCCGTCGACAACTCCCTGTCGACGTCGATGGGGTGATATGAGCCTAGCTCTGCCAAGGTGGTAGTTGTGGCGTGTATCAGGAGCCAGCCCCTTCGGGACCCTGGTCGGGTAGTGTGCATTGAACCGGTGTTAGTAGACCGCGTTGCCCCGAGCGAGCGCTGATCCGTTCGTGAATTCCGGGATCAGCTAAGCGTAGGTCAGGCCTCAGGGAACTGGGGTAGGGGCTGTGTCCCCGAGGGTATACCCGTTCCTGACTATTGCGGCCCGCTCCCTTGCACACGATGCGCTGGTAAACAACTCAAATGGAGAAAAAAAACGAACGAAACGAGGAGATAGTGGAAATGGAGAGTGAGCTGGCTGCGTTTATTCGCAGCACGAAAATGCGCCTTTCGCCCCAGTGCCCAGCGAAGGACGCAACAAGGGCTGAAATACCCGACGAGACATCGGGACGCGCAGACGGAGAGAAAGACTCGGAAAGTGATGCAGCACCTGCAACACAGATAGGAGGAACCCAGACCATACAGCACAGTGCTGTAATTGGGGAAAGAGGCACAGTGGAAACTGCCGAAACTAATAAAATGGTTTCGAATATAAGCCGAGTGGGAGGACTGTCGATTACTCTGGCGCAAGCTGAAGAGGAAAGACTTATTAAAAAATGCACGGCAGTTGTGAAGCACATGCGATTTTCGACGTTCCTTCAGAAAAACGTCGGTAAGGGGGTGAAAAACGGGCTAATGGAACTGGAAGAGCTCCTGGATAGGATTTCATACTATAGGCGAACATAGAAAGTAAGACAAAATCCGCAGGAAGCAGAAACAACCGCGCTTCCCGAGGAGAAAACCACGAGTACCAAACGGATCGCTGACAGCCCATTGCAGAGCGAACTTGGAAAAAAACGAAAGGAGGAAGGGACATCTGAAGGAGACTTCACTCAGGTACTCTCCAGGGCTGAAAAGAAGAAGGCGAAGATGATCAAAAGACAACAACACGTCGCGCCATCAGAAAAACCTCTGCCTAAAACTAAGGCGGACACGAAGGACGGAGTGCCGAAAGAAAAGGTGGGGAGACGAAGGAGGACTAGACCGCCAGCTTTGCTTATTAAGCCGACGGAAGGCAAGACTTTTGCGGAAGTCCTCAGCGAAATCCGTTACGAAATCAAACCCGAAGACAACGGAGCGGAGGTGTCTTCCATACGTAAAACGAAGGGTGGTGGAGTCTTAGTCGAACTAGGCCCGAAGACTATAAATAAAGTCACGTTCTGTGAAGCAGTCAAGGGGCTTCTAGGAGAAAAAGCTTTGGTTTCTAGCCTGGAACCCACGTGTGCTTTAGAAATCCGAGACCTTGACTGTCTCACGGAAAAGAACGAGGTAGAAGAGGCCATCAAACACGAATGCCCGGAGGTAACCAATGTCCGGATTGGTATCACCTCCGCAAACTCCCGAGGCCAAAAACTCGCTGTGGTGGAAGTTGCCGAGCAATACGCGAGGAAGCTTCTAAACAGCGGGAAAATAAGAATTGGTTGGGTAGTGTGTAGGATACGAATTCGGGCCGCCCCAGCCAAATGTTACAGATGTTTGGACTATGGGCACACATCTGCAAACTGCCGGGGACCTGACAGAAGGGCAACATGCCGTAAATGCGGTCAGGCTGGCCATAAAGCGAACAGCTGCAACGAAAAGGAAAGCTGCATCCTATGCAGGGACCGTGGCGCGACTGATGAGAGCATTGCGCACACTGCGGGATTGGGGCGGTGTCCAGTTTTCAGAGCAGAACTGGAAAGAGCTAGAATACGGTCAACATGATTCGCATCCTACAAATCAATATGCACGGGAGTGCAACCGCTCACGAGTTGCTAGCGCAGTTCGCTGCGGAGACCAAAGCTGATTTAGTACTCATCAGTGAGCAGTACCGAAACAAGGGCCCAGTTTCATGGCACCCAGACATATCAGGTACCGCTGCCATCTGGGTTCGGGACGGCACCCTCCTGGGGGTTCTTGCCCAAGGCCGAGGGGACGGCTTTGTCTGGATTCGGTGTTCAGGGATAACGTTTTTTAGTGTCTATCTTACGCCGAATGAGACGATGCCGGATTTTCGTCGGAGGCTTGAGGCTTTGGAGGACGCTATCTTAAGCACGGATGGGCGGATCCTGGTCGGGGGTGACTTCAATGCTAGGGCACTTGAATGGGGCATGCCTCACACAGATTCCAGAGGGAAACGAATTCTGGAAATGGCGGCGAGAACAAGACTGGTAGTTCTAAACACCGGATCCACTCCAACGTTCCGGCGCCCGGGCTGCGAAGGAAGCATTCCAGACGTAACCTTCGCATCGGAATCACTGGTGTCGCTGGTGGACAGGTGGCGAGTTCTAGAAGACTTTTCGGCAAGTGACCACCAATACATTGCTTTCGAAGTGGTGGACACAAACTCTCGGTGTGCGCCACCCCAGCGATCTTTCTGTGTATGGAACGTCGCGAAAGTGAATACCGGGAAGTTTGTCGAAACTCTGGGAACAGGTGGGGCCACGCTGAAGGGTACTCCTGGGGGTGGTGGCGCCGCTGCTGATACTGTCGTAAATTCAGTTATGAACCTGATAACGACGGTCTGCGGAGCCTCCATGCCCAGGAAGGCATCGAGGCGCGTCAAACCTTCCATGTATTGGTGGACAGTGGAAATCGCAGAGCTCCGGAAGGAATGTCACAGGCTCCGCCGCTTAACACAACGTCTAGGCGACCGGGAGGAGGCATGTACCATAATGATGGAGTACAAATCAGCCAAAAGGAGATTCCGCAGCGCAATAAACAAGAGCAAAGCTCGCTGCTGGCAAGATCTGATCGACGAGGTGATTGGGGATCCGTGGGGACTCGGTTACAAACTTGTAACCCGAAAAATCGGGGCTCTGCGGAAACCCTGTTCACTTAAGGCCGAGCAGATGGACCGCATTGTGAGTGCACTCTTCCCTGCTCACCCCGTATGGGATTGTGACGTCGGCGCGGAGAGCGCAGAGGACTTTTTCTCTGTAAAAGAGTTGGAACAGGCAATCCTCTCTATGAAAAACAAGAAGGCGCCAGGACCCGATGGTATTCCAGCAGTGGTGTACAAACTGGTATTCCAACACCGGCCAGACCTACTGCTCGGCGCATTCAACGCTTGCCTGAAAGAGGGCATTTTCCCTGCTCGTTGGAAAGTTGCGAGGCTTGCGCTGGTCCCTAAGAGGAAAGGCGATCCCGAACTGCCGTCTTCATACCGCCCACTATGTATGCTTGATACTGCTGGGAAAGTGCTCGAAAAGCTCATCAGAAGTAGACTCGCTGAAGCGATACGCGCTGCCGAAGATTTATCTCCCCGGCAGTTTGGTTTTAGGGCAGGGAGATCGACAATTGATGCTGTCATGTAGGTCGTGGACGCCGTTCGACGAGCAGAGGCACATAGCCGCCGAACTCGACGGGTGGTGCTCCTCGTAACGCTTGACTTCAGAAACGCCTTCAATTCCGTAAGATGGAAAGACATTCTAGGCACACTAGACAATATTTTCAACGTGCCGAACTATCTCTTACGGATTTTGAGGGACTATCTGAGGAACCGCTCCCTGCTCTATGAAACACTAGAGGGTCAAAGGAGGATGGAGGTCACATCGGGGGTAGCACAGGGATCCATCCTAGGGCCGGACCTCTGGAACGCTACCTATGACAGTCTGCTTAAACTCGACATGCCAGAAGAGTCGCGCCTGGTCGGCTACGCAGATGATGTCGCAGCGCTTGTTGCTGGACGCACTGTCAAACAGGCACAAAGCAGACTCGGCATATTGATGCGACGGGTAAGCGGATGGATGACTACTCATGGTTTCAGCCTTACACTGGAAAAAACCGAAGTAGTCATCCTGAGTAAGAAGAGAATTCCGACCCTGCGTACCATATCGTTCGGCGAGTCGATAATCGAGTCAAAATCGGCGGTAAAGTACCTCGGGTTGACTCTTGACTCAAAGATGAGCTTTTCTGAGCAAATCCAAGCAGCAGCGAACAAGGCTGCGGCTGTAGTTTCGGCGTTAAGTAGGCTAATGGCAAACATTGTGGGTCCTACGTCTAGTAGGCGACGTCTCCTGATGAGCTCAACGCAGTCTGCCCTGCTCTACGGTGCAGAGGTATGGGCTGACGCTCTTAACAAGGAGGTATATCGTAGATGCCTCGCGCAAGTACAGAGACGGGGAGCGAGACGGTGGCGTCTGCGTACCGCACAGTCTCTGAACCGGCCGTGATGGTGATCGCGAGAGTTATCCCCGTTGCCCTTCTTGCTAGGGAGCGTCAGGCCATATACAAGCGCAAGAGAGATGAGCCAAGGGAGGTGGTTGCTCGCGAAGAACTGCAATACACTCTAGGCGAGTGGCAGCTCTCTTGGCAAAATGAAACTAGAGGCAGATGGACTGCGCGGCTCATCGGCAACTTAGGTGCGTGGCTGAATCGGAAGCATGGTGAGACTGACTATTTCCTTACCCAATTTTTAAGTGGGCATGGAAATTTTCAGTCTTACCTACACAAGATTGGAAAGGCGCGTTCTCCGGATTGTGTGTTTTGCAATGGAGTTGTGGAAGATGCCCACCACACTTTTTTTTCTTGTGGAAGGTGGGATGGGGTTCGTCAACAGCTCTATTTAAACACAGGGGATCTCTCTCCAGACAACATTGTGGAAGAGATGCTGAGGACTGCTGATAGCTGGAACCGTGTTGCCAATTACGTTCGGGCCCTTCTCGTTGCTAAGAAGATAGAACTCGACCGGTGGAGGAGCCGGATGGCAGGGGGTTCCTTGAACTGACAGTTCCCTTCCTCCTCTCCCCTCCCGTTGGTGAAAGGAATTCCCTGATTTGAAGGCTCCGCAAGGCGGGAGAGTTCGGGGGCTGGCCCGAAGTAATGTGACAAACGGTTCCAGGCTAGCTCTCTGACGATGGGGAGGTGTTTAGTTGGTAGTCCGACGACGTACCGAATCGGGAGTCCAACACTGTGTGCGTAAATGCATTCACCTACCCTACCAAAAAAAAAAGGCTTTCTACGTCCAGAGTTGAACTAATGATGCTGCACGTGCCGTGGATGGTGTTTTCAATTCAACTGGCAGTCAGGTGCATTGCGGGCTCTTCCGACGTAACTGACTGGCCGAACTGAACATGAATGGCGGGCTTAAGGTTGCAGATATCCTAGGCACACCAGAAATTAAAAATTAATTTTCCGCTTCGTGCTATCTCCTGTGGATATTTGAGGGATTAACTAAAGAATCGCTCCCTCTTTTATGGGACGCTGGAGGGTCAGAGGAAGATGGAGATTACATCGTCAGATGGACTCATTTTAGGGCTGGACCTGTGAAATGTATCTTACGATAATCTGCTAAGACTGGACGGGCCAGAAGAGTTGCACTTGGTCGGTTATGCAAATGATGTTGCTTGTTGAACAAACGTAAAGCGGATTTGGAATATTTATATATTTCAGCCATACGTCGGAAGAAACCTAAGTAGTCATCTTGAGTAAAAAGAGGATTCCGTGTTGCCCGGCGAGGTGATTATAGGGTTAAAAGTAATGGTTCAGTACCTTGGATTGACGCTCGACTCGAAGATGAGCATTTCGGGCAAATCAAGCTGGAGCTAAAGTTTCGGCCTTAATTCGGCAAATGGCAAAAGTTGCATGTCCTACCTCTAGTGTTTTGCTCTATGGCACGAAAATTTGGATTGATGCTCCTGGCGAGGAGGTGTACCGTAAGCCCCTGACGCAGGCACAGGGATGGGGAGCTTTGCAAGTGTCATCTGCCTATCGCGTCATCCCATAACCGGTTGCGATAATGATCGCGGGAGTAATTCCCGTTGCCCTCCTTGCTTTCAGTTTTGCCTGCACAACGTCGGGAAGCCACGCTTCTCTGATTGTGTGTTCTGCAATGGGGTGGTCATTGACGCCGATTACACACGGCAGCTTTATACAGATACAGAGGAGAGCTTCTCTGCACCCGGACAATATAAGAGAGATGTTAAGGGGTGCTGGCAAAGTCAGCCAGTTTGCGCATTGCATTTGGGTTCGTATTTTCGCTAAGAAAGTTGATCTTAGCAGGCAGAGAGATCGGACGGCAGGGATTTTTTTTTGAACTAGCAGTTCCCTTCCTTCCGTTTAGTGAAAGGAATTGCCTGAGTTGAAGGCTCCCTAAGGCGGGAGAATGGTAAAACTTGCCCTAAGTAACGTCTAACGGCAAATTCTCTAATGACAGGGAGATGTTTAGTTGGAGCTCCAACGGCTGCGAGTGTCCATAAGTCAGTGAGACACATTCACTTGCCTTGCCCAAAGAATGAAAGGGGAATATGGCTACATAAGAGCAGATAGGGGAAATAAATCATAGAGAAATAGAGAATTTCTAAACTCAGAGAATTATTAAACTAAAATTAGCCTTCTAAAAAAGGTTCTCCGGACGCAACGCTTACATAACGGTGTGAACCTGTGAGAAGAAGTAGCAAGTGGTTCCTTTGGATCATAACAGAAGGATTTTTTCTGTTTTCCACTTATGTAGTGTCCTAACATTTCGACGCCAAATAGAATTAATTATATTTTATACAAATATCGTTCTTTTATCTTTCCAGGACTGTTGCTCCAAGGTGATAATGTTGTTCAGTTGGTTGTTCTCTGCGCTGAGAAACCAGTTCTTTCATTGCTGGATCGTGTTGCTAATGAACTCCCAATTCAGTTGCGTAAAGTATCAGAAGAACATCAATACAATGTTAGTACCGATCCCCCAGAAGGTGCAGTATTAGTGTCGGATGGAACTATTACGGTTAAAGTATCTCTCACGTCGCCACTATTACGGGAGCAAGGTATTTTGTTATATTTCATTTGTACATTGAATTGCTCGATTTCGAGTTACCAGTTTCTCTATGATTGCTTTAGTTTTCAATCAAATCCACTCTAGATTTTTCGTTTGATTATTTTTTTCTATTATTTACTTTTTTTCGTTATTGCGCAGGCAACTGTTACCGTTAGTTGTAGATTACATTGTTCGTAATTATCATTTTCAGTGACATAGGACATCCTTTTTGCCATATTTTCACATTATAGAAATTGGTGCATCGAAATCGTATGCAGTTTCTCTTTATAGGATTCCTTTCGGGCGCCTATTTTATTCGTCTTGTAATTGTGTCATATCGTAGAACCTACACAAATTATTCCACGACTTTGGTGATCTCATTTGAGATGAATTTGTAGTTGAGTGTGGATAAAGTTGCGAAAAAAATAGGCACGAATTGAGGCGTGGTATATACTTGAACAATTAAAATCAATACAAAATACAAAAGAACAAAATATCAGATTAATGAGTAATAAGGTCTGAGCTGTATTTCCAAATGTATCGATGACAGGTTGAAATTTAGTCTTTAGGAGTTATTGTCCACGGATGCAATTTGATTTTGCTTTGGTGTAGGGATTTTGTTCGTTTAGCAGAGTTGTTGGTTAGAAATCGTCCATGCTAACGAGAAGAGATATATGTGGAAAGTAGAGATAAATAAAGCTAGTTTGATGGTACGTTTTGAATAGGTCGGTTTAGAAAGTGTCAAGAATTTTTTAAAATATAAAGAGATGATAATCTCGTTCACGACTATAAAATGTCCTGAATGCAAAGTTTAGCAGCATCCATCCATCCATTTTGGTACATTAAAATGTGCCTTTCCTTCCCAGTCGAATTTAGACTTTTTCCCAAACTAATTTGATGGAGTATATCCATTTTAACAGCTTTGGCGAGAGAATGTTTCAACGTATGTTCCAGTATTCTGGTTTCTGCCTTTTTGGTTCGTCACCTGGATTTTTCGTCACAATTCTCATTTGAAAAGTTGGGGAAAAAGTAATGTCGTATTTGTGATTGAATTTTAACGCTTTATTTAACATACTTAGAATTATCCGATTTAACTCAAATATGCGCCATTTTGTTCGCAAACTTGTTGCCATTTAGAAGGCGACTCCATTATCCCCCTCTTATAAAACCCCCCCTCCTTATTTGCAAAAAACTCAGACAGTTTTGCAAGCCTCTTTTGAGGTAAACTTATAGCACCAAGAGTGTTTTGCATGGACTGGAAGAGATGGTAATCACTTGGTGCCAGGTCCGGACTATACGGTGGGTGCGATAGGACATCCCATCCGAGCTTCCGTAGCTTCTGGCGGGTCATCAAAGTTGTGTGAGACCGAGCGTTGTCCTGGTGGAATACAGCACCATTCCTATTGACCAATCCTGGCCGCTTCTGGTCAATCGCCTGCTTCAAACGGTTGAGTTGCTCACAGTAGAGGACCGAATTGAGCAGCTCATAGTGGATGACTCCCTTCCAATCCCACCAAACACACAACAAAACCTTCCTGGCTGTCAATCCGGGCTTGGTGATGGTATGGGCCGGTTCGCCGCGCTTCGACCACGATCTTTTTCGCTTGAGGTTGTCGTCCGTGATCCACTTTTCATCACCAGTTACCATCCGCTTCAAAAATGGGTCGAATTCGTTCCATTTCAGCAGTGCATCGCAGGCGTTGATTCGGTCCAAGAGATTTTTTTCCGTCAACTCATTTGGCACTCAAACATCCAACTTTTTTGGAATCCAATTTTCTGCAAATGGTTCCAAATGGTTTTATGGTCTATACCCCGTACCTGGTTAATTAAGCGAATGCTCACATGCCGGTCTACTTGGATGATTTTGACAATTTTATCGGTTTCTACGATGATTGGCCTACCAGTACGGTGTGTATCTTCGACATCTACTACACCGAACGAAATCGATCGAAACAACGCTGTGCTATGCGAATCCTTACATTTTCGGACCCATGGGGTAGGGGTAGGTATCAGTGGCGCTTTGGTCCGCCGTTTTGATGCAACAAACTCCTAAGGCCGTGACTGTTGTTATGGGAGAAGGGAGGCAGACTCCAGCCGGCTCGGATCTTCAGGGTCAGCCCGTAGCATTCACGAAGGAAAGCAGCTCTAGCTAGAAATCTCTCTGAGGTCTCCAAAGAATGGTTTACCCAGTGTCAGGCTGCGGGACTCTAGCCAGAGCTGGGCAATTGCAGAGAAAGTGCATGAGGGTTTCCCTTCTCCGCAGCTTCGGTAATGCGAGTTGTAGGGTATGCCGAGCCTAGCGGCATGGTCCCCTATGGGCCAGTGCCCCGTGCAGACCGCCGTAATCTTGAATGCATTTGCACGCGTCTGGCACAGGAGCTCACGTGATCGGGCTATGTTATAAGCGGGCCAAATTCTCTTGATTTGGCACAGCTTGTAAGCCTTCGCCATCTCAGGCCCGCGGCTGTTAGGTAGTGCAAGTAGACTCCGCCCCCGACAGCCGCCAGCGGAACACCGACTTTATTCGCCGAGGGACTGCCAAGAGCGGAGCCTCGCCTGGCCAATCCGTCAGCCCGCTCATTCTCCTATATGTCCCTATGCCCAGGAACCCAGAGGAGAGTGACCTTGAGCATGCCGCCCAGACGGTTGAGCGCGACTCTGCACTGCCCCACCAGTCGGGAAGATGTCGTCGTTGAGTACAAGGCCTTGATGGCCGCTTGGCTGTCGGTCAGAATGGCTATGTTACGCTTGGGGCTCGAATCACGCCCCAGCCATCGACAGACTTCCAATATCGCCAGTACTTCCGTCTGGAATACACTGGCGAAACCTGGGAGACCATACGACTTGGGTACACCGTGTATATTCGAGAAAACTCCCGCGCCGACTTTGATCCGTCCGTAAAGAATACTGTGTCACAGTCTTGCAACACGCCGCCGGTCTTCTACTTGGCCCTGGTTGGAAGGTCTACAGCAAAGTTTCTCGTAAAGTTCAGTTTGCGTGTGACATAGTCCGTGGGGGGTGCTCAAATTTCTCGAGGTATTTCATCTAGGATGTTGCTCTGACCATAGGACTTCGCTGTCCAGCATCCGGACTCACATAGTCTGACGGCACTGCACGCTGCAACATATTTAATGTGGAGGTCTAGGGGGAAGAGATGCAGAAGTACATTGAGAGCATCTGCCGGGCAGGACTGCAGAGCCCCAGTAGCACCCGCACACGCGGTTCTTTGAATCCTATTAAGCTTCATCCTATTGTATTTTTTCTTCAAAACCTGCCACCATACAATAGAGCCGTACGTTAGGATCGGACGCACTACAGCGGTGTACATCCAAATAACCATCCTCGGCTGGAAACCCTATTTCTTTGCAAAAGTTCTCTTGCAGGCATAGAAGGCTATACAGGCCTTCTTAACCCTAAGTTCTATGTTCAACCTCCAATTTAGCTTAGGGTCTAGGATTACACCCGGATACTTAACATTAGAGGAAAGAACCAATCTTTGTTCATTCAGCCGTGGTAGATGGTATTCAGGTATCCTTGCCTCGGTGGTGAATAGCATCAGTTGCGTTTTGGTTGGGTTTATGCTGAGTCCGCATCTTGCGGCCCACAGGCACACCTTCCGCAACGTCCCTTCCATGATGTCGCTCATAATGGACAGAAACATCCCTGATACTAATATCACCAAGTCGTCGGCATACGCCACCACCTTCACCCCCTGCTGTCCAATGTACGTAAAATTTTGTCCATTACTATTAACCAGAGCACCGGTGAGATGGCATCACCCTGGGGCGTGCCTCTGTTCACCGCTCTGGTCAAGTGGTTGCCTCCTAGATCCGACTGGATTATCCTGGTACTCAGCTTGGATATAATTCAATGCGTGAGATACCCCTCCAATACCGGTGAAGGCTTCCTTGATGGCGTTGGTACTGACGTTGTTGAAAGCTCCCTCTATATCCAAGAAGGCAGCAAGGGTATACTGCTTGTAGTGCAGCGACCGCTCAACCGTGCCAATTACCTCGTGGAGGGCGGTTTCTGTGGATTTTCCTTTGAGGTAGGCATGCTGGGACTTAGAGAAAGGCGTTCTCTCCATAATCGTCTTTAAGTGAATGTCCAGGACGCGTTCTAAGGTCTTCAGCACGAAAGAGGTCAGACTGATTGGTCGAAAGTCCTTCGCGGACTCATGACCGCGTCTGCCTGCTTTCGGTATGAAAACCACTCGTTCGCGCCTCCAGGACTACGGTACGTATCCTAAAGTGATGCAGCTCCGATAAATCTCAACAAGCCACGGCACAACCCTTTCCTGCTGCTTCTGTAGCATGACTGGCATTATGCCATCTGGGCCTGGAGACTTGTATGCGGGAAAGCTCTTTATAGCCCAACCGATCCTATCCTCGGTAATTACCGATTGGATAGTTTCGCACAGCTGGGGTTGCCGCAAACCCTCCAACCAAGGTTCTGACTCACAGTCCTCCTCGCTGGAGGGAAAGTGCGTTTGAATCAGCAGCTACAAGGTTTCGCTAGAAGATTCCGTCCAGGAGCCTTCCGACTTTTTAAGGAAGAATGGGTTCTTATGTTCCTTGGACAGAATCTTACTGAGCTTCGCGGATTCACTAGTGCTTTCGATGTTCTGACAATAGTCCAGCCAAGACGGACCCATAAACTTCACAATTTTTTTCGGTTCCTTCGTTGGATTTTTACCTCTCAGGTAGTAAAAACATAAAATATGACGAATTTCTTGCTTGGTGGGCGCCATCTTTGACGCGTTATAACTTGAGACTGAAAAGTACGATCACCACACTGTCAAAGAGACACTTGTAGCACAGATAGTCATCTTACAATCGCCGTATAGTATGACCCGATGCGATAAGTACAACACAAGATGTGTTTAAGTGTCGCCATCTACTGACAAAATACGACATTATTTTTTCCCCAACCTAATACACTGAGTGTTTAAGAAAAAGTAAGGTTCACATATTTATCTTTTAAACCTTCCGCAATGTTTCTATTCTCGGGCTGCTTCTGTTTCATCTTTTTTATATTAGATTCATTTTTGAAAATAATATTTTGGTGTAGATAATTTTGTCTGTTGTCTCCCTTTGCTCAGCTGAATAGATTCCACATGTCCTTCTCCATCAGTAACTTGCTAGGATATAAAGGCGTTGGTAAAGTTTGTTATTGAAATCAGCAAATCAATCGTATCCATTGAGATCGCGTTCAAATTATTTCTTACAAAGCAAAACCGAATTGTTTCTGTCTTTGATAATGAGTATGGTCAGCGAAAACGCCAGTCACAAGAATACGATAATTTGTTCTTAATACAGAAAAATGGTACACAGTGCGCTAACGCTCACGAATTGGATGTCTTCATGGAATTCATATAAAATAACCTTAAAGTAATTCAACTGGATGTAGTTTCGAAGACTAGTCGCAGTCAAATTGAAAGAAGCGATCATTTGATCGAACCAATTAAAAGCATTTCCATCGCAGCAGTAAGACAAGAGAGGGACATCCAATGCTGGCAAGCGGTACGCTGCATTGCTGTGTTAGTTTTCGATACAATAAAAAATAAATGATCTCAGTGCTTGAACATTAGCTAGGTACCACTACTAGCATCTCAGAGGCATTTCTATATTGATAAGTCCAATTGATTTTTATAAACAACAAAATGAAAAATGAAAGTATCAAACGAATATGTGTAAAACTAATATAAAAAAAAATACCAAACGAAGAACATACTCGGAAATCGATATGTAAATAAACATCGCTCGAAACCTATGAAGAAACAAAGTGTGGATGCCGTACAGGATTTTTGACCATAGTCGTCGCCATATAAAAGGATGCTCCAACATTCTTGTATATATGTATTTCGAGTTGAGGCTATGGAATAGTGAAAGCAGATTGACCAGTGTCGGTGCGAACAGCATTCATTGATAAATCCTCCATTTACTTCTCTCACATTGAAGTCGACAAGAAATTATTTAGGTTTAGGATTGAAATATGCGAAACAGAAAGTTTTAGGTCTAAATTACTTACCAATAACGTTTTCAGTTCCTTGAATTACTACTAACACTGCCAATCTTGAGAATGTTCCTCTCCATCGAATCTATGTTTGCAATGCACACTAACGTCAATTAGCTTTTGGAGTATTTATCAATCTGAATGAGTATCGTTGAGAAGCCAAACGTTTTTTTCTCTCCTTCCTCTGAATAATATAAATCAACAACAAAATCACAGTGTGTGGTCACATTTAATGGTCAAACATTCTGTTACTTGTCATCCCCACTTTAGATACAAACAATGCGACAACAGCTGAACAAACAGTTCAGAAATCAGAAGATCTTCTGCCGCGTGAACCCTGTCTACAGGCACTAGCCGCATTACGGCATGCAAAATGGTTCCAGGTTTGTTTTTCAAATTTAAAATTTAATGTTTTTTTTTATTTTTCCCACTATACAAAGAAATTACTGTTTATTATTTTTTGAAAAGTACATAACTGATATGTTCGTCTATAGTTTGAGATTTTAAGGCGGATTGATGTAATGCTAGCTGATGAGAAGTAGAGAGAAATTTATTAAAAGGATTTTAAAATTGTTATTAGGATACATTCTTTATTTTCGTATTTTGTAGAATTTCTAATATTAGATACAGAATATACCATGTCCTTGGAATTCTGCAGAGCTTATCATAATCTTTGTGCTCTGATGTTTTCATATTTGATTGTTAACTTTGACCTTTATCATTTGCAATAAGCGGTAGAAGGGGAAAACGGAGATTTTTTTGCCCATTCAAAATAAGTATGTGGAATATAATGGCAAGAATTTGTTTTGAACTTTGTCCCTTTCGGTAGGGGAGTTGGCCATTGTAAGTTTGCTCTTGGTGGAAGCAAGAGTCTCTTGAATCATTATTAAATGACCATACCATCAAACCAGGCCTGCATTGCAATATCAGTTCATATCAGTTGTGAGTGTCCTCATTCCGGGCGGTGTTACATCATTGAACCAATAGGACACCTTTATCTCTATAGCCATGAAGGGGCGTTCATTTCCTTTTGTAGTCGACTAGCACTCGAAATTACAAACACTAGAATAGGTTATAGACATTCATTGATAAGTCGAACTCAATGGAAGCCGGTTGGCGGAACTCCACTTTATCCGTTGGTGCTATGAATTTCATACCACAGTTCATCGTTAACTGATAGCATTGCTCCGCTGTTATTTACGTTGACCGGGTCTGTTTCATTGGGGTCGATCATCAAAAACTCTGTTTTATTCAGATTGAGTTCGGTTTCGGTGTGTAAAACAAAATCTTATTAAAATCGGTTTACTGTTTGTGGGGGTGATTTAGTTATCGGAAACGTAATTTTAGAAAGGCAGCCATCGCAACAGGGACTGTGTATCGAGCAAAAGCAGAACAGTTTTGGGCCACTTCTCCCACCTTTCTCTCTTTCGCAACATTTGGAACTTGGCCCAGCGTAATATTCCGCGGTTGTGGAAACACCTATTTCTCTGTTGTCTATTAATACGATTCCTTGCGAATTCGAAAAATTTGAGTTGAGTTTTCCAGCTTACTTGGATATAGTTTTTTTTGGAGTAAGGTAGGTGAATGCGTTTACGCGCAGTGTTGGACTCCCGCAGCAGTACGCTGTCGGACTATCAACTAAACCCCTCCCTGTCATCAGAGAACTAGCCTGGAACCGTTTCGACACACAACTTCGGGCTAGCCGTCCGGCTCTCCCGGCTTAGGGACCCTTCAAGTCAGGAAGGTCCCGGGGAGGGGAGGAAGGGAGTTATTTGAGGAACCCCTTGCCATCCAGTCCCTCCGCCGAACGAGTTAATTTTTTTTTTCGCAATAAGAAGAGCCCGAACATAATACGCAACACAACTCCAGCTGCCAACGCTTTTCAGCATCTTCTCTGACAATGTTTTCTGAAGAGAGCTCCCCATGTCTGCATAAAGCTACTGTTCGGCGTCGTCCGCCATTCCATTGCATAACACACAATCAGGAGATCGCGCTTCCCAATCCTGTGCAGGTAAGACTGAAAGCCTCCATGCACACTTAGAAGTTGGGTAAGGAAGTGAAGCCCATAGTGTTTTACGTCGTGAGACTTAATCCTACGATCCTCTTAAGACACGGATTGATTTTGTGACCACAATCAGAGCCCCGCTGAGACAAGCAACAACGGTATACCAAGTGCATGGCTTAGCATTCATACTGGTGGATGCAAGAATTATCTAAATCTCTACCGAACTATGGAGTACGGCACCTGTGTTGATACGCAACACCACGTCGAGGCTGGAAGGTCTCTTCTCGCTTCAGTACAACCACAACCACCATGAAACTCCCACTAGGGGGGCCAACCGCAAATAACCGAGCTGTCCTCACATACAACAGGAGTTCACCCGAAGTATGTGAGTCCAGGGGCTTTCCCGGTTCCCATGGTACCAGTATACCCCTAGTAAGGTTTCGTGACCAATTTGCCACTTCAGATGAGTCCCCGTGCAGACTCGGGTCTGATCGCCCTGATTAGGTCTTTGAAGCATTCGCCTACTGAATCACGGCCGGCAAGCCAAAGTGATTACAGCGTCTCCCGGTGCCACCACTATGGAGGTTCTCCTCGACCACTTGGTTTTGGTTTGGCCGATAGGGTTGCCGCCCCATTTTCCACGCCGCCACCTCTGAGCACCGGGTAAGGAAGTAATCAATCTCACCGTGCGTTCTGTTCTGGTTGTCTAATTTGTCGATGAGCCACGCAGTCCACCTGCCCCTTGGCTCATTTTACCAAGAAAGTTGCCGCTCGCTAAGGGTGCGTTGACGTTCTTCACGGGCAACTACCTCTCTTAAGTTTTCGCCCTTACGGCGGTAGATAGCTTTGCGCTCCTTGGCAAGGACGGCAACGGGGATCATTCCCGCGATCACCATCATAGCCGGTTCGGAGACGGTGTGATAAGCAGACGCCACTCGCAACTCCTCGCCTCTGCACTTGAGCGAGGCCTTTACGATGCACCTCCTTGTCAAGGTTATCAGCCCATACCTCGGCGCCATAGAGCAGAACCGACTGCGTTGCTCCCATAATGAGACGTCTCCTAGTAGATATAGGGCCCCCAACATTCACCATTAGTCGACTTAACGCCGAGACTCCAGCTGCTTTGATTTGCTCGAAGAAGCTCATCTTCGAGTCGAGCATTAAACCAAGGTATTTAACTACAGGTTTTGATTGTATAGTCAACTCGATATGGGATGCAGGGTCGGGATTCTCCTTCTTGTCATGATGACTGCTTCGGTTTTTTTCCAGCGGAAGGCTGAACCCACGAACAATCATCTATCCGCTTACCAGCATTATCCGTCGAGATCGTCGGCTGTGTGATCTGGCTGTGTGAGGTCTACGACCTCCATAATAGCATCTACTGTGGATCTCCCTGGTCTGAACCCGAACTGGCTTGGGGATAAGTTCCCGGCAGCGCGGATCGTTTCAGCGAGTCTACTTCTGATGAGCTTATCAAGCACTTTCCCGGCCGTGTCAAACTAAACAGCGGTCGGTTTGTAGACGAGAGCTCCAGGTCTCCTTTACCCTTACTGATCAGTGCGAGCCTGGCCACTTTCCAGCGACAAGGCAAAGTGGCCTCCTTCAAGCAAGCGTTGAACGTCTCAAGCAGCAATTCTGTCCGTTGGCGGAGGAACATCAGTTTGTAAACTTCCGCAGAGCCCCGATTTTCCGGGTGACAAACTTATAATCAAGTCCCCACGGGTCCTCATTCACCTTGTTGACCAGGTTTTGCCAGCCGCGAGCTTTGCTTTTATTTATAGCACTGCGGAGTCTCCATGCCTCCTCGTTGGAATGCAAACGTTGTGCCAAACGGCGGAGCTCATGAGACGCCCTCCGAAGGTCGACAATTTCTGCCGTCTACCAGTACATAGAAGGCTTGTCGCGGCTGGGGCCTCTCCGGAGCATGGAAGCGTCACATGCCATCGTTATCAGGTTCATCACTAAATTTATGACGGTGTCAGCTGCCACGCTACCGCCTACCGGAGCGCCCTCCAGCGCGGCTCGGCCTTCTCAACTTCGATCTTTTCTGTGAGGCAATCAAGATACTGGATTTCTAGAGGGCACATCTGCGCTAGGCTGAAAACAAGAGGCTTCTCTCCCAATAACCTCTTGACCGCTTCGCAGAACGTACTCTTGCTAGTCGTTTTCGGGCCCAGTTCGACGAGGACTCCGCCACTCCTACTTTTCCGTATGGAAGAGATCTTTGCTCCGTTGTCTTCACGTTTCATCCTGGAGCGCATTTCACTAAGGACTTCCGAAAATGTCTTGTCTTCCGTTGGCTTAATGAGCAGAGCCGAGTTTCTAGTCCTCCTTGGTTCCATCGTCCTTCCTGCTCCTGGCTTTTGGTTGACAGCCTCCTTGTCTTTGGACAGACGGGTCTCTGGCGGCGTAGTCAGTTGTTTCTTTTTTTCCTTTTTCGTCTTCTTTTTTTGGGCCCTAGAAACTACTTCGATAAAGTCTCAGTCTCAGATAGGTCGTCCTCTTTCCGCTTTTTCCTCAGTTCGCTTTGCAGTGAGCAAGCAGTCTTCCGCTGCTCTCCACGTTCGCCTATAGAAGGAGATGCGGTCCAATAGTTCCTCCAGTTCCATCAGCCGGTTTTTGACGCCTTTGCTGACGTTCCTCTGGGGGAACGGTGCCGTTCCATCTGCCGATTTTTGACGTCTTTACTGACGTTCCTCTGGGGGAATGTTGCCGATCGCACACGCTTCACCACTGCCGCGCATTTCCTGATGAGTCTTTCCTCATCGGCTCTAGCTAGCACGGTTGACTGCTCTTGCACTCGATTTTTGTCCGAATCCATCTGCTCAGGGCTAGCGATTCTGACTGGGCTTTCTTTCGGAACAGGGGCACTACAAGGTATTGGAGTTATCATCTCCGCACCATGGAAAACTCATATGCGCATCCAAGAAAACTCCCGCTCCGACCTCACATTCCACCTTCGGCCCGTTGATAAAGAATACTGTGAAAGACCTCGCAACATATGCATACATACAATATGATAGTCCAGAAGGCGGAAGTGTAGGAGTACACAACATGCAGCACTGCAGAGTTCCAGTGGCAGCTGCACTTGCTGTTCTCTGGATCGTACAAAGCTTGGTTCTATTGTATATCTTGCTCAGTGCCATCCACCACACAATAGAACCGTACGTTGTGATAGAAGGATTCACATAGCCCTTCTTAATTTAGCATCCAGGATCACATTGAGATACTTTACGTTGGGAGCAAGAGTTCAAGTTTAAATTGCGTTTTCACTTTTATTGGTTCAGCCTCATGTCTTGGTCACCACTTTTTATTGGCTTGTTTTGATTCAGACGTGTAGTGGTGAACTCATGTCTCATCACATGGCTGCGCTCCTTTCCGATGATGGAATGTAAACTCCCGTGATTTATATCTACTGAAGAAGCAATTTCGTCGACGATGGAGCGCTAGTCTTCCTCCAAAAGCTCTTTAACTCCACCTTAGAGAGTTTTTGTCTCTGATAGAAGTTTAAGAATCCCGACCGTGACTCAGATTTTCCACTAATTCTCGTCCTTCAGAAAAACTTTTATGCCACCCGAGCTTACAGGCTTTGGAGAGAATTTCAGCACTGGGAAGCGTGTTAACATTTTTGAAGTTTTCAGTTCTATTCGGGTCAGAAACTTTATAATAATCCGTTGGACGACAGAAGTAGGAACCACTATATACTCTATATGGATTGAATGTGAATAAAATTGGTAGTGGGTGCGGAGGTGGATAAGGGAGACCTAAAAGAAATTCGTGAAAAAAAGTTTCCCATTCTCCAATAACGCTTAATAATCAAATTCCGGTTTATGAATGACCCTCATAGTATAAGCTCCGTTTTGGTTGGATTTATGTCTCGTCCGCATCTTGCAGGCCACGGGGACACCTTTCCTGAAGTGTCCTCCATAATGTCGCTGATGATGGTTGAAAATATCCCTGGCGGCAATATCACTAAAACGTCGACGTACGCCACTATCTTCACCCGTCACTATCAGTCCAGACCACTGGAGAGATGTCATCGCCCTGGGGCATTCCTCTGCTCACAGCTTTGGTCAAGGTGTTAACTCCCAAATCTGTTTGCATTATCCTAATTCTTAACATGGATACTATCCATTTCGTGAGGCACCTTCCCAATCTTATTCTGGTTGGAGCCCCCTTGAGGGATTTGTTACATAGGTTTTTGAATGTATCCAGGAAAGCAGCTAAGGTTTGTTTCCTTGTAGTGGAAAGACCGTTCAATCGCTTTAAGTAATCTTGTGAAAAGACCCCTCTCTTCAGATGATACTCTAATCATTTCTGCAAGTTGTTTTTTCTTCAAGGGTTGTAGGAATTTAATTACAGCGTCAATCTCGGATTTATAATCTTAAAGATTCCTTCTCCTTTATTCCATGAACTTTGACTCTTTTTTTTTAGTTGAGAAAGAAATATCTAGTTCTGTTTTTAAATAAACGAAAGAACCATAAGCAGGCACCAAAAACCAGCTTCCAATCGTAATAAATTTCTTTTTCCTTCATAAAAAATCAGCTACCCACAGAATATCCGCCAAAATGAATGAAATTGTAAAGAAAATATTTAGGATATAAATTTGTTTTACGAATTTTGTGACGATTACTATTTTATAAGAGTATTTCATATTGTTTGATAAATTCAGTTTTATCTCTAAATCCTAGCTAACTTAAAGCACCTCTCATTAAGTAAAGAACTATTTATGTAATAAGGCAAATACAATCTACAGAGTAATATATGAAAAAACTAGAAAACTGAGGTGCAAACATATAACCATAATCTCGATATGATTTTGAAACTATTCTAATATCTAGGCTAGAGCCACCGGTTTACAGTCTTGTGTTATGATTATGAGAATTCTCCGTGATTTGTGTCAGCGAGTGCCAACTTTGCAGCCGCTAAGCCAATGGGTAAGCAAGTGCCAAATAATATGTTTCTACGGTTGATCCTAAACCAGAACTCAACTCTGCAGGCAATGGAACTATTAGTTGAGAAAGTGATCTCATCAGCAGGAATACCACTGAGCCCAGGGGACTGCTTGCGACGAGTTATGGAAGCATTATCTACCGGTTTCCTAATTAATGGCCCAGGCATCTTGGACCCCTGCGAGAAAGATCCTCACGATGCGCTGCAAGGACTATCCAAGCAGCAGAGAGAAGACATAACAGTATCCGCCCAGCAGTTTTTGCGTTATATCGCATTTAGACAAATCTATAAGGTAAAGGCGTCATTTTAATAAAAATATGTTTTGATTATATCAAATCATTCATTTTTTTGCAGGTTCTTGGAATGGATCCACTCCCTGCTCCGAAATTCCAAGCAAGGCCCTGGAGATTGCATCGCAAACGTAGGCGCTCAGGCGAAGGGGGCGATAGTGAAGGTAAGAACACTGGTTGAATTGTTACTCTTAATAAAATTGAAATGTTAGGACTCATAGGTACGTGCGGTTAACCGCCAGACGTGGTTGGGTGCAGCAGCTACCTTCTGTTCAAAATTGAACCGGACTGTATTATTTAAATAACCCGTTGTTGACGTATTGTTTAAATTTTTTTTTATGAAGAGATCTAAAACTGCAATGATTTTAGTTGTCAATTTTTAGTGTGATCTGCAACGTCATTTCTTTGTAATCGCTTAGCAAAAAGTAGGCGGCGAAATATTTTTGCGAATTTCATTATGGATAAAAAACTTGAACGAAGAGTGTGTTTAAAAAATTGTTTTATAAACGGAATGTCTTGTCCAGACGCATTAAAAATGCTGCAAAATACCTATGGTGGATCTGCTCTATCGCGTACGCAGGTATTTAGCTGGTATAAATCGTTTAGAGAGGGCCGTACATCTATTGAGAACTTGGCCCATGCTTCCCGTCCAGCGACATCGGTAAATGACGAAAACATTGAAAAAGTAAAGAAAATTGTATCCGAAAATCGTCGAGTGACCGTAAGGGAAATAGCTAATGAACTTGGCATATCGATTGGATCGGCGTACAGCATTTTACATGATATTTTGGGGATGCGTTGGGTTACCGCGCGGCTTGTGCCAAAATTGCTGGATTTTCTTCAAAAACAACGTCGGAAAACTGTGGCTGAAGAGATGCTTTCTATGGATGATAGGGACATTCAGCACATCATTACTGGTGACGAGACTTGGGTGTACGAGTATGATGTTGAAACTACTCAACAATCTTCGGAGTGGCGCTATCCAGATGAGCCGAAACCCAAGAGACCACGCCAAAGTCGGTCGAAGGTTAAAGTGATGTTAACTGTTTTTTTCGATAGTCAAGGTGTCTTGCACTCGGAGTTTCTTCCCGAAGGTCAATCAGTAAATGCACAATATTATTTGAGTGTTCTGAAGCGTTTACGGGAAAATATTCGCCGAAAGAGGCCAGAATTATGGAAGGACAATTCGTGGTTTCTGCATCACGACAATGCACCGGCCCACACATCAGCGCTTGTATGCGACTATTTGAAAAAAAATAACGTCAATGTCGTCCCACAAGCACCATACTCGCCCGATATGGCTCCTTGCGACTTTTTCCTATTTCCCAAACTTAAATTGGCGCTTCGTGGAAAACATTTTGAGACAGTTGAAGTTATAAAAGAAAATTCGCAGAGGGAGCTAAAGGCCATTACAAAATCAGCATACAAAAAGTGTTTTGAAGATTGGAAAAGACGTTGGAAAATGTGTATTAATTCCGATGGTGATTATTTTGAAGGGGATAAAATAAATATTGAAGAATAATTAATTGTTGTCGTTTTATTTGCACAGTCCGGTTCAATTTTGAACAGAAGGTATAACTAGCGGCTGTTCAACCGCGTAAATAATTTGGTTATATTGCCGAACAATGCACCTTCGATTCACAAGTAAAACGTACGCCATCATATATCATCGTCATATCAAAAATGCGTACTGTTAAAGAACAGGTTGTTTTACCTGTATTATATTGGTTAGTGGTATGCGCAATACTTGAACCGCTATAAGGAGTGCGTTCCAAAATTAATGCATTGCGCCTCTATACAATTTTTCCTAGCGACTCTGCCATGATCGGTACGCATCTTGGAAGACGTCTTCGAGGACCTCTCGCAAAGATCTCTTCTATGGATGAAAATCGAAAGTCTGCGGGGGCGACAGTCCTTAGACTGTAGGGGGAATGGGGTAACGTTGGCATCTGTTATTTGGCTAGGAACTGGCGTATTGTGGCAATGTACGTTGTGATGGAGTTTCCAGGTAGCAGAGATGCTTTTTCTCGTCCTGATGACCCTTTTTCGGAGTATTTCTAGCACATCCACATCACTTATGATTTGCTCATTCTTGCCTTTTTCGGCTTTGGTCGGCTTTGTCGATTTGTTTCTGGGTCATATTGAAAAGCCCAGGTTTCATCACCAGTGATGACGCGGTCCAAAAAATCAGGTTCAATTTCAATACATTGTAAAAGTTCACTCGAGATTTACCGCTCCTTTAGTCTTTTTGTCGTCTAACAAAATCTTGCGGCCGAACTTAATCCATACTTTCCTTATCTCCACTCATATAATGCAGTGTAAATGTTCTCTGCAATGTATATTCGGACAACTCAGCAAACTTATCCGGCCTTGTCCTCCCCACGAACTGGAATACCTTATAAAATTTGCTTTCCGGATCCAAAGTTTCAGTTCTGCAGATCTTACTGCAAATTTCGAGTAACTCTTCTCTGATTCCTGTGGGCAGTACACATCTGCTAAGGTTCTAATGACAGCCACGATTTATTCTTAGCTAAAGGAAAAACTTTTAAATGATTTTCAGTAGAATATTAGTCCATGAGATCCGCGAACACCACATAGCTTTTGAGTGCTTTGTGCTTTCGTGAAATATTCATGCATGATAAGAACTGGACAGAGTAAATCGGGGCCCGAAGTAAATGCGAACCCTCCTGCATTATCAAACAAATCTAATCGGTTTAAAATCTTTTTTCCGAACCTTTGAGAAATCTCCAGGCCTGAGCAGAATCAACCATCTCGTGAGGTCTGCCTAGGCTTCACAAAGGACTAAACAGAAAAATATAAAAGTTCTTTGTGAAGAGAAGTGTGAAAATTATGAAATTATTATTTCAATTTGACTCAGACGCTCATTCACATTGATACCTGACATCCGATTTTTTTAACAAATGAATTCCAAGTGACATCTCATTATATATGTAACAATTTCGGCGAAACCCATAGCAAGATTTTGACGATAGGAATAGAAACCTACAATATTAACAAGTCTGGATTGGACATCAGACAGACATCTATCTGATATATATATACCATACACAGACGTTTGTCTGAAACTGAAGTAAATTGTCCGTCTGGTACCTGACGCAGATTTTTAAGTGTAAATCCTTATAAGGCACTGGCTTGCCCCATAGAACCACCATACGATATTACATCAGGGAGTGGAGTCAGCTCACTTCAGCTGGGTCACCTTTCGCCTCTACGCGACTCACGTAACCGCGCTTTTCCCGTCTCCTCAGCTTTTCGTAATTTGCTCTGGATAGATGCGACCATGGAGTTGATCGCATCCCAGTCTTCCTGACATGCTAGAATTCTTCCCACCAGATTTTCTGATATCAGCACCTCTCCTAGAGTCTCCTCTAGGATCTTCTTTTCTTCTTCTTCTTTTCCAAGATTTGACAGTGGAAAAATACGTGCTCTAGGACCTCTGAGTCTCCATTGCAGTTTGGACAATCGGGTGATATATCTAGTTTAAACATGTACAGGTACTGGCGATATCCTCCATGTCCCGTGAGAAACTGGATAAGATAATTAATCTCATCGCGCCCTCTCTTCAACCACTCTTTCATGACAGGGATGAGCCTGTGTGTCCATCGATCCCTTCCCGAGCATTCCCAACGCTCTTGCCATCTATTTAGATATCTCTCCCTTACGACGCTCTTCGTCTGCGATAAAGGAGAGATAGACTTCGCATTGTATACGTTCGTCATCTCATCTGCCAAGATGTTAATGGGCGTTATTCTCGAGACGAATGCGATGATTCGAGACAGTCCGGAAGGGAGAGTGAACCTTAGGGCTGTTTTTCTGTAGACTGCACTCAGTTTGTTAGCGTTAAATATAATCTGCAATGCCTTTCCCCAAACTCGAGCTGCATAGAGCAGGATGGAACTCACTTCCCTAGCTCTAAATAACCTGGAAGCATAACGTGGCCTTCTCACGTTTGACATCATCCCTGCCAGGGCCACATTTGCGGTGAATGCTCTGTCATAGCTATACTATACGTGTTATTTATAACTGAGCTTCTCGTCTATCATCATTCCCATGTATTTGATGACAGGCTTAGAAGTGATATGATATCCAATTTGAATACGGGAATACTTTCTTTTACCGCGCTTGCTGATGAGGACCGTTTTTTTTCTCCGGGCTCTGCCGGCCTCTGAATCGCCCCATCACGATTCTATTAGCGCTCCCCCACGGGTTTACGTCAGCTTTCAAGCAAAGCTACTTAAGGCATTCCCTCTTGCTCCGTTGGATGGCAAACTTCAGGATTTTGCGGGCTTCCTTACACGCGCTCTTTTTGCCCTTGGGCGTGCCTACCGCCCTCTAAGCCGCTCTTGACAGGCTGATTGAAGGCTGCAGTAGATTTGTTTTCTGCTAGGAAATGAGCGCCTCCTAGGCATGGACGCGTCACATGCTTTGGCGATGCATTAAGCCACATGGGGAGCTTTCCGTAGAGGCGCCCGTTTTATTAGGTTGATCTAGCCACATCTCCATGATGGTCTGCTCATCCTTTGCAGATCAGCCTGACATCCTCCTCGGTTTCGGGCTTAATAGTTCTCTGCTCTGTGGCTCCACCCATAGCTCAAAGAAGACTATCTGGTGATTGCTGTGAATGTAGTCCTCGCTGATGCACCACGACATACCACCCGCCAGTGCAGGGCTGACAAAGTTCAGAGCCCTCTTTCTGACTGTGTCACCGTTTATTTTCGCCCACACAAAGCCACTGGCTGTCTGGCATCTAGTACATTGCATGGCCTGTCGACCGCATGCCCATATCGCGGGTCTATCAGTCGAATCTGTACTCCATACGCTACCGTAACGGTTTCTATAGGGTTCGCTAATGATGACAATTTCCAAGGTTTTCAAGGTTCGATCAATGTCACTAGTGCATGCCTTCGCGAAATGACCAAATATGAGACACTTGGATTGGAACTTTCCCCGGCCACCAACTTTAGTGCTGTGCCCACTGATAGTAACAATGTTGCCGTCTGAGTATTACCATAGGCTTTTCGTTTCTCCAGCTCGAACTGTTCCTTCAAGGCAGTGCAAGATTCTTCTACTGCATATAGACCTTATATTTTTGGGCCCATACTGTGACATTCTCCCGAAATGAGTTCGAAAACCATCAGCTTTCCCCAAGCTGGATTTTTTCAGCTCAAACATGAGACGAGCCTTCTGGGTCCTTCGAATCTTGCTGACATTTCAGCCTAGATTTTTTAGGTCGGGATCAGTTTTGAACTTTTTCAATATCTCTGCGTTGGATAAATTTCCCTTGCTGGAGGTCACAACTGCATCTGGGCAAATTTGCACTTTTGCTTTTTTCTTCACCTTTTTATTAGCTACCTTAGTCCATCCACCGTTTTTATTCGCCTTGGGTTTTGCCGGAGCACGCACTTGGGGGACCTGCTTTCTCTCTTCGGTGCTCTTAGTCCCGTTTTTCGGAACTATTTGTATGCCATTTTTCCTATTAGGCGTCTGCTGGTTTTCCAGAGGATCTATATCTTTTTCTCGTGCTCTTTTGTTTGGTGGCAGGTTGATTGCAATACGATTAAGTGTCATTTGGGTCACCTGTGACATCGTTGGGGCAGCAGGTTTCGACTTGTCCTTGGACTTTGGTTTTTCCTACTATGATTTGTTGTAGAGCACTCTAATAGCTCTCACCATATTTTTTATGGCTTGATACGCGTTGTGCTTGTTCTTGACGAGCTCTGACAGCTCAACTATTTATGCAGCAAGATTCTTACGGATTAGGGCTCTGCGCTCTATGAATCCTAACCGGATTACTGTTTTTCAATAGTCCTTTACTTTTGGCATTCATGGATCTTTCCTTCGCTTTAGCTTTTATGATCTTTGGCATTGCTGGAGATGTCAAAGTTGATGCACTCCTTCTGAATGGATCCTTTTCCTGGTCCCTTCTGTCACTCCTGTTGAACTGTTTGTTACTGGTGTTCTCGGAGGTGGACACCTGCTTTTCCAAATCTAAAACACTTATGGCATTAGATGCCACGGTGGCCAAGCTGTCCACCACTGACGCACTGATACTGACGACCGGGAACTCACTTGTTCGCTCCTGGGGTTCCGAGACACTGCACCGTAAATTTCCTCCTTCTCACGGCTTCCATAATGGTTTTATGTTTTGAGTATCCTTCCGCCCACCAGATATAAGCAAACACTGGACAACGCTGGACTTCCAATGAATCTCGAGTCGGTTAAACGAAGTATCTTCGCAAAAGCCCCAGAAATACCGGTAAAGACTGCGGAACGTGTACCGCTAAATGGTCCGAGCTCTGTATCAACTATGAAGGCGTCCACTTTGAATAATAATAAATAACACTAGAAAATTGCTGTCCTTTGTTGAAATTCAAGAAAAAATTTTCTCAATGTCGAAATTCATGGCTGCCTAGTGTGCATAGTCAAGTTGGCGGATACTCGCAGCTCGCGCAGTTGCTCTTCTTTCAACTTCTGCGTTTGGAATTTGGTTACGGTCTAGTGCGTACAAGTATGCGCGGTTGCATAATAAAATCAAAAGTGTTTAACCGTGTGAACCGCAATTGCATATGAGCTCGATATATGCTGATCCCCGTCGTAGTTTATAGCGATTAGTGACATTTGGAGCAAAGGAGATGGATTCCTGTTTGCTTTTGAGATTAAATTCGTTTGCATTTTCATCGCGTGAAAAGCCATTGTTATGTTAAAATCATCACACTAAATCTACCTCTCTTTTTTTTCCAGGTGACGGAAAAATGGTCAAGAAGGAAGGCGGGGAGGAGCGCATGGAGACAGATCCCAAGTGAACATTTCACGCTAATATGAACTCAGTTCGAATATACAAATAAACGGTACATTAGATATTGTTGAGGAAAGAAGCTTAGATTTCACTAGATTTGAGAAAACATTCTACATTATAATCATCTGAACCAACAGAAAGGCAATATGGAAACCGCTACAATGAAAAATGTGATTGCATTACATCATTAACCTCTAGTTCAAAGGAGAACTTAAACATTTTAAAATCCACTATCTTTGATGAATGAAACAAACAAATACAAGCAAATAAGGAAGAATTGACTAATAATTAATGTTTATGTATTAAAACAACTTTAATCTCAATCTATAACTGATTAAAAAGAACAAAACACAAAAATAATATATTAGAATATGAAAATTTGATTCTTACGTTTCGACATTGACCAGGCGAGGATTCAAGGAGGGAGAAGAAGTTCTGTGAGAAAAAAAGGAATTCGGAGAATATTAATTTTAGTTTGATCAGATGCAAACGTGTGAGATGAATGAGTTTGTGTTTTTTCATTATTTTGCCCAAAATAAAAGTATTATATTGGAATTGGAGCTTTTATTTGTTTTATGTTTGTTATATTAGGAGCTGTGATTTTTGGCCTCTGTTAGTTGATGTCTAAGGGGCCGGAGTCAACCTGGAGGCGAGTGCTATCCCAAAAATCTAAAAAGTTTCCACACACGCGAAATTTTGTGACTAGTATCTGCCTACCCCGCGCTGTTTAAAAACCGACTGCGATGGTGACCAGGAATGATTTCCACCTTATCAAGAAACGTACAAACGTCTCCAAGTGCAAGGGGGGAGGGGGGGTAGTTGCTCGAGAAGATCGACAGCACATACTGAATAAATAAACTCTCTTACCAAAACATTTGATGGACTGTGGGGCTCATCGGCAACAGACCCGTGACTGAATCGAAACCGTGGTGCGATCGCTTCTAAGCCAACATGTAGGCTCTCAGTGTTACCTGAACGAGATTGAAAAGGCACGTTTCCCTGATCGTATATTCTGCTATAGTCCTGCTCAAAAGAGCCAGTACCAGAAAACATATTCTGAGCAAAATTGCGAAAAATAGGGATGCCAGTCTTGTCAACGAACGGGATGGAAAGGACCTCGTTAAATGTCAGGGTTGAAGAATATGTAGTGGCCGGGGCTTCACGACGGGAACGGGATTTTATTCGTCTTTTTCAGGATTAATTTGATCAAATAATGCATTCTACAGTGTGCAATTACCTTAAATTTCGGCGCATATTGTACATAATTAAATGCATTCGGGTGAATTGATTATGACAGAGGGGAATGATCTACCGCATCCGTCAACGCTGCTGCGCATGTTGCTGGCAACATGAACTCGAGAAGTCTAAGGCCAAGTTTAGTAGGACCGGCTAATCGAGAGATAGCTGATGGGCAGAGGAAATCTTTTTCGGTTCAGATTTCGAATTTGCTGAAAATGAGTGTGAGTTGACAGTTGTGCCGACAAACGTAGGACGAGGATTTTGACCGCGAGAAATCACACTTCGGTAAAAGCAGATATTTATTTCGGATCGCTAACGAGCAGTTAGGTCATCATCCTTTGTGAAGTTGAGCTCTCTGATTTCTAAGGGTGTCACAATAGAAAGGAGGACGTGAGTTTTTCGCAACGGATTCACATCGAACAGGAAGATTGCTTTTGGTTTCCCGTGATTTTCCTTTTTTTTAATCAAGGGAAATCATCTAAAGAGATTGTAGCTCGGAGGACTTTTCCGTAGAGGTTAGATATTTTCTTCTATTTATAGTTAAGCATAAAATTGATAGACCAGTAGCTTACTCCAAACTACAATTTTATTTTATAGTGTATATATATATTTCGGGAGCAACTTACCCCCTTCATCAGTACAAAGCTACTGAAAACAATTGCGATTATACGGTTCAATTTACACTTAAACACTAATTACCTAATTTTTTGCAGATGATGTTTTCCTAGCTTTCTAGCAAAAATGATCTCGAGCAACTTGTCCCAAAATGGAATGATCGCCTCATGCAACACGGTCTCAGATTGAATCTAAACAAAACTCAATTTTTGACGACCGATCCCCATGAAACAGGCACAATTTCTGCCAGCGGCAGTGATCTGCCCAGAACTGAGCGATTTGAATACCTCGGGACAACGCTATCAGCGTTATGAAATTGCTTCACGCATTAACGCAACCTGGATGAAGTGGCGTTCCGCAACTGGTGCTTTTTGTGATCGACGTATCAACAAACGTCTCAAATCTAAAATTTACTGCAATGTCGTCCGTCCTGTCGGGTTGCATCGATCGTGGAAAAATTGCGAGAGAGTCGCGTGCGTCTTCGATGGTATGGTCACGCAATTCGTTCTAACGAGAATTCGCTTGCCAAGATTGGTCAGAACATCGAAGTCGATGGTAAGCGGCCAAAGGGCAGGTCGAAACAATGGTGTCTTGATACGCTGGATGGGGATTTAAAAGCCTCGAGATTGCACCCAGATCAGGCATTCGATAGAGCCAAATGGCGAAACCGATCGCGACAAGCTGACCCTGCTTGCGAAAGGGGACGCAGGCTGAAGAAAAAGAATGTGATACAGATGCAGGACATTGATTAACCAGGCATGCGGGACGCTTTCGGAAGCCTTGGTATAATCGATATAATAAGTGCGCCTTCTTTGGCCTCTAGTTGCTTATCCTGCAACTACCGAGTCGATAATGAGTTGCTCTTTGCAACCTCTTGGATCAACTCGGCAGCCCTTCTACTCCTCGGACAGAATGTTGCTGATCTCCGGCCGACTCATGACCTAATTTATGCTGTGTGCCACCACAGTCGGTTTCTGGTAAATTTCTTACACCAGAAATTCTGCACCCGATCCAGACCTGGGCCCCTTCAGTTCTTCAAGCTATTTATGGCTCGTCGAACTTTCTCTTCGGTAACATCCACAAAATTCATGACGTATTGGCATGGCGGGTGCCTTCGGCGGTGATCCACTCAGCATGCCGGGCAGGCAACCCCCAAAACCCACCCCAGTATGATTTCGCTTCCGTTACCGAACACTTTGCTGCCTGCAAACTCTGTTGAGATTCGTTGAGAGATGTGAAAAGAGTCCGCTGGTTCCTCGCGTATGCTGCATTCTGGACACATCTGGGGTGACTTTCCTCATTCCGTCGTAACCGACTGCATACGATATAAAGTTTCTGCTTTAGTGTGTCCAGAATTTCAACCACGGGTGTTTCACTGCGGGTGACATAGTTTCTGTAAACCCTCTGCACTTTATTTCTCACCCGTCCGCTGTCATTGGCAGTGCTAAACTGAATCAGTCTAGCAATGTCCTGCTTTAGTGAATCCCGCCGACGTTCCAGACGAATTTTCCTTGGTGGATCTCTTCGGGCACTCGAACTAATAACGCGAAAGCGAATCTCTGACCATGCAATCTGACAGCTGCAACTGCACCACAATACACAAGTGATTGTAGTTGCAGTCGCGGCATATCCGCACACAGTCTTGTTAGCACGGATGCAATTTCATCATTGATTTGAAATATAATTCTCGGCCGCCGGGATTGTGTCGCTGCGAGTCATAAAGCAGTACTGGGCCGCGACTCGCTGCACAGTCAATTGCGCGAATCGCGGGAAACGCTCGACGAATCTCTGGTGCAACAAGGGGCGGTAAGATGTTGTGCCCGCCCCCGCCGTTATCTCGTAGTAGGAACGGATGCTGCCCACACGAACCTGCTGAAATGGTTGCCACAGATTGTAGCGAAACAGCTGCAGCAGGCTGACTAACGCTCCTGTTCGTCGTGGTACCTAGACAGACGACTCCCGCCGGTTATCCGTACCGGGGCTCAAGTTTCTCCTTTTTCTTATTAGATGGATTTGCATTTTATACCTAACTTCCAGGTGTGGTGATAGCTTTTTCAGTGAGTAATATGTAAGATTGTAAAGTTCCTGCACGGCTACGGAGGAATTATTATTTATTATTCATTTAGTTATTTAGTTATCATTTAGTTTAAATTATTTATTTCCCGAATTATCACAATCTCGGCAGATGCCGGATTTTACCTAATGCTAGCACTAAGTGCCAAGCATTTAGGCTCGGACGATCCTACCTACTTAAAAACTAAAGGGACACTGGTGGTGGTGGCCGGTGGTAGGTCAGTGGGAAAATCCGTCGAGTACTCCCCGCAACATCGAGCACGTATGCAGAATGGTGTACTTCTGCATGGTTTGAAGGACATCAAGGGAAACCGTCAGGGATTTAGGTACAATACCTGTAGCTGACAATATTATGGGAACTACAACCACCCGCTCGAGACGCCAAATTTCTTTGATTTCCCGAGCCAATAGCTCATAGTTCACCTTCTTCTCCACGTATTTCCGTTCAATGTTGCTATTATGGGGGATAGCAACATCAATAATATACGCGGAGCGACCCGTCTTGTCAACTAGCAGTACGTCAGGCTTGTTGTGTGCGGTATGGCGATCAGTCAGAACTTGCCGGTCCCAATACATGCTGTAAGCAGAACTATCAAGTACTGCTTGCGGCTCATATCGGTAAACCGGACATGTCCTCGTGATCAGCCCATGCTTGTATGCAAGGTTTTGATGGATAACCTTACATACAGCATTATGCCTGGTGATGTATTGCACCGGTGCCATAACAGTACAGCCAGAAATGAGATGGTCCAACGTCTCTAACGCCGAACCACACATTCTGCACTGGTCGTTCTCCACCCGTTCTTTCATGATGAGCTTTTTATAAGCTCGGGTGGCGACCACGCCATCCTGAATGGCACACATGAACCCCCATGAATTATTATTATTATTATTTAAATGCACTTACCATTTTAATTTTTTTATTTTTTATCGGATTCCTCTTTTAAGAATTGACGGTTTTTTTTGGTTTTATCTTCTTGTTGCTTCTTTGAATTTATATATAAACATTAAACAAACAAATCGTATACATAAGGGACATCCTCTAAATAATGGCCTGAGGATGACGAGGAAGGGAGGGGACCTCAGGCGTCGCGCCTCATCGAAAATCTGAGGTAGAGGAAATCATGATTGAGGTAATGATCCCCTGTGGATTCCAGGTTCCTCGCGCGCGGTCGAGTCGTTTTTTATTCTCCAGATTTTGCTCGCGTTGTGATTTATCTCGTTAGGCCGCCGCGAATTCCCTTCGTTTGGTTTTTAGATCTGCATCAGCATAGACACGTTGATTTTGTTAAAATGACACGTGATAGATTGGAGCACTCATTTCGCACATGAACGCCACTAGTCCAACGTAACATCTTAGCCTCCATTACCGCAAGACGCCATTCATTGTCTTTTATAGTCGGCCAACCTTCAGAACCATAGAGGGCGACAGGACGGACGACATTGCGCAACTTCATCCAGGTTGCGTTAATGAGTGGAGCGATTTCATAACGCCGTTCTCCATTGACTGATAGTATTGACCCGAGGTATTTAAATCGCTCAGTGATTGTGCCTGTTTGATGGAGATCGGTCGTCAAAATTGAATTTTATTCAGATTCACTCTGAGACCGTGTGGTATGAGGCTATTGGACGCTAGCAAAACATCATCTGTATAAAGTAATGTATAGGGCGCTGGAAATTGGATGCGTGTGACGGTGTCCATAACAAGAACAAAGAAGAATGGTGAGAGGGCGTTTCCTTCCTCCTTCCACCAACAGAGACACTGTACTTTACTTTTCGGTTCGTGGTAGAGTAGTTTAACTCAGCGCACGAGTTCTTTTGGCACTAAGTGTTGTCGTAGAGCATACTGAATGAGTTCGTGTGACACATGGTCAAACGCTTTCTTTAGGTCCAGAAATGCAATGTAAAGAGCGCCATGCTTCTCACGGTGTTTTTCAATGAGTAACCGAGCAGCGTGTATTGCGTCATTAGTTCCGCAGTTCTTGACAAATCCGGCTTAATTTACGGTTATTTCAACGATTACGCGAATACGGTTGTCAAGAATGCGTTCAAAAATCTTCATGGTATGGGAAACTAACCGGATCGGACGGCAATTTGAACATTCTGCTTGACTGCCTCTCTTTTTCAACATTGGAATTGGGGTGTTTTCTTTTCAGTCAGATGGTTCACTATCTTCCTCAATAGCCCGATTGAAGAATTCACGAGCTACCGTGTTGGGTCCCAGTTCTTCGCTTTCCAGAGCTCGGATTTGATGTCGTCAGGTCCTGCCGTTTTTCCAAATTCCATTCATTTTGTTGCTTCCTCGACTTCAGTTGCGCTGACAAGTGGAATTGCTCCAAATGTTGGCAATGCTCCACAAGCATGGCATGAACAAATGCTTCAGTTGAAATCTGTTCGAATTATTCTCGCCATCTACCCGTCGCGGCTCAACGGTCGGTAAGCAAAGTACCGTTCTTGTCATTAATGCAACAGAAGTGTTCGATATCCTGTGTGCGCTCGTTTCGCCTTGGCAGGTCTCCCGCCATTGTGAGTGTCCAATTTATCGTAAAGATTTTTGTAATGCACCGTTCGGGTGACAACGATCGCTTTCTTTGCTGCTCAGTTGGCATTCCTATAAATTTACCGATTGGCGAGCGTTTTATCGTCGAAAAACTTGTGGTAGAGGTGTTCCTTCATTTGAACATCGACATTTCAAAGCCAAGTATCTCGGTTGATGAACCGCTTACCTGACTTGGTGACCCACTTTCCCCCATGTAACCTGTTATCGTCTGCCTTTTCACCCACATGACCATTGAGGTCGTCTGCAATGATGATATAGTCATCAGCACGCACGTTCTAGCGCTTTGCATCAAGAAGTTGCCAGAAGACATCTTCTCGGCATCAAGCCGACTTGTCTGTGGTACATACGCGGTGAAGGTCGTTCGATTTTTTTAAAGACGTCACGGAAATCCTCTGAAATGGCAGCGCGAACACCGTATTGAGTGGTGGAAAATAGAGAAGTTCTTAGCCATATTGACCACGTTCGCGTTCCATGACACGGCTTTTGGCACCAGACCATCGGTTTTCTTGTAAAAGGGCTGTTGAGTTCCTCGGCCTTTCCAGTCAGGGTGGCAATATTTAACGTGCAGATACGTATTTGTTTTGTTCGGATTAATTTACCTACGTGTCCTTGGGACAATATATTCTCTTTAGTCTTTTAGGCTGGTGGCAGAGGGATTTGTTATCGTGACTAGATGTCGGATACCACTCAGCTGCGAAAGAGTACCTGAGTCAAATCAGGGTAATAATCTTGGGCGAGCGCAATGCTGACCACATTGCATCTTACAGTGTATTGTAGTGTACCGTTGTGGTCTTGAATGAAGTGCTCTAATACACTTCAAGGCCCTGATCCAATATTGATTGTTGTGCCAACAATTATTATTTGAGGCTGAAGTGTATGCGATCCTAAGGGCGACAACCTGGATGATTGACGTGCGGTTGAAACGTAGTATTGATAGTGCAGCTTATTGAGGGCGTTGAACAGTCTTCTGATTACTTCAAAAATCGTCCAGGAATGTAGAAATCGATTGATCTCTGTTTCTAGATTCAATACGGTGAAACTTCTCTGTGACCGGGTCATTGTGGTGTAGAGGGAAATGAAATCTCAGATGCTTTAGCAAAAGGAGGTTCAATTTCCCCCATACCCGGACCGCAACCGCAATTGGGGTGTCAGAAGTATTGGCTAATCCTGCAGTCAAAAACTGGGAACAAACTTCCCATAGTGACAGGTGACTGAGTCTTAATGGTGCTAAACACACCAAACTTTTCCTGTCATAACCAAACAAACATATGGCAAAGTTTATCCTGTCGAAAAGCAGAAAGACTTGTAAAAGTATTGTAGGTATTCTGACTGGCAATAATTCACTAGCTGGGCATATGCTCAGAGTAGGAATTCTCCAAGATGATACGGTGTCCATCCTGCAATGAGGAAGCGGAATCCACGGAATATTTTTTATGAGAGTGTCCCGCCTAAGCGTCTCGAAGATGCTGAGTTGTACTCATAAGAACCGATCAGTGTTTCTAAGGTTTGGCTAGAAAGTTCTGGTCCGACACTTGCGGGCGGAAAAACGGAAGCGGTCACTTTCAAGCCGGTCATCAAATATGTGGAAGTGATAGTAGACAGGAAGCTCAGTTATACGCAACCCATGCAGTATGTTTATGACAAAGCATCCGCTGCAAATATGGCCTTGGTAAAGATGATGCCGAAAGTGAGAGGGCCAAAGAATACTTCTACGTTGCTTATAACCGGGGTAGTGAGTTCGATCTTGCTCTATTGGGAAAAGGCATTGCAGATCGCATCTACCGCTCATAAACTGAGTGCAGGCTACAGGAGGAAAATCCTAAGTGTGTGTTCTGCCTTTAGGAGTGCCTCAGATGATGCATGGTAGATGAGATGACGAACATATGCAACGCGAAACCTATATCTAAATAGATAGTAGGCGTATTGGGAACGCTCGGGAAAATGTTGGTGGATACACAGGGTCATTCCTGTCATCAAGGAGTGGTTCCAGGGACGGCACGATGAGATTAATTATAATCTTACCCAGTTTCCCACGGCGCATGGAGGATATCACCAGCACCCGTACAGGTTTAAACTAGATACTTCACCCGATTGTCCAAAGCGCGATGGAGTCCCAGAGGACCCAGAGCATGTATTCATCCACTGTCCAAGGTTTATGGAAGAAAGGAAGAGCCTAGAGGAGACTCTAGGGGAGCTGGTACCAGAAAATCTGGTGCGGAGAATGCTAGCACGTGAGAATCCACTGCAAACTGCGAAAGGCAGAGGAGACGAGAAAAGTGCGGTTGCGTACGCTACGTAGAGAAAAAAGATGGCAAAACTAGAGTAAGCTGACTCCCCTCCGTGATGTAATACCATATGATGGTTCCACGAGGCGTAGAGGGAGTCCGGTATCTTTTGAAGATTTCCACCTCCTCAAACAAAAGACAGACAGGCATTGAATCTCTAAAAACCGGTACTTAGAGATTAGATTTTCGTCGGATGCTTGTACTCCAGCCTATAATTAATAGAAAAGGAGAAACTTCCCCGGAACCGACACACCCCCTTCTTCAGTCCGATACCGCGTTCAGTTTTCTAGTCTTATGCTACTCTTCAAGTAAACGTTAACCGAAGAAGAAAAATATTAAAAGTAGTATTTAAGCAGTACCAAATAATGGATATGAGTCGACATTGGCGAAAAAGGCTTTCTGTAGTTTACAATGTGGCTTTAATTTTAGATGATTGTTTGTACATGATCATACAGCAAAGGTAAATAGTTGTTGCTAGACTATAAAATAAATATAGAGGTATGTTCTGGTCTTAGAATACTTATGTAAGTTGTTTTTTATATTTTACTCGGTATTTTACATGATTTCACTTCAAACCTACACATTATATCACAGATACTAGTTTGTAAATTCAATCAAAGATTGTTTCCCCTTAATAACTCAGTAACGTAACTACTATCAAGACTAATAAAGTAGTCATTTGGCTGGAAAATACTTTGCAACTTCCATTCGCCCCTGTAAGTCGTGTCGAAGACTTCTTAACGTCCCCAGCATGTGTACTGGAAATACTCGTAGTTGTTGTGGAAGTAGTGGCTGAAGTAATTGTCGTTAACTTCGACTCCCTGACATTAGTCGATAGATTAGAGGGAATGGTTGACCATGTACTTGTTGTATCAGGTTTGGTGGAATCAGAAGTCGGCCCGCTGCCAACTAGTTGAACAGATTCATCTCCAGTGGTTATGAAATCGTTCCCATCGTCGTATTCGTTGGCATGCGTACTGGGCTGGGAACCGTCCTCATTCGTTTCTATACTTTTGGTTTTCTCAGTTTCGAAGGTACCCTTTATAATGATTCTTCTTTCATTCGAATCAAAGTTAATGATATCATCATCGCCTGATGCATCCACGTAGTCTTCATCATCTGTGAGAGGTTCAACTTTATTCAGATCGATGTAGGCTGCACTGGTGGTTGAGAGTTTCATGGCCCCTGGAGCATTGCAAAGATTTCCGCTGCAGTAGCAGTAGGTGATTCCATTCGCAGACTGGCAATCATCGAAGGCGACGGTATCGCATGCCCGGTGGACGTTGTTACCTAAAAGGAAATGGTAATCATTCAATTATTGAGAATAAAATGAATAGTTTAGGGATTTGTTATGGATATTTACGTAAATATTGAAGACGTGAAGGCATTAAGGGTACAATTGAAAATAGGAAATAAACCTGTCGTAGAAAGAGGAGTCCGATAGGACTTATAATAGGAGAAGTCTGGTAAGTGGGGCTAGGAAATGTGATTCTACTGAACGTTAGATGTTTGTGGTTTATGTTGAATGCATCTTCAGGTTTCTCAGTTTAAACACGGTTGCTGGTGGTCCATAATAAAATCAGGGCCATAGAAACACAAACCCGGGCCACAATGCGAGTGACGCTAAGAGCCTCTTGGCTTCACTATCCCGAACGCCCCAGAAAATTCCGGACCTTTGAAGAATCACCTTCCCCTCCTAACATAAGAGCCATGCTAAAAGGCATCAAGTTAACGTACGTCAAGGCCTAGGCTGAAAGAGGAGTAGAGGCGTCGGGCGAAGAGGTGGGTCTGGCGATACAATTGATATCCATCCGAAGCACCGGAGAGGAGAAACCGGGGAAGAGGTTGCACGAACAGTTAAGCGAATCAACAAGGCACAAAGCTCCAAGAGTAAAAACAGCTCAACTCCTAAAGAAGCAAAATAGGTGAGGAGGACGACTGAAGTTGCCGATCAAAGTCGCGTAGCCGCAATTCAGCAGAAAGGAAGTGGATCCCAAATGGAGAGTGTGAAAGCAAGGCAAAAGGTGACAGCTCCGAAAAGGATGAAGATAAGACCGATCTCCAAACGGGGTGAAGGGGCATACGCTGATATTCTCAAGATAGTGAAGCAAACCCGGAACTCATCAACTTGGAAGATAATGTTAACCGCATTAGGCGGAATTTATGTAGGAGCTCAAAAAATCTAAGGATGAGCCAAATCGGAAAGTTGTTAGCACAGGAAGCCAACGTAAGACCCAGCAGATCGGAGATCCCTATAAACTGCAAGTTGAGACCACCACGAAAGAGGAGGTTCACTGGGCCTTGGAGAAGCAATTTGATCTTACCGCTTATCGTGAAAACGCTAAGGAAAGCCTACGGGGGAACTCAAAACGCCACCATCAGCCTATCAGTGGAGATAGCATTCAAATTATTAGCTGCACGGAAGGTAAGAATAGGCTGTTTTATGTGTCGGTCAAAGGGTGGTATCGGTCCCAAGGCGAAACACAACGCCGAACCCGACAACGAAAACGAAATAACGATTTGGGTCCCCTGTACAGAAAAGGAGCTGCCCTGTTTTAAAGTAGGGCTGATGTAATAGCGTTGCAAGAGATGTGCTGGACAGGGATCGGCTGCCTGGACAAGAGCCACTACAGGTTATATTATAGTGGCATAAGCAATGTTCTCGAAGTAGGATTCCTAGTCAGACAAAAAATGAAACCTGCTGTTATCGACTATGAAAACATAAGCGAACAGCTATGCACTCAACGTTTGCGAGGCAAATTTTGAAATATAAGCCTCATCAACGTTCACGGCCCTACAGAGGGTTCAGGTGAGAGTGAAAACTGAAGCCATCCAGAGTCCCCCATAATATTTATAAGGGGAAATGGATGCCACAATAATCGCAACTAACAGAAGTCCTGGAGATGAAACATTAATAAATGATTTTCACAACCATCTGAAGAACGTTATCACCACAAGCATACTTGGCCCCAGTCGCAGAAAAACTCGAAACGACTAGTTCGATGGAAGGAAGAATGCTGCATACTAGGCAATGATTAACTTCCAAAGAACGCTGGCATGCCCAGAGACCTATCACAAACTTGTTGAAGGAGTGGGTTGAGTATTTTGATGAACTACTTAACCACCAAAATATCGAAGAGTTGGAGATCCCGCCAACTGAAGACGACGCACAAATTCTGCCACCACCAAGCATAGAAGAAACAGTCCGTGCAATCCATCGGCTTAATAATTATAAGTCGCCAGGAGACGATGGAATTACATCACCAAGTGGTTCATCACCTGGCCCATACCAAAGAGGCTTCACTCCATTCAAAATCAGCAACAGATCAGATTTTCTCTCTATGGCAAGTGATGGTCCATATGGCAAGCCGAGGCAATGCAGGAGATTCGAAGCCGAAGGCCATATCAGCAAGGACTTAAGCAAGAAAAAATTGGGATGCACTCCAAAAATGCTGCACTAGATGTACACTGTAATATTAAAGTCAATGATTACCCATGGGGCGGTAATCTTGGCAAAAACAATTTAATTCAGCACAACAAGCAGGGGGTTACTAAGTGGGGCAATGAGAACTTGCCCAACGGCATCCCTAGAGGGCCTTCTGGGATTGACGCCTCTTCATATGCACGTACAAACGCAGGAAAGGCGACCATCTTCGTAATATCCGGAAGTATCCGTTAGGCGGGGTGCTGCCTAAATCGAAGGAAAGTTGATATTCTTTCTAGGCGGTATCCCGAATTACTGATACCAAGGGATAACATGACAACGAAGTTCAAAATCGATAAGAAGTTCGAAACACGTTGGAGCAACTGAGCAAACTGATTACCTGGTACACAGATGGATCCCTTACAGTAGAGGGAGTAGACGCTGGGGTCATTGGTCCAAGGAAAACTCGCTTTAAACCAACGGTTAAGCAAACCAACGTATTTCAGGCGAAAAGATACGCCATAGACAAATGTACCTCCTTCAGCCTGGGAAGGAACTATAGGGGAAGGACATTTCTATTTTAACCGACATCCAAGCGGCTATTAAGGCACTTAGGTCCCACCAGGCAAATTCCAAACCGATGTGAGGATGCGTTAAGAGACAACACGATCGGTTCGCTCAATAAGGTCTGGATACTCTGCGTTCCATGCCACGTTGGATTAGAGGCAATGATGACGCGAACTAGCTAGCCAGAAAAAGAGCACAGACGCCGCTATATGGGCCAAAACCATTCTGTAGAGTCGGAAATAGATTCCTGGCCACGACTTTGAAAGACGGAGAGGAGTGGCTGAGGGAACTTTACTGGACCAGGAATGGAACAGTCCAGGGTGCTCATTGGAGGACACCAACCTAAGCGCTCGAAAGATTGTTTAAATATCACCAAGAGGAGCCTCCAGATCATAGTAGGAATATTTACTGGTCACTGCAGGCCAAACTATCACCTGGCGAAGCTAGAGATATCTGCGGACACTGTTTGTAGATTTTGGGAGGAGAGTGATGAAATCTCCACACAGGTTCTCGGACAACACTTGTGAAAAGTAGGTTCAAGCACTTGGAAGAATACTTAATACCAGATGTCGGGCTGAAACACTTGGAAATAGGGAACATGATAAAGTTTCTGTCGGTTTTAGGTTCAAATAATATACTGGACTGTATAGGTATGCCATTACCAGTAAAGGGAACAGTAGTTCTTTTAGAACACAGTGCTACATCCCTTGACGATATTGTTGTTATTATGGCGGCCTGGTCTGATTATGCTTCAAATTAAAGTATAATTCGACAAGTCCTCACACGACCTACTAGCGGTGGTCGCTGGAAACCATCTTCGGACGGGCGAAGAGTGTGTAGAGCCGGGCGGGGAGTAGGCTCACCCAACTGACGAGGATCTGCTTGTCTGCTGGTCATGTGTTAGGGGCAAGTAGATTTAGCGGGGGGATGAGCCGAAGCAACAACCCGGGGATCGTACTCCATTCACGGAAGAAGGTGCTAATAGGACCCCAAGCCAAGATGGAACAGCATACGTCGAGGGCTCCGTGGTCAATGGGGAGCTTGGCCTTTAGTATGCGAACTCTGAATACCTTGGCACCTTTAGTTTCAAATAAGACCCTTACCCTGGTGGCCGGGCTAGCCAGGGTGGACACTTTTCCTGGACTACTCCTCGGACCAAGGCATGGACTCAATTTTAAAAATAAAACAGGAAACAGTAGCTGTCTAGAGCAGTACACTTGGTGCCAGCCGTAGCACCGCTGTGCTGAAACCAACCACAGGGATCTCCCGGTGCGAGGCGGCAGAGAGACTAGTGGTTTTCGGCCTGAAATCCACTGCTGTCAAGGTGGATGTAGCGAGTACCAGACATAGTACTTCTTGCGGGCAGCAGCAGGTGCCCGGAATACAGGAGAGCCCTTAGCACAAATCGCAGATGGGGTTGATACAAATCAACCTCAATCACTGCGAGACGGCGCAGGATCTACTCGCGCAAACCATCCGCGAGAAAAACATCGATGTGGCCATACTAAGTGAACCATACCGAAACCGCGGTGGTAGCGTTTGGGTCAAAGACCAAACGGGCCAAGCAGCGCTGTGGACTTGTGGAGAACAAGTCTTCCAGGAAATAATGGAGCACCCGGAGGAGGGCTTCATCAGAGCGAAGGTGAAGGGCATCCACATCTACAGTTGCTATGCTCCACCCAGCGCCACACTCGTCGAGTATGAGCGGATGCTTGCTGCTCTTGTTTTGGATGCAAGAGGACGTTGGCCGATCATAATAGGAGACGATTTCAATGCGTGGGCTCTTGAATGGGGCAGCCGGATAACTAATGTTAGGGGACGTGTTCTCCTCGAAGCATTCGCGGAGCTGGACGTGGTACTGGCGAATGTTGGGTCTTCGTACACTTTCCGGGGAAGGGGCCTGGGGTCTATAGTGGACCTGACATACCGCGAGTGCCACTTTAGCCAGTAGAATCGCTTGGCATGTCAGTGAGGACTATACTCACAGCGACCACCAGGCAATCTGCATAGAGATCAAGGGCGAATCGAGCTCGAAAAAGAGTTTTCGCAGAATGCCGGGTGGTATGCTTGGCTGGACAGTGAAAGCTTTCGAGGGGGACACGTTTTCCGCGGTGCTCAAATCCGACATATCCCTGAATAGTACGGCTGGAGAGAAAGCCACCCAGATCACTCGATGGGTGACGGAAGCATGCGATGCTGCTATGCCCAGAAGGCAACCCAACTACTGGTGGAACAACGAAATCGCAAGTTTTCGGGCAAGGAGGCTTTGCCAGAGGCTCAGGGGAAAACCCGGTAGCGACGGTCGAGAGGAGGCACACAAGCAATTGCGTAGCCGCCTAAAGGAAGCCATTCGGAGGAGCAAAAAGAACTGCTTCAAACAGCTGTGCGACCATGCCGACATAAACCCTTGGGGCGAGGCTTACAGAGTGGTGATGAAAAGGCTACGGAAATCACCCCAGGTGACCTGTCCGCGCCTCCTGAAACAGATTGTTACCACTCTGTTCCCTCACCACGAAAATAGGGGAAGGCAAATTATTTTTGAACAGCTAAATGACGGCATAATACCGCCTATAACTGTGGAGGAGCTGCGGGAAATATGTGGTAGGTTCGGTGACAACAAGGCCCCAGGTTTGGATGGCATCCCCAACCGAGCTTTGACACTGGCAGTGAAGACTAGGCCCGAACTTTTCGCCAACACCTTCGAGGCGTGCCTAAAAGAAGGAATATTCCCTGTCCAGTGGAAAAAGCAAAAGTTGGTGTTGCTTCCGAAGCCTGGCAAGCCACCTGGAAACCCAGCGTCTTATCGTCCTATCTGCATGTTGGATACAATGGGGAAGATGATGGAGAGAGTCATCTACAACAGACTCCTGCCCATCGTCGAAGCCAGCAATGGTTTGTCGGAACGCCAGTTTGGTTTCCGACGCGCCCACTCTACGGTGGCATGGCATGGCATGGTAAACCTGGCAAAAGGTGCACTGATTTCTGGCGGCTGCTGTGCCGTGGTGGCGTTGGATGTCAAAAACGCATTCAACTCGGCCAACTGGAATAGAATTAAACGGGCGTTGGCTGACATAGGTGTCCCCGGATACTTAGCGAATTTGGTGGAAAACTACCTCTCAGAGAGGACTCTTTGGTACGGGACGGATGAGGGCCCCCCAAAGAGTACATTGTCACAGCCGGGGTACCACAGGGATCGGTACTTGGTCCCCTGTTGTGGAATATCATGTATACTGGGGTGCTTGCTCTTCCCGTCCCAGAGGGGACGATTGTCGGTTTTGCTGATGACCTCGCTGTGGTTGTTGCAGCAAAACACCCAGAAGATGTGGAGGTTTACGCAACAGAAACAGTGAGAGCGGTAAAGTCCTGGCTAGAAAAGGCCGGGCTGACCTTGGCGGACGCGAAAACGGAAGCGGTCTTAATAACGAAACGCAGGAAAAATAACACTGTAAAAGTGGAGGTCGGTGGACATACGGTCGTATCAAAGCCGGCTATCAAATACCTGGCGGTAATAATTGACACCAAATTGAGTTTTAGGGAACACCTAGAGTATGCATGCCAAAAGGCAGCCAATGCCACCACGGCACTTGCAAAAATGTTGCCAAATATTGGCGGGCCGACACATTGCCGGAGGTTGGTGCTAACTGGAGTGGTGCGCTCCATCCTGCTCTACTCGTCGCCTGTGTGGGCAGAGGCGCTTGCAAACTCTCAGAGACGGAAGCAGGTGAACTCGGTTTACCGGCGGATGGCTTTGAGGGTTTGCAGTGCTTTTAGAACCACATCAGATGAGGCAGTATTGGTGGTGGCAGGCATGATCCCGGTTGACATTCTGGCCAAAGAAATGAGTGTCCTGTACAATGCAAGACATATGGAGGGGCATGCACAGCGTAGAAATGCGGCAAGGTCAGAGTCGCTTGATCTCTGGCAACGCAGATGGGACGAGTCTGCGAAAGGTCGGTGGACGCACAGGCTCATTCCCAACATTAGGATGTGGCTTGAGCGAAAACATGGGGAGACCAACTACCACATTACCCAGTTCCTCACGGGGCACGCCGGTTGCTACAGGCAGTATCTGCACCGCTTTGGGTTGGATGATTCTCCGAACTGTCCCAGATGCGATGGCATACCGGAGGATCCAGAGCATGTGATGTTTCACTGCCCACGATTTGCGATGGAGAGAAGGAGCTTGAACCAGGTGCTGGGCAGGAGCGGGACCCCGGAGAGCTTGGTTGCTGAGATGCTGGAGTCCGAGGGGAAGTGGCTTGCGGTTGGCTCCGCAATCATCCAAATGCAGGAGGAGTTGCTGAACGAACAAAGAAGGAGGAAAGCTGGAAATAGGAGAAGGATGAGTGTCTAAGAGTAAACCTACCCCGCGAAGTAATACCTCAATGGTGGTCCCGCGGGGCTGGGGCTGGAGAGACCGGGGGTGGTTTTAAGTGGGTGTGAATCCCACACGCGCCCGCTGTAGTTCCGCCGTTCAGGCGGCGGACGTGTCTTTCTAAGATTTTCCACCTCCGTGTACGCACAAAAAAAAAAAAAAGACAGTACTTCTAACCCGAAAAGTAAAGACGAAAGTCCACTGGTGTCCTGCTCAAGAGCCAGTACCAGAAGGCCATGCATATTCCCAGCATGATTACTAAGAATAAGGTCGCCGGTACTGTCGATGAGCGGGATGAAAAAGACCTCGTTAAATACCAGGCGATTGTTCAGGAATACAACAGCAAACGCCTAGCAGACGAGCAGAAGGGGAAGTTCATCGCTCTCAAGCACAATCGATCTCAAGGTTGAGGCGCTGGAAAAGGTATTCAGTCTCTTTCCCTGCTAAATCCAGCAAGAAGACACTGCCACCATGGTAGAATGAAGATCTCTCCAGCCTCAGGCAAATCTTCAACATCTGCTACAGGCATATATATTGGTAGCAATAAAAGGACTGCCTGAAGAAGTACAGGTCAGCCATCAAGACCGCCAAGAGCGAAGAAAAGATCGGTTGGGCTATAACCAGCTTTTCCGCATATAAATCTCCGAGTCTAGGTGGCATAATACCAGTCACGGTACAGAAACAATAGGAAAGGGCTGTGCGTGGCTTGTTCTCTTTAGGATACGTACCACAGTCTTGGAGACGCGCACGAATGTTTTTCATACCGAAAGCGGGCAGACGCTGACATGAGTCCGCGAAGGATTTTCGACTAATCGGCCTTATCTCTTTCGTGCTGAATACCCTAGGACGATTCTAAGTCCCAGCATGCCTACCTCAAAGGAAAATCCATAGAAACCGCTTTCCACGAGGTAATTGGCATGATTGAGCGGTCACTGCAGTACAAGCAGTATACGCTAGCTGCCTTCTTGGATATAGAATGTGCTTTCAACAACGTCAGTACCAACGCCATCAAGGAAACCTTGACCAGTATTAGATTGTAGGGGTATCTTTCGCATTGGGTTATATCCATCCTAAGTACCAGGTTAATCCATTTGGATCTGGGAGGCAACGACTTGACTAGGGCTGTAAACAGAGGCACGCCTCAGGGTGGCGCCATCTCTCCGGTGTTCTGATTGATAGTGATGGACGAAATTTTCTGAATGGTGGACAGCAGCGGAGTGAAAGTAGTGGCGTCTGCCGACGGCTTGGTGATATTATTAGTGATATTTCCGTCCATTATGAATGATATCATGGAAGGAGCGTTGCAAAAAGTGTGCCTGTGGGCCACAAGATGCGGACTCGGCATAAACCCAACCAAAACGGAATTGATGCTATTCACCACCAAGCCAAAGATACCTGAATTCCACGGCTGAATGAACAAAGATTGGTTCTTTCCTCTAATGTAAAGTATCTGGGTGTAATTCTGGATTTAAAATTAAATTGGAGATTGAACATAGAACTGAGGGTTAAGAGGGCCTACATAGCTCTATGCCTGTAAGAGAACCTTTGCAAAGAACCATCTTTTCCGGCCGAGGATGGTTCTCTGGATGTACATTGCTGTGTTGTGTCCAATCCCTACGTACGGTTCTATTGTATGGTGGCAGGCTTTGAGCAAAAAAATACAAGATAACGAAGCTTAATAGGATTCAAAGAACCGCATATGCAGGTGCTACTATGGCGCTGCGGTCCTGCCCGGCAGATGCTCTCAATGTACTTCTGCATCTCCTTCCCCCCAGATCTCCACATCAAATACGTTGTAGAGTGCAGTGCCGTCACACTACGTGCGTCCGGATGCTGGAAAGCGAAGCACTACGTCCACGGTAACATCCTAGACGAAGTACCTCGGGAAATCTGAACATTCCCAACGGACTATGCCACACGCAAGCTGAACGTTATGAGAAACTTTGCTGTAGATTTTGTCGACCAGGGCAAAGTGGGAAATCGGCGGCGTGTTGCAAGGTTATGACAAAGAATTCTATATCGATGCATCAAAGATGGTCTGTGGAGTCGGCGCGGGGGTTTTCTCGAATACACACGGTATATCCGAGTCGTATGGTCTCCCAGGTTTCGCCAGTGTATTCCAAGCGGAAGTACTGGGGATACTGGAAATCTGTCGATGGCTGGAGCATGATCCGAGCCCCAAGCGTAACATAGCCATTCTGATCGATAGCCAAGGGCCATCAAGACCTTATACTCAGCGACGACATCCTCTGGGCGGCACGCTCAAGGTCACCTTCCTCTGGATTCCTGGGCATAGGAACATAGAGGCGAATGAGCGGGCTGACGGATTGGGCAGACGGGGCTCTGCCTCTGGCAGCCCTTCGACGGAGTCTACTCGCACTACCTAACAGCCGCGGGCCTTAGATGGCAAAGGCTTACTAGTTGTGCCACGTCAAGGAGGATAGACCGATCACGAGAGCTCCTGTGCCAGACACATGCAAATTCAAATTCTAAATTACGGTGGTTTGCACGGAGCACTGGCCCAAAGGGGATCATGTCACCAGGCTCGGCATGCCCTATAATTCGCATTGCCGAGGCTGCGGAGAAGGGGGGAAGCCCTCATGAACTTTCTCTACGATTAATAATAATAATCGTTGGCGCAACAATCCATATTGGATCTAGGCCTTGAAGTGTGTTAGAGCACTTCATTCAAGACCGTACGACTGCCCAGCTAAAGTCAGTCTACGGACACTGGGTATACCATTCTTTGGGGGACCTTAGAGAGATCCTTCGTGACTGCTTCGAGTCAGCTGGATTCTGCCTCCCTGTTCTCATAATAGTAGTCACGGTCTTAGGAGTTTGTGGCAAAATCACGCACCACAGCGCTAATTGGGCCCCCCAGAGCGGCCACTGATACCTACTCCAGATATGCCCCATAAATCTTAAATAGTTCATGCAACTTACCTTGTTTTTGAGTGATGCATCCCTTATAGTGGTTCGGGCAATCTACGATAAATTTTTTCAGAGAATCTCCTTGCGATCTATCGAATTCCTCACAGGACAATAGGCTGGTGTCACTCTGTTCTGGGCGCATACCTGGCAAATCGCTGGGGTCGCCGCAAACATAACATCGAATACCGCTCGCTTGATCAATGGCTGAAATATTGAAATGATGCAATTAAATTTCAATTTAGCGCTTTCAATTACATTTATCCATTCGAAGTCTATAATTTAAATTTTCCGACTTTCAGAGAAATCAATGTCTGTGGAGGTAGTAAAGCTTTAGGACTGCATTTCAGATGGCTCTGAACGTAAGTGCAAGGGGGACTATGTTAGCATTCCAGCATGAATTGAGGCTTATGGGAGCGATCGAAATGGATGCCTTTTGTATAATTTTAAGTCCCAGATAAAACTAGATTTATCTGAAATTAGTTGTGTCCACGATCAACATCGAAATAAACTGCATTTTATGCGTTACATATGCACGTACAATTAATAAAACGCATGTAAGCGAACGTGTAGCACAGATGAAATGACGCGATAAATCTTTGTTTCTCCTCCATTCCAAAGTGAAGAACAAGTTCATCTTTTGATCGAATTCAGATAATGGTGAAATCATGTCCCCAAGAACAGAAAACAAATTTCATATGATCGTGACTTGCCCGAATTAACCGGATTTTATGGGAAACCCAATAGGGATGTTATTTATTACTTCATTTTCGATCCTCGATTATGAGTTTCCATAATTAGGGTCCCTTGGGAACCCGAAACTATCTTCAAGAAAACACCAGAGTCGAGTATTATCTTGATTGGATTTCCCTCATGTGCCCGTGGAGGGCACCTATGTAGTTATGGTTGGAAGGAGTACTTTATTAGAAAGTCATAAATTACCGAAATAAGCATGCGACAAGATAAGTATAGTCAGCATCTGATAATAAATAATTAATGCGGTTAGTTAACTTTGCTGTTGATTTAATTTTTAATAAATGAGGAGATATACACATATTTGCGGTTCAGTGAGAACTGTTATCATGGAACCCATACTTTATGGGTACTTCAACGATCTAACAAGTCGAATTTCCCTCGTTCTTGAGAACTCTGGTGGCTATAATATCTCCATGTCTTTCAGCTAATTCAAGGATTTATTTATTTATTTAATTTAATTTAGAGGACAATACACAGAAAACAAATTCCTTATTACATATTGTTCTCAGAGAGAGCAGTGAATTGCCCATGTTGACTGGCTATTTAAAGAACCGTGTGAGACTCAGGAAAGACAGTGTAGAATGAAGGTAAAATCGGGGGCGGCTCAGGGATCTATTCTTGGTCCGGACCTTTGGAGCGCATAGTCTTCTACGACTCGCGATGCCTGATGAATTGCATCTGGTTGAGTATGCGGATGATATTACGGGATGACCAAGGAGAAGGTTTCCACAGTCCTTCCTATTGAGGTTGATGAAACCATGGTCTTGTCGAAGCCGGCGGTAAAATGTCTCGGCATCGTGATAGATACGAAGATGAATTTCTTCAAGCAGATTCACCACACGACAGACAAGGTTGCGGCTATAATTTTTGCGATTTGCCAGCTGATGTCCAATGTCGAAGGTTCTTTATCCAGCAGGCGTTGCTTACTGATGAGCGCGGTTCAGTAGGTCCTCCTTTACAGTTCCGAAGTATGACTGACTTCTTCAGTGAGAAAATGTGCCGCAAGCGCTTTAGCGCAAGTACAAAGACGAGGGGGGAGGGGAGTTATTTCGATCGCTCTCCATGCTGCCGAGCGAAGCCAGGTATATCCTCAGAAAAAGCGAGGGAAATAAGGAAGCTGTCGCTTGTGTAAAGAGAGCCCGTACTCTCTGCGCATTGGAGCAATCTTGGGAAAGACAATTGAAAAGTGGAAGACGTGCGGCCGTAGTTCAATCGAAAGCACGGATGTAAGGATGTGATGGATGATGCCTGCCACCTCCTTTTCTTCTGCAGAAGATCGGAGCGTCGTCACCTTTCGATAGAAGGGTTGCTTCCGTCCCCGAACACCATAATTGAGGCCATGCTGCTAAGCGAGGACACGTGGAGCCGAGTGGCACGTATACTCACTGGCCAGGGAAGCTGAAGCTCCCTGAATCTACGGGGTTTTGCTCCTATACTAAATAAGGCTGGCCTGCGGTAATGTGTCAAACGGTTCCGAGCCAGAGCCCTAGACACTCCAGGGGATTGTTTTAGCCGGTAGTTTGTCTGGGATAATAGTCCGGTACTTTGTGTGTAAATGCATTTCACTTTCCACCCTCCCCCTACGCCTAACCTCCCTCACCGAAGTGCCCGACCTTGAAGCATTTAAATCATTTTTTCAATGGGATCTGCTAGCTCAGACTGCAGACAACCCATCCGATTTGAACTTTTTGGCTGCCTAATATTTTCGTGATCTCCATTGGTAGGTAGGCATTGTGAACGTTTGAGTATTATCATTGACTTTTCTCAAACTTACTTATTCTCCCAATACCCAAGCTGTAGGGCGTTGTAGGACTGGCATAGCCTCGGGATCGGAGAGTAGAAGTAAATCTCGAGCTCCGCGAAGGGAACATCAAAAATGTCCGCACTACGTGTGTTATGAGACGGGGCGAAACGGAAAGTAATATCCGAGTTTGCGGAGCAGTCCATCGGACAATTGAAGAGTTTGAAAAGAGTACACATGTCAAGGAAGATACGGCGTTGCTGTAGGGAGCGGAGATTGAGGGTGCGGAGTCGTGACGGATAATCAACCCGTGTAAGGTTCTTTTTGCAAAAGAGGGTCCGGGTGAATTTGCGTTTTATTAGGTTGTTGCACATGAAATGGCCGATTTGGCAATCAAGTAAAGTTAGTTGCGATTTTGTTGCATCAAACCACCACCAGCTGGCGTTTTTGGTGTCGGATAATGAAGTTTAAATACTCCTACATTTAATCATCTTAATTTTGACCGTCGTTGTGATAACAGTGAATAAAAACGGATTAAAGTATGGAAAAGAGCCAAGAACGTATACTTTTTCTGTATAAGTTCAAACTCGATCATGAAGCAGCGGAGGCGACCAGGAACATTAACAGCGCATTTAGAGCTAATACCGTAAACGAACGAACCTCACGGCGGTGGTTCGAAAAATTACGGTCAGGCGACGTAAACTTTCAAAGTGAACCACGTGGTCATCCAGGACCATCGATTGACAACGACGAGCTGCGTTTGCTATTCGAATCTGACACACGTCAGTCTGTGAGAGACATTGTAGAGAAACTGGGCGTACACTATTCGACAGTTTCCCGGCAATTACGACAACTTGGAAAGGTGAAAAACCTCGACAAATGGGTACCGCATGCCCTTACGGAGCAAAACATGGCGCTTCGAATGGAAGTTTGCAGTTCTTCATTCCCCCGCAACAGAAGCGATCCCTTTTGGCACAGAATAGTGACATGAAATGAAAAGCGAATATTATACGACAATCGTTGCCAATCAGCACAATGGCTAGATACTAGAAATACTGTGCCCAACTCGAGGAAATGCACCAAAAATTGAGTATTCAACGGCTGAGATTAGTCACCAGAGATGGTGTTATACTCCTTCACGACAATGCACGACCTCATGTTTCAAGAACAACGGTTCAAAAATTGAACGAATTGCAGTATGAGACTCTGCATCATCCACCAAATTCACCGGACCTTTCGCCAACCGACTACCACTTTTTTAAGCATTTTGATCAGTTTTTGGCGGAAAAACAATTTAGGAATGAAGAGATCATCAAAATTGCCTTCGATGAGCCCCACTTTTTGACAGCGTTCCTGTTGCCAACGAAGCTCCACCTCCCGCCGCTGCCATATATCCTGGTACTTTATCCACCCATACCAATGGCCCCAGGCTAAAGGGGGCGCTCCACCTAAACAGCTCTTTATCTCCAGGCTAGCGTTCGCAACTTCTACGGACGATGTCCTGGAGTATATAAAGAGCAAAGTTGGTTTACTTTCTCCTCTGCCCTGCGTTAAACTGAGAAAAGACAACAACACCGACCGGGTGATTGCATCTTTCAAGATGACTTATCCACACGGAGTTGAAGTCCTTGGCAACCCTTCTTGTACTCGCCCCCGCCGTTATTTCGTAGTAGGAGTGGACGATGGAGGTGATGATGAGGTTCATTTCTTCAGTCCACTTCATCCGCTGCCTACGCGATCTTGCTGAAGTGATCGTTACAGATTGTGGCGAAACAGCTGAAGCAGGCGGAGCAATGCTCCTGGTCGCCTAGACGTCGAACCGCCCCACGACTAGCGTTTTCGATGCCGTGCTGTCTATTACGGGAGCCCGACTCAGTCACTAAGTCAGACGTCTCCGCCGGTTATCCGTACCGGCCCTTAAATTCCTTCTTCTTCTCATAGATAGATTTGATTTGCTATCCCAGCTTCCTCAGTGAGTAATCTACAAGACTGCAAAGTTCCTGCACTTTCCTCACCTACTCCCTGAGACTCTGCGGTGGTGTATAGCCATTCAGACTGAAGCTATCCATTCCTTCTCCTTTCGCAACCGGGCTTGGGATCGGCTACTAATATTATCTTATCTTATCACAATCTCGACAGATACCGGTTTCTACCTAATACTAGCACTAAGTGCCAAGCATGTAGGCTCGGACGAACCTTAAAAACTAAAGGGGCGCTGGTGGTAGGTCAATGGGAGAATCCGTCGAGAACTCCCCCCAATATCGAGCACGTACGCAGAATGGTGTACTTCTGTACAAGTAGCACCTGTAGCTCATAATGTATTATTAATGTAATTGGCAGCCCGGGCATATTGTTAAACGTCGCCCATAGATTAACTTTTAAGAAAAGGCTGGGGCTAATATCTTTATCCCATGTGATTTTAATATTCGGCTTTAAACCTAGGAAATTCATCATCATCAACGGCGCAACAACCGGTATCCGGTCTAGGCCTGCCTTAATTGGATCAGGGCCTTGAAGTGTGTTAGAGCACTTCACTGTAGTGACCATAACGGCTAAAATCTTTATCTCCAGGAATGCCTCTGGCCTAAGCTAAACAATTAAGACGATTTGGGGGTAACCTGAATGCAAGGAAATAGCTTAACCTTCATTTGAATATAGGGAAAATACACACAATAATGAAAATATTCGGCTAATGAACCTAGGGGGGTTTTCGTGCCTGTAGACTACAGAACAGGCCAGCACGGTGGCGCAACACTGGGAAAATGGTTCAGGATTGAATTCTGAACGACAAATGCTTTGCAGAAGAAAAATAGGGCCAAAGGGAAATACTGTATGAAACGAGCATTGTCAAAGGCAATGATCCCATCTAGAGCTCGGAGATGCGTCTCTGAGAATCTCGGGGTTGAGTGCAGCCTATTCACAACATTGTGCTAAGCTCAACATTGGCATTGGACCCGAGGTGGTTGTGGTGTTCAATAAATCGACAAGTTAGAGTCGCATCCCCTGATGAGGAACTTGTAAGGACGCATTTTTGCAAGAAATCTACCATCTAATAAAGCCAGAAAACAAGCCATCCCAGAAAGGAGGGGATACGGCCTAACGGCTCCGGCACTCCAGGCACCGTACAGTAGACACAGACTCCATGCCAACGCAACTGAAGTGGAGGAAGCAATAAAACAAATGAAACAGGGGAAAGCGACAGAACCTGACGACATCGCATCTGAGGTCTGGAAAACGAAGACCTGGGACCCGACACTGTGGCTCAGTGAATTCCTCAATCGGGTTATTGTGGAAGGTAGAACATCATCTCACTGGCAAGAAAGTATCACAGTTCCAATATGGAAAAAGGAAGGTAGTCCAGCAGAACATTCAAATTAGCGGCTGGATTTGCCAAGAACATCAGAACTACAAATGTAATACACCCTGCGAGGTTACTCATGAAGAAACATCGTGAAAAGCATCGCCCACTCTACATTACATTTCTCACCACTCCTCTTTGTTCTTGTTATGTCACACAACGCTGTCACACGGGACATCCAACGTCCAGCGCCTTTTACAGCGGCAGGGATCTGCCCAAAGGGTCAAATGGTAGTATAGGTCCCAGAGCGAAACGTGGATTGGTACCCAAGATGGAGCGTAAAACCTGGGAAACGCCTGCTGAACCAACACCGACAGCTCTACTCCACCTCCACGTGGTGACCGCTGGGAGCTCTTTCGTAACGAAAAGCTGCAAACGGAGAAGGATGAAGGCGAGTCTCCCGCGCCTAAAAACGGGACAAATTGTACCAACTGGTCCTCCCGGTTGGGGGTTGGGTAGGGCTGACAACCCTACACGGAAAACAAATTGTTACGAAGCCACAACAGGAACCTCGGACTGGGCGGATTCCACAACGACGAACTCGGCAACAACAAAAGAATAACGATTTGCGTATTTTCTCATGGAATGTTCGCTCCCTGTACAGAGATGAAGCTGCTGAGAGCTAGCCGATTCCCGGTTCCAATATAGAGCTGATGTAATAGCGTTATAGGAGATACTTTGGACAGGGACTGGTTTCCTGGAGAAGAGTCGCCACACCATATATTATAGTGGCCATCCAGTAAACCATGTGCTCGGAGTAGGTTTCTTAGTCAGCCAAAAAATGAAACCTGCTGTTATCGACTTTGAAAACATAAGCGAACGGCTATCCGCTTTGCGCTTGCGAGGCAAATTTAGAAATATAAGTCTCATTAACGTTCACGCCCCTACAGAGGAGATTGCAGAGTCGGAGAAGGATACCTTCTACGAGGCAGTAGAACGAACCCTCAAAGCTTGTCTCAGATATGCTATCAAAATCACATTTGGGGATTTTAACAACCAAGTAGGGAAGGAGCCCGTATTCAGGCCACACGTTGGCTCCCATAGCTTACACGAAAATATAAATGATAACGGACTGCGGATCATTCAATTAGCAGTGTCACACGAAATGGTTGTTGGAAGTACCTGGTTTGCGCAGAAAGCGGTCCACAAACATATGTGGGCTTCTCCAGACGGGAGCACTTTCAACCAAATTGACCACGTGTTGATCGAACGCCGCCACCTCTCAGCCTTGATGAATGTCAGGACATATAGGGGGGCCAATATAGACTCGGATCACTATCTCATTGGCATGGTGCTCCGAGCTCGAATAATACACCACCCAGAATCCTCTCTGACAATCAGGTGAGAATTAACACTGAAGCCATCCACAACACAGCCCTCCGCAACACCTATAAGAGGAAAATGGATGCCGCAATAACCGCAGTCAACAGAGATCCTGGAGAAGAAGCATCAATAAATGATCCTCACAATCATCTGAAGAACGTTGTCATGGATACGGCCACAAACATACTTGGCCCCAGCCGCAAAAAGAATCTGGACGGCTGATTTGACGATAAATGTAAGCTAGCTACGGAACGGAAGAATGCTGCATTCTCAAAGAACGGGGGCACGGGCGGAGACTTATCACGAACTCTGGCGAGCGGAGAAGCGACGTCACAGATGTAAAAAGGAGGCCTGGCAGAACCAACAGGTCTGTGAACTCGAAAAGTGTAGGGAGCAATCGCACCAGGCGCGGAAGTTTTACCAACAATTCAGCAGGATGAAGTCTTACGCACCTCGATACTCATCCTGCCGAGACAAAGAGGGAAATCTGACTTCCGACAGAATGGGCATATTGGAGCGATTGGTTGAGTACTTTGATGAACTACTGAACACCCAGAACATCGGCGAGTTGGAGGTCCCGCCAACTGAAGACGACGGACAAATGGCAGTATTTGTCACCAAGTATAGAAAAAACAGTCCGTGCAATTCATCGGTTAAAAAATCATAAGTCGCCAGGAGCCGATGGAATTACAGGCGAATTGGTTAAATATGGAGGAGACCAATTACACCAAGCGGTTCATCAACTTGTGCTCAAGGTTTGGGACAGCGAATCAATGCCTGACGATTGGCAAAGAGGCATTATCTGTCTCATACATAGAAAGGAAGATTTTTTTTTTTTGTGCGTACACGTCCGCCGCAGCTCCGCCGCCCGAACGGCGGAACTACAGCGGACGCGTGTGGGATTCACACCCACTAAAAACCACCCCCCGTCTCTCCAGCCCCAGCCCCGCGGGACCACCATTGAGGTATTACTTCGCGGGGTAGGTTTGCTCTATTCTCTACTCTCTCATCCTTCTCCTATTTGCAGCTTTCCTCCTTCTTTGTTTCTTCAGCAACTCCTCCTGCATTTGGATGATTGCGGAGCCAACCGCAAGCCACTTCTCCTCGGACTTCAGCATCTCAGTAACCAAGCTCTCCGGGGTCCCGCTTCTGCCCAGCACCTGGTTTAAGCTCCTTCTCTCCATCGCAAATTGTGGGCAGTGAAACATCACATGCTCTGGATCCTCCGGTATGCCATCGCATCTGGGACAGTTCGGAGAATCATCCAACCCAAACCGGTGCAGATACTGCCTGTAGCAACCACCGTGCCCTGTGAGGAACTGGGTAATGTGGTAGTTGGTCTCCCTATGTTTTCGCTCAAGCCACACCCTAATGTTGGAAATGAGCCTGTGCGTCCAGACTCGTCCCATCTGCGTTCCCAGAGATCAAGCGACTCTGACCTTGCCGCATTTCTACGCTGTGCATGCCCCTCCATATGTGTTGCATTGTACAGGACACTCATTTCTTTGGCTAGAATGTCAACCGGGATTATGCCTGCCACCACCAATACTGCCTCATCTGATGTGGTTCTAAAAGCACTGCAAACCCTCAAAGCCATCCGCCGCTAAACCGAGTTCACCTGCTTCCGTCTCCGTGAGTTTGCAAGCGCCTCTGCCCACACAGGCGACGAGTAGAGCAGGATGGAGCGCACCACTCCGGCTAGCACCAACCTCCGGCAATGTTTCGGCCCATCAATATTTGACAACATTTTTGCAAGTGTCGTGGTGGCACTGGCTGCCTCTTGGCATGCATACTCTAGGTGTTCCCTAAAACTCAATTTGGTGTCAATTATCACCCCCAGGTATTTGATAGAAGGCTTTGATACGACCGTATGTCCACCGACCTCCACTTTTACAGTGTTATTTTTCCTGCGTTTCGTTATTAAGACCGCTTCCGTTTTCGCGTCTGCCAAAGTCAGCCCGGCCTTTTCTAGCCAGGACTTTACCGCTCTCACTGTTTCTGTTGCGTAAACCTCCACATCTTCTGGGTGTTTTGCTGCAACAACCATAGCTAGGTCATCAGCAAAGCCGGCAATTGTAGTCCCTTCTGGGACGGGAAGAGCAAGCACCCCATTATACATGATATTCCACAAGAGGGGACCTAGTACCGATCCCTGTGGTACCCCGGCTGTGACAATGTACTCTTTGGGGCCCTCATCCGTCCCGTACCAGAGAGTTCTCTCTGACAGGTAGTTTTCCACCAAATTCGCTAAGTATCCGGGGACACCTATGTCAGCCAACGCCCGTTTAATTCTATTCCAGTTGGCCGAGTTGAATGCGTTTTTGACATCCAACGCCACCATGGCACAGCAGCCGCCAAAAATCACTGCACCTTTTGCCAGGTTTACCACCATGCGAATTGCGTCCACCGTAGAGTGGGCGCGTCGGAAACCAAACTGGCGTTCCGACAAACCATTGTTGGCTTCGACGATGGGCAGGAGTCTGTTGTAGACGACTCTCTCCATCATCTTCCCCATTGTATCCAACAGGCAGATAGGACGATAAGACGCTGGGTTTCCAGGTGGCTTGCCAGGCTCCGGAAGCAACACCAACTTTTGCTTTTTCCACTGGGCAGGGAATATTCTTTCTTTTAGGCACGCCTCAAAGGTGTTGGCGAAAAGGTCGGGCCTAGTCTTCACTGCCAGTTTCAAAGCTCGGTTGGGGATGCCATCCAAACCTGGGGCCTTGTTGTCACCGAACCTACCACATATTTCCCGCAGCTCCTCCACAGTTACAGGCGGTATTATGCCGTCATTTAGCTGGACCAAAATTTGCCTTCCCCTATTTTCGTGGTGAGGGAACAGAGTGGTAACAATCTGTTTCAGGAGGCGCGGACAGGTCACCTGGGGTGATTTCCGCAGCCTTTTCATAACCACTCTGTAAGCCTCGCCCCAAGGGTTTATGTCAGCATGGTCGCACAGCTGTTTGAAGCAGTTCTTTTTGCTCCTCCGAATGGCTTCCTTTAGGTGGCCATGCAATTGCTTGTGTGCCTCCTCTCGACCGTAGCCACCGGGTTTTCCCCTGAGCCTCTGGCAAAGCCTCCTTGCCCGAAAACATGCGGCTCGCAAACTTGCGATTTCGTTGTTCCACCAGTAGTTGGGTTGCCTACTGGGGAGCAATCGTCTTCTGGGCATAGTAGCATCGCATGCTTCCGTCACCCATCGAGTGATTTGGGTGGCTTTCTCTCCAGCCGTACCATTCAGGGATATGTCGGATTTGAGCACTGCGGAAAACGTGTCCCCCTCGAAAGCTTTCACTGTCCAGCCAAGCATACCACCCGGCATTCTGCGAAAACTCTTTTTCGAGCTCGATCCGCCCTTGATCTCTATGCAGATAAAAAGGAAGATATCACACAGTGCAGCAATTATAGAGGTATCACGTTGATGAGTACCATCTATAAGGTATTCTCCGCTATCTTGCTAAACCGAATAGCCCCATACGCCCAGGATATCATTGGTCCACACTAATCAGCAACAGATCAGACTTTCTCTCTGCGGCAAGCGATGGAAAAACTGTTGGAATATGGACATCAGTTGCATCATCTATTCATCGACTTTAAGGCCGCCTATGATAGCATAGCCGAAGTAAAAGTGTACACGGCCATGAGAGAACTGGGTATCCAGACGAAATTGATAAGACTGGCTAGGCTGACCCTGACCAATGTGCGAGGCCAGATAAAAACACCAGGATCACTCTCAGGACCATTCGACATCAACAACGGTCTACGACAAGGGGATACCCTATCATGCATCGTCTTTAACCTGGCCCTCGAGAAAGCGATCTGTGATGCTGAAGTCCACCCAACTACTGGCCTATGCTGACGAAATCGACCCGAGACATACAAACTGCCTTCATCCAGATCGAGCAGGCGGTGATTGGCGCAAGATCTTGGGCTGCACATCAATGAAGGCAAGACAAAGTATATGATGGCAGCGTTAGCACCAAAAACCCACCAACCAACCAACAAAATCTAACCACACTGGTCAAACGGGAAGAATAAAGATATGAGACTACAACTTTGAGACCGTTGATAATTTCTCCTATCTAGGGTCGAGAATCACAAGCGATAACAGCTACGATGATGAAATCCGTGCACGGTTGTTGTCAGCCAACAGAGCCTATTTCAGCTTACAAAAACTGTTCCGGTCGAGACGTCTCACCGTAGGGTCAAAACTCTTACTGTAAAAGACAATGATCATGCCAGTCCTCATGTATTCCTCGGAAACTTGGGTTCTTAGCAAGAAAAATTGCGAATTCTTGGCCGCGTTCGAGAGAAGAATCCTCCGAAGAATTTTTGGCCCTCTCATAAGGATGGACGATTCCGTAGCCTACAAAACGACGAAATCTATGGGTGATACTATGGCCTTAAATTGTGGATAAAATCCGGCCCACTTAATCCCCATGGATGAGGATGATCCAGCCCGAAAAGTGTATATGGGCAATATCCACGGTAGAAAAAGAAGACGAGGGAGACCCTGCCGAAGATGGAGCGATGGCGTAGGTCAGGACGCCAGACAGGTTTTAGGGATATCGAATTGGTGGACCTCGTCGCAAAACCGGGATGTCTGGAATTCCTTATTAAGGCAGGCCTATACCGGATGATGAGTGACCTGCCCAGAACTCGGCTCAATGCTGCTTCACCTATTAGCGCAATCTGGATGAAGTTGCATGCAAACAACTGGTGTTCTTTATGATCGACTTATCAACGAATGTCTCAAATCTAAAATTTACCGCAATGTTGTCCGTCCTAGTGCTCTCTATGGTTCTGCGTGTTGGCGGACTATAAAAGATAATGAACGGCGAAATCATCCATTGTTAATTCCTAAAAATGGTAAAAAATTTATTTCGTTCTATTTCTATTTCGTTGGCTATCAAAACAACTTTCTCAAATTAGATTTTTTTCGCCACTATCCAATAAACAATGTTTTGTTCTTTCCAAACTACAATTAGCTAAAGGCACAAGATAGCAACGACCAGAAGCCCCACAAAAAGTGAATTCCGGCTTTACTATTTCAGAGAAAGATAAAATAACTATTACACTCATGCCTAACCAACTATCACACTTTTTTCCTGGGTGTAATTACGATTTAACGGTTCTTCAAGTTAATGATCCGAAATTAATGAACTCACCTTTGTTTACAATAAAGTGGGTTTTTTCTTGAGGCAACCCAGTGATCGCCACTGGAGCCAAATTTGCTTTGTCATTTCATTTTATTAGAAAGAAACATCGAATATTGGCCATAAAAATTCAAAAAAAATTATTGGCAGTTTTTTCAGTTCTGTTGGCTTTAGGTAGAGATGGAGGTTGTTATATCATTTCAATAGATCGTAGATGGATGATGTGATAACCAAATCACGAGTTTATGGACGCTGAAAAGCTAAAGCGTAAACTAATATCAAACTACAAAGGGATTTCCTCCTTCTTCATCGTTTTGTCCTCCAACCATTGTCCGTCAACTGCATTTTAGGTTGCTATTTGATTCCTTCATATATCAATCAAGTTTATAGTAGCATTTCAAGTATCTTTTTATCAGATATTTCTTTATTCAGGCTCGTCTTAGTTTAGAAATGCTAATTTGGCTCATTTTGAATGAATATGATAAGTTTCCTGGAACTGACTTTAAATTCTATATAAAAAAGTGTTTCTAGAATCATCATTTCTGCATTAACTTTAAAACAGTTTTTATGACTTTTGTAAAGCCAAATACGTTGCATATCCCCTTCATTAAATTGACCCCGAATTTCAACTCTAAAATCTGGTTATATTGAGAAATTTTAGCAGAATCAACTATCTTAACGTTTGTGTATTTTATGCAGTTGAAGATAGATACTCTACCATAAAATCTACAAATTAGGAGGGACTTATTTGTTTTTGATAAGACAAATCATAAAAAATATCCAGATATAATTTTGGTAAGTGGTTTTGAGTAAATACAATATTTTTGTTAATTACACAGTTGAATTATTGTTATTATCTCTTTAATTAGTTTTTATATTGAAGAATACACACAAAAAAAGCTGTAAAATTTATAAAAGAAAGTGCTGCTGACTAAAATGATTGATTGATGATAGAGAGTGGCAATTTGACGTGAAAGTGGCAACTTTGACCTACTATAACTTTGTTAACACTAGAAGGATTCCCGCCAAACTTTTCAGTATAATGTTAAAACCTATATTACCGCAAAATTTTACAGGTCTAGGATGAACTCCAGGGTAGTTCGCATTAGATTTTTAAAATAAAATAATATATTTTTATAAATTTGTTTGACCAGATTTCCGTATGGAAGGTATTTTGAGGCCAAGATACCATTTGCATGGACCACCATGATTTTTTTTTTCAGGTTTTCCGAGTCGGTAGTCCTTGAAGTAATTGGCCTTTTTGGGACCCCCATTCGGAACCAATGTGCTAACTAATACCTGCTAATCGAGATTTTTCATTTGATATCCCACATGATTATATTTGGTAAAAAAAATGTGAATCCCTCTTTTACGTATTGCGGGCCCTCCTCTGAACTTCAACATGAAACAATGTAATTTACCGCAAATGTGGAGGCTCAGAGTTCCAACCTTTCAACAAATTTCGCGTCAATAGATGTAACTAACACTATGATCCTAAGGTCGTCTGACCCAATGTGGCCTGGAACTCAGACTGTCCACACCTTATTGAGCGAATTGAGCGCCTATTAAGGCATTCCCATATCAGTTTGGAATTCATCTGGTAGGACATAAGCGCCTTAATAGTTGCTTGGTTGTCGGTGAGAAAAGCAATGCTCTGGCCCTTATAGTTCCTTTCGAGATTGAAGGAGGCACGTCTATCTATGGCGTCTATTTCCTTGTGAACTATCCTGGTATGCTTACTCATTGTTTCAAAGTAGATTTTCTTTGGACCAATGACTCCGGCGCCTGTTACCTTTGTCATAAGGGATCGGTCAGTGTACTAGATAATTAGTTGTTGGTTTTTTATTTCCTTTGTTCCTTCCTTCTTTTCTTTTTTGCTTCTGAAGAGTCGTTTTCTTGTTTTCTTTTTTTCTTCGGTTAGTGAATTATTTTGTTTAGTAAGGGGTTGGCAATGAATTCTATTAACCAACATTTTTTATCTTAAGAATCTTTCTTCCCCACTCCTTTTGGGGAAGGGCGCCTCATTGATATCTGAGGCAGTGGAAACAACGATAGAGAACGCAATCCGCCGCGAATCTTCCCTCTCAAGTTACTTAACTCGGAGTACTAGTTTTCTGGTTCAACGGACAAGGCGACAGTCTTTTGTCTTTCCCCACTCAACTTAGCGTGCGATTTCCCCATTTAGAGTTATAGGTTCTATTGGGATCCCAACGAATTAACGGCACATGTAAACTTTGTAAACGACGTGAGAGGTACTGAAGTTTTCAAAAGAACCCCTACCCGTGGCGTGGCGAGTACAGCGATGTGCAATAGCGTGTAAACGGGACACTTGAATGAAGTTGCACTTAGGTGTTGGCCGACCTGCATGATCAACTTCGCCACTTCTCTGTTGACCATGATTAATCCCAATGATCGTTGTGATTATCCCTAACTTCGCAGATCATTGCACATCCACAGGTGTCACTTAGTGCATTGTTTTTGACTTCCATATATTGATCTATCGTTGAACGATCTTAACAGAACTATCATCAACCACAGACTACTTAAACCGTATGTGGACTACCACTGCATCCAGGGTCAAAAAGATATCACTCTTGTGAAATTCAGCTGAACCTTGCCATGTTTTCTCATTGGTATACTCCAAGTAGTTCTTGAAATTCATCTTCATGTTGAGTATGATTTTCTGAGCATATAAGATAGTAGGGAACCAGAAGGATTTTCTGCGAGAGGGTCTTTCGGGCCAAAGCGTGATTTCAGAGATAAAACAAGTAAGTAATCAAGAATGAGTGGTGTCACTAAATATTTGGTAACACGATAGGAGATGATGTGGTTAGCATTGCCTTGATTTGACTCAAGTATTCGTTTATAGCTGGATGGTTGGTGAGTTGGTTAGTCCAAGGAAAAGGTAATTTGAAACAATGTGCATACCAGCATTTTTCAGACAAAAAACTCAGTGTGCAGGCACATATAAATCCATGGTGAAAATCTTATAGAGTTATAATGAAGGGATTCAAAGATCACGCATCTCTATGAATCACATATCCCTATTATCTCATGACGAATATTTATGCGTTATTGTTTCAGAAGAGCAGATACGGTGGTCATAGTAACCGTAGTAATGGGAATACTGAGGTACTTTAAAATCGTACCAAGATGGGTGACACCGAGTGCTGGCCTCGTCGGTATATATGAGATTGCCCTTCACCCCTTGGTGGGGTATAGCGCGTCAACCACACTTACGTGCCATCGCTTACGATTACATAAAATGCCCTTCAACTCCCCCCACCACTTTACGAAACGCTCGCGTTCTGCGCTCCAGTGCCCTTAGGGCGACCCACTCGCCGGCCATCGTGGGAGAGTGCATTCTACTGTATGCCGTAGCCTGCAATGCAATTGTCGCTTCTCCCTCCTCCTCCTGTGTGAACTATCCACTGCCAGTCCAATTCTACTTACCTCTACTTGTCTTTCCAAATCTTAAGACATTTGGCCAAGGTGTATGACCCGGTGAGAGAGCAAACAGAAGTCATCAGCGTAGTCGAGGTGTTTGAAGAAAGATATCATTGTCCATTAAATTCCTCCACGACCTCCGGACAAGGCAGCATGAAGAACGCGACCGATAGCATGAAAAAATAATATCGATGACAGGATGGCGAACTCCGCTTTGGACCTGAAAATCTTCTGAGATTTTACCTCGGTGCAGCACGTGGCATTTTGCGTCATCGTGTGTCGCTCTGATAATAGCTATTAGTTTCTCCAGGATGTCCCTCCTACGTAGAGCACACTCCCTGTTCACGCTATCGAAAGCTTTCTCAAAATCGATGAAGACAAGGACAATGAAGATCTAAATTCCGCGCACTATTCCAAAATGATCCGTAGGGTGTTGATGTTTTCAATGAAGAAGGGAACAAGTTGTTCCCGAAAAATCGATTTATGTGGAATAAAAATTATTTCTAGTGACGGAGACGATGTCGAGTTTTCGTTTCTAAAAATTTGTTGCTAGAAATACCGCGAGTACGCATTGGTTGTGATCATCCCCTTCTACTACTAGGACAGATCTCGGATTTCTGAAATTTCCTTACGAGTGGAAGCAGTAAATCTGCAATAGCTGCAGGTGTAGCGATAAATAACTCGGCAGGAAGACCGTCAAGCCCAGCGGGTTTACTCCGTTTGAGTGCATTGATGACTAAGATGATTTCTCTTCTGCTTGGTGGAACAGTCCATATCCGCATGTTACGGTCACTAGCCATTTCATCCACAAGAGGAAGAACTTCACCAGATGTAACACGATTAAGAACCATGGTGAAGTGTTCTTTCCACCTCTTCAGTTCTTCATCACCAGTGACCAGTGAGATTTGAACCGCGATCTTCTGCTACGGCAGCCCAGCGCTCTAACCACTTGAGCCATCCGGACACATGCTCGAGCAAAGCTTTGTCAAATCCCACTTTGGCATTCAGATCGTCCATCACCATCACAATGTCAGCCTTAGAAACCTTCCCTTGAACCGCATTTTGTTGCTCGTTGAAAGCATCTTTCTCCACTACATCGGAAGCTTCTGTTGGTGCGTAGCATTGTACAATTGTGATGCTCCTTAATCTGGACGAAAAACTTGCAGTTAGTAATCTGTCAAAAATCGGCTCCCAGGCCAAGACAATGTGCCTTGCGGTAGCCGTTAGAAGCAACTCGACACCATTTAGCTTTCCAGAGTTCAAAAGTGCATTGCCGCAAGAAGGAGAGGAGTACTCTCCAGAGTCCCACCATCTTACTACGCTTGGGCCCAGAATGTCCAGTTTATATCATTGGGATTCCGGCTCAAGCTGGAGAAAACGAACATTCTGAAGATCCTCTACAGTTTTCGAGGAGTGCGCGTAGATTCAAGAAACCAATCATAGTCCGTTTTCGATAGCCAGAGGTTGTTATCGTGAGGTCAGTCTCTATCCGAAGCCTTGTTGATGTTTCGCTAGCAATAAATTTTCAAAATTTGTAGGTTGCTAGCCTACAAGCTTCTATCTCTTTTATTCGCCTCTTACGACAAGCAGGGAAGGCTTTGAGTGTATTCTTAAGTTCCAACTCACAGGGCTCGTCGGTGTACTAAAAAGAAAAATCAACCAGACTCTAGGTTTGATATATTTGTGGAGTTATTCTAGGTCTAGTCTGGTGCATATAACCTTCCCTGCGTAAAGCAAGTACCAGGAGTTAGTGGTGGTGCTTGAAGGTGGTAAACATCTTGCTGAAGGAGGAACATAACTAAAGTGAAAGTCGGCCAAGGTACAGTAATGGTGGCCTTATTAAACTTCAAGACGCATTTAGAATATGGTAATCAAAAGACGGAAACTGCCGCCATGACGCTTGCAAAAATATTGCCAACTGTCGATAAGATAAAACATAGCCATAGGAGGTTGCTAATACTTGAAATTGCATTTGTTTGTTAGTTTAGTTTACTGGGGGGAGCCGCAGCTCCGAGCTCTCAGGCCATTGTTAGCCCCAATGTACTATCCCCGTAAATCGCTTATTCAATAGGTTCCCGCCTACGGCGTTTGCAGACTTTAGCGAATCTGAGAACATTCTCCAGAGGCAGAGAGTGTGCAGATCCTTCATGGAAGAGAACCTTGCCAAGGTGTCTTTGTCTGAGATCTAAGGAGGCTGGGCAGCTGCATAAAAAGTGCAGGGCCGTCTCCTTCTCCTCCTCACATTGACTGCATATAGCCGAAGCCACCACCCCAATCTTTTCCATATGGTAGTTTAAGGAAAAGTGTCCCGTTAAAAGCCCTACTAGAGTTTTCATGTTTCACCTCTTAAGAGACAACAAAAATGCCGCTCTAGTGACCTCAGGTTCTTTCATAAGGATTTTCGTCTGCCGGCAGAAGTTCAAATTACTCCACTCGGTTGCGCGAATCCTCGCAATTTAGGATAGCTTCAAGTGCCGCAGTAAGCGTAGTACTCATTGCTTCAGTAATACTTAGGCAACCAAGCGTCTTAATCTGTGTAAACAGCTTCCTGTTGTTAGCAAAGTTCAGTCTCCGCCACCAGATGATGCATGCATACATCAAAATCCGTTTTGGTGAAAGTCCCCAGGTCTTACCTATTGTATTCCTACAGCACCAGAACAATCTGCAGGATTTCTGATATTGCTCCTGGACATGGTGTTCCCATGGTAACTTGGAGTCGAAATGTACTCCTAAGTACTTGACTGTTTGTGCCAGCTGGATTTACGCCCCTGCTAAGGTAGCTAGCGTATAGCTGCCTCACCTGATGTTCCTAGTGAACATAACTAGTCCAGTTTTCCTAGTGTACACCGTGAGTCCATTGCGGAGGCACCAACTGTGGATTTCATGCAAACTTGCCGATAATTATTACGCCTAGGTCGTCCGCAAATGCTTGCTTTTTGTCCTCCAGGAGCCACAGCAGGAGAGAGAACCCCTCTCTGTGGGCGGCCCCTACTACATCCTGCTTGGACCAATATGTGGATTTTTTTCCTTTCTTGCATGTGTAGGATCCAACTGATTAGCAGCGGTTCGATTCCATGCACCACAAATTGCCGCGAATGAGACGTAATTGAAATTCCGCCTAAGGCGGCCATCGACTTCTCAATTCTTGCCGTGAGTTCATGGAGTGCTGCCTCCGTGGATTTGTTTGTCTGATAGGAGTGTTGCTTATGGTAAAGTGGCCACTTAGGAATGTGTGTATCCCTTATGAACTGATCTACTAGTCTTTCTAATCCTTTTAGTAGAGAGGACGTTAGAATGATCGGTCGGAAGCTTTTTCCGGCAGTGTAGGTGCGTTTCCCTGGTTTGGGAATAAATATTACCTTCACATCACGCCAGTTAATTGGTATATAAGCGTATGCTAGGCATGCACGATATATATTCCGAATATGCAGACCCAGGGCATCCATTCCTTCTATTACTAACGCAGGAATGATTCCATCCGGACCTGCAAACTTGTATCTATGTAACGAGCCCATTTACTCGCTCCAGTGATACTACTTGCATGCCAGCTTCCAGTCCCTTGATTGAGGACTGTATGCACCTGTCGGCCCCGAGATGAGATTTTGGATGCTGCGTGGGAAGTACACTTCAACCATATAGTTTGCGGTTCTTCATCGCTTTCTGTGTACTTCCCGTTCTGTAAACGTAAATAACTCAGCTTCTGACTACGTCCTTTAACAAGAATCCGCTTCAGATTTGAGGTTGCCTCAAGAGAGTTAGTCTCTTCGCAAAAGTGTCTCCATGATGATCTTTTAGCCGATCTTTAACTCTTCTTTAGACCCTTCAGTACCTCTTTATAGCGATTACAGCTAACGGCTGAATCACACTTCAGAGCATGATTGAGGAGCATCCTTGTCGTTCTCCTCTGTTTTGCCAAATCCGAGTTCCACCATGGTGTTTTACCCTTCATTGGCATCCTGAGTGCTTTCTTCGAAAGCTTCTCTCATGCTAGTTCTGATCATCTGGGTTGTCTTCGCAATTCCAGCAATGGATTTCATGCGCCTCTTAGGCATCGTTACTCGGACGCTCAATTCTATTTTATACGTCGCGCAATCTGTCTTTCGCGGATTTGGAAATGGAGTGGGTGGAGGTGGATCCATGCCCAATACGAAATCGATGAGTCTGTGATCTGAGAGTGTGATATCGTTTGATACTCTCCACTCTCCGACCAGAGCCGCAATGTCAGGGGATGCCACCGTGATGTCGATAATCTCTCGCCCGACCACGTTGATGAAAGTGGGTTCATTACCCAAATTAAGGATATGCAAATCGGCTCCTACTAGATACTCCAGCAGTTTCAATCCTCTTGCATTGATGTTGGAACTTCCCTAGCATATGTGGTGAACGTTGACATCACATTCTGCTATTACCCCCATGCCTCTACTTTTGGCATGTTGGATAGCTCTGATGAATGTACTATTGGGAACGTCTTCTGCGCTATAGAGGAAATATGCAGAACACCATAGTGTCTGCTTATCTCCCTGTTGAATTTTTATGGTTAGTTTAGCCGATAGGTTGTTAACAAAGTTAGCTTGGAAATCTTTTGAGACTACCATTCGGGAGGGGTCGATCATGTTGGAAGTTTAGGCTCCTGGCTACCCCACCAGCAACCCATGGTTCTTGTATGAGTATATAAAAGTCTTGCAGCTATTGATCCGGCGATTGATAAGTCCTGCAAATTTATTTGGGAAATGTGACACCTCATGCATGTTTCAGATGAAGATGCCGAGGGCTGAACGTCCTCTTCAATGGTTTTAGGAGCCGATACTTATAACGTGATGGTCCCTAGCCCGTAGTAGAGCCGTTGATATTATTATTTTATTACTCTGTTAAGGGAAAGTCGCACCACGTCCTTAAAGAACTATTATGCCCCTTTTACTGGTTATAGTGTACCTATTTATCATAGTATCTCAAGCAGGTCTATAACCGTTAGGAACTTTAGTTTCAGCTTTGCATCTGGTTAAAAAAACAAAAAAATGACTGACGGTTTCGTCCAGGGCAGAGGCAACTCATCAGACGCTGCCTCACCTCTGCCCTGGGAGCAGCGTGACCGAAACCGTCAGTCATTTTTTGTTTTTTTTTAATTTGCAATGCTTGGGGTGCTATGCTCCAAACTAGGGATCCATGGACTATAAAACGTGGGAGTAAATTGCTCCTCAAAGAGTCTGGTCCACCATCATGCGGATGTGGACTTAGGATCCCGCATATCCTAAACAACTGCATCTGGTGTTACGTGCTCTCCTAGATACCTCGGCCTACTTTGCACAAGTGCCGGACACTGTTCCAGAACGTGTATAGAGGTTTCGTCATACTCCTCACAAAACCTGCAGACAGTGTCCCTAGCTTCTCTAGGTGATAGTTCAGCCGACAGTGACCAGTGAGAATTCCCACTATGATTCGGAGGTTCTTTTTGGTGGGGTTTAAGCAATCCTTTGTGCGTATGGGTTCGTATCCCCCAATAAGCACCACTGCTCCATCCCTGGTAGGCCCGCCCATTATAGCTCCCTCAACCGTTCCTCTTCATTTTTTAGATTCATAGCCATGAAACCTTTTCCGATTCCACAGAAGGGTTCTGGCCCGTAAAAAGGCATCCCTGCTCCCTTCTTGGCTAGTTCGTCCGCTGCCTCGTTGCCTTCCAACCCAGCATGGCCTGGAACCCAGAGTATCCAGACCTTGTTGGATGAGTCGAATGTATTCAGTCTCTCAAGGCATTCCCGGTTTAGAGTTCACCTGGTTGGACCTAAGTGCCTTGATCGCTACTTGGCTATCGGTGAGAATGTTCTGCTCCTTGTAGTTCCTTTTAGATTAACGGAGGCACATTTGTCTATGGCGTATATTTCCGCCTGGGATATGTTAATGTACTTGTCCATTGGCTCAAAGTACATTTTCCTTGGATCAATGACACCGGCACCCGCTCCCTCTGCTGTGAGGGATCCGTCAGTGTACCAAGAAATCAGTTGCTGATTTTAAGCCGTATGTCGCAGCCACGCTCTCTCAGTTTGCCTTGTTACTCCAACGTGTTTCAAACTTCTTATCTAAGTGAAACCTCGTTGTCATGTTATCCCTTGGTATCAGTAATTCGGGATACCGCCTAGAAAGAATATCAATCTTCCTTCAATTTAGGCAGCTCCCCGCCTCACTCATACTACCGGCCATCCTGAATATTGATCTCCTTGCCTGCAGCTGTATGTGCAGATAGAGAGGGGTTAATCCCAGAAGGACTTCCAGAGATGCCGTTGGGCATGTCCTTATTGCCCCACTGATACACGCAAGCCAGTCTTTGGAGTTTGTATAATTTCCTGGCTTATGTGCTGAGTTGGGTTCTTTCTGCCCAGATTACCGCTCCATAGATAATTATTGGCCTTACTATTGCAGTATATATCCAAAGTAGTATCTTCGGGCTGCAACCCTTTTTTTTCTGCTATGGATCTGCAAGTCATCAGAGCCCTCGTGGCTTTCCGACATGTGTCTTCCAGAGTAATTCTTGGTCTAGCGTAATTCCCAAATATTTCACCTCTGATTCTCGTTTCACTTCCATATCATGTAATGTTATGGCTCACAGGTGATCAAGCTTACGTCTCCTAGTGAATGGTACTATGGTGGTTTTGGCTGGGTTGATCCGCAGTCCCATCTTCCTACACCAGGCACTAGTGTCCACCTTAGTCCAGTTTGGATTCTATCATATAGGGTATCTTCATATTTGCCCCTACAGATTAATACAATGTCGTCCGCGTAACCTTGGACTTGTATTCCAGTATTTGTTAACACGTCCAGGAGTTCATCCGTCCACATCAGTGGCGATAGTACCCCACCCTGTGGACAGCCTTGAGTGGTGTTCATGACAATAGAATTTGTCAAAGAGTAAGGATCATCCAAGCACCGCTGCCGCTTTGATTTCTCCTTAGCCGCAGGTGCCCCGAACGATCCTTTCTCCTCAACCTTGGCACAGCCCTTGGGTTGTGCTTTGCTCGGCGGTTTGCTGTCCGTGGACAGGTGCTTACCCATGGACAAGACTTTAACCTGAGCAGGTGGCGCCGATGGAAGTCTGGGGTCAGGAGTGCTGATAGCAGCGGCCTGCTTCGGCTCATCTGTTAAGGACTGGGTCCCAATTAAATTGGTTCCCACTTGAGCAAATGGAGAATCTGAGTCTCGACTCAGGTTCTCCATCGATGAGCTTAGGGTTGCCCCTTCGCTGGAGGTTGGGTCGTCACACTCGAGGTTTAATTGTATTTGTTTAATAGGTTTTGGTTTTGTTTTGTCTTTTCATAATTGGCTGCCATGGCCTCAGTTTTATCGGGGAAAGTAGGTCGATCTCGGCAGAGCCCCTTTTTACCGAGACAAGGCTAGTTGAAACTGCGGGTCGCCCGGTACCCAGAGTTCTTGTACTTCTAATCGTCTTATCCTTCCAAAGTTTTTCAGCGCCAGTATCCGATGCGATAATGTACTAGCAGACATGACTGGGTTTCCTCATCGACATATTCACATTGGAAACGAGTGCAGAAAGCGTATAAGAACTTAATCATACAACCACCGGTTCGGCAGCTAGTAATTACTTCCTGGGAAAGCTAGGGATAACTTCGGACGCTGTCTGTAGATTCGGTGGGGTAGGGCGATGATACCTCCATATATGTTCTGAGACAATACCCGACACTTGTGTAAAGTAGGGAGGGTGCTTAATACCAGATGCTGAAATACCTAGAAGTAGGAAGCATCTCGAAATTCCTGTCATTCATTGTAAAGCCAACGATTATCTACCATCCAAAAAGGGACACTCCATATTCAAATGAAAATTCCAATTCCAAGCGAACCAGCAAACCTGGGATCCATTCTTTTCAGATCATACCGACAAATAAGATGAACATGTCTCGAAAGGCTCTTTCTAAAACCCTTAGACCCATTCTTCTTTACACATTGGCATTACGACTTACCACACTCTGTCCCATATCTTTTTTTGACGAAATGATGTTTTGTCTACACAAGGTCTAAATATTGCGTGCAGATGATATATGATCCATAAAACTGAACACGGCGTTATGAATGACCTCTCAGTTGTATTCTCTAGAATATCCTTAAGATTCCAACCTTCGGCCTCAGGAAATTCGAATGAGGTGTTGTTAGGAATGTGGCGGAGTAGGATATTCTGCCCACTACTATCCAGATATTTCTTGTTCTACCCATTATTTGTCCCTTGCCTCTATTATTTAACTTAAAATTTTCAAATGTGGTGATAAGATTGATGTGATATTTCCTCAAGAAGTGAGGAGGCTAGAAACAGCTATGCATTCATCTTCTAAATTTAGTTTGAACTTTCCTAAAAAAAAATCGAAACAAACTTTCAAATTTGCGATACTTCCACTCTTTTAGATACACATATCTAATAACCATGACCTAGCCAATTTCCATTAGTATCTGATTAGTGCTCAAAATCCGGACGAAAAACCTCTTTTTATTATACCATTTCCGAGCACCGCATTCTTGTAAGATGATGGCACGAGTGATTTCTTCTCCGCAACAAGAAGAAGAAAACTTCAGATAGTTAGATGCCTTTCGAATTTGTCATAATTTCGGATTAATCTATTGAAAGCGATTCCAACACTCCCTGGAATGACCTTAAGATTGAATTCTTCAATTTTCGGTTAATTTGTTGAATCATCATATTTTGATCGCTTCATCTGGTCTGGCACTAATCGTTCTTAGCTCCAGAACTCCAGTAGTAAAGACGTCAACGTTTATCGTAAATTTTATCCCTAGACCAGATGAAACCATATTGTCGGCCTTTCAGATAAAGATTCTTGCAACGAGATGATGATGACTTTCTATCCGCAGCGACAGACACCAAGAGAAAGATTTGAAATTGCTTCTGTGGTTTCGATACGGTGGGTCTGCAAATGGGAATCTGGATCTGAATGGAAGGACCGTGTTGCATCGGATGACATCATATTGCAAGAGATATTAAAAGGAAATCTCATTTAGTTGTCATTTTCTGGTTGCGTGAATTCTGCAAGTGGATGTGGATGCGTTTTTTTTATTCCTTTCTGAATTGAAATGACGCGAATGATACACTGCCATTTCGTTGCTTTGAAAACAACTATGGCTTTCGGGGTGATATTATTGCTTCTCAGTGGAACTTGCAATGAGTTGGGAGGTGGAATAATGCCACAGAATGGCATTTTCCACAGGACACTTCCCAGATTTAGTATTGGAAGCACTACTAAAAAAATTCCAAACACTCCTAGACAATGGAAAATAGGAGACGAAAGAGAGAGAAGCCTCATGATTCCAATGAACCTCTAGTTTGAGGGTTGAACTAGAAAAGAGTCTAGAGTTAGGTCAAAGGGGCAAATTGCAGAAACTTCGTGTTGTATTATTAACTTTATTTATAGAAGCTACTTCGGAGCCTAAGCCTCATATAGTGACAGCCTCTTGATTTTTTTCAAATTTTTAGGTTGGGCAGTTTCTGAGAATGGGCCCCTTAAATAAATGATCACTCCCGCATGCCCAAACTAGAGACCTTTCATTTGGTACTTCACATGACTATATTTGATGAAAAAAAACTTTGTGCATGTATAGGGAGCGCGTAACTCTAACTACTGGTGGAACGCTGAAATAGCGAAGTGTCGTACGGAATGCTTGAAGGCCAGAAGGCGGAGTCAACGCCGAAGAAACATGTCAGAGTATGAACCACGGTACCTCGAATATAAACAGGCACGCAAAAGTTGCGGTGGGCCATCACGAAAAGTAAAAATTATTGCTTCAAGCGACTCTTTAATGAGAGACAGACTTCAATCCATAGGGAGGAGCGTACTAGTCTGTTGTGTCTGCAATAAAAGGCAAAAGTCCCCTCCTATTATGTGCCCTAGATTATTGTGGGAGATAGTTTCGACACTGTTTCCCCAACGTCAGGAAACAATTTTCTGAATGATACCAATGAGCGTCGAAGAGATCTCTTCAGTAACCTTGGACGCAGTAAAAAGGGTTCCGGATACCGCAGCCCTGGTATTGATCGACTCCCTAAATGGACGCTAAAACACAATGAAGTATTTACACACTGCCTAAAAGAAGAGTCCTTCCCCGCAGAGTGGCAAATACAAAAGTTTGTATTGATCCCGAAGACAGGTAAGCCGATAGGTGAACCAACATCCTATAGACCTATCTGTCTTCTGAATATGATAGGCAAGGTCCTCGAGCGGGTAATCTATAACCGGCTATATCTATTAATTGATAGTGGCGGCTATTTCTCGAATAGGCAGTTTGGCTTCCGGAAGGCTCGGTCAGCGGTTGAGTTAGCCAGGAAAGCCCACGACGAAGGGTAATTTTGCGCACTGGTGACTCTTGACATCAAGAATGCGCTCAATTCTGCCAGATGGAACCATATAATCGAAGCGCTCATTGCCGCACAAACACCAAAATACATATTAAATATAATCTTCGATTAGCTCCGACAGCGGAAGCTACTTTATGATACGGACGAAGGGTCGAAAATGATGAAGGCCTTCTTCTATGGAACTTGATGTATAATGGCGTTTTACGGCTTCCAGGAGCTAAACAAGCCGTTGTCGTCGGATTCGCAGATGACGTTGGAGTGGTCATAACATCAGCTTACCCGACGAAGTACAGTTATATCCGAACGAGACTATACGGACGATGAAGTCTTGGCTTAAAGACCACGAGCTGGAGCTTGCCGAACATAAAACGGAATTTGTGCTCTTTACAAAGTGGCGAAAAAAAACTGTTAAAATCTGCATCGGGGCGCATGTTGGTAGCTCTCAGCCATCGCGGAAATACCTGGGAGTAATATTCGACTCGAAGTTTAGCTTTAAACCCCACTTATGGCTTGCTGGGCAGAAAACGGCGACTATCAGCTCAACACTGGCAAGGATGCTTCCAAATGAAGGCGGCCGATGCACAGCCAACGATTACTCTTATCGGGAGTCGTCAGCTCTGTACTTCTATACGCGGCACCAGTGTGGGCATCGGCGATAAAAATCGGAGAAAATCGCAGACAACTTTAAGCTGCACATCGGTTAAGCGCTCTCCGAACATGTTGCGCCTAGCGAACAACACCTTATGAGGCGACATGCGTGATTGCGGGGATGATCCCGGTAGATATGTGGTGCAGCAGGGTTAACAACATTCGAAATTTATTTATTATCTCAAGCAGGGTCTGCCTCGTCTTCTTTTTCTACCATAGATATTACCCTTATAGACTATCCGGGCTGGATCATCCTCATCCATACGGATTAGGTGACCCGCCCACCGTAACCTATTGAGCCGGATTTTATCCACAACCGGACGATCATAGTATCGCTCATAGATTTCGTCATTGTGTAGGCTACGGAATCGTCCATCCTCATGTAGAGGGCCAAAAATTCTTCGGAGGATTCTTCTCTCGAACGCGGCCAAGAGTTCGGAATTTTTCTTGCTAAGAACCCAAGTTTCCGAGGAATACATGAGGACTGGCAAGATCATAGTCTTATACAGTAAGAGCTTTGACCCTATGGTGAGTATGGTGAGACGTTTCGAGCGGAACAGTCTTTATAAGCTAAAATAGGCTGTGTTGGCTGCTCGTGCGCGGATTTTATCATTGTAGCTGTTATCGGTTGTGATTTTCGACCCTAGATGGGAGAAATTATCAATGGTCTCAAAGTTGTAGTCTCCTATCTTTATTCTTCCCTTTTGACCAGTGCGGTTTGAAGTTGTTAGTTGGTTGGTTTCCGGTGCTGACGTTGCCACCATATACTTTGTCTTCCCTTCATTGATGTGCAGCCTAAGATCTCGCGTCCATTGCCGTCTGCTCGATCTGGATGAAGGCAGTTTGTACGTCTCGGGTTGTTCCTCCCATGATGTCGATATCGTCAGCATAGGCCAGTAGTTGGATGGACTTAAAGAGGATTGTACCCCTTATATTTACCTCAGCATCACGAATCCCTTTCTCGAGGGCCAGGTTAAAAAGGACGCATGATCTGGCATCCCCTTGTCGTAGACCGTTGTTAATGTCGAGTGGTCTTGAGAGTGATCCTGCTGCTTTTATCTGGCCTCGCACATTGGTCAGGGTCAGCCTAGTCAGTCTTATTAATTTCGTCGGGATACCGAATTCTACCATGGCCATCTACAGTTTTACCCTGGCTATGCTATCATAGAAAAGATGGTGCAAATGATGTCCATATTCCAACAGTTTTTCCATCGCTTACTGCAGAGAGAAAATCTGATCTGTTGCTAATTTGTCTGGAGTGAAGCCTCTTTGGTATGGGTCAATGATGTTCTGGCGTATGGGGCTATCCGGCCTAGCAAGATAGCGGAGAATATCTTATAGATGGTACTCAGCAACGTGATACCTCTATAATTGCTGCACTGTGTGATATCTCCCTTCTTATGTATGAGACAAATAATGCCTCGTTGCCAGTCGTCGTGTGATTCCATCGGCTTCTGGCGACTTATGATTTTGAAGCCGATGAATTGCACGGACTGTTTCTTCTATACTTGGTGGTGGCAGTATTTGTCAGTCGTCTTTGGCTGGCGTGGAGAAAATATGGGAGGTTTTAGTCGGTATGAGTCCGGCATGCGTGTCGTAGATTCCAGATGCCTATCCATAATGGAGTCCCCCCCAGCCAAAAAAAGATGGACAGACAGACAGACAGTAAACCGATTTTAATAAGGACCTAAAAGATCTAGCTGGAAATGTCAGCAAGATTCGAAGGACCCAGAAGGGTGACCGCATGTTTGAGCTGAAAAAAAACCAGTTTGGGAAAAACTGATGACTTCCAAACTCAAGTTAATAACTCACTTGGGGAGAATGTCCAGAACAGACCCAAAAACATGAGGTCTATATACAGTGCAAGGATCTCGATGAAGTAACATTCAAAGGACAAACTTGCACTACCTTGATGGAAGGGTTCAAGTTGTACGAACTTGCCGAGGAGTCCATTGTGAGTTTTGCGGAAAGCCTATAGCAATGCTCAAACTGCCACGTGATTAGTGGACGCAGCAGTAGAAGTTATTGGCGGCCGGGAAGGTTCGAATCGGATGGGTTATTTCCCGTCTAAGAAAGCAGATTTCTCTAAAGAGGTGCTTCAAGTGCCTCGCATTTGCTCATTTCGCGAAGGCATGCTTCAGCGGCGGTCCGATCGATGCAGAATGTGTGAGGAGAAAGGCTATATTGCAAAAGCGTGCAATAGAGACCCCAAATGCTTATTGTGCGAAGGAAATGAGAGAAAGGATTACCGGCATATTGCCGGAAGTGCTAAATGCCTGAAATTTAGGAAGGCGCTGACTTCAATGAAAAAATGAGGTTTATTCAAATAAACCTCAATCATTGCAGGGTTGCTCAAGATTTACTCGAGCATACCACCTACGAATCCGAGGTGGAAATCGCCATCATTAGCGAACCCTATAGAAACCATCACTGTGGCAGATCCGACTGATGGAGCGGCGATATGGGCATGCAGTCGACAAGTCATACAATGTAGTGGGTGTATAGTCAGACATACAGCGGCTTTGTGTGGGCGAAAATAAACGGGGTATAGGTGTACAGCTGTTACGCCCCACCAAGCCTGACACTGTCCGAATTCGAAGAAATGCTTGACAGTCTTGTTCCAGACGCAGGGGAGGGGGGGGGGGGGGTTTGGTGACTTCAATGCTTAAGAACGGAGGCTTTGATATGATACTGATGACGGACCCCAGGAGTATGTTGTCTCTGCGGCTGTCCCACAGGGGTTCGTACTGGACCCACTGCTGTGGAATATCATATACAACGATGTACTTAATCTTCCCCATTCGGAGGAAGCCACGATAGTGGGCTACGCCGACGATATAGCACTGGTTGTAGTCGCAAAGCATGACAAGAAGGCTGGGATAAATGAAAAATCACATTCTATCGCCAGGTTTTCAAGATATTCGGTTCGTGTCCTCAGGCGGAACACATCCACTGCGCAAGAACTGGAGAATTTAGTATGATATGAGTTTGCATGCTGCGTCTTCAGTATGGGTACCCATTAAGCGTAAATCCTTCACTAGAGGACAACGACCGGTTACTGGACTTATGAATATACTAATTCGTCGCTGTATGCTGCATATTAGCAAATGCATTCTCTCGTCAGCTTGTTACCGGACCAATGAAATGTCGCACATGCTACAAAGGTTAGTGCTCCTACAGGGAAGACTGCAGAGTCGGAGGTAGATACCTCCTTCGAAGCAGTAGAAAGAAGCCTCGAACTCTCTCCCGCTACTTAATATCACATTTGGGGATCTCTTTATATGGGATCATTTTCAAAAAAGAAAAAATAACCACATGTTAATTCATTGCTGCCACTTCCCAGCCTTAATGAATGTTGGAACATTAAGGGGGGCCAATATAGAATCAGATGACTAGTTTGTTGGCATGGTGCTCCACGCTCGAATTGTAACCCTTCCTCTAACCTCCTCTGATAATCTGGTGAAAGTAGACACTGAAGCGATTCAGATCAGAGTCCTCCATGACAACTATAAAGGGTTTGATGGTACAATAATCGAAACTATCAAATGCCCGGGAACTGAATAAGCAACAAATGACTTTCTTCCTTAAAAGAGTTTTTGAGTAAAAGGAAGTAAATTTCGTGAATTCTTTTGTGGTTCTAATTCGATGATCTGGGACTGTAATTACAATATATTGCTACCCCAGATAAGTTGATGGATTAACGCATATCAGCTGTAGTGGCATATCCCTATCCTATCCCGAACTGTTGAACTAGATATGTATGTAAACCGAAATTCTGGTATCTTAACGAGTAGGGTCTCTTTTTTTGTTTTTTTTTTAAGGGATGGAGGTGGAAATCTTAGAAAGACGCTGCTGCGCCAGGTTGTAGCAGTGTGTGGGATTCACACCCACTAAAACCACCCCCACTCTTCCGCCCCTACCCACGGGACCACCGTGAAGTATTATTTCGCGGGAGAAGCTCTGGTTCGCGATACCAGCTCGTCCATCTCGCGTCTCCGTCACGCCGCCTTCCGAGCTCGATCCAACTCCAGGAGTTTTGTCTGCACCACGGCTACTGCCTCATTTACCGCCATCCAGTTTTCCTCCGACTTCAGCATCTCTTCCACCAGGTTCGAGGGCTCGATGTCCGCCCCTAAGATGCTGTTCAACCTCCTTTTCTGCTACAGAAATCTGAGACAATGGAACATAACGTGTTCCAGGTCCTCGGGTGTAGCACCGCATTCAGGACAGTTGGGAGACTCGTCTAACTCGAAGCGATGCAAGTACTTCCTATAGCCACCGTGTCCCGTAAGGAACTGTGTCAGGTGGTAATTCAACTCTCCGTGCTTTCGGTTGACCCATTTCTCGGGATCAATGTATAGGTCCACCGTTGTTGCCACTCGCCACACAACTCTCTCCTGATGGCTTTTCGGAAATCCGCATTCACCTCGGCTGGATTTGCCTTCCGTTTTTCGTAGAGCCAGTGTGCCTCGCTCGCTAGAAGATCTATAGGGATCATTCCTGCGATGACACACACTGCCTCCGTCGACGCCGTCCTAAATGCGCTGCACACCCTTAGCGCAATTGGCCGGTATGCCGAACTTAACGTCCTCCGGTTGACAGCGTGGTTCAACGCTCCCGCCCAGACAGGGGCCGCGTATAGCAGGATCGACTTCACCACTCCCGCGATGAATAGCCTGCGATTATACTTCGGCCCTCCCACGTTAGGCATCATCTTTGCAAGGGATGAACTGGCGTTTGCTGCCTTCTCCCGCGCATAATCCAAGTGTCCCTTGAAACTCAACTTGGCATCGATCATCACCCCCAGGTATTTGACGACCGATTTTGAAACGACCTCACGATTACCAACCCGGGTGGTAACCGTCTTGTTCTACCTACGGTTGGTAATGAGGAGCGCCTCCGTCTTTTCGTCCGCCGGGTCCAACTTGGCCATTCGTAACCATGATTTGATGGTATGAATGGCTTCATTTGCATAAAGCTCCACGTCCTCGGGATGCTTTGCAACTGCAACTACCGCCAGGTCGTCCGCAAAACTAATCAGCGTTGTCTCCTCCGGCACGCGAAGGCCAAACACTCCGACGTACATTGTTCCACAGCAGCGGTCCCAATACAGAACCTTGAGGCACACCTGCTGTCACAATGTACTCCTTCGGCTCGTCGTCCGTCTCGTACCAGAGAAGTCTGTCCGAAAGGTAACTCTTGATGAGCCGAGCCAAGTAGCTAGGAATACCCAGTTTGGCCAAAGTGCCCTTAATCCAGCCCCAGTTGGCTGAGTTAAAAGCACTTTTGACGTCCAGCGTCACCAGAGGACAGAATTTGCCCATGGCCATTGCATTTCGAGCCAATTCAATGACCTTTGCTACTGCATCGACCGTAGAACGGGCTCGCCGAAACTCATATTGCCGCTCTGAAAGACCACCAGCAAGCTCGATGAACGGGAGCAGCCTGTTGTATATCACCCTCTCTAACATCTTCCCCATGGTGTCTAAGAAACAAATAGAGCGATATGAAGAGGGCACGCCGGGTGGTTTTTGGGGCTTCGGTAGCAACACCAGTTTCTGCCTCTTCCACTGGCCGGGAAACACTCCTTCCGCCATGCACGATTCGAATGTGCTTGCGAACCACCTTGGTCTGGCCTTGACCGCCACCTTCAGAGCCTTGTTCGGAATTCCGTCCAATCCCGGGGCCTTGCTGTCCCCAGTACGGCTGCAGATTTCCCAAAGTTTGAACTCCCAAAGATTGAACTCGACCGGCAGAGGAATCGGACGGTAAGGGGTTCCCTGAACTAACAACTCCCTTCCTCCCCTCCCCTCCCGTTGTTGAAAGGAATTCCCCGATTTGAAGGCTCGCAAAGCCGGGAGAGCGGGAGGGCTAGCCCGAAGTAATGTGTCAAACGGTTCCAGGCTAGTTCTCTGATGACAGGGAGGTGTTTAGTTGGTAGTTCGCCAGCGTGCTGTGGCGGGAGTCCAACACTCTGTGCGTAAACGCATTCACCTACCCTACTCCCAAAAAAAAAAAGTTCCTCTTCGGTAACATCAGGGATCGAGAAGACGTCCTGCTGAGCTGCCAGTTGGGGTTCTCTTTCGGCCTGCTCCTGCTGCGAGAAAAGAGTTGTAATTATTTGCAACAAGAGCAGTGGGCATGTCACCTGAGGTGATTTTTGCCCGCGGATCTTCTTCATTACAACTTGGTAGGCTGTACCCCACGGATTCGTATTAGCCTCCATGCAGAGCTTCTGGTAGCATTTCCGCTTGCTACTCCGGATGGCCTTCTTAAGGTTGCTTCGCAGATCCCTGTATTCCTCCTCACGCTCCTGGTGCTCCGGCCTTCCCCTTGTCCTGTGGGAAAGTCTCCTCGCTCGGAGACAAGAGGATCTCAAGGCAGCGATGTCCGTGTTCCACCAGTAGTTTGGCCTCTTGTCGTGGTGCAAACGTGGTCGTGGCATCGTAGCGTCGCATGCTTCGGTTACACGCTGAGACAGCTGTGTGAACCTTTCCACCGCTGTTCCATCCGGATCATGGGCTCCCCCCAATGCGGCCAGGAATGTCTCCTCATCGAAAGCTCCGATAGACCAGCCAACCGCCTTAGCCTTTCCACCTCCAGAGCGTCATTGACTGCTTCCCCGGTTCCCAATGCGGAGGAAGATGGCCTGGTTATCACTGTGGGTGTAGTGCTCACTTGCCAAGTCATCTCCCTCACCAGTGAAGTGCTAACAAATGTCAGGTCAACGATCGAACCCGACCCTCTTCCTCGAAAGGTGGGCACGCATCCAACGTTGGCCAGCACGATGTCCAGCTCCGCAAGTGATTCCAACAGAATTTGACTTCTAGAGGGTCTATAATTCTAAGAGCTATCAAAGCATCTTCACATCCAACTAAGAAATAAAAAGTCTTCTAAAATGTATACTCGACTCCCTTCAAGATTAATTATTTCTGTAAAATGCTTTATTTCTACTTCAACTACTTTTGATTACATCCTTTTGAATGTAATTCCCGAAGTAGCGGAATTCCCAGTTTTAACTCCCATATTTATTTATTCATCTTTCCATGCTTCCAAAACTCTACAAAAAGTTGATTTATTTGGGAAAATTACTTCAAACTTTTTATTACCTTTAATATACGGAAACGTACACTGTCAGATCTCTATTAATTCGGCGGTAAATTGAATACGCTAGGAACAGATTTTCCAGATAATTAATCTTCGCCCCAACACGGTTTTTCCTGGTAATATTTATTTTTGTGAAATTGGGTAAATCTGATATATCTTTCAGTAGTGCAAAAAACAGAAGTTGATACAACTCCTGAGCAATGCTACATTTCGGATCAAGTTTACGCATCGTCTTGCTTGAAAATGAGTATCTATTCAGCCTAAGGAGATAATTAAGTTTACAAACTTCAGAAATTCATATAAACTTGTGTACACGAATTTAAGGAAACTACCAAACTTTCCGGGTAGATTTAAGATGCTGAAGGGTAATCGCGCTAAGATGAGCTCTATCTTTCAAACCAACTTTCCTCCTTTATTTGGGAGAGAAACTATATATATAGCTGCGTGCCTAAGTAAAGCAGTAGATGTTAATATCTCATAAAAGTTTATAGTTTCACTTCGCAGGATTCCCAGACATGTTATTCACTGTGCTGCAATCTAATAACGGCAATCAATGGACGTCAGATTCTCATAAATTGGGTAAAAACTTGGAGGGTTGAGATTTGAAATACCGGACGTCCACCGACAGCCGGTCCCCCATACAAATCGCTGTGATTGGACTTCCTAGGGCGGGGCCAAAAAGACACATACCGTCTCCCACATGTATCCGTTTCCCATACAATTCCAACATGATTGGACATTTCAGGGCGGAGCCTAGCACCGCACCCTATCCCTGTCGCACATGCTAAAATTCAAGGCCGTGATTGGGCCCTTACTACTGATGTATCAACGAATGTAATTTCAACGCAAAAAAACTAGGCTCGCTTGCACGTTGCCTGGGCGGCGGTTACCCTAAGTGCAGTGCCAAGTCGCCTTAAAATGTTCGACCCTCTGAGCAGACGGGTGCGGGGGTGTAGGTTCTCTCTTTCCCCGACGAAACACGCTAATATCGCAAAACTTTCTCTTAGCTGCCGCGAATTCCTCTCTCATCCGCATTTATGAAATTAGAACCTCCACCTGCGTAAACGGTACTCTTTCGATTGTTTTCCAGGGCATTATCGACCATCGCATTCGCGCACTTCTCCGAAAATACCACACATCATTACTGAAAGTAGTTTCCCCCTAGCCCACCAGCACCACATCAACACACCAGCTCACCAATCTGCTCTAAGGTGTGTCTCCTATCACCACAGAAGCTAGATGTCGTAAAGGAAGATGATCTTATGAAATAAGGTATATGTAAACCTTGTAATACCTGTTGGTCATCTCCACTCCACATGGTCCCTAAGCCAAACGGCGAATGGAAGTCTTGCGCAGATTAGAGGCGTCTGAATGCTCAGACAATTCCTAATCGATACCTTATGTCATTCGCCCATGACTTCGCGCATCACTTGACAAACTGCCGTGTGTTTAAAACTTTGGATCTTTCCAAGGTGTAACATCGAATCCTTGTAGCTCCCGAAGCCATGTAGAAAACGACTATTTGCACACCTTTCGAAATCTTCGAGTTCACCAGGATGATATTTGCGTTGTGCAAGGCAGCGCAGACATTCCAGAGATTCATCCACTCTGTCCTAAGAAACTTAAATTTCTGTTTCGTCTACATGGATGATGTTTTGATCGCTTCTTCTTTCGAATCTGAGCATTTGGACAAACTCGAGTGCATTTTTCAACGTCTCCTTGAGACCGGGGTCGTTCTAAATGTTGAAAAGTACAAATTCCTACAAATGCGGGTGAAATTTCTCGGCCACATGATTACCCCTGATGGGATTCAACCAGACCCAGACAAGGTTGAAGCTATCAAAAATTTTCCGCTGTCAACCACGGTGAAGGTTCTTGGGCATGTTAAACTTTTATCGTCGTTTCCTGCCCTAGGCCGCTCATCACCAAGCGATCCTCAATGCTTACTTGTGTTGACCCAAAACAAAAGACTCCCGTGAGGGTGCGTAGTCAATTAAGGCTGCCCAAGCGTTTGAAACCGTCAAACTGATTGGATGGTTGATGCTACACTACTAGCATTTCCTCAGCCAGATGCACACCTAGCCGTGCCTGTCAATGCCTCAGACACATCAGTAGGCGCTGCTCTCCATAAGTGAGAGAATGAAACCTGACAATCGTTGAGCTTCTTTTTGAAACAACTCAACCCAACCCAATGCGACTACAGCGTCTATGTTCGTGAGCTACTCGCCGAGTACCTCTTCATTAAATACTTCCATTTCTCCCTTGAGGGCAGGCCGTTTACTGTGTTCACGAACCACAAGCCCCTTATGTTTGCGTTTAAACAAAAGCCCGACAAAGCGTCTTCTCGGGAACTGAGTTTCATCAGTCAGTTCACTTCTGATATCCAACACGTGTCTGGAAAGGACAACGTTGCAGACGCTTTATCACGAATCTTGGAGGCCACCGTCCGGCCGATTTTCGCAAGGAAGTTTTCACGAAGCTTAGTCCTCTGATAAGACTTGACGAAGACCCATGTGGTCAAAATGAAGATTGGATGATAGCATCGAAGTCGTGGGGATATGACACTTTGAAGGAAGCTATCACTTGGTCAGGAGAGCCATCCTTCGTCAGGTTCACATATGAGAGAAGTGCTAAAGTTGGGTTGGCTTTGCTTCTGATATAGGCCAGAATTTCATCGGACGTGGTGGAGTACGCTAGCCTCGACACGAACAGTTGTTTCGGTGGCGAGGCGACGTTCAGTTGGGGCCCACTCGGGTGGCATGAGGTCGGAAAGGCCTGCGGTTCAGCGATGATCGGTGTCGATAATGCACAGGAGGAAGCAGCGACAGTAGGAGAATCATCAGAAGTGCGTAGCCCAGCCAATGCTGAGTAGGGAACATGTCCATCAGATGGAGGACGATTTTTAAGTTGGCTAGTGGACATCGTCGGGCTGATACATCTTTTATAGACGCAGTGGAACAGTGCGTGGTAGATAGAGGGAAAGAATTAGTCAACCGGGGTGACTTAGGTATAGCGTCAGTATTGCGGGCCGCAGTCGTCGGCAAGGTATACGCAGACCCAGCCAGCGACGTCTTAGAAGGTGAGGCTACGCTGGTGCTTGATGAGGCAGCACAACATATATATGTATGATGACATTTATGATATCTTCAGAAATCTGCCAACTGTAAGAAGAATGAAAAATCCTGAAATTGGAGACGAAATGAAAGATCATAATGAACTTCTCTATCCAGAAAGTGAATACTGATTAACAAACTAGCACGGATCTCATTAGAAGCATCAAGAGAACATTTGAAGTGAAACCCTTTCTGCATAGTATCACTTGAACAAAGCCTGCATATGCTGCTGAGGGAAACCTTCCTGAAAAAAATTGTAAAATTGGAAGGCGAAGAGCTTATAGCTTTATGGTTTCAGCTTAGTGGGTAGCTCAACCTATAGGATATAGTCATGATATTGGCCTTTCTAGTGGCAGGTCCCACGAGAAATGGGCTGCTGTTAACTAGTAAAGATGAGTAAGCCTCTAAACAATTGAATGGCGTTAATCACAGGTCTCATCTTTACGGGAAAACAGCAAGAGTCAACTCCAGGAAAGAAGTAAAATAGTCTAAAATAGAAAAAACTGAAAAGACAATTAGATAGTTAAGAGAGTGCTCCGAAAAAGGCACATCAACGTTTGTGTTGTTCGGAAAATTGAATGGAATGGTAGACATATCGGTTCGAACCGGATTATTGACAAGCGTGCTAAGATATCCTTGTAGAATGTCGGAGCTGTACATTTCTTCCAGCTCGAGATCGGTGGACACAAAAAGGCGGTCTCCCTGTCCAGGCTGAAGCCCGTGTGCAACCCTAAACAACGGTGCGTTCGCTTCAAGGACTGATGGGGTCAACAGTTCCGGATTCGATCGCTGAAACCCCTCGATTTCATCTGGGGGCGCAGTGATGTGGCGCGGCAGGATTCGCGGCATTCGAAATTTATTTCGAATGTAGCGAATACCAGCGGATAGATGACGTCACCGGCGCTTCACTCAGTTCAGACCTCGCTACAAGAGTGAAGAACAGAGTAGGTGACGAGAAACGTCAGATAAAAAAAATAATAATAAGAAGTAAGAAAAAACAAGTCGGGAAACCGGAAGCTGGGCGCTTCAGGTACGAAAGGTTTTGTGTATTTCTTAGTACGTAGCACGTAATAAATGCATATATCATATTATGTGAGAATATTCACTTTCGGATGATATTGACATTCATAGTCTTGAATTTGCAAGGAAGCGACAACTTTGACGTAATATAACTTTGTTAGTAATAGTGCTATTTCAACCAAACTTGGTGAGATCATGCTCTATAGTATGGCCTATATTATTGCGAAATTTCATGGTGCTAACGTGAACTTAAGGGGGGTTTTGCAGCCAATTACTAAAAATTATGGTAATATACTATTATTAACTTTATTTGTACAGATATCAGTATGGAAGGTATTTCGGAGCCCAGGCACCATATAGTGGCAGCCTCCTGATTTTTTTCAGATTTTTCGGTTTGGTAGTTTCTGAGAATGGCCCCCTTAAAGGAATGGTCACTTTCAACCCCCCGCACTCCCCACCTTTCCAACAAATGTCAAAACTAAGACCGGCTTCGAAAAGTACTAACTAAGACCTTTAATTTGATACCCCACATGACTATATTTGATGCAAAAAAAATTTACACCCCCCTTTTGCATGTATGGGGACCCCTCCTTAAATTCGACGTAAAAGGATGTAACTCACTGTATGCGTGAGCGTTCACAGTTCCCATCTTTCTACCAAATTTGGTGTCAATCGCTATAACCGTTTCCGAGAAAAATGCGTGTGACGGACAGACAGACAGACAGACAGACAGACAGACAGACAGACGGACAGACAGACAGACAGACAGACGGATGTGTACCGAAGCTGATTCTGATCCATGGGGTGGCGCCTACAGGTCTGTAATGTCATCACTGAAAGGCAAGCGCTCCCCACCGATTACCTGTCCAAAATTACTACAAAACATAGTGGACACTCTCTTCCCAGAGGATGTGAACTACACAAATCTGCCTAAAGTGCATGTAAACCCCGACGAAATCCCTGAAGTGGTAGAAGAGGAAATTTTTGATGCAGCAAGTAAATTGGCTGAAAATAAGACCCCAGGGCCAGATGGAATCCCGAATATCGCCCTGAAAGTGGCAGCCAGGTCAGCACCAGGTATGTTTGCTAAAGTTTTTACGGCATGCCTCAGAGAAGGAGAATTCCCCGAGCAATGGAAGCTGCAAAAGTTGATACTTATTCCGAAGCCAGGTAAACTATTGGGAGACCCCTCCTCATATCGACCGATATGTTTGGTCAATACCATTGGTAAACTATTTGAACGAGTATTATACAACAGGCTGCTCGCTGTTGCGGAAAAGGAAGGAGGCCTTTCCGACAAACAACTCGGATTTCGTAAGGCAAAATCAACTGTCGACGCAATCAGCATGCTGACTGGCTTGGCTCAGGCTGCAATAGAAGAAGGAAAATGCTGTGCAGTAATAACCCTCGACGTAAAAAATGCGTTCAATAGTGCAAAATGGAATAAAATCATCGAGGCACTCGAAAAGATACAAGCCCCGAAGTACATTGTACGCATTGTGGTCGAGTTTCTCCTTGGGAGAAGACTTTACTGCGACTCGGACGATGGGCTAAAAATATTCCCGACAACTTGCGGAGTGCCACAGGGTTCTGTCCTGGGTCCCTTGCTGTGGCTAGTTATGTACGATGGAGTGTTGACACTACGCCTACCGGACAACGTGACAACTATTGGCTTCGCCGATGATATCGGAATAACGGTGGTCGCAAAGCACCAAGACGAGATCGAGATCTATGCAAATGAAGCGATATGGGAGATCAATTCCTGGTTGAGAAATTCTGGCCTTTCACTTGCCGAGCATAAAACAGAAGTAGTTCTCATTAGCAAGAGAAGAAAGAACACAACTGTGAAAATCAAAGTTGGCGGAAAAACAATTTACTCCCAACCATCGCTCAAATACTTGGGAGTAATTATTGACAGAAGACTCAACTTCAAAAGACACATTGAGTACGCCGCAACTAAAGCGTCTTCCATCGCTACAACGATCTCGAGGATACTACCGAACATTGGTGGGCCAAGACAAAGTCGACGTCTTCTGCTCTCCAGGGTAGTCAGCTCCGTGCTACTCTACGTAGCTCCAGTTTGGGCAACTGCTCTGAATAACAAAGTGAACTGCCGAAAATTGGGAATGGCATATCGATTAAGTGCACTCCGGGTATGCAGTGCATATCGGACAACATCAGGAGAAGCGGCATATGTACTAGCAGGGATGCTCCCCATAGACATCTTGGCGAAGGAAAGTCGGCGACTCTACGACAAAACGTATGCAGCTGGAGAGTCTAGCGCATTTCGACGGCAGCTGGCACGGTGGGAATCTATCGAACGGTGGCAACAGCGATGGGACGAGTCCCAAACTGGTCGTTGGACATACCGCATCATTCCGGATATTCGGAGATGGTTTGAACGAAACCATGGGGAATTAAGCCACGAGTTAACACAATTCTTGAGTGGACATGGAGGTTATCGTGCCTATTTACATCGATTTGGTCACGACGAATCACCATGCTGCCCAAGATGTGGTAACGTGGCTGAGAATGCGGAGCATGTCATATTTGATTGCCCCAGGTTCACCGCGCACCGAGCAAGAATGGAAGCGGTCGCAGACAGGCGTTTAACACCCGAAAACATTGTGGAGTTTATGCTGGAGTCAACGGATGCCTGGAACCAGGTTGTAAGGGAACTGCAAGCTATTCACCAACAGCTTAGGCAGGAAGAACTACGACGAAAACAAGGAAGGGAGAGAACCATAATGAGCCGCAGTTAAAAGCTGATCCAGCCCCGCGATGCAATACTTGATAGGAGTTCCGTGGGGAGAGTGGAATGAGAAGGAGGTGGTTTTAGTGAGTAGAAGTCTCACATAACTGTGTGGCAGGAGCCAGCAGTAGGTTTTGAACCTTTCCACCTTCCAACGCCGAAAAAAAAAAAAAAAAAAAAGACAGACAGACAGACAGACAGACAGACAGACGGTAAACCGATTTTAACAAGTCGGGAAACCGGAAGCTGGACGCTTCAGGTACGAAAGGTTTTGTGTATTTCTTAGTACGCAGCACGTAATATATGCATATATTATGTGGGAATATCCACTTTCGGATGATATTGACATTTATAGTCTTGAATTTGCGAAGAAGCGACAACTTTGACGTATTATAACTTTGTTAGTAATAGTGCGATTTCCACCAAACTTGGTAAGATGCCCTATGCTCTATGTTATACCCTATATTGTTGCGAAATTTCGTGGTCCTAGCATGAATTTAAGGGGGGTTCTGCAGCGAATTACTAAAAATTATAGTAATATACTATTATTAACTTTATTTATGCAGATATCAGTGTGGAAGGTATTTCGAAGCCCAGGCACTATATAGTGGCAGCCTCTCAATTTTTTTCAGATTTTTCGGTTTGGTAGTTTCTGAGAATGGCCCCCGTAAAGGAATGGTCACTTTCAACCACCCGCACTCCCCACCTTTCCAACAAATGTAAAAACTAAGACCAGCTTCGAAAAGTACTGGCCGAGACCTTTAATTTGATACCCCACATGACTATATTTGATGAAAAAAAAATTTACACCCTCCTTTTGCATGTATGGGGACCCCCCCTTAAATTCGTTGTAAAAGGATGTAATTCACTGTATGCGTGAGCGTTCACAGTTCCCAGCTTTCCACCAAATTTGGTGTCAATCGCTGCAACCGTCTCCGAGAAAAATGCGTGTGACGGACAGACAGACAGACAGACAGACAGACAGACAGACGGACAGACAGACAGACAGACAGACAGACAGACAGACAGACAGACAGTAAACCGATTTTAATAAGGTTTTGTGTTTACACAAAACCTTAATAAGGTTTTGTGTTTACACAAAACCTTAAAAACAGTTGGCAGTCATTGTGAAAAGAATACAAGCTCCTAAAGAGCCCTCATTCTTGGGTAAGCACCCAAGTTGCAAAAAGTATATCACTTACGCTTTTGTCCAGGGGAGAGGCAACTCATCAGACGCTGCCTGACCTCTGCCCTGGGAGCAGCGTGACCGAAGTGGTGCTGGCATTTACTCCCTTATATAACGGTCAACTAGGCCGGTCCGCCATCAAGTGGATGGCGGACTTAATGAGTTCTCGATTCTCAAAAAAAGTCTAGTTTAGTCTCGGTCGGTTTAGGCTTGAATTTTACCAAGCGGTTTTTGTCCTTGTTATAATTCATAGACTTGTCGTGTTTTTAAATTGATATAAGGGAGCAAATGACACCTTATAACCACTTCGGTCAGGCTGTTCTCGGGGCAGAGGTGAGGCAGCGTCTGATGAGTTGTCACTTCTGTGGAACTGCACTGAGGTCCTGATATACCCACATGGTCTTTGTTTTTAGACTCTGACTAATACTTCAAGGTTATCATAGGGACTTTTTATTTTAAGCTATTCGCTCTTTGGGGTTCCATTAGGCACCACCCACAATCCCCTGGAACTATCCCAAGGGTCTTGAAAGTATGCTCTTCTTCTTTTGCTTTAGGCTTTGTCTCGATCACAAGCGGGTTTGGCTGTTTGTTCTATCAGGCAAATGCGTGGTCTTGCCAGTCCTAGTCGAAATTGAGTCGCTGATACCACCGGCAGAAAAGTGGGTTCATACATGGCTGGTGTTTGCGGGACTCGCAAATTGGAGTATTGGTCCTATCTGTACATTTTCCAATACTCAGACAACTTAGAAAGCACTTGTACAGCTTTTGAAATATCTTTGCCTAAACTAATCCCCCGAAAATATCGAGTGAGATTTTATCATTTGTATCTATTTTGCTTCAATCACACGGAAATTAACTGATATTAAACACACGCACGAAAACAATATTTACGACCAAACATCCACAATAAATTATCTCAAATATACTCCGGGCAATTTTAATGTTCGCGAAATAAAGAAAAAATATTCAAATTTTGTGATTTGTGATGGACAGACAGAAGTGAACGTTTGCCAATATTTTTGTTGAAATTTGAAGATTTTCGGCCAAGCGAAAGTTTTTTTTGTCTTTTGACGTTGAGCATAAACGAGAGATAATTGCTGACAATGGTTCGAATACATTTCTGCCTTGTCTGGAGAAAAAAAGATTCTTTTGAGATGTATTTAGAATGAGGACCACAATAAGAGCTTATCTGGCAGGAGAAAAACTTATCTGAAAAGTCTGAAGCATTCATTACCAAATATCATTCATTATTTAAGTTCAGTCTATTTTTATAGCTTGCTTTTTGTTGGGGGCTATTTGTGGATTGACTATGTCAATTAATGCGAAAGATACTTTACGTTTCAACATGGAAAGGTGCTTGATGTAACCGATGACAGTTTTCACATTCCGTTAAGACATAAAGAACGGATGATTATGGCACTTGTAGTTTGTTTTTTCTGCCTTTGACTTAGAGTTTAGATTGGTTTGAGGGAAAATGACAAGGAAGATGTGAAGGAGTGGTTTAATTTATTCTATTTGTCATGTTAAGAGGAAAGAAATGATCAATCTTTAGCATGAAGATCTAGGCTCCGAGGTAAATCCTATCTGTGTTTCGTGCAATAAGTCCACGAGTTCATACTTTAATTTGTCCGATCATTGTGGTCGGTGCGATGGTCGAGTTGGTTGAGCGACAGCATATCGACCTGGTTACCCCGGATTTGAATCCCATTTCTGGGTTCCTACAGAATTTTATAGTAGAGAATAAATCGAAATTTCAGTCGTGACAGATTTGGGTGTAATCCACCCTTTCAGCTTAAGAAACAAGTCGAGAAATCAGAGGCTAGACGCTTAAGGTATAAAAGGGTTTTGTTTTTCCCTACACCGGAAGCGCGGCGCTTTGGGTATAAAGTTTTTGTGCTCATCTTATGTGAGCATCCTTCTAAGTACGGCTTTTCATTCGCATATAGCTAACAAGTCGGGAAATCGGATGCTGGACGCTTCAGGTATGAAAGGTTTTGTGTATTTCTTTTATAATGCCATATGAGTGAGCATTTGTCCCACTAGTACCTAGCACGTAATATATGCATATACTATATGAGAATATCCACTTTCGCGTGATATCGACATTCAAAGTCTTGAATTTGCAAAGAAGCGACCCCCACACTCGCCACTTTTCCAACAAATGTCAAAACCGAAAGTGCTAACCGAGAGTTTCCGTTTGATAGTCCTGATACACTCCTTTTGCATGTATGGGGCCCCCCTCCCTAAAACTCGATGCAGGAGGATGTAACTCACTGTATGCGTAAGCGCTCACAGTTCCCAACTTTCCACCAAATTTGATGTCAATCGCTATAACCGTCTCCGAGAAAAATGCGTTTGACAGACAGACAGCAGACTGCCTTAAAAGAACAATTCAAGTTGGAGGAACTGGAAGAAGAAACCATCGTGAGTTTGAGAAAAGCCTACGGTAATACTCAAACGGCCAAAATGCGACTACCAGTGGAGGAAGCGCAGAAAAGTTCGAAATGGGTGGGTTGCCTGCCGGCTGCGAGAGCAAGTTTCACTAAAGAGATGCTTCTCAAGTGCCTAATGTTCGGGCACTTCGCGGGGGCATGCACCAGCAGCATGGATCGATTCGATCGATGCAGACGGTGTGGAGAAAAAGGACATATTGCCAAGGAGCGTAATGAGGATCCCAAATGCCTATTGTGCGAAGGAAAGGAAGGAAGGCATATTTCCGGAAAGGCGTTACCTGCAATGAAAAAATGAGGTTTATTCAAATAAACCTCAATTATTGCAGGGTCGCTCAGGATTTACTTGAGCAGACTACTTATGAATCTTAGATGGAAATTGCCATTATAAGTAAACCCTACAGGAACCGTAACAGTGGCGTATGGGTCACAGATTGGACTGGCGGAGCGCGATATGGGCGTGCGGTCGCCAAGGTATACAATGCTCCATAGGTCAGACAGTAGTTTCGTGTGGATGAAAGCAAGCGGTGTGTACGTGTGCAGCTGCTACGCCCCACCCAGTGTTACATTGTCTGAATTTGAAAACATGTTAGACAACCTTATTCTCGATGCAAGGGGACAAAACCGAAACCGAAACCGGTGATTGCCGATGACTTCAACGCTTGGGCCTTTGAGTGGGAAAGCAGTGAGAGTAGCGCAAGGAGCCGAAGTCTATTAGAGGTTTTTGCCTAGCTGGATTTAGTTTTGGCCAATGAAGCTGATGCTAGCAAATTTCGCAAACGAGGGTCATCCTCAATCGTAGACCTGACCTTTGTCAGCCTTGTACTGATACGTGATATGTCCTGGCACTTTAGCGATTAGCAGGCAATCATCTTTGAACTGACAGACCCCGGAATTAGGATACCAAAAGCCGAGGCTGGTCTGGAAAACATTGGACGAGGGAGGTTTCTTGGAAATGTGGCTAGACCAACCTACAAAGACAGGCGGTCCCACGAAGAGAGCTCTCCATGTTACATAACGCATCGACAAGGCATGTTATCCGTCCATGCCGAGGAGGTGTTCATTCCCCAGTAGAAGACCCAACTACTTGAGCAAGACGAAGGGATCAGAGGGCGGCAGGAAGGAGTGATCGGAGTCAAAAGAAGCATGCTTCTAAGGGAGCCAGCAAAAACCTCGAGCTTGCCATTCAGCGGAGCGAAAAGGAATGAGGAGCTCTTTTCGGAAACGGATGTAAATCCATGGGGCAGCGCCTATAGAATTGTGATGGGACGATTGAGAGGACGATCATTCTCACAGACCACGTGTCCTTTTCTCTTGTTGGAGACCATCCAGGGGTTTTTTCCCCAACAAGAGAGGAGCACTGAAACATTTCAGAGGTCTCTGAATGTGACGGACGAGCTGTTGGAGATTTGCAGCAGAATAGGTGATATCAAGGCCCCGGGTCTGAACGGAGTACCGAACAGAGTGCTTAAGCTCGTCGTAAAATCCAGACCGGAAATGTTCGCTGAATTGTTCAAAGCGTGCATGTCCGAGGGGATATTCCCTACAACATGGAGGAAGCAAAAGCTGGTACTGCTGCCTAAGGCTGGTAAATCTCCTGGTGAACCATCCTCTTATAGACCCACTAGACACTACACACTATGAGGAAAATGTTGGAGCGGGTAATTTACAACAGATTATTCCCGATCGTCGGGAGCCAGTAAGGCCTTTCCGAGCAGCAATATGGGTTTCGTTGATTACCGTCCTGCGAATTAAGCCACTGATAAAACAGCGTGAGGAATGCATTGGCCCGCAGCGCATTAAATGGTGGCGATTTCATGAGAAGAAATGATCTAATTTACGCGATTACCAACCATAGCGAATGTGCAAGAATCGTAGAACCAAATGAAAGACACGATCTACAAAGCGGCCTCTGCAACCCTCGGGGTCACCAAGCCGGGTAAGCGATACATTAACCGCAGATACTTGGCTTTGGAATGATGATGTTGAAATGAATGTCCGTCAAAAGAAACGCCTCTACTACAAATTCCTCGACGATAAAACGCATGCTAATTGGCAAATTTATAAGAATACAAACCGGGAAGCAAAGAAAACGGTCACTGTCACTCAAACGAACCATTACAAAAATCTTTACGATAAACTGGACACTCGGGATGGCGAGAGAGATCTGTATCGACTCGCTAAAAGCGGTAACGAACGCTGTTGCGTTAATGACAAGAACGGTATTTGGCCTACCAACCGTCGTGCCGCAACGGATAGATGGCGAGAATACTTCCAGCAGATTTCAACTGAAGAATTTGCTCATCCTCCATTTCCACAGTCATTGGCGACATTTAGAACAGTTCCATCTGTCAGCGCAACTGGGTGCTCTGAGGTGGCGGGGAGGAAGACGGGGCGGCAACCCTGTCGGCTGAACCAAAACCAAGTGGCCGGGGAGAACCTCCACGTGGTGGCACCGGGAAACGCTGTATCGCATTGGCTTGCCGGCCGTGATGCAGTAGGCGAATTCTCCAAAGGCCTAATCAGGGCGATCAGACCCGAGTCTGCACGGGGACTCATCTGAAGTGGCAAATTGGTCACCAAACCTCACCAGGGGTATACTGGTACCATGGGAACCGAAATAGCCCCTGGATTCTCATACTTCGGGTGAACTCCCGTTGTATGTGAGTACAGCTCGGTTATTTGCGGTTGGCCCCCTTGTGGGAGCTTCATGGGGGTTGTTGGTGATGCTCAAGCGAGAGGAGACCTTTGGGCCTCGGCGTGGTGCTGCGTTCCAACACGGGTGCCGTACTTCTTAGTTAGGTAGAGATTTGGGTAGGTCTTGCATCCATCAGTATGAATGCTAAGCCATGCACTTGGTATAGACTGGTACCGTTGTTGCTTGTCACAGCGGGGCTCTGATTGTGGTCTCAAAATCAATCCGCGTCCGTCCAGGACCGTGGGATTAAGTCTTCACGACAGGTACCCACGTAAAACCCACAAGGACTCACTGTCAGCGCAACTGAAGTCAAGGAGGCAATAAAACGAATGAAATCGGGGAAAGCCACAGGACCTGACTGCGGAACTACTGACGCAATACACGCTGCGCGGTTACTCATGGAGAAACACCGTGAGAAGCATGGCCGTCTTTACATTTCTGGATTTAGAGAAAGCGTTTCACCGTGTGCCACACGAACTCATGTGGTATCCTCTACGACAGTACTTAGTGCCAGAAGAACTTCTTATGGGCTCCGTCACACGGGCCATCCAACGTCCAGCGTCTTATAAACTGCTTTATGCAGATGATGCTTTTCCTAGCATCTAATAGCAAAAATGATCTCGAGCAACTTGTCCAAAAATGAAATGATCGCCTCATGCAACACGGTCTCAGATTGAATCGGAGTAAAACTGAATTTTTGACGACCGATCCCCATGAAACAGGCAAAACAACACGTTAGCCAATCACTGTCACCGGCAGTGACCTGCCCAGAACTGAGCGAACCAAATACCTCGGGTTAACACTATCAGCCAATGGAGAACTGCATTATGAAATTCCTTCACGCATTAACGCAACTCGGATGAAGTAACGTTCCACAACTGGTGTTCTTTGTGATCGACGTATCAACGAACGTCTCAAATCTAAAATTTATCGCAATATGGTCCGTCCTGTCACCCTCTATGGTTCTGAGTATTGGCCGACTATAAAAGACAATGAACGACGTTTTGCGGTGATGGAGACGAAGATGTTACGTTGGACTAGTGGCGTCACACGTTTTGATCCGATCCGAAATGAGGATATTCGTGATCGTTATGGGGTTGCATCGATCGTGGAGAAATTGCAAGAGAGGCATCTTCGATGGTATGGTTACGTTATTCGCGCTAACGAGAATTCTCTTGCCAAGATTGGTCTGAACATCGAAGTTGATGATAAACGACCAAAAGGTCAGCCGAAACCACTGTGGCTTGATGCGTTGGATGGGGATTTAAAAGCCTCGAGATTGCATCCAAATCAGGCAGGCTTGCATCAGAAGATGCGAGTAGAGTTTGACAGAAGGTACACATCCCCAGCGCCAAGGTTTCCGATCGCATTCTCTATATTTGCATTAATGGCCCGAGTATCGAAGGTGTTGATCAATTCGTATATCAAGGATGCGTGATTTCTACCGACGGTAGCATCGAACTGGATGTTGCTCGACACATTAACAGTGCTAGATCGGCTTTCACCGCCTTATCTAAAATCTGGAAATGCTGTTATCTAAATACCAAGATTAAATTGAGACTGTTCCATGCTAATGTGTGTTCTGTGTTGCTACATGGGAGTAGCACATGGAAAGTGACCCCCACTCTAATGCTGAACGCTTGCCGGTGACATATCATTCGAGTACGCTAGCCTGAGGCGTAAGTGGCAGTGGAAGGAGGAGGGGTTGACAATTCCATCGCTGGCTATGCCATATAGTAGAACCCACCATCTCAAGATGGCCGATGAGCACTTGGCGTAGAACAGTAGAGGAAAGAAAGAGAGAACTTGAGGCGCATTTTAGTGGACCGGGTACGATGGCGCTAAGGTGTGGTTGACGGGCTATACACATGTTTTAAAAGCATAATAAACATTTGCCCCAAAAACGTTCACCATAACGATACCGTAAGTTCCAATCAAAAAATATCTGGAGCTTAATTCTGAGTGTCGGTTTGTGTTACTAGTTAAGGAAATGGACCGGAATCCTCCACCTATTCTGCAAAATCATACATTTCTACATATGGTTGAATTTCGAAGTTTAATCACACTTTGTTGGTGTACGTATTGACTATTTTGTAAGTATTTAGTATGCTTAAGAAGTATTCTAAGAGATTGATTTGTCTCAAAGATTGACATTAAGTTCTAAAGAGATAAGTGAGGTGACTTTTTACTATCCCTGTTTTATGTTAAGAATGCGGATATGCTGGTAAATCTCTTAAGAACGATAGAGCGCAAGGACCTGACAACATTTTAAAGTATCTTCTTTTTCAGCCTTTGTCCCGTTCACAAGCGGGGTTGCCTCGCCCTGATCGGTTTCGCCATTTTATTTTATCAATGCCTGAATTGGATGAGGCTTTTAAATCCCTATCCAGCGTATCACTACAATGGAAAATATTTAAAACCATCATTCTGTCAAAGAAGGGTATTCTCACTGAAAAAACTGCAGATTAATCGGTTCTGGTTTTACCCACTCCTAAGTCCGCAGCCACTTGATGTCAGACCGGACCAAATGGGAAGCAACTTACTTCCTCGTTTTTGGTCCTCGGACCTCTGACCAAAGCGGCTCGTAGATGTTAAATGCTCCTAGGGCAGAGGTGAGGCGTCTTCGCCGAATATTTTTTAAAGTTTGGGTGCTAAGTCCTAAACGAGGGGTGGTGGACCAAAAAAAGGGAGGCAGTTGTTCTCCATTTGGTCCGGTCCAACATCAAGTGAATGCGGACTTAGGGCCCCCCCAATCCTTTAACAAAATATTTTCGGACAAGCTTTGGTCACGCTGCTCTTAGGTTAGAGGTGAGACAGCGTCTGACGATTTGTCTCTACCCTGGTAAGAAACCGTAAAGCTGTCTTCGCTGAATATTTTTTGAGGAAATACTTATTGAACTGTCTCCCTAGCACTGAACTCTGGCCCAGAGAGACTCTGTGAAGGATCGAACAATAGGACTCACGTTATAGAATGTCGGATACTCAGCATTAGATTGGTGGAGAAGGTCACAAATTAAGGGTCCGCACCAGCGCAACGAAATATATCGAGAATTACTGGGTAACCTTATAATGATGACATGCTGGTGGTCCTACTATAATTTTGTTAGTCCCAGAAGGATTTGCACGGTATGGAGTATATTTTGAGGCCTAGATATCGTATAATGGCAGTTTCATGATTGTTTTCCATGAGTGGTCATTTTCCAGCCCCCCTTTACAGCAAATGGCAAAACTAGGGACAGCCTTGGAAAGTACTAATCGGGACCATTTCACAATGTCAATATTTGATGAAAAGAAGTTTACAACGCCCTTTTCATGTACTCACTATTTTGTTGTCATCCTCTGAAGAATACCCTCGCCTTGAATTCATTAAACTTCAGATTCCTTTCTAATTTTCACATCATACGCAACTAATCTTACCCCCATGGCATCCATGCTAAAGAACTATCTGAATGAATACTAAATTGCGGTGGTGATAATGACAAAATGTATCTTCCCCGCGAACGCATCTAAATGCTGGGAATCTATAGAACGTGATGTTGTACTAAAGGATTGGATCATGTGAGTAATAATTTTGAGATTTTCTTTTTTCGGCCACATTTATGTGTTCACGAAGACTCGGGACACGTGCATCAAAGTTCGTAACGACTGCAGATGAGAGCTCCGTGGGGGCTTTTAATTAGTGTCAATCATAACTTGTCGAGTAATCCGAACCTTTTTATGCTCCATTTAGAACAATGTGTTTGGATGGAATTTTCAAAAAAGTGGTTGGAACTGTGCTGACATGTGAACAAAAGATCCGGCAGAACGTGCAGACGATTATATTGAAAAAAGATGAGCGTTTTTTGCTGGCAGAGTTATGTTGGCTAAGTGGTACTTAAGTGGTAGTTATAGTTTTGGCATTTACTCGTAATCATACTTATCTGTATCCGTATTGTGCAAAAGCATATGTTATTAAGATTAGTTGCAAGAATCTGGGATCTAATTCTAACATTTTCTGCGGTAGTAAGCTATACAATACACCATGAGTCAGTAGACCAGTACAGTTGCTACACCGCATCCAGCCTCACATCTGAGTTTGAAGACAGGTTGGGCAACCATGTTCATCTCCTGATGCGTTATATGTCCTGGCACGTTAACGTCTACTCCCACAGCGATCACCAAGCAATGATCTTCGAACTAAGGAGACAACCAGGTAGGCAAATAACATATCCAGAGTCGAATAGGACAACAGGTTGGCCTGCAAAAGCACAAGATGAGCAGACCTTCATCGAGGCCCCACGCACGGTAAGAGCTCTCTATGCACACAATGCATCTCCGAGGCATATAATGTGTCCATGCCTGGGAACCCGAGCCATCGAGCCAGACAAAAGGCCCCGGAGGTGGTAGGTAGGATCGATCAGATGCAAAGAGAGCAAAAGAGAATGTTTGAAGGAGGTCTGCTCGGAGGTGAATATAAACTCATGGAGGAGCGCCTATAGAATTGTGATGGGGTGTTTCAGAGGCCAGTCATCTTCGCAGATCACGTGCTCTACCCTTTTATTGAAAATCATCCAGGGAAGACTCTCCAAGCCAGAGAGGGGCGCTGACCCCTATTAGAAATCTCTTAATGTAACGGAAATTCCGCTAATCGCCAGAGACGAGCTGCAGAACGTAGAGAACAGAGAGTAAAGCTCCGAGTCTGGATGGCATATAGAATAGGACTATTAGGCTAGCCGTGACATTTTCGCCGAGTTGTAATTGGTGTTTCCACCTAGTTGTGGACAGCTACTTGCGAGAAGGAACGCTCTGGTCTGACACCGATGATGAACCCAAGGAGTACGTTGTCTCCACGAGTATCCCGGAGGGTTCCGTACTGGGTCCACTACTGTGGAACCTCATGTACAATGATCTTATTGTTCCGGTTCTGGAGGAGCATCGAAGATTCTGAGTTGTATTTAAACGAAGCAATCAGTGCTGTTACGGCTTGGTTGGCCAGCGCTGCACTGGCACTTGCGGAGGAAGGAAGAAAGAGGGAAGCGGTCTTTACCACCAAGCACCGGAAAGAAGAAAGTCTTATCACTTCGAAACCAACCACTTGTGAGTGATGATAGACACAAAGCAGCATGTGAAAAGGCATCCATCGCCAATATGATTCTGCCAAGAATGATGTCGAATGTAGGAGGTCCCCTATATTCTTGCAGCGGACCACTCAAAGAAGAGACGCTGGACACAAATGCTGTAGAATCAGAGAGTGGAGAGAAAATATGGGAAGATCAATTATAATATCACCCAGTTTCTCGCCGATCATCAAGGATACCGTCAAGGAATGTATATGTTTAAACTGGACACTTCACCTGGTTGTTTAAACTGGTTCCGGAGAACCCAGCCTACGTATTTTTCCATTGCTGGGGGTCGTGAAAGAAAGGAGGAACTTAAAGGAAAATTGTAGGTGAAATGCTATCAAGCCTTGATGCAAACATTTTGTAAGTGTTGCTTGAAATTTAGCCTCGCATCTATCATCACTCCAAGGTTTTTAATTGCTGGCATTGAAGCGATGATATGCTTCCCCATTCTGATACTGGCTGTGGTTTCCTTACGCCGCTTCGTGATAAGCACCGCCTCTGTTTTATTCGCCGCGAGTGCAAAACCTGCATCTTTCAGCCACTTCTTTGTAGCAGTGATTGCTTGGGATTAATATAATTCCACATCCACCAGATCTTTTGCAACAACAATTACCGCTATGTCAATATTGTGGTCTCGCTAGCAACTGGGACATTGAGGACATCATTATACATGATGTTCCACAATAGCGGCCCCAACACAGAGCCCTGTGGAACACTCGCGGAGGCAATGTGTTCTTTGGTTCCATTGTCTGTGTCGTACCAGAGCCTTCTATCTGTTAGGTAGCTGTCGACTAGTGGAGTTAAGTAACTGGGTACACCAATCGCCGCCAGTGACCTCCTTATAAGGTTCCAACTGGCAGAGTTGAACGCATTTTGCACGTCCAGGATAATCACAGTGCAATATTTGCTAGTGCCACGTCTACCGTGCATCGTGTTTTCAGCTAACCCAGTGACTAGTTTGATGGCGCCGACGGGCGATCTGGCCGTACGGAAGCCCAAGTGTCGGTCTGATAAACCGTCCAGACTTTCTAAAGCCAGAACCAATCTGTTGTAGATTATTTTCTTCAAAATTTTCCCCATAGTGTCTAATAGACATATAGGTCTGTAGGAATGGTTCACCAGGAGGCTTACCAGGCAACAACACTAACCTTTGTTTTTTCCACCTCCCAGGAAAGATCTTTTCCGCCAAGCATGCCTCAAACAACTCTACGAATATGTTTGGCCTCGGCTTAACGGATAGCTTAAGGGATTTATTTGGTATGTCGTCGATGTCGAGCGCTTGTTGTCTCTCAGCCTACCGCAAATCTCCAGTACTTCTTCCTTCGTTTCTTGGGGTATTACAGCCATATCTAAAGATGTCTGCAGACGGTAACCCCTTGTGTTTTCCTGAGAGAACAAACCCTGAACGATTATCAGTAGGAGATCGGGACACGTAATTTGTGGAGTTGCCTGACCTCTAAATCTCCCCATCACAACCCTGTAGGCGCTTCCCCAAGGGTCTATATTTGCCTCTGCGCAGAGTTGCTTGAAGCAGTCCCTCTTGTTTCATTGTATACCCAACTTCAGGTTTCTTCGGGATTACTTGTAAGATCACTGTTTCACCTCCTGTTCAATCCTACCCAATGCTCTCTGAACCGCTCGTCTGGTCCGCTGGCACGCCGACCGAAGATCTGATTCACTATTCCACCAGCAGTTGGGCCTTTTACTGGGGGAAGTATAACGTCTCGATATTGATAAGTCGTATGCCTTCGGGATACACTCCGTGATATAGAGGGTTCCTTCCGATAGTATACCTTGTATAGTGTCCTGGTCCAACCACACATCTATGAATATTTGCTCGTCAATTGTTTCCGCAGACCAACCTGACGTTCTCCTCATTTTTGGACGAGCAGATTTCCAACCGCTTGACTTGCTCTTCAGGTCAAAGACTATTGCCTGGTGATCACTATGGGTGTACTCTTCACTGGCGTTCCAGGACATATCGCGAGCTAGTGAAGTACTAACAAAAATCAGATCCACAACCGAACCGGAGGCCCATTCGCGGTAAGTATTAACCTGACCATCGTTAGTCAATATGGTATCTAACTGCGCGAAAGCCTCTAAGAGACAACGCCCTCTTGCATTCGTCAGTGAACTCCCCATTCTGTCGCCCATTCATTGAAATCACCGGCGATGACTTTTGGTTTCCATTCTTTTGCGTCCAAAACCAATCTGTCCAGCATGTCCTCGAATTCGGCCAACGTCAGGCTTTGAGGAGCATAGCAGTTGTAGACGTATATGTCGTCTATTTTTGCCTATACGAAGCCACTTGTGGACTGCCTCATACATTGGTTTGGTCGCCGCATGCCCACAAGGGCGTCCCACCTGTTGGATTGGCTACCCATACATTATTGTTAGGGTTTCTATAGGGTTCGCCTATTATAGCAACTTGCACCTCTGATTCATGGGTGGTTTCTGAGAGCAGATCTTGCGCGAATCGACAGTAATTGAGGTTATCTGCCTGTCCGTTACACGCATTTTTCTCGGAGACGGTTGTAGCAATTGAAATCAAATTTGGTGGAAAGGCGGGAACTATGAACGTTCACGCATACAGTGGGTTACATAATTCTATATCAAATTTAAGGGGGGGGGGGGACCCCATACATATAAAAGGGGGGTGTCCATTTTATTTTTATCAACTATAGTCACGTGGGGTATCAAATGAAAGGTCTTGTTTAGTACTTTCAGAAGCCGCTTTCAGTTTTGACATTGGTTGGAGAGTGGGGGGTCCAAAGTGATCAGTTTTTTAACCAACCCATTATCAGAAACTACCCAACTGAAAAATTTGAAAAAAATTAATAAAAATCAAAAGTTAATAAAAAAATAACGAAAGGCCCAGAATAGATCCCCGTGGGACGCTAGAGGAGGGGAAGAAGGAGGGGGAAGTGCAGCCGCCACGGCCGAATCGGCTGGAAAGGTAAGAGGCAAGCCATTAAACAAGTGGTATGGGGTCGAAGGCTTTAGCGAAATCAGTGTAAATGGTATGTACTTCTTGCCGTGAATTTAGACATTTGGCGACAAAGTTGGTAAACTCAAACAGGTTGGCGGCAGTGGACCTACGCTTAAGAAAGCCGTGTTGCTCTTTCACAATGTGGTGGTCAAAGTGGGCGGACAACCATTCGCTGCCATCATTCCAGGATTTTGGAACCGGAAGAAAGGCGGGGATAATTGGGCAGAACAGCGGGAGTTGCGAATGTAGGACCAGAAAAGTTTGAGGTTTCCGCGCTTTAGCGAGTCTTCCACACTGGTCAAATATTCGTTTCTGGACTTACGTGTTAAGGATTTGATCGAGGAACGTACAGATTTGAAAAAAAAAACTAAATCAGCATAGTTTCTAGAAGAGACGAACTTTTTCCTCAGAGTCTGTTTTTGACGTAATTTTTTTGCGAACTTCAGTGGTGAACCAGACGGGGTAAGAGCGTAAGAGGAGGGAACGTAGCAAGGAAGAAGATCAGATAAAGTGGTATAGAAGTGCTAGCGAGCGAGCTTAGTTTTCTGATAACACCTCGGAAGGCCAAAGGAAGGCCAAAAGGAAGATTGGACGATAGCATCGAAATCGTAGGGATATGTCACTTTGAAGGAAGCTATCACTCGGTCAGAAGAGCCATCCTTCGTCAGCTTCACACATGAAGGAATGTCCCTCGGATGGAGGATGATTTTTCAGTTGGCTAGCGGACGTCGGCGGGTTGATACAATCTTTTATGGACGCACTGGAGTAGTACGTGACAGAGAATTAGTCGACCTGGGCGACTTAGGTATGGTGCCAGTATTGTTGGCCGTAGTCGTCGGCAAGGTATAAGGCACAACCAGTCAGCGGCGTCTCAGGAACTGAGGCTACGGTGATGCTTGATGAAACAACAGCTTGTGGGAGTAGAATTGACGGTAATTTTGAAACAACACGTTGAATCGTGGTACCGCGGCAGGCATTACAACGATAGGTAACGTTCGGTGAAAATTTTGCGCGAGTATCTATGACCGCAGAGGGAATCCCCAAACATTTGGCGTGGAAGCTTGTACCACAATACCTATCGCAATCAAAAAATTTGGAGCGAATAGATTCCGGCTCCTTACAAATAGCACACAGAGTACCATAAATTGGGTAAGATGGTGCCTAAGGTTCGAAATATCTTCCATACCGATATAATAGTATATTACCATAATTTTTAATCATGACTGCAAAACTCCATCAAGTTCATCCTAAAATTAGGAGCAGCTGCAATATAGGCAATAATATAGAGCATGATCCTACCAAGTTTGGTGGAGATCCCTTTATTTCCGAGCCTGACTAGCACAGAGGAGCCATGCCAACGGAACACTTCGATGAAGCTTCAAAATTTGGCGGACCTTCACGTTCAAATTCGCAGTTTTTTTAGGTTTTTGGGATAGCTCGTCCCTCTTAGTCGTCTCCGCTCACTGGTGGTGGTTGTTTGACCATCGAAAATTCTATTCTGTTATTATAAGATTTTGCGTTGGACTAATGGCATGACACGTTTTGATCACATTCGAAATGAGGATACCCGCGATCGATCGTGGAAAAATTGCATTTACGTCCTTGTTTATGCACGGCCAAAAGTATTTTGCACAGACTAACCGGTTCGTCGTCCTGATGCCTGTGTGCGTAAGATCGTGTACTGTTTGAAATACTTCCATACGAAAATCGGCCGGAATGAATGGCCTATGTTCCTTATCTGAGGTCTCGCAAAGTAAATAGGAGTTTGAGCCGAAGATAGGAAACTACTTGAACTTGTATTTGCAGGTTCTGAAGTTCTGCGTCGTCTTTCTGCGCCTGGGCGATTGTCGTATAATCGACCTTGGCAGGGACTGTGACCTCCGAGATTCGAGACAAAGCGTCTGAAACGACGTTGTCTTTTCCAGATACGTGTGAAGTAAACTGGCTGATGAAGCTCAATTGCTGAAGTTAGCGAGGAGACGCTTTGTCGGGCTTTTGTTTCAGCGCGAAAGTAAGAGGTTTGTAATCCGTGAACTCTGTGAACGGTCTGTCCTCAAGGGAGAAGCAGAAGTATTTAATGGAGAGGTACTCGGCGAATAGCTCACGATCGTAGGCGCTGTAGCTACGTTGGGCTGGGTTGAGCTGTTTCGAAAAGAAGTTCAACGGTTGCCAGGTTTGATTCGCCCGTTGGTGAAGAGCGGTATCTACCGCTGTATCTGAGGTATGGACGAACACAGCTAGAGGTGCATCTGGCCAAGGAAAAGCCAGTAGTGTTGCATCATGAACAGGACAAATGTTGAAGAAAATCAGCTTCATTTATATTTATTATCTAAAGATAGTTTCCTGTGGTAAGAAGAGAGGGTTCCACTATATTGTCGATGGTTTTGAGTTTGATAGGGTCTTGTTTCCTATAAGATCATCTCATGCATGCATGATGCATGGTACCACAAACATTAATGGGAATTAGGCAGACCTTAGATTGATCAGTAAAACATGTCAGCCAAATGGGAATCTGTTTTTCCAATCACTAACGAACCTTAACGAAAATGTACATTATACAGCGCTGATTCAAGCATGGCATCCGGTAAGCCGTCTCAAATCTACTATTCAATAAAATATCGGATAATTTAAATCGTCCCACATGGAAACCAGATTATTTCCATATCCTACGGATCCAAATGACCGGCTTTGTTTTATGTCCCAAATTTTCAAGGTCTATTAAAGAGTCTCTTATATCAATCGCTTTGGAAATAATCCCATAAATAAATAGACGATTCTGTGCCCAGAAACCTCAACATTCAAATAGGCCCATGTCTGAGTAAACAACTAAAGATCGCCGCCAAGCTGTCTGCCCTAATAGATACTAGGAGCGTGTATTCCCAATGCACATGTTCCTTCTCAATCTCAATTTAAACCCGACATCCTCGCTGCGACTATGACTATCAACTTTTCTGTTGACTTTAACCCCATAAATTATCCTAATTCGTCGGTTCAAGTATCTTAGCTACGAGATACCAAGCGTACTTAACGATAATTTCCCAATGGAGGGAAAGATGACAAAAATCATTTGGTATCTAGGGAAAACCGAGCCATACATGCAGTATGTAGGTGCCAGGCGCATATGTGTATGATATCCTTTTGTGACCGTTTCAATATTTGTCTTTTTGCTCCTCACAAAGGATGTAATGGTTTTTGTTGGGATTCAGACACCCAGGCAATAGCAAATCACATAATGCCAAATGGTGCCGATATCGATCTCCATAGAAATGAACAAAATATCACATTATTGGGATTTTATTGAAGCGAAACTGAAAGGAAACTCCTATTTGATATCCTTAATGATTTGGCTACATGCCAACCGTACATCCGCAGTTTGTGGTGTTGTTGGGATGATTCGAGAGATTTGTTTATGTGCGCAGGGGATCAATGGATCATCTTCCTACCGAAATAATATTCCACAGATATTTTAAAAATTGTAGGCAGTTGTTCATATTATTTTGGCCATTTAATGATAGTGGAAATTTCCGGCAGATAATGTGGCTGTGCTTGGTAATATCAAATTGCAAGGAAGTGTTTGATTTAACGGTTTTTTGGGTTATTAATTTGGGGAGGTGTGGGAGTTCTACCCACTAAAACCACTAACTCCTGCGTTCGGTATCATCTTTGCCAGAGTCATACTAGTGGTGGATGCTTTTTCGCAAGTATGCTTTATGTGTTGCTTAAAATTGAATTTTCCGTTTATCATCACTCCCAAGTATTTGATGGTCGGCTTAGAAGTAATGAAAGTCCTGGGAGGTTTAACGTGAGTACCTGCCATGAAGGCATAATCCCACGGTCCTCTTCGGACACGAATTGATTTTGGGACCACAATCAGAGCCTCACCATGCAAGCACAGTGGTCCTGGTTTATACTGAGTGCAGGCTCAGCATTCATACCAGTGGATGTGAGACGTATCTAACACCTCTGCCACAACTAAGGAGTACGGCACCCGAGTTGTACAGCGCAACTCCACGCTCGAGCTCCGAGGAGCTCTGCCCGCGGTGTAGGCATAACCACAACCACCATGGATCTCCCACTAGGGGGCCAACCGCAAATAACCGGGCCGAGAACACATCCTCCAGGAATTCTCCTGGAGCATATGCTCTCAGAGGGCCATCCCGGTTCCCATGTTACCAGATAACCTCCGGTGAGGCTTCGTGGCAGAGCCACTTCAGATGAGTTCCTTGCAGACTCGGGTCTGATCGCCCTCCTCGAGTACGTGGGGACGGAACTCCCCAACGGGTTAACTGGAATCAGCCCGAGGCGGAGAACCGCAACGGAACCTTTCAGCAGCTAACTACCGCTCTGCGTGCAATACAACACAAAGGACATCACACGACAACACTAACACCATACACACAAGACTGGTGGCTAACCATCGCGGCCACTAGGCCATTCGCGCATCAGCTGCAAGCGAAGCAGCATCGAGAAGCTCCCTCCTTCGTCGGAAGGCAGCACGCGCGAACGTATTAGCCCATTTAAGTGTCCCACTGCTAGCAAGGCACTGGCTAACATCGTAGATACCGTCCAATACGTGAACGCCCATGCCGTCTAAATTGCGGATGTCACTGTACGCTGGACAAACACAGAGAACATGTAAGCAGTCCTCCGAGTCAGCCCCACATAAAACACAACCCCTGACTGGAGGCAGGGTTGCGCTTGAAGAGGAACTCATTCAAGCTACCATGCCCAGTCAGGAGGAAGCCCAAAGTCCACGACGGAACTTCCTCTGGCAGACACATATCTGACGTACTTATATGTGACCCAACCTTTCCCACATTCATCCCATCTAAGCTGCCACTTAGATGTTACACTCTCGTCTAACACCTTTTTGACCGCAAGCGGCCCTAGCGCTTCAACCTGGTTAAAACTAACTAAATCTGTTTGCAGCAAAGATACGCCCCTCCTGATCCTGTAGGCTGTGGCACGCCGGGCTACCTCCAGATCAAGAGGATCACTGGAAGACACGCTAACAAAGCCACTCGCTGACAAGCGTAGAGCAGCTGCCTGCCCCTCACCGTCAGCGCCAAATCACACAACATAGGGGACCCATACGTAGAACACGCAAGGAAGAGACCCACTTCTCTTCCTCTCGACCGTCGCCACCGGGCTTTCCTCCAGAGGCAACTGCGTGGCCGATTGTGACCATTCTATTCCTTCACCACGAAAATAGGGGAAGGCAAACGGTTGTCCAGCTAAATGAGCGCATAATACCTCGAGTAACTGTGGTGGAGCAGAAATATGTGGCAGGATCGGTGACAACAAGGCCCCAGGTTTGTATGGCATCCCCAACCGAGCTTTGAAACTGGCGGTGAAGACTAGGCCTTACCTTTTCGCCAATACTTTGGAGGCATGCTTAAAAGAAGGAATATTCCCTGTCCAGTGGAAAAAGCAAAAATTGGTGTTGCTTCCATAACCTGTCAATCCACCTGGAAACCTAGCATTGTATCGTTCTATCTGCCTGCTGGATGCAATGGGGAAGATGATGGAGAGAGTCATCTACAACAGACTATTACCCACCGTCGTTGACGGAACGCCAGTTTGGTTTCCGACGTGCCCACTCTACGGTGGACGCAATTAGTATGGTATTAAACCTGGCAAAAGATGCACTGGTTTCTGGCGGATGCTGTGCCGCGTTGGAGCTAGATGCCAAAAACACATTCAACTCGGCCAACTGGAACAGAACTAAAGGGGCGCTGGCTGACATAAGTGTTCCTGAGAGAGGGGTTTCTGGTACGGGACGGATTATGGTCCCTAAGAGTACATTGTCACAACCGGGGTACCACAGGGATTGATACTTTGTCCCCTGTTATGGAATATCATGTATAATGAGGTGCTTGCTCGTCCCAGAGGGGAATAAGATTGTCGGCTTTGCTGATGACCTAGCTGTCCAGATCTACGTGATGGAAACAATAAGAGCGGTGTATTCTGGCTAGAATGAGCCGGGCTGACTTCGGCGGACGCGAGAACCGAAGTGGTCTTAATATCGAATTGCAGGAAATAAACACTGTGAAAATGGAAGTCGGTGGATATACGGTCGTATCAAAACCGGCTATCAAATGCTGGGTGTGATAATTGACTCTGATTTGAGCTTTAGGGAACACCTAGAATATGCATGCCAAAAGGTAGCTAGTGCCACCGCGGAGGTTGCTTCTAGGAGAAGTGATGCGTTTAATCCTGCTTTACTCGTTACCTATGGGCAGAGGCGCTTGTATACTCTCAGAGACGGAAGCAGGTGAACTCGGTTTACCAGCTGATGGCTTTGAGGGTTTGCAGTGCCTTTAGAACAACATCAGATAGGGCTGGATTGGTGGTAGCAGGCATGATCCCTATCGACATTTCGGCTAAAGAAATTAGTGTGCTGTGCCATGTAAGACGTATGTAGAGGTACACGGAGCGTAGAAATGCGGCAAGATCAGATGGGACGAGTCTACGAAGGGTCGATGGACGCACAGGTTCATTCCTAACATTAGGGTGTGGCTTGAGCGGAAACACCGGGAGACCAACTACCACATTACCCCTTTCCTTACGGGATACGGTGGTTGTTACAGGCAGTATATGCACCGCTTTGGGTTAGATGATTCTCCGAATTGCCCTAGATACGGTGGCATACCGGAGGACCCAGAGCGGGTGAACTTTCACTGCCCAAGATTTGCAATGGAGAGGAGGAGCCTAAACCAAGTGTTGGGCAGGAGCGTGAGCCCGGAGAACTTACGATTTGCTCGTGAATCGTGAAAATGCAGGAGAAGTTGCTGAAGGAACAAAGGAGGAAAGCCGAAAGGAGAAGGACGAGTGCATAAGGGCAACCCTACCCCGCGAAGTAATACCTACATGGTGGTCCTGCGGGGCTGGGGTAGGAGAGACCAGGGGTGGTTTTTAGTGGATGCGAATCTTACAAGTGCCCGCTGTAGCTCCGGCGTTTGAGCGGCGGAGCTGGGGCGGACTGGTTTTGCTAAAATTTTCCACCTTCGTGTGCGAAAAAAAAGGCCTGTTTGCCAGTTGTCAGGCATTAACCCATTGTCCCACAATTTGAGCATCTGTTGATAGCTTGATGTAGTTGATTACGACCATTTAACTGTAATTCATAGACTTCTGGCGGTGGCAGCATTTGTTCGTCGTCTTCAATTGGCGGCACCTTCAACTCGCCGATAGTTTTGGTGTTGGGCAGTTCATCAAAGTACTAAATCCATAGCTCTAATATGCCCATACGGTCGGAAATCAGATGTTGCTCTTTGTCTCGGCAGGAAGAACAGCGAGGTGTATAAGTCTTCATCCTCCTGATTTGTTGGTAAAACTTGCGCGCCTGGTACTGGTACCCTATACTTCTCGAGTTTGCAGACCTGTTGGGTCTTCTAGGCTTCATTTTCTGTCTGTGAAGTCGCTTCTCCACACGACGGAGTTCATGATAGATCTCTGCGCGTGCCCGTGTTCGTTGAGAGCGTAGCATTACCCCGTATGAAGCATTGGTCGGTTCCGTTGATTTATATTCATCCTTAAACCAGTTGTTCCGACTTTTTTTTGACTGGGGCCAATTATGTTTGTGGCCGTATCAATGATAACGTCGTTCAGGTGGTTGTCAATATCATTTGCAGATATTTTATATCCAGGACCTCTGTTAGCTGAGTTTATCCATCCATCCATTTCCCACTTATATGTGTTATGGTTTTGTTGTGGATGGTTTCTCACCTGATTGTCAAAGGACATTCTAGGCGGTGTTCTAATTCGAGCCTGGAGTACTATGCCAACGAGGTAGTGATCCGAGTCTTAATTGGTTCTCGCATATATTTTGATCATCATGGCACGCAGACCTTCAAACCCCCATACTCGTGGGATTTAAATGAGCACAAAAAAATAAAGACACAGAAGACATAAAATAAACTAACAGGAGCCCGCACCACACATCAAACTCCGCAACATTGAGAGCCTGGTGACTAAATCCAAGAACGGAGAAATTGGGAGGTCAAGCAGTTGAGCCAAGGTCAACATTGGTTTACAACGAAGACCGCAATCAACAGAGGTTCTAGCTTAAAAGGCAGGAACAAGAAAGGATACGTTTCAGGTCAGGATATCAGACGTCAAGAAGGAGACAGTTCTTAGTGGCGCGGGCGGTAAATGATATGTGCGTTAATTGAAGGATGCCCTAAAACCAGAAGAGGCCTTTAAAAAGGTGGCTCATCGTCATGGAGATGTGCGAGGGATAGAGTAATGAGCTAGTGTTTACCGGCATTCGTTTTCGACCAGGTCTTATACTGGTAGACTGCGCAACGGAGGACACGGCGGACTGGCTTATGACTATAGTTCCTAAACTGTTAGCATGGAGGGGAAGGGAACTGTCGACATGTGCTGGGGATGACATAACAAGGGCACATATACACTGGATACACACTGCAATAGCCAGGCCAATGACTACTTATGAGGCGGTAATCTGGACAGACAGAACAGAACTCAGCACAACAGCTAGGGAGTTACACAAACTTCAAAGACTGCTTTCCGTGTGATTTAATGGGGCAATGAGAACTTACCCAACGGCATCCGTAGAGGTCCTGGTAGGATCCGCACGTACAAATGCAGGCAAGGAGGACGATCTTCAGAATGTCTGAGAGTATCAGTTCAGCGGGAACCTACCCAAATTGATGGAAAATTAATTTCTAGGCGGCATCCCAATTTACTGATACCAAGGGATAACCTTTTACTTCAGTAAGAAGTTTGGAGTAACAGGGCAAACTGGGAGAGCGTGGTATTGACATACTGCTTAAACCAGCAACAGTATGCAGGGATCATTAATCAAAGAAAAACCAACTTTGAGCCAATGGGCAAGCATACCAGCATATTTCAGGCGGCAATATATGCCATAGACAAATGTGACTCCTGTAACCTCAAAAGAAACTATCGAGGGCAGAACATTGCTATTCTAGCCAACAGCCAAGCGGCTATTAAGATATTTAGGTTCTATCAGGTAAATTTCAAACCGATATGGGAATGTCTTAACAAACTGAACACGCTCGCCTCATACAATAGGGTCTGGATACTGTTGGTTCCAAGTCACATTGGGTTAGAAGGCAATGAAGCAGCGGACGAGCTGGCCAGGAAAGGAGGAGCGACGGCGCTTTTCGGGCCAGAGCTATTCTGTGGAGTCGGAAATGAGTTCATGGCTACGGCATTGAAAAATGAAGAGGAAGGAGGAGAGAACCAGGAATGGAACAGTCCAGAATCCTCATGGGGGATACGAACCCAAGCGCTCGAAAGATTGTTTAAACCTCACCAAGAAGAGCCTGAGGATCATAGTGGGAATACTCACCGGTTACTACAGACTGCTAGGGATATCTACGGGCACTGCCTGTAGATTCTGTGAGGAGACTGATAAAATCTCTCCACATGTTTTGGAACAGTGTCCGACACTTGTATAAAGTATGTTAAGGTATCTGGGAGAATACTTGATACTAGATGGCAGGCTGAAGCACTGGGAAGCAGGGGACATAATAAAGTTTCTGTCGGTTATAGGTTTAAACGAAATACTATAATTTATAGGTAAACTAAATATATAACCGGAAAATGGGCACAATAGTTCTTTTAGGACGCAGTGCGACTTCGCTTAAGAGTATTATTGTTGGCCAATAACGAACGTGCGCTTTCTGGTAACGTAGGCTAATAGCCTGGCATCAGTCCTGTTGGTGTCTTCGTCTGTGATATCACAGAGGACAAACAAAAATCAACAATAACACAACAATCAACAGGTTATGCCTTGCAATGGAAATCACTACCCTAGGATAGTCGACCAGTGGCTCGTTCTAGAGCTACATGCTTCAGGATGATGGAGGAAGAGCGAAAGGTTCTCAAAAAATCGTGGATGGACTTGAAATGAAACTGACAGAAACCGACACAAATGGCTTGTAGGTATGATTGACGCGCTATGGCCGGCAGAGTGATCATGACAGTAGGTGGGGAAGGATGAGTGGAAAATTCTTGGGCACTTCTGCATTATTGGGAAAGGGTTATGGAGCTGCACTACACAAATTATTTGACACTCAGTACAGTAGTCACCATTTACTTCGCACAAAATACGAAACTCTGCCAGAAAATTCTTCCCATATAACAAATTTGCTTTTTTGTCAAAAAAATCGATCCATTACTGTCGCATAAATCATTCGAACGTAAATTCATACGGTGGTTACCACTGCAACGACCAGTGGACGAATTAAAACCCAATTACAATGCCAAAGTTTTAATTGAATATTAAATTCGTACATAATTTTCCGTTAATGTAGTAAATTATTACAAATTGCTGGATATACCACGGTGACGCAATCATATATTCTGTCATGATAAATTACTTCATTTCACTTCCCCGGGATCATCCGGTTGGAGAGGTTTTCCCCCGGGTATTCTGTAAACAATGCGATTCTCACGCTAGATTCGAACGGAATCAATAATGAGAAGATAAAAATAACAATTTTGAAAAGTATTGAAGGTGGAAGACCACGTAGGAATTCATTTCATTCTGGGCGAACTGTTGAAAAGCTGTCAATATTTTTGTGTTTAGATTGATACCTCAGAGATAAAATGTTATCTTATCCAACTCTGGAGTTTATTAAATGCCTTTACTGGCAGTAATATCACCTGAATTCCGATAAGATAACTTTTTGTGGCTCGTTATTTACCGATAAGGTATCTGAAGAGTTATTTTAGTGGTCGCGATATTGGGTGCTGTCGATACTATGAGAATTTTCGAAATGATGGCGCCCGGATTTTCTGGCTCCAAAAACAAACTACTGATAGTGTTTGTTAAGGTGCAGATAAATATATTTGAGGTAGTTGCGTTCATCTTTATATCACCTAATAAAACGTAGGAGTTGGAATTTATTGTAGGTTTTCAGTAATGCATTTGATGGGAAAGTTCAAAAGATAATAGGAACAGGAACTTAGATTTAACGTGCAATAGATACACAATCGTCAATTATTATTAAACCCAACCATCGAGAGTGTGGGGTTACAACAATAGAACTCATCCATTAAAATAAGTCACATCACATGTTTAGAAACTCATTAAATAGTGGTCTGAAAAGCGAAACAAATCATTATCTGCTGATAAATCATGGTGCGATGGTCGTGGACTAGCCAATGTCGTTATTTTAAATTTAGACTTCTCAGCAACTTACCATTTAGATTGACTGCGTTCACTAACGAGACCAGAGCTATCTCAAAAACCCCAGGCAGATCGCTTCACGAATCAAAGGTGAGATATTCCGAGCGCACGGTTATCTATATGTGCGTAGCTAAAAATTAAAAGTTTTCCTTTTTTAAGGCTTTGTAGGAAACAAAACCCTAATATAATCGATTCAATGGCTTTCTGTCCGTCTGTCTGTCACACCTGATTTACTCGGGAACGGCTGAACCGATTGTCACGAAATTTAGCATAAGCATATGGTCCGTGTGTCCTTTTACATGCAGGAAGTCGCATCATTTTGCGTTGGAATTAAAAGGTTTTCCATATACGCGAAAAGGGGTGTAAATGTCATGTGGAGTATCAAAGGAAACTGATATTTGATATTGAGTGAAACCCAGGGGAGTGAAGATTCAAAATGAGTAGTAAGTGGGATACCCTCCCAATAGGTTTTGTGTGTTAGAGTGAGATAGCATAACAAAGCTTTTAAGTTTTGAGCTATCTCGCTGCTTTTTGTGCCTTTGGGGGTTTTGCGCCTTGGATATGGGGTGGTGCTTTTGGTGGGGGTTGTATCTTGGGCTATGTGTGTCTTGGAGATATTAAGTTCTTTTGGTGTTTTTCTGGAATAAGTACTTTTGCTCTGTGTCTAGGATGATACCAAGTTACGTTTTGGTGCGTCTCTGGGATATGGAGTTTTAGTGTGCGTCTTGGGAGATGTCAAGCTGTTTTTGATGTACTTGTGAGATAGCGATCTTTTCCAAGTGTTGTGTCAAGTTTTATTTGGTGCCTTTATAGGGGTATCGGTCTTTTTGGCGTACTTTTTGGAGGTTATTGAACTGATTTGGTGGGTATCTGCAATAGCGATCTTTTCCGAGTGCTTTTTGGGGAGTGTCAAATTGTTTTGGGTGTTTTTTATATATTTTCAGCTTCAATGTCTAAGGGAGTTTTGCATGAGTTGATGTCTAAAGCGAAGAAATATCACTTAAAATAGTCTTTTAAGTTTGTGTAAAAAATCCATTTTTTTTCAAATTTTTCCGCCTTCGTCAATGCGCTGAAAGTTTTCAGACGATCATATTCACGTGTTAAGTTTAATATGTTGATTGCAACTTTCCGCTTTAAATGACGTCTTTTATATTAATTCAGGAGTTGTGGCCGGATGTAAAACCAAGCCACTTGAAAAGAACTCGATCCTCCTCCTTTTTAAGATCTTTTCTACGAGAAATACGTCTGGTTGCTTAGCTTGGATTAATTTCAGTTCGTAGAACCCTCGTTATATTAAATTTCCTTGGTAATTTTTAAGAGTATAGGTACGCGGTTCTGCATTTTTTATCTGTTCTACTCTGATTATTTCTGTTGATCAATTTGGAGTGTAGCCCTTTTTAAAAACATGTTTGTCCTTGCTAATTCTTACATAATCGCCTTTTTTTCATTTCGGTTTTGAGGTTACGTTAGTCTTTTTATTAAGGTTTTGTGTAAACACAAAACCTTATTAAAATCGGTTTACTGTCTGTCTGTCTGTCCGTCTGTCTGTCTGTCCGTCACACGCATTTTTCTCGGAGACGATTATAGCGATTGAGACCAAATTTGGTAGAAAGGTGGGAACTGTGAACGCTCACGCATACAGTGAATTACATCCTTTTACGTCGAATTTAAGGGGGGTCCTTATACATGCAAAAGGGGGGTGTAAAAGTTTTTTTCATCAAATATAGTCACGTGGGGTATCAAATTAAAGGTCTCGATTAGTACTTTTCAAAGCCGATCTTAGTTTTGACATTCGTTGGAAGGGTGAGGAGCGCGGGGGGTTGAAAGTGATCACTTCCTTAAGGGGGCCATTCTCAGAAACTACCAAACCGAAAAATCTGAAAAAAATCAGGAGCCTGCCACTATATGGTGCCTGGGCTCCGAAATACCTTCCATGCCGATATCTGTTTAAATAAAGTTAATAATAGTATATTACTACAATTTTTTGTAATTGGTTAGAAACCCCCCTTAAGTTCATCCTAGTACCATGAAATTTTGCAGTGATATAGGCTATAATATAGAGCATGATCTTACCAACTTTGGTGGAAATCGCACTATTACTAACAAAGTTATAATACCTCAAATTTGTTGCTTCTTTGAAAATTGAAGACTATGAATGTCAATATCACCCGAAAGTGGATACTCTCACATAATATATGGATATATTACGTGCTACGTACTAAGAAATACACAAAACCTTTCGTACCTGAAGCGTCCAGCTTCCGGTTTCCCGACTTGTATATATTTGGTTATATTTCCTTATTAATCTGCCGAGCAAATTGTTCCAGCGGTAGTTCCCGTTCAAACCGATGAATCATCATCATCAGCATCAACGGCGCAACTACCGGTATCACCGGTATCCGATCTAGGCCTGCCTTAATAAGGAACTCCAGACATCCCGGTTTTGCTCCGAGCTCCACCAATTCCATATCCTTAAAAACTGTCTGGCGTACTGACCTACGCCATCGCTCCATCTCAGGCAGGCCTACCATAGATATTGCCCTTATACACTTTCTGGGCTAGATCATCCTCATCCATACTGATTAAGTGACCCGCCCACCGTAACCTATGGACCCAGATTTTATCCACAACCTGACGGTCATGGTATCGCTCATAGATTTCGCCGATATGTAGGCTACGGAATCGTCTATCTTCATGTAAGTGGCCAAAAATTATTCGGAGGATTCTTCTCTTGAATGCGGCCAAGAGTTCGCAATTTTTCTTGCTAAGAACTACTACTACTGAAGAATACACTTCAATAATGAATAAAATTAGCATTCTTAGTATCGTTGAAAGTTCTTTGCTAAAACCTCTATTAAAATGTGTGCTGAACGCTTCAGGTATGAAAGGTTTTGTGTATTTCTTTTATAAAAACATTTGAATGTGCATTTGTTCCATTTATACCTAGCACGTAATATATGCATATATTACGTGATAATATCAACTCCGCCATGGTATTAACATAGTATGCTGGTCCCAAGCCCAGGTAAAAGAGGAGGATTTCAGGAAATGTACTTTTTGCTATCCTCAGTCAAATAAAATGCCGAGATCAGGGAAATAGATAAATAAAGTATAGTTGGAGTTATTCTATTATGCTAAATCCTACCTAATGTCCCTTGGTGACAGGTCCTGCGACAGGCCGACCAAGAAAATGCGTCCAATGTCGTTAGAAACAAAATGAGCGGAGCGAGTAACAAGTCCCGAAAAAATGCTAGGGCGTCAACTTCAGTCGATGCGAGATGGGGGGCCCCGGTCCTGTCCAGAAATGGGTAAGGATTCTTGACCCATGTGCTGCGTCAGTGCGTAAGTAACTTACTCCGAACAATACAAATACATGTCTGCACGCTAAATGCAGGTACCCTAACTGAAAAGACCGAGGAACTCGCAAGATCCTTCGGAAAAGGTGCATTGATATCTGCAGTCTGCAAGAAACCCGATGGTTTGGTGCCAAAAGCTGCGACATTGAACACGAACGCGGTAAAAATGGCTATAAACTTCTCTACTTTGGTAGCCCACACACTCAATATGGTGTTGACATTGTTATCTCAGAGGGTTTCCGTAATGCCATTAAAGAAGTCGAACGATTTGCTGATCGGTGGATGAAACTCACCATTATATCAGCAGATCGCACTACTCACTTCTTCATCGCGTACGCACCACAGACAGGTCGACCTGATGCTGAGAAAGATGCCTTCTGGCAACTTTTTGGCAAATGATCAAAACGTCTACCAAATTAGCTTGGAATTAAGAGATTTCTTTGTGTAGTAATAAATGCAAAACTGGAAGTGGTAATCATTTGGAAAAGAACACTCAAATCATATTATATTGCACTACTGACGCACGTCTAAAAACACTTCAAAGGATTTTATTTATTTGTACCGAAAGGTTTCAATAAAAAACTACTAATTATAATAACAACGTTAACCCAACAAAATTCGCATGTTTTTATTTCTGATATTTATATGGACGCCATGTAACTGAGCGCTTGTAATACAAACTTTGCAGAACTTCCACGAGCTTGTGATCCGTGTCGCGGTTGGAAACAGAAGAGACCGACTTATTTCCATGCGGTCCTTACTGTCCCAACCAACGGCACTTTTTTACCGCTGGCTCTCCACTTCCCCGGTGCGTTCTGAAAACGCGTGAGTGGAGAGTTTCCACGTTCAGCGCCATCTACCCGTCCGCATCCGCAACATCCGAAATAAATTTCGAATGCTGCAGATCCTGCCGCGCCACATCACTCCGCCCCCAGACGAAACCTAGGGGGTTTCGGCGACGGATCCCCGAACTTCGTTCGCCGTTAATCCACAAAGCGGACACGACGTTGCTTCGGGGCGCACTCGGGTTTCAGCCTGGCCAAAGAGACCGCCTTTTTGTGACCACCGATCTCGAGCTGGAAGAAATGTTCTCCCCTCTCGAGAACGCGGTACGGGCCCTCATATGGAGGCTGCAGCGGCTTCCGGACGGCATCCGTCCTGATCAGCACGTGCGTGCACGTGTCCAGTTCCTTGGGCGAACAAGCAGGTATGGACGAGTGTCGAGTGGGCGGTGGCGCTTTGATGCGTCGGAGATTGTCCCTCAGCAGACGCACCAACCCCGACTCCGTGAGACCCGATCTCTTGTCGAAGACCGGATCGCTTGGGAGTCTTGGGTTCTCCCCGTAAACCAGCTCCGCGGGGCTGGCAGCAAATTCCTCTCGGCGGGTTGTTCGAAGGCCGAGTAGGACGAGAGGCAAGACTTGAGTCCAGGACGGGTCGTCGCGTGCCATAATGGCGGCTTTCAGCGTCCGGTGCCAACGTTCTAGCATCCCATTGGACTGCGGGTGGTATGCAGTAGTCCGCTGGCGTTTAAAACCCAGGAGTTTGCCTAACTCGGAGAAAAGGGTGGACTCAAATTGCATTCCCTGGTCAGTGATGATCACTGCAGGGACGCCAAAGCGAGGTATCCACTCTCGGCAGAGGGCTTCGGCACAAGATTGCGCCGTAATGTCTTTCAGAGGTATTGCCTCAGGCCACCGCGTGAACCTGTCGATGATTGTGAGGCAATACTTGTAACCGTGCGAGTCTCGCAAAGGCCCTATTATGTCGAGGTGTATTGTGTGGAAACGCTTGGTAGTGCGGGGGAATGAGCCCACTTCTTTCCTTACATGCCTGGAGACTTTACACTTCTGGCATGCGATGCACTCTCTGGCCCAGGAATTGATATCCTTGTTCATGGAGGGCCAGAAGTATTTTCCGGTGACTAACCGGTTTGTTGTCCTGATGCCGGGATGCGCCAAGTCGTGAACTGCGTGGAACACTTCCTTGCGAAATGTGGCCGGAATGTATGGCCGAGGTCCCTTTTCCGAGTCTTCGCAGCAGAGCGAGAGGTTTGAGCCGAAGATGGGCAACTCCCGAAATTTGTATTTGGGGTTGGACTTGAGGCTCTGAAGTGCTGCGTCATCCACTTGCGCCTTGGCAATAGCCGAGAAATCGAGTGAGGCGGGGATGTTAACTTCGGAGACACGAGACAAAGCGTCAGCAACAATGTTGTCCTTCCCGGACACGTGCTGGATGTCTGACGTGAACTGGCTTATGAAGCTCAGGTGTCGAAGCTGACGAGGGGACGCTTTGTCGGGCTTCTGTTTCAAAGCGAACGTGAGAGGCTTATGGTCCGTGAACACTGTGAACGGCCTGCCTTCTAGGGAGAAACGGAAGTATTTAATGGACAGGTATGCGGCGAGCAGTTCGCGATCGTAGGTGCTGTAGTTCCGTTGAGCGGGATTCAACTGCTTCGTGAAGAAGCTCAACGGCTGCCAAACTTGGTCCACCTTTTGGTGAAGGGCAGCACCTACTGCGATGTCAGAGGCATCAACAAAAACGGCTAGGGGTGCATCTTGATGAGGAAATGCCAAAAGTGTAGCATCAGCCAGTTGCTGTCTGGATTTATTGAACGCGCAGACAGCCTCTTCAGACCACACAATCTCTCGTGTGTCTTTTGTTTTGGGGCCAGACAAGTACGCGTTCAAAACGGACTGGTGATGGGCGGCCTTGGGCAGGAAACGACGGTAAAAGTTTAGCATGCCCAAGAACCTCCTCAACTCCCTCACTGTTTTTGGACGCGGGAAGCTTGTGATTGCTTGCACCTTGTCTGGGTCGGGCTGTATTCCTTCAGAGGAAATGGAGTGGCCGAGGAATCTCACCTGTTGTTGAAGGAATTTGCATTTCTCAACGTTTAGGACTAAACCGGCCTCAAGGAGACGTTGAAAAATGCACTCGAGATGGGCTAAGTGCTCAGACTCAGTAGAAGAAGCGACCAAAACATCATCCAAATAGACGAAACAGAAATCGAGGTTTCGCAGGACTGAGTGAATGAACCTTTGAAAGGTTTGCGCCGCATTGCACAATCCGAAAGTCATTCGGGTGAACTCGAAGAGTCCAAAGGGTGTGCATATTGCCGTCTTTGGAATGTCTTCAGGAGCTACTGGGATTTGGTGGTATGCCTTGGCTAAGTCCAAGGTCGAAAAGATGCGGCAATTCGCGAGGTGATGCGCAAAGTCGTGGATGAGTGGAATCGGATATCGGTCAGGAACAGTCTGTGCGTTTAGCCTTCTGTAATCCCCACAGGGACGCCATTCGCCATTTGGCTTAGGGACCATATGTAAAGGGGAAGACCAACAGCTGTTTGAGGGCCTGCAGATACCCTGTTGAACAAGTTGTTCAAATTCTTTCCGCGCGATAGCCAGTTTCTGGGGTGGTAGAGGACGCACCTTTGAGAAAATCGGGGAACCAGTAGTATTTATGTGGTGCTGCACATTGTGCTTTACTGGTTTCGAGAGACTACACTCGGTAGTTATCTGGCTGAACTTTTGGAGGAGTGTCCGAACACGAGAGTCGGAGATGTCTTCCAAAAGAACGGAAAGGTTATTGTCAGCGTGAGATACCATTTGGCCCGACGAATTTAGTTTGGTTGTGGGGTCTATAAGGGACTTATTTTGCAAGTCCACCAGCAACCCATAGTGACACAAGAAGTCTGCGCCTAATATGGGGAAGCTGACATCCGCCAGGATGAAACGCCACGGAAACGTCCTACGCAAGCCAAGACTCACGTCCACTTGCCTGTACCCGTATGTATTGATGCGGGAGGAATTTGCTGCCGCCAGTTTGAGGGGTTGTGGATATAGTCGATGATGCTGGGGTACGGGAAGAACCGAAACCTCCGCACCCGTGTCGACGAGGTAGTTGCGCCTGCTGAGGGGGTCGAAAATAGTTAGGCGACGTGGCGCTGCGCTCTGGGTGGCCGTCGCCAAGACCCCCCGCGGACCTAGTTTTTTGTGGTAGGCGCGAATTTGCAAGGTAGCGTACATCTTGTCGCTTTATCTCCGAAGTTACGATGATACCAGCAAATACCCTGGTCCGCAGGCTGTCTTGACGACCTGCTACCCGAACGCCCTTTTCGTGTGGCAGACCGTGAGCGAGCTCGCGGCCTGGCACTCGAACGCTGAGCGTCCAACGTCGCCCGCATCTCGGCCACGCTGGCAGTTAAGGCCGCGATCTCGCGCCGTAAGTCGCCGACCTCATCCGACGGTGGTTGAACGGCCGCTATGGTTGGACGAACGTACACCTCCTGTACTTGATCGGCCGTTGCTGCTAGTTCCTCCAAGGAACCGGAGACGCAGGCTAGGATCGCCTGGGTGCCCTCCGGGAGCCGACGCAGCCAGAGCGACTTGATCAGGTCGTCGCCGATCTTGCTCCCACCCAATTGCCTCATTTCACGAAGCAATTGGCTGGGAGTTCGATCACCCAACGTTAAACCCGCCAGCAAGTGGTCTAATTTTGCCGACTCGCTTGCCGACAGGCGCCTGATCAACTCGCTCTTGAGCTGAGCGTACGATGCCGACTTCACCACGTCGGACACCAGAAGTATGGACTCTTCGTCCAGGCCGACCACCGCGTAGTTGAAACGGGTCGCGTCCGATGTGATACCGGACATTTGGAACTGTGCTTCCAAATGCACGAACCACAGCTCGGGGTTCCGACGCCAAAACGGAGGAACGCGTACGGCGAGGGCGGTCACTTGTGGGTCCGATGGGCCTGCCGCGTCTTTATTGTCAAACGACATTTTCCTACCGAGAAGTACGAGATTGTGATGCAGACGCGGTGAGTTTATACTGAAACGCGGTGAAATTTACACCGACACGGCAGGCCGTACCCACAAATGCACGCACGAAACGAGAAAAACGACGACCGAAGCGGACGCTCTCCAGCGCAGACCAAAAACACCAAGAAAATAGAGAACCCGCGATGCGAAACACTTCAACGCCGTCTCTTGCAGCGATTTTTGGTTATTATTATCACAATTTAACTTTAAATATAATTAACAATTAGTGCGATAATAATTTCACTTGATATAACAATAAATAATAATAATAATAATTAAATAAATTTGAAATTGATATTACTAGCTGTCCTCGACGGCGGCGCTGGTTTGAATTCGTCGGGCTGTAGCTGCGGCGTTGGCGGTGCTAGGGACGGCCGTTTGCTGCTGTTGTCGGGTACAATTGTCTGCTGATCTTTGTGCTGCTTTTGCTGGACAACTGGCTGACTGGACCCGTAGACGGACGGGGATGTGTGCGCTTATGCGAAGTGCCTGCCTATGCCCGTCGTAGAGTGCGGAAGGTTTGCTATGCGACGTTATTTACGTCGTCGGCTCGTTGATGTTGATGTTGATGAATCGCAGCTATTTCCTGCCCTTGGTGGCCTTTTCGTCTTGATGGTGGCGATGATTGTGGCGGCGGCGCTTGTGCGTTTTCCTCGACGGGCTCTAGTATTGGGGTCACCACTTTGGCAAATGATCAAAACGTCTACCAAATTAGCTTGGAATTAAGAGATTTCTTTGTGTAGTAATAAATGCAAAACTGGAAGTGGTAATCATTTGGAAAAGAACACTCAAATCATATTATATTGCACTACTGACGCACGTCTAAAAACACTTCAAAGGATTTTATTTATTTGTACCGAAAGGTTTCAATAAAAAACTACTAATTATAATAACAACGTTAATCCAACAAAATTCGCATGTTTTTATTTCTGATATTTATATGGACGCCATGTAACTGAGCGCTTGTAATACAAACTTTGCAGAACTTCCACGAGCTTGTGATCCGTGTCGCGGTTGGGAACAGAAGAGACCGACTTATTTCCATGCGGTCCTTACTGTCCCAACCAACGGCACTTTTTTACCGCTGGCTCTCCACTTCCCCGGTGCGTTCTGAAAACGCGTGAGTGGAGAGTTTCCACGTTCAGCGCCATCTACCCGTCCGCATCCGCAACATCCGAAATAAATTTCGAATGCTGCAGATCCTGCCGCGCCACAACTTCTCGATGAAAAGACTTGTCACGTGCCTGTTGACTACTATATCATCATTGGTCATATGGGTGAAAAAGCAGACGGTAACAGATGCCATGGGGGAAAGGGGTTTGGAGCGCGCAATGAGGGTGGCGAGCGTACAATCGATTTTGCGGACAAACATGACCTTGTATTTATCAATACATGATTCATCAAACGATTGTCACATCTTGCAATATTTTATAGAGGGATCAGTAAAACGCAAATCGACTATATTCTCATAAGACGCCAATATTTTACCACCGTCACTGATTGCAAAGCCGTTCCACATGAGACCATCGCACCTCAACAGCGGCTGTTGATTGCCGTGCTGCCAATTAAGCCACCGATAAAACAGCGTGAGGAACCCCTTGGCTCGTGTAAGCGGTACATCGACCTGGAATGACAATATTGAAATAAAGGTCCGTGAAAAGAAACGCCTCTACCACAAGTTTCTCGACGATAAAACGCTGGCCAATTGGCAAATTTACAAGAATGCCAATCGAGGAGCAAAGGAAGCGATCGCTGTCACCCGAGGGGTGGCAACAGAGACCTGTATCGATTTGTCAAAAACCGAAACGAATGCACACAGAATAGCGAACACTTCTGTTGTGTTAATGACAAGAACGGCAATTTGCTTCCCAACCATTGAGCTGCGACGGATATGTGGCCAGAATACTTGCAGCAGATTTCAACTGAAGAATTTGCTCATCCTCCACCTCCACAATCATTGCCGACATTTGGAGCAGTTCCACCTGGCAGCGCAACTGGTGCTCTGAGGTGGGGGGGGAGACGGGGCGGCAACCCTGTCGGCTGAACCAAAACCAAGTGGCCGAGGAGAACCTCCACGTAGTGGCACCGGGAAACGCTGTATCGCATTGGCTTGTCGGCCGTGATGCAGTAGGCGAATGCTCCAAGGCCTAGCTAGGGCGATCAGACCCGAGTCTGCACGGGGACTCATCTGAAGTGGCTTCGGTCACGAAACCTTACCAGGGGTATACTGGTATCATGGGAACCGAGGTAGCCCCTGGACTCTTATACTTCAGGAAAATTCCTGTCGTATCTGAGTACAGCTCGGTTGGTTGCGGTTGGCCCCCTAGTGGGAGTTTAATGAGGGCTGTGGTTGTGCTCGAGCGAGAAGAAACCTTCGGGCCTCGACGTGGTGTTGCGTATCAACACGGGTGCCGTACTCCATAGTTCGGTAGAGCTTTAGGTAATTCTTGCATCCACTAGTATGAATGCTAAGCCATGCACTTGGTATAGACTGGTACCGTTGCGCTTGTGTCAGCGGGGCTCTGATTGTGGTCACAAAATCAATCCGTGTCTTAAGAGGACCGTAGGATTAAGTCCTGTCTTGAGACTACGTAAAACACCGAGGACTTCACTGTCTTCACTGACTGCGCAACTGAAGTCGAGGAGGCAATAAAACGAATGAAATCGGGGAAAGCCACAGGACCTGACGACATCACATCTGAGATCTGGAAAGCGAAGAGCTGGAACCCCTTAGTGAATTCTTTAATCAGGTTATTCAGTAAGGTAGAAAGAGATCTGACAGTACCACAGCTCCAATATGCAAAAAAGGAAGGTAATCCAACAACAACCTACCTACCTACCTTTGATAACCGTATTCGCAAAATCGTTGAAATAACCGTGAATCAAGCCGGATTTGTCAAAAACTGCGGAACTACTGTCGCAATACACGCTGCGTGGTCACTCATGGAGAAACACCGTGAGAAGAATCGCCCTCTTTACATTGCATTTCTGGATCCAGAGAAAGCTTTTGACCGTGTGCTACACGAACTCATCTGGTATGCTCTATCACAGCACTTAGTGCTGGGCTCAATTGCTCTACCACAATCCGAAAAGTAAAGTTTGAAGTGTGATGAGTGTATCAAAACCGCTTTGTGTCTCTGTTTGTGATCATCAAGGAAGTGCCTTCTCATCACTCATCTGTGTTCTTGTTATGGATACCGTCACACGGGATAACCCACGTTCAGGGCCCTATACACCGCTTTACGCAGATAATGTGTTCCTAGCATCTAATACCAAAAATGATCTCGAGCAACTGGTCCAAAAATGGAATGATCGCCTCATGCAATACGGTCTGAGATTGAATCTAAACAAAATTGAATTTTTGACGACCGATCCCCATGAAACAGGCACAATTACTGTCAGCGGCAGTGATCTGCCTACAACTGAGCGATTTAAATATCCCGGGTCAACGCTATCAGCCAATGGAGAACTGCGTTATGAAATTGCTTCACGCATTAACGCAACCTGGATGAATTGGCGTTTTACAACTGGTGTTCTTTATGATTGACGTATCAACGAGCGTCTCAAATTTAAAATTTACTAGTGTTTTCCGCCCTGTCGCCCTCTATGGTTCTGAGTGTTGGCCGACTATAAAAGACAATGAACGGAATGGAGACGAAGATGTTTCGTTGGACTAGTGGCGTGACACGTTTTGATCACATCCGAAATGAGGATATTCGCGATCGTTATGGGGTTGCATCGATCGTGGAAAAATTGCGAGGGGTCTTCGATGGTATGATCACGCAATTCGTGCTAACGAGAATTCACTTGCCAAGATTGGTCTGAACATCGAAGTCGATGGTAAACGACCAAAAGGCAGGCCGAAACAACGGTGGCTTGATACGCTGGATGGGGATTTAAAAGCCTCGAGATTGCACCCAGATCAGGCATTCGATAGAGCCAAGTGGGGAAACCGATTACGACGAGCCGACCCCGCTTGTGAATGGGACAAAGGCTGAAGAAAAGAAAGATTTGGAGCGCATTGAGGAAGCTGCCTTAATGGGACTGCAGCAGATAATCCCTGGCAGTCGGCCCAAGTTCACTATTGCGAGCACGGAATTGGAGGGTAAAGTACATGAACGCTAGGAAGGAAAAATCTAAAAACGTGGAATGTTTCAGCTTGGTATTCAAATTGGCCCAAAAAATCTGAATGTGCTTAGGGGAAGCCACCAAATGGTGCTCCACTTTTTCCTACATAGATTGAAATTCAATCATATCAAGAAACTGTAGAGCATCATCTCTATTTTGAAAGCGAAGAACAATGATGGTCTTGGGCTCACACAAAATAGAGCAAATTGAAGCATTTTTGGTGCGTTGTCTCATAATGGAGCTACGGGCAAAAGATAGTGCATACAGTGGCGGAAGACCCCTAGGGTTCGCACTGGTGAAGCGACTACAGAGTGAATCCTACCTGCTATAACTTCTCCTACACCATTTCCAGAACAGGCGGAGAAAGAGAGCCAGAAACGTGAACGGAACTGACTTGATGCCAGTTCGAGTGATCGAATCTATGCAAACCGGACAACGCAAGCCAGTGAGGGTGTTAAGTGGAAAACACACGAATACTCTGCGGGATGCGATGAGACCTTTCATGGATTAGTACATGGGAACTGCCGTACCTCCAAGTGCGGCTATTCTCAGAGAAATCAAAGACGAGGGGATCGAATCTCTGGCGGTACAGTGTGAGGAAAACCCCGTCCCACGCGGACCGCGGCCTTCAAACGGTTTTCCATTATACATTAGACTAAGTTAATGTCGAAAAACATAAAGATTGGTCAAATTAACCTGTAGCATGCGAAAGCCTCCTCCTATCTGCTGGCAGTGAGGCTGACAAAGCTATAGGACTGCCCCTACATTTTTTCTGGCGCAAGAGCCGTGGGTTCGATTTAACAGAATCTGTGGCATTGGATCAGTAAAGGGGCTAGGATCTTCTACGATGAAAGATCCATAAGACCGAAGACTTGAGTACTGATGTCAAGACGGTTAGAGCCAGCATACTGAGGCAGTTCTGTTCCCAGGACTTAGTTGCGGTCAGAGTACAATACCAGCTTAATGGCGAGAGGAAAAACACCATAGTTGCCTCCGCTTATCTATCCTATGATTCTTTGCATCCCCCACAATCAAGTGGTCTTGAACTCTTAATAGGTTGCGATGCGAATGTTCAACACATTTGTTAGGGCAGTAGCAAATGTAATCCAAGAGCAAAGAGGCTATATGATTTCATCACTTCAGCTGGTCGCATGACTATAAACGTAAGGTGCGCTCCTACATTCGTGGGACCGAGAAGAAGTGAAGTAATTGACCTAACAATCTGCACTTCAAAAGTGTTAGAGTTGGAGGTGCTAGACGAAGTCACAGTCAGATCACCGATACATAAAATCATACATAGATCCTAGGGAAAAGGATTGGATAATGTTCAATGATATTCTTGGTAATATAACTCCTTAGGCGACGGCTTTGGCGTTTAAAGATGAATTGCAACCTCTGAATTCCACACTTTTAGAGTGCTATGAATAGGCTCGTCCTACTTCCCGAGGTCAAAGCGGTAAAACGGTTCGTTGTTGGAACCGGGAACTGCAAAAACTCAGGAAAACAATCAGGCGACTTCTGAACCGTGCTTGCAAAAATAGCAAGAACGAAGACTGTTTAAACTTCTGGAAATCTGGAAATTCTGGAATATAAGAGACTCGTTAGGAGTTCGAAATAAGACTCGTTTAGAGGGTACTATAAGCAACGGGAAGGCCAAAGAGAGACTTCAAGGGTGTGCAGAGTTCTTAAAAGGGATGAGTCGGCCAAGTAGGACTCCCTTAGAAAACCCGATGGTACTTTCACGAGCTCCAGACTAAAATCAGTACAGACCCTCCTGGAAGTACACTATGCAGGAGAATGGGTGAGGAAAGTGGTAGGGGGAGAGCTGACGGTTCTTGCAACCCCTTCAACACGCAAGTGCTGCAAGGGAACTGAAGCACTGCCAAAGCGGTTGTTACCCAAGAAAAGGTGAGAGTTGCCATACTGTCCTTTGAACATTTCAAAGCACCTGGCATGGATGGCAACTATCTACCAATGCTAAAAGATGCTATGGAGCACTTCGAACGATAGCTAAAAAATATTTTTTTCTCGGTAGAAAGTTAAGGTAGTCGTCATACCAAAGCCTGGGAACGATGACTATTCTAATCCAAAGAACTTCAGACAGATCAGCTTGACTTCATTCTTGCTGAAAGGTTTGGAGAGACTGGTGGAGTGTCACATTCGTGGAAAAGCACTTAGGTCACACCCACTTAGTGAAAACCAACATGCTTACCAACGTGGAAAGTCCTGTGAGTCTGCTCTTCATTCTTTGACTTCAAAGGGAGAAGATGCAATTCTGAAGGGTGAGTACGCGATGAGGGTGTTCGTGGGCATTGAATTGCCTTTGACTTTGCGCCTTTTCAAAAATGTTGTAATGCCAGAGCGTATGGTGTTGATGATACTTTAATTAAGTGGATCTACGCTATGCTAATGCAGAGATTGCTGTGTGCTGAAGTGGGTGATCGCTAACTAACAACTCTTCAACTCTTCTTAGAAGTAAAATATCTGGGAGTCACTCTAGTTACAAAGCTTCTTTGGAACAAACATGTAGAGGTAAAGTTGAAACGAGTTCCGACAGCTTATGGGCGGTGCAGACGGACCTTTGCCTCGACATGAGGGCTTAGACCTCAGCGCGTACTCAGGTAATGTGGATATACATTGCTATCATTAGGTCGATGTTCGCTTATGCATCCGTAGTGTGGTGAGTTAAGGTGAGACGAAAAGGTTTTCACCGTAAGCTAGCCGCACTGCAAAGAACTGAGTGTCTGGGTATTACCGGTGCCATGAGCACGACATCCGGCGCAGCTCTAAATGCATTACTAAATTTGCATCCTCTGGATATATTTATTCAAAGTACTGCAATGAAAGCAGCTCATAAACTAATTCGGTTACGTTTAAAAATGGACGTGGGGGGGCAGAAAGCAGTGGGAGAGTTATTGGGAGTACTGAGTCCTACTCTTACAATGGCTTCTGATCCTCGGGTCCCCATACATCTGTTTAGTAGACAATATGAAGTTATCCGGAAACATAGAGAGAACTGGGAAGTTCCAGAGGAATGTGTGGCGGGATATACGGAAGACTTCTACACCGATGACTCAAAAACAGAACCGGGTTCTGGAGACAGAGTTTACCCCTCGATTAAAAACGGGAAGTGGGCTTTTCCCTTGGGCCAATATGCGACGATTTTTTGAGTCTAAGTATATGCGATCCTATGGGCTGCAAACTAGGGGATTGACGAAGGATTGAAATGTAGGCGCATCGCAATATGCAGTGACAGCCAGGCTGCATTGAGGGCGTTGAGTAGTCCTTTGATCACCTCGAAAATCGTTCAGGAATGCGGAAACCGTTTGAACTCTATCTTTAGATTCAATACGGTGGAACTACTCTGGGTACCTGGTCGCTGTGGCGTAGAAGCAAATGACACCTCGAATGTTTTACCAAAAGGACCGGAACCAGCATTTGTAGTATCAGTAGCATTGGCTAAGGTTGTTTTGAAAAACTGGGAACAAGCTTCCCACCATGACAAATGACAGAGCCTAAATGCTGCTGGACTCACCAAACTTTCTCTATCAGAACCGAATATGCGTACCACAAAGTTTATCCTGCCGGAAATCAGGAGGACTTGCAGGAGTATTGTAGACATTCTGACAGGCCATAATTCACTAGCTAGGCATTTGTTCAGAATTGGAATTACTCAAAATGATACGTGTCCGTCCTGTAATGAGGATGCGGAATCCAGGGAGCACTTCCTATGTGAATGCCCCGCCTATGGACGCATCAGGCATCAGATCTTTGGTGCCGATGTTCTCCAGGTGCGATGGGTAGTATCACATCCACTAACGAAAATCCTGCGATACTTTAACGAATCCTAGATATTCCCTTTAGATGGGGGCATCAGCACAATGGCCACTACGGCTAGAGTGTTCCGAAGCTATAGCTTCTCTCCCGCCACACACACATGCCAGATCAGGTTGATTTTGTAAAAGCGTAACATTTTTAGTAGCCACCAATCTGGTATGCAGTTAAATGCCGATTCGTAATCGACATAGGGGAACAGGATGTCTCTTTGGTGAAAAATGGTGAAGTGATTTGCTAACACATTGTGAGTGGTCAAGAACTGCTTTACCCACAAGCGGTGTATCTTATGAAATTTGACGCTTCCCAAAGGTTACCTTAACACTATTTTCGGTAATATCAGATGTGGTCATTTCGAGGATGAATGCATAGCAAGCTACGCTGGTTTTAAATTGCCGAAGTCGGGCTGGTTCTGGGAACATATTCAAAAATACTAAAAATTGCGAACGGTCTTATGAGAGGTTTCCTCTAAACCTCCTGAATCGTTTTCCGTAATTTCCGCTATTATCGGAATAAATCATTATTGGGAAAACACAGTTGTCTACCTCCATTTATCGATAATTGCACACGAAATTATTTTGAAATTTCGGAAAACCGGGTAAAAATTGCGAGTTTAATTCTTCGTCGCTGGTATTTTATTTCACTCAATTTGAAAATTATGCAGAAAAGGGGCTTCCCCTTTTTAATGCCCTAATGGGGTGTGCGCATCGATTACCTGTGGAAAGCAGCAGCAAACTAATCCTTGCGGCGAATAGTATCCAATTCATCTTCGCCGGTGTCCAACCACTCAACAGGTGACTGCAGTCCAAGCACTTTCTCGAAATAGCACAAAATCCACTAAACCAATTCCAATGTAAACACAAACACTTCACAAAGCGAAATTTCGCGCCACAAGAGCACTCGGCAAAATCGTAACGAACTTTTCAATGAGCAGAACACGCACCGCAAGAATATCCGGAATCGGAAGTGGCCGCCACGCGACTCACCCACAAATCGACCTGCGTCCGCGCACTTACGCCGCCAACTCAAAAGGCGACCGGCGATAGGCGATTCAACTGAGCCTCTCGGTCGACTCGAATGCGTTCAACAGAGGAAACACCTCCGCCTGTGATTCACTTCAGCGAATGAAGTTGAACTGAACGGAGTCGAGCGAATTGAAGCGAATCCACAGCTGCTCAGGCATCCCCCGCCTCCGCGCCCTGCTTCGGGCTATCGTTCAACATTCTTCTGAAGTTGCCATTCATTATGGGAAATTGACTTCAATTTTAGTGGGAGCAATCGATAGTTTTGTAGTTGAATGTTGAACTTAAGAGAATGTCTACGTGGGAACTTCCGAGTGATTTAAGAGAGTCTCTCTGCAAGTTGAATGTGGATTGTGGCTCGTTAATACTCAGTTCATTTCAAGGAAGTTGAATTGTTTTTAACGTTATTCATCGCGGAGTGGTGTGATTTGTCTGGTTCTGGATTTTTAATGTATCTTCATCCTCTAGTCATCGCTTACGAATAAAGGTTGAAAAATGGTAGCAAATGTGGTCGAAAGTCCCTTCTAGGAGAGAAATGATCTTCCCGGTCATGTTATATGTTAACCGTTGCGAAAACGCTCAGGATCGAAAGAACTTTCTTTAGCGAATTGAGTGAAGCGCGAGCAAATTGAAAGGAAAAGATTTTGATGCTCAATCCCTAGAGCAACGTGAGATGGAGTGACCAATTAGGAGGGGAGAATCAAAATTGAATGGGTAGTATGCAGGGTACGAAGGGGGAGCACCAAGTGTTACAGGTTTCTGGATTATGGACCCGACAGGAGGACTCTCTCCGGCATGCTGGACAGTGTGCAGTCTTCAGGGCGGAACTGAAAAGGGCTAGGACACGACTAGCATGATCTGCATTTTACAAATTAACATAAACCGGAGTGCAACCGTTCATCGCTTGCTAGCTCAGTTCGCTGCGGAGGTAGATGCTGATCTAGTGCCAATCACCGCTGCCATCTGGGTTCGGGACGACCTTCGACTTCTTGCTCTTGCCGAAGGGCGGAGGAATGGGTTTGTCTGGATTTGGTGTTTAGGGATAACGTTTTTTAGCGTTTGCCTGACGCCGAATGAAAGGATGCTGGATTTTCGGCGCTGCTCGGGGCATGACTCAGCCAAATTCCAGAGAGAAACGGATTTTGGAAATTTCGGTGAGAATCGGGCCCATAGTTTTAAACACCGGATCCACACCAATGTTTGGGCGCCCAGGCTGGGAGCCGAAGCATTCCTGACATCACTTTTACGTCGGAGCCTCTCGCATCATCGGTGGAGGGGTGGCGAGTGATCACCAGTACATCGCGTTCGAAGTGGTTGACGCTACTTGCCGGCGAGTACCAACGCGACGCTCCCCCTGCCTATGGAATGTCGTGAGGGTGAACATCGGGAAGTTCGTTGAAGCTTTTGGAACAGGCACAGCCGTGCTGGAGGGCGCTCCGGAAGGTGGTAGCGTCCCAGCTCATACCGTCGTAAATTCAGTGGTGAATCTGATAACGATGGCGTGTGAGACTTCCACACCCCGGAGGGGCCCCAGCCGCTGCAAGCGTTCTATGTACTGATGGACGGCAGAAATTGTTGATCTACGGAGGGGGTGTCATAAGCTCCGCCGTTTGGCACAACGTTTGCACGCCAACGAGGAGGCATGCGTCATAAAGGCACAGTATAGATCAGCCAAAAAGGAGACTCCGCAGCGCTATAAATAAAAGCAAAGGTCGCGGCTGGCAGAACCTTGTCAACGAGGTGAATGAGTATCTGTGCGGAATGGCTATAAGCTTGTCACCCGAAAAATCGCATATTAAGTACCGACCAAGCAGACCGCATTGTACAGGCATTGTTTCCCAGACATCCTGTACGCGTTGATGTCAATAGCGCGGAAAGCGTCGAGGATTGCCCCATCCTAGGGCCAGACCTCTGGAGCACTTCCTTCGATAGTCTGCTCAAACTCAATATACCAGAAGAGTCTCGCCCGGCCGGTTATGCAGACGACGTTGCTGTACTTGTTGCCGGACGCACTGTTGAACAGGCGCAAAGCAGACTTGGCATATTGATGAGACGGGTAAGCGGATGGATGACTGCTCACGGTTTCAGCCTTATGTTGGAAAAAGCCGAAGTAGTCGTTTCGACCAGAAGGAGAATCCCAACTCTGCGCCCCATATCGATGGGCGAGTTGACTATAGAGTAAAAACCGGTGGTTAAATACCTTGGTTTAATGCTCAACTCGAAGATGAGCTTCTTCGATCAAATCAAAGCGGCAACACACAGGGCTGCAGCTAGAGTCGCGGCCTTAAGTCGGCTATTGGCGAATGTTGGGGGCCCTATATCTACTAGGAGACGGCTCCTTTTGGGAGCAACGCAGACGGTTCTGCTCTATGGTGCGGACGTATGGGCTGATGTCCTTGGCAAGGAGGTGGATCGTAAGTGCCTTGCTTAAGTACAGAGACGGGGAGCTTTGGGAGTGGCGTCTGCTTACCGCACTGTCTTCGACCCGCTCGTTATGCCCTCCTTGCCAAAGAGTGCATACCTATCTACCGCCGTAAGGGTGAGAACTTAAGAGAGGTAGTTACCCGTGATGAACAACCATCTTGGCGCGATCTTCTGATTGTGTGTTCTGCAATGGAGTGGCGGATGACGCTGAACACACGTTTTTCTCTTGCGAGAGGTGGGGCGGCTTTCATCAGCAGCCTTATGCAGACTCAGGGGAGCTCTCTCCAGATAACATTGTCAGAGAGATACGGAAGAGCGCTGGCAGCAGCAATCGTTTTGGGCATTATGTCCGGGCTTTTCTTATTGCGAAGAAGATTGAACTCGACCGGCGGCGGGGATGAGTTACCGGATAATAACGGTTAACAACTCCTTTCCTCCCCTTCCCGTTGGTGGAAGGAATTCCCTGACTTGAAGGCTCCCAATGCCGCCGGGAAAGCGGGAATGCTAGAACCTGGAAAACGCTTGCTGAACAAACACTAACAGCTCTACTACTAAACCCTATCTCCACCTCCATGTGGTGATCGCTGGGGGCTCTTTCTTAACGAAAAGCTGCAGACGGAGAAGGATGAAGGCGAGTCTCCCGAGGCTTAAAAACGGGACAAATTGTACCAACTGGCCCTCCAGGTTGGGGGTTGGGTAGGGCTAGGGGGGCTAGGGGTAGGGCGCAAAACCGAAGTTACGAAGCCACAACAGGAGCCTCGGACTGGACGGATAACACAACGCAGAACCCCCGCAACAAAGCCTATTTTGGCTTACAAAAACTCTTCCACTCGAAACGTCTCACCATAGGGTCAAAGCTCTTACTGTACAAGACAATGATCTTGCCAGTCCTCATGTATTCCTCAGAGAGTTGGGCTCTTAGCAAAATAACTGCGAACTTTTGGGCGCGTTCGAGAGAAGAATCATCCGAAGAACTTTTGGCCCTCTACATGAGGATGGACGATTCTGTAGTCTACATAACGACGAAATTTGTGAGTGATACCATGACCGTCAGGTTGTGGATAAAATTCACCTCAATAGGTACGGTGGGCGGGTCACCTAATCCGTAAGGATGAGGATGATCCAGCCCGGTCCTGCACCGTGTCCGCTTTAAGCGCTAGGTAAGTATTTCCGCCGTGCGGTAGGGTGAACATTCCTCCGGTCGGCTAATGATCGGATTTATGCTATGTGTTAACCGACGGTGTATGTTGGGAAGCTTTTTGTATCAAAAATTCTACACGCTATCCAGGCCATGGTCTCTCCAGCTCTTCGAACTTTAAGGCTCGTCAAACTTCTGCAAAATTCATGGCCGAGATAGTGGCATGCTCAGTGTGCTGGGGCGAGCAAACCCTATATTCCGTTACTGAAAATGGCACCGTTTGAACACTCTGTTGCGGTTTCGTTCAGTGATTCAAGAAAGCTTCACCACATATAGTCGCAGCCCACACGATGGATACCGAAGTTTGAGGGTCGTCAACTTATACTCCGACGTTCTGATCATTGGGGGAACCTAACTAGGCCTATAATAATACACGGACGGCTCTAATAAACAACGCTTTTTTGCATACTAATTACACAAAGAACGGGCAATCTAAACCAGGGTAAGTTGCCAAGCTGCCTCGCTGCTACGAGCGCCGCCTCATTAATCCCCGCCCCCTCCCTCCTATCTGCTAGTGCCGGAGCACTGATGACAAATTCTGTTCCCCTGCTATCTGATCGCCTGAACTCCTCGTGTTTGAATCTTCTAATCCTTCGCTAAAAATGAGGGCTTTAAACGGTCGTTGTTTACTCTAACATCTTATCTTCCCTTTCGGATCTTGAACACTTGCTTGCTGGGTTGCGAAATTACTGAAAACAGCCCTTCGTACGGTGGCTGACACCGAGAGTTCGCTTGCCGAGAAACGACACCAGTAATTCCGATGCAAAGGTTACGTCGGGAATGCTTCGGATTCGGTGTTTAAAAATACAAATCCTGTTCTTCCGTCGTTCCGAAAATCCGTTTCCCTCTGGATTCTGGGTGAGGCATGCCCCATTCAAGTATCTGACATTGAAGTCACCCCTGGTCAGGATGCGCCCCTCTGTGCCCAAGATAGGATCCTCCAGAGCATCAAGTCTGCGTCAAAAGTCCGGCATCGTCTCATTCGTCTTACTGAAAAACGTTACTTGTAAATACCTAACCCAGACAAAACCGTCTCCCTGGTCCTAGGCATAAACCCTAAGGTGGATGCCGTTCTGAACCCTGATAGTAGCGGTACTGGATATGTCGGAGTGCAATGAAGCTGGCTCCCTATATCGGTGTTGCTCGGTGCATATTTATATGTAGGATGCGGATCATGTTGATCGCATCTAAGCTCTTTCCAGTTCTGCTCTGAAGACTGGGCCCCGCCCCGAGTCCGCAATGTCCGCAACGCTCTCACCGCAAGCGTCGCGATCCCTGCATATAATGCTCATTCTCCTTTTCGTTGCAGGTATTCGCCTTATACCTTATACCTGTGATACCTGTCTGACCGCATCTGCGGTATGTTACCATTCTGTCAGGTCCGCGGTAAGGTGCAGATGTGTGCACATAACCCAAACATCTGTAGCATTTGGTTGGGGTGGCCTGGATTCGTATCTGATTTTAAGAAGCTTCTTCGCGTATTCCTCCGCAACTTCCACCGCAGCGAGTTTTTGATCCCGGGAGTTCGAAGAGGTGATACCAATTAGGACATTAGGCACAAGAGCTCTTCTAGCTCCTTCAGCCGGTCTTTTTTTCAAGAGGAACGTCGCGGAACGTCGCGGACTGCATGCGTTTTACATTTCTTGATAAGCTTTTCCTCTTCGGCTTTTGCAAGAATAGTTGACTGCGCTTCCACTCGGTTTCCATTCGAAGTCATCTCGTCAGTTTCAGTAGTTTCCACTGTGCTTCTTTCCGCGACAAAAGCACTGTATGGCACTGCCTGGGTTGTGGTCTCCGCCGCAGGAGCGACATCGCTCTGCGAGCCTTCTCCTCTGTTTTTAAACCTCGATGTATAGTCGAGTATTTTAGTCCTTGCTCATTGACAGGGCGCTGGGCCTATCGTCGCACTCTTGTGCTACCTACAAAAGTAGCCAACTAATTCTCCATTCCTACTATTTCCTCATTTATATTTTCTTTATTTGCCATTTAAGTTTCTACGAGCGCATTTTTACGGATCGCAGCCCCTGCCTCAGTTCCCTGAGGCCCGACCTACGCTTAACTGATCTCGGAACTCACGGACGGATCAGCGGTTGCTCGGGGCAATGCGGTCTATTAAAACCGGTTCAATGCCCACTACCCGACCAGGGATCCGAAGGGGTTGGCTTCTGATACACGCCACAACTTCCACCTTGGCAGAATTAGGCTCACATCACTCCAGTGTCGACAGCTCCGAGGACCCCCAGTGTGTGTCGGCGTATATCTCTCATTCGCAGTTCGTTCTTCACCGAGAAACTTTCTCGAGGCTACTACCTAGGACGCAAGAATTATGCTAGCTAGGTGGTCAGAACTACTTGCTTGGGCACTTTGGGGATGCCACCCCTCGTATCGTAAGCGACCCATTAAAGATCGCTGATGAGGCCTGAGCCGAATACAAATGACTACTATGATACTAATTTTCGGAATCTAGGGTGGACTTAAGGGAAGCTCGGGTAGTTTCTAAGAACGGCTCTTGAAGTAACTGATCCATTTCGGACCCCTGTACACTTCCTCTGTACAACTAATGTCAAAACTAATATCTGGTTCGGAAATTTTTAATCGAGAGCTTTTATTTGATACCCCATATGGCTATATTCGGTGCAAAACAATTTGCACCTTTCTTTTGGAGTGTATTGATTCCCGCCGCCTTTCCGCTCCCCCTTTACGTACAATAAACTTTCTTCTTCCTTTCATCACCAGTCAGGTGGTGACTTAACTGTCCAATACAAAGCAGTGGCGGGCTTTTCTTCTACTTACCCGGAGAGGAGGGTCTTTCTAACTGAATGGCCACAACTAGTTGATGTTAGCTTGGTGTTTAGGCAAAATCCATGCAATGGCACGCTAGCATAGATAGGTAGATAGCATAATGACACACTGACTGTGTTTTTATACTTTTTGCTATGCATTTTCAGGCTGGGGACATGGGCATGGGACTGAATATCTTGACAAAGTTGAATGTATCTTTTTTCCAGTGTTCAAGAACAACAATCTAGGGCAAATCTTTCATTAGATTAGCGTGCCTGAAACAACAGTAACTATCGAAAATCATCTGAAATAATACAATGAAAAGCCATACACCAAGTTCATGTTCATGTTCATATGAGGCTAAGTACCCAATTCTGTTGTAGCATCTTCAGCAATTTGTGATTTCTGTCACCCATCAGGCCGCCTGCAGCCGAGTTGGTCGGGAACTTTGATAAAAGTTCACTTAAACTCACACTCGGCCTCCGACAATGATTGATGCCCGAAATTTATTGCTAGCAGTTGGCTAAACAGCCAAGCATATGTACATCCCCACGCAGGCTCCTACATACTTACATATATCACATGGAACTTTCGAATATTCCAACTGAGTCCACGTGACTGCCCGGAAACTTCGTTCAGCTCCAGAAGAGCTTCATCCCAACTCCGTCCATCTATCATGTTCGTAAGCCTAACTTTTCCGATAATTTTATCGGAAAAACAAACAATTTCGTAATTTTTCACGATGCTTGGAAGTTTTTCCTCAATTATTCAAGCACCCCCGCCTCCCCGGAAAATCATAAGCAAAGATAATGCGTGCCAATGGTAAATGTTGGACGTTCGGAACCCGGAGAGGAACATCCAACTTCTGGCAGGGAGCTGCCTTCAATTCCAATTTACATTGCATTATTATTTTATCAACTTCATGTGAAATAAAAGGACGAACGTTTTCAAGGACGATTCGTTCCCCAGCACCCAATGGGTTTCACAGCGGATTCCTGATGCCGCTTCCAGGAATCAACCTCTCATCAAACAGAATTTACCGAGAATTGCTTATGTTTTCCGTGGGGGAAAATGGAAAACGAAAGCAGATTGCTATCTTTAGTTGGAAATCATTGAGGGTATCGATTAGTTCTGGAGCGATTTGTTACCGATTAGCGCCATGTTCGAAGGCTTACAGCTTGTAAACAAGGAGAGACATTAATGAGCTTAATGTGCTCCTCCAACAGAGTGATCAAGTGGCTTCAGGGGGGACTGTTACCAATCGCAATTTGTTGCCTTTCTCTATAAATTTGGGGAAATTGAAAGTAATACAGAGAAAGGCTAATCACGTACTCAAAATTTTCACAAATTTGCCAAATTGGAGAGGAATTGGATTTTTTTTCCGAATAATCAGATTAGTCTTTCAATTTTTGATCCGATTAAAGATAGGACTCAATTTACAGAAGAAATATTTATAAAGCACCTTGAATTTTCAACCCGATCTCTGCAGGGGAAAGTGGAGGTCTTCCCTCTTCAAATTTGGTGAAAACTCAAGGCGTCAGTGATCTTAAACTCACGGTCGTTATTGCTTTTAAACCTTCCTATTCTACCCTCAGGGGTCGTTAGCAAGCTTTAACGGGTTGCCTACAATATAGGGAGTGACGTCCCTAGGTGCCCGAGCAAGTATTTCTGAACCCCTAGCTGGCAGTAAATCTGCGTTCTAGGTAGTAGCCTTAAGAAAGCCTCTCGGCGAAAAAGCGAACTGTAAATGAGCGGTACACGTCGGGATATAGTGGGAGCTTTCGGAGCCGTTGACAGGTCTCCCCGACGTCGATGGGATGACGTGAGCCTAGCTTTGCTAAGGTGGTAGTTGTTAGCTATATCAGGAGCCAACCCCTTCGGGAAGTGTGTATATTCATCTGTGAGTTTCGGGATCAGTTGAGCGTAGGTCGGTCCTCGGGGAACTGGCGGCCGGGGGGGGGGGGGGGGGGCTTGTCCCTGAGGGTACAGCCGTTTCTGACTATTGCGGTCTTCACCTTTGCATGATGTGCTGGTGAAATTTACATGGAAAACAAACATAACAAAACTAAAAAATTGGACGAAATATCAGGGAAGTAGGAAGAGCTGACTACGTTTTAGGGTAGCACGAAACTGCGTCGCTTACCGCAGCGACCATCGAAAGAGGCAGGCCTGAAACACCCGCGAAATGCGCGATAGTGTTGAAGCATATGTAATCGGTAAGGTTCCTCCAGAAGATTGTTAGCCAAGGCGTCAAAAATGGGTTGATGTAACTTTCTTTTTACGTACGCAACAACTGTGGCGCCATGTTGGGTACCAACTCTGTTGCCAAGAGAGCATGGCGTTGCATCACCTTTGCAACAACACAGTCACCAAGGTTGTCAACTAACCAAACTCCCCTAACAGGTTTGCCAGTTATGACTACCGACTGTGCGAGATAACATCTGAAATTGGACGACATATGCTGGAGCTAACCCGAATGCTAGCAGTTCGGCGTTGGCTATTGGCGTGCATAGGCGGTCCTCCAGGTGTAGAATGGCCTGGAGATGGGTAGGTAGGTAGGTATCAGTGGCCGCACCGAGGAGCCCAATTAGCGCTGTGGTGCGTCGTTTTGATGCCACAAACTCCTAAAACCATGACTGCTGTTATGAGAGCAGGGAGGCAGAGTCTAGCCGGCTCTAATCTTCAGAGCCAGCCCATAGCATTCAAGAAAGAAAGCAGCTCTCGCATCCTGCAGCTAGAAATCTCTCTGAGGTTCCCAAAGAATGGTTTATCCAGTGTCCGTAGCCTGGCTCTAGCTAGAGTTGGGCAATCGCAGAGAAAGTGCATGAGGCTTCCTCTTCCTTCCCTGCAGCTTCGGCAATGCGAATTGTAGGGTATGCCGAGCCTGGCGGCATGGTCTCCTATGGGCCTGTGTCCCGTGCAGTCTACCGTAATCTTGAATGCATTTACACGCGTCTGGCACAGCAGCCCTTGTGATCCGGCTATGTCATAAGCTAGCTAAATTCTCCTTGACTTGGTACAGCTCGTACGTCTGCGTCATCTCAGGCCCGCGGTTGCTAGGTAGTGCGAGTAGGCTTTGCTCCGGTAAAGGATACTGAGTCACGCACCGGTCTTCCACTTTGCCCTGGTTGGAAAACGCACAGCAAAGTTTCTCGTGAAATTCAGCTTGCGTGTGGCATAGTCCGTGGGGATTGACCAGATTTCCCGAGGTACTTCGTCTAGGATTTTACTGTGGCCGTAGGACTTTGCTGCCCAGCATCCGGACTCACGTTGTCTGACGGCACTGCACGCTGCAACGTATTTAATGTGGAACTCTTGGGGAGGAGTTGCAGGAGTATATTGAGAGCATCTGCCGGGTAGGACTGCAGAGCTGCAGTAGCACCTGGACTCGCGGTTTTTTGAATCCTATTAAGCTTCATCCTATTGTATTTTTTGCTCAAAGCCTGACACCATACAATAGAGCAATACGTTAGGATCGGACGCACTACAGCGGGCGTTCATCCAAAGAACCATCCTTGGCCGGAGACCCCATTTCTTTGCAAGGGTTCTCCTGCAGTCATAGAAGGCTATACAGGCCTTCTTAACCCTCAGTTCTATGTTCAATCTCCAATTTAGCTTAGGATCCAGGATTACACCCTGATATTTTACATTAGACGAAAGAACCAATCTTTGTTCATTCAGCCGTAGGTGGTGAATAGCATCAATTCCGTTTTAGTTACGTTTATGCTGAGTTCGCATCTTGCGACCCACGAGCACACCTTTCGCAACGCTTCTTCCATGATGTCGCTTATAATGGACGGAAATATCCTTGATACTAATATCACCAAGTCGTCGGCACCACCTTCACCCCGCTGCTGTCCAATATTCGTAAAATTTCGTCCATAATTATTAACCAGAGCACCGGTGAGATGGCGTCACCCTCGGGTGTGCTTTTGTTCACAGCTCTGGTCAAGTGTCGCCTCCCAGATCCGACTGGATTATCCTTGTACTTAGTATGGATATAATCCAATGCGTAAGATATCCTTTAATCCAATACTGGTCAAGGCTTCCTTGATGGCGTTGGTACTAAGGTTGTTGAAAGCTCCCTCAATATCCAAGAAGGCAGCTAGGGTATACTGCTTGTAATGCAGCGACCGCTCAACCGTGCGAATTACCCCGTGGAGGGCGGTTTCTGTCGATTTTCCTTTCAGGTAGGCATGCTGGGACTTAAAGAAAGGCATTCTCTCCATAATCGTCCGTAAGCGGACGCCCAGGACACGCTTTAGAGTCTTCAGCACGAAAGAGGTTAGGATGATTGATTGAAAGTCTTTTGCGGACTCGCCTGCCTGCTTTCGATATGAAAACCACTCGTGCGCGTCTACAGGACTGTGATACATATCCTAAAGAGATGCAGCTTCGGTAAATCTCAACAAGCCACGGCACAACCCTTTCGTGCTGCTTTTGTAGCATGACTGGCATTGTGCCATTTGAACTTGAAGATTTATATGTGGAGAAACTGTCTATAGCTTAGCCGAACTTATCCTCAGTAATTACCGATTTGATAGTCTCGCACAGCTGGTGTGGCCGCAGACCCTCCAAACAAGACTCTGATTCACAGTCCTCCTCGATGGCGGGAAAGTGCGTTTGAACCAGCAGCTCCAAGGTTTCACCAGAAGATTCCGTCCAGGAGCCTTCCGCCTTTTTAAGAAAGGAAGGGCTCTTATGTTCCTTCGAATATTTATGCCTGTAGCAGATGCTAACGATTTCCCTGATCAGCTTGCTGGAGAGATCTTCATTCCACCACGGTGGCAGTGTCTTCTTGCTGTACTTAGTAGGGCACGAGACTTTAAAGGCGGTATCGAATGCCTTTTCCAGAACCTCGACCTTTGACTCCAGTTCGTCTGTTGTGCCAATCTTACCAATTTCCGCACCGGAGAGTTTGTTCTTAATTACTTCACCAAACTTTCTCTAGTCGATCCTTCTGGGGTCTCTGAAGGATTTGGAGACCTCTGCGGTGGGATCTAGACTGAAAAGTATCCAACTGTGAAGAATCTGAGAAGGATCTCTGGTCAAACACTCTCCAGTTTTCCACGCTAAGAATCCCATTGTCGGTTATTAGGGTGATATCAAGGACCTCCTCCCAACCGTCCAGTTCTTCGAGCTGGGGAAATGGAAGGTTGCTGTGCTGCCCCTGTTACACACCGATAGATTTGAAGTAATAATAAAATCGAAGAATGACTCATCTCTCTCGTTGATTTCCGAACTGCCCCAAAGCGTATGCCTTGCATTGGCGTCGCAACCTATCCACAGGTTGGCTCTCTTTGTTGCTATGGTGTTCGCCAGATGTTGTTGTTCTTCTGGTGGAGGTGATCGGTCGTGAACCATGTAAGTCGAGGATACGTTCTCTGCCCCCGCCTGCTCCAGCTTGACCACGACTAGGTCACTAGAACTCAGGTCCGGACACAGAAAAGCGTGCAGACTCTTCCTCGCGAGAATACATGCCCTAGGTCTGTCCAGATTAGCGTCTCCTGTGCTGTGGAATAAATTAAAATATTTGCTTTGGAGCCCTTAGGTGGTTTGGTCGCCTTCGACCCAGGGCTCCTGTATTAGTGCGATGTCGATGTCTTCATCTGGGAGGAAGACGGCCTGGAGATATTCGCCAAAAGGCTCGCCCTCTTGCTGCTCATGAGCCTACGGAGATCTCCATCAGAGGCAGGCTGACCAAATCGCACTAGTAGTTCGTCGCACAGCAGATTCCAGGGCAGAGGACCAACCCTCCGCCGACAATCTCAATACCATTTCAGTGCCGGTCCTGCTAACAATAGCTCTAAATACCGACTCAACGAATGAAACTGCCCTCCCAAGGTATCTTCCGTCAGCATTGTTACCCGATGCAGGCAACTGCTTATCGGCACCAAGTTACGGCTCCGGAGAATTTCAGGCCCATCCGGATACTATCTTACTTACATGGTTGCCCGGGTAATTTCTTCCTTTGGAGCATCTGTTCAGATTGATAGTTGGTCTCAGACACGCACATGACAAATGCGATGCTCCAGCCCGAGGAGTAGAAGAATTTAAGTACGACCGGAGACCCGGCGACTCATCATTTAATACGGTCGTCGTTTGATTTGCCAACCGCATCCCCGGAGGCGTAGGGACGAAGGAAGGAAAAGGTCCTGCCTTTCTAAAGCCGTAAAAATTCATAACAGTCATCACTCTTTAAAAAGTTACGGCGGCCCGAAAATAGGCTATTTTCGTATCATTAAGAAGCTTATTGCTAGGATAAATTATCGTCGCGGTTTACACAGAACCTGCAAGCAGTGTCCCAAGATATACCTAGCCTCCCTAGGTGAAAATTTCGTCGACAGTAACCAGTGAGGATTCCCAGAATAAAGACCACTTTTATCCGCTCCATACCCTTGGTATATATCCCAGGTCTATGCTGCTGCTTACCACTCTTAGAAGAGATTCTAAGATGATTTCTAGACCCCTCTGGATTAGTGCTCTCATCTACTTCGGGTGATTTCAGTGGCTTAAAAGTTCCCACTTCCCACTTTACCCTAGATTCCGAGCATATCTCTTTTGCTAGTTTCCGGTTCTCCTTTTTAAGGTTTTGTATGATTTACTCGGAAACGGCTGAATCAATTGTCACAAAATCTGGCGGGAAGTTGTGATCTGTGTGTGTTTGAAGGGGGGCTTCCGATACATGCGAAAGCAGGTGCACAATTTTTTTCATAGAATATGGTAATTCGAAACTTATCTTATTCCTGATAGGCTCCTGAGCCAGCACTATTCCAATGTTCTCCTTGGAACTTACCCTTGAAATTACCGCAGATGCAGCTTTTGCATGATGGAGGTTTCTCTGGGATACCTTAATGCTGTCCATTGCTTCCGTTATTGTTTGGAGCTCTTCTCCACTGTTGAAGTATCACCCTCCTCCTCTGACATGTGGCTTTCCTGTACGTCACTGTCTACCCTAAGCCTTCGAAGAGCTTCACTGAGGAGCAGGTCTACTTTCCTGATTGGTCTCTCAGTGTTTAAGAGATATGCCTCTGTCTGGTTAACCAGTTCGTGTGAGGTGCGAGGTCCCGCTTGTTTGATTATAGTTTTCTTTGTTTTAATACATGTACTCATTTTATTCCGATTTCGAGTATGGAGGTTAGGAGGTCCGCCGTGCCATGGCCCCCTGTAGAACGGTAAGGTCAAACTTACTCAATGAGATGACCAGGTATCAGTGAAGCTCAGTTCGAAAAGAATCAGTTACGGTTCGCATGACACCTTCGAATGGGGGAGATGTTTTTTAAGTTTAGGTCGATAGCGTTTTGCTAAGAGTAGGGCCACTTTGTAGAGGGCGTGACTATCACCACTCACTAACGGTCTTGATAGACGAAGGGCTTAGTTATTTGACTAAGTTTCTCGACAGTTACTTTTCGAAGAGGACACTTTGGTATGACATGGATGAGGGATCCTAGCAGTACATCTCCTTCCCGTACCAAAGCAGGCCGCAATAAACGGTTTCGCAGATGATCTAGTCGTGGTTATCGTCGCGAAACAACCTGAAGACGTTGAAGTGTACGCTAATGATGAAACCATTAGTGCCATAAAAGCGTGGCTGGAGATGGTTCAGCTTGACCTTGCGGAACAAAAGACGAAGGCGTTCTTGATTACCAACCATATCAAGAGGAACACGGTTAATGTTGGTGTTGGTGGTCACATCATCACTTCGAAACGGGTTATCAAATACCTGGGGGTGATGATTGACGTTAAAATTAATTTCAAGGGACACCTGGACTATGCCTATGAGAAAGCGAGCAATGCTAGTGTATCATTAGAGCGAATGATGCCTAACATTGGAGGTCCAAGATACATTCGTAGATTACTTGTGGCCGGAGTGGTTCGCTCCACACTATTGTACGCGGCACTAGTTTGGGAGGAAGCATTAGCGTGTGAGACTAATCGGAGGAAGGTAAATATGACATACCGCTTAGTGGTGCTAAGGGTGTGCAGCGCCTTCAAAACAATATCAGGGGACGTAGCGTGTGTTATTGCGGGAATGATCCTAATAGACATTCTGGGTAGTGTGGCACGCTGCCTTACGAGAAAAGAAAAATGAACCCTCCTGAAAAGGATGCAGAATACCGAAAGGCGGCAAGGTGAGAGCCGATGGAGAAGTGACAGCAACGGTGAGATGACTCGCAGAGGGGTCGCTGGACTCACACTTTGATTCCCTGTATTGAGGAGTGGATCCAGCGACGACACGGCGAGATTAACTACCATCAGACGCAATTCCTGTCAGGATATGGTGGAATTATCTGCACCAATTCAGGCTGGATGATTCTCCCTTTTGTCCTTAATGTAGTTGCGCACCTGAGGACCCGCAGCATGTTATGTTTCACTGTCCATGATTTTTCTCAGAGACGAGGAGTCTGGAAGACTCCCTGAAAATCAACTTAAGCCCGCAGAGCATTGTCGGGGAAATGTTGAAGTCGGAGGGAAACTTGTGTACGGTGAACTCCGCAATCAAAAGTATACAGGAGAAATTCGGAAAAGCGGAGCGCGCAAGTAGGGTGCTTGGTCGCTTAAAGCGCATTCCACTCCGCGAAGTAATGCTTTGCCGCGTTTCTGTGGGGAACGAAGAAGGAGAAAGTGGGGGAGGTTTTAGTGGGCGAGAATTTCACACGCTGTTGCAACCTGGCGTGGCAGTGTCTTTGTAAGATTTCCACCTTCATCCATTAAATAAGTCGGGAAACCGGAAGCTGGGCGCTTCAGATATGAAAGGTTTTGTTTGCTTCTTCTGTGAGTACATTTGAGTAGAGAACTATCCCATTTGTACGTAGCCCGTTAAGAATATGCATTTAGCATGCCAGATTTAGTACTTTGGGTTGTAAATTTACTCAGGAAAGACAACTTTGAGCTACTGTAACTTTGTTACTAACGGTATGATTTTGATCAAACTTGGGGATAATATGCTTCATATTTTTATACTGCTACCAACTTTTATAACTCTGCGATAAACTTAAGGGGGATTTTACTCAATTTTCCCAAAAATATGGTAATATACTATTATTAACTTAATTTGAGCATATAGAGGCAGCTTCATGATTTTTTTCAGATTTTTCGAGTAGGTAGTTTCTGAGAATGGGTCCGTTAAAGAAATCATCACTTCGCACCCCTCCCACTCGCCGCCTTTCTAACAAATCTCAAAACTAAGACCGGCTTCGAAAAGTACTAATCGAGACCTTTCATTTGTGTGGGGTATCCACATGACTATATTCGGTGAAAACAAATTTTACACCCCGCTTTTACATGTAAGGGGACCCCCCCCCCCCTCTAAATCTCAACTTAGGAGGATATCACTCACTGCATGTCTGGCGGTCCACATGTCCCACCTTCTCGCCAAATTTCGTGTCAATCGGTATATCCGTTTCTGAGAAAAGTGCCTGTGACAGACAGACAGACAAACAGACAGACAGAAGAATGGGGTAGCAGAGAAACCAACGCAAGAGGACGAATATTGCTGGAGACATTCTCGCGCTTGAACGTGGTACTTGCCAACTCTGGGGGAGCCAACACATTCCGGAGGGGAGAATTGCAATCGGTGGTAGACCTCACCTTCGTCAGTGATACTCTAATCAGAGACTTGCAGTGGCGTGTCAGCGAGGAGTACACACACAGCGATCATCAGGCTATCATCTTTCAAACCGCGCAAAGGAATAATATGAAGCCATTAAAACGAATAACGATGAGCTGGGTAACTAAGAAATTGGACGCAGAAATGTTCAAGGAGGTTCTTCTGGAAGATGCATTGCTATCGGGAAGCGCACAAAACAAAGTTTCATAGGTCGCGGAAAAATTGCAGCGGGCATGCGATGCCGCTATTCCTCGACGTAGCACTTTCCGAAGACGAAATCTTAATTTTTGGTGGAATTCCCAAATTGAGGAATACCGGAAAAAGTGCCTCAAAGCTAGGAGACGCTCTTCTTTACACGCACGCCAAATTTTGTACTTCTGAGATGAACATAAGGGGGGTGCCGGGTAAATTTCTAAAATGTGGAAATATACTATTATTAACTTTATTTGTGCAGATATCGGAACCGGATATATTTTGAGGCCTAGATTTCGTAGAGATGCACTACTGCGTTTTTTTTAGATTTTTCGGTTGGACAGGTTCTGAGAACGAGACCTGTTACACTTTTTGATGGTCATATTTTGAGCCTTCACTTCCCTATGTTTCACCCAATATCAAATATTGAACTAGTTTCGTAAAGTACTAATTGAGACCTTTCATTCGATACCCCACATGGTTACATTCTGTGAAAAAAAATTTTGCACCCTCCTTTCACATGTATGGGGAGCCCCCCTTTAAACTTAACACAAAATGGCGTCAGTTGCCGCATGTAAAGGGAACGGCAGATCACATACTTCTACCAATTTTCGTGACGATCGGTCCAGCCGTTTGCGAATAAATCGGCTGTGACAGACAGACGGACAGACAGACAGACAGGTGTAACGAAAAATTCGGCAGCAAACGGTGTTAATGCTGTAAATGGCGAGGAAAAAGACGCTTCTGCAAAGTTAGGGGAGATGATTTTGAACCTGATGGAGTTTGTAGGTCCCCGGCACTACGTGCACGGCGAAATAAAAAGCCAAGTGCGTGCTATCAGATCGATGTATTTTGAAGCACGAAATGAGCTACACTGCTCTCAGAAAAAAAAGGTTACAGTGGAAGTAGCAACACAAACGTCCTCAAAATCAATCCACCTGATAGGAACTCGGACTAGAGCTGATAATCTAGCAGTGGATCACCTTCGTGAAAAAAAAATAGCAGAGCCCCGCAAATGGCATAGGGACGCTAATATAAAATCCCCAGAGCGGACTCCAAAGCGCAAGAAGGGCAAAGTACAGCAAGTGCAATCAACAAACTTTCCCGTTGAAAGTTTACCAAACCATCAGGAGATACGGGTCAGTGACTCCACTTGGACTAAAGTAGAGCGAAAAGGTAGACCACAAAAGAGGTCACGGCCCGATGCGCTTATTATAAAATCAACAAGCGACCTAACATATGCAGAAATCTTACGGAAAGTAAAAACAGACAGTTCCCTCTTGGACTTGGGTGAACGCGTGAACCGTATAAGACGCACGCAGAAAGGCGATTTGCTCCTTCAGCTCAGGCCAGGAGAGAGTAAGTCCCACGATTTACATAAGAAGATCGAGTCATCACTGGGCAAAGTAGCTGAGGTAAAGGTGAGCCAGGACTCAATGCTAATTGAATGCAAGGACCTGGATGAGATCACCACAAAAGCGGAGATCTGCGAGGCCTTAAAGGTTCAACTCGGGCTAGATTCGATCCTTGACTCCAATATGATAAGGCTCCGAAAAGCATATGGGGGTACTCAGACGGCCACAATAGCTCTACCATTTGAAGCAGCAAAAAAGGCTGTTACTGTTGGCAAAATACGCGTCGGCTGGGTCAGCTGTCGGCTGCGAGAACAGATACCGCCAAAGAGGTGTTTGCCTGGAATTTGGACACATCTCGAGAAACTGTTCAAGCAAGTACGATAGATCTAAGTTGTGCCGAAGATGTGGAGAAGAAGGGCATATTGCCAAAGAGTGCAATGCGAATCCTAAATGCCTGCTATGCAGAGAAACACAGGAGGGTAACGTCGATCATGTCACAGGCAGTTACCGATGTCCGGCGTTTAAAAAGGCGATTTCAGCTTTTCGCAAATGAAATTCCTACAGCTGAATTTAAACCATTGTCAGGCAGCTCAGGAGCTACTTTCCCAAAGCGTGCTGGAACATGAAATTGACGTTGCCATTATATGCGAATATTACAAAGACTTCCCCAGTGGTGTCTTTGTATCAGACAGAAGCGGCAATCTGGACTTGCGGAAACCGAGCGATCGAAAATACGAGCAATAGGATAGAAGACAGATTCACACGAGCTAAGGTAGGCGGCATTCACGTATTCAGCTGCTACGCTGCGCCGAGCCTCACGCTAGGTGAATTCGCATTGATGTTGGAAAAATTACCTTCCGAAGCAAACCGCCACAACCCATTAATAATAGCTGGTGATTTTAACGCTTGGGCCGAAGATTGGGGTAGTCGCGAAACAAATCCTAGAGGCCGCATATTGCTCGAAGTATTTTCACATCTGAACGTTGTTCTGGCAAATACTGGCGGCGTCAATACTTTTCGGAGACGGGATATGGGATCAGTAATAGACCTCACCTTTGTTAGCGATTCATCATCTAAGGATCTCCAATGGCATGTGAGCGAGGAATATACGCACAGTGACCATCAGCCTATCATCTTCCAGATGGAGCGTACGATAGGAGCAAAGCGAATCAAGAACACTGCAATATCGGGTTGGACCTCCAAAAAACTTGATGAAGAAATGTTCGAGGAAATACTTCTGCAGGAAGTGAGTCGAACCTACCCACTGTCCAGGTAGATCCCGGTGAAATTCCCGAGGTAACCACGAAAGAAGTCCTGGAAGCCGCGAAGAAGATTGCCGAAAATAAAGCCCCAGGTTTAGACAGCATTCCGAATAAAGTACTGACAGTGGCCGTCAAGACAGTTCCAAGGTGGTTCTCGGAAACATTTACCACGTGCCTCAAAGATGGGATTTTCCCGGAAGAGTGGCGGAAACAGAAGCTTGTGCTAATCACGATGCCAAATAAACCTTTGGGTGATCCTTCGTCTTATAGACCTATATGCCTGCTAAACGGCATCGGCAAACTTTTCGAACGGGTCATCTTCAATAGGCTTGTACCAATCACAGAAAGGGAGGGTGGTCTCTCAGACAGGCAGTTCGGATTCCGAAAGGCAAGATCTACTGTCAATGCCATCAGCACGGTGACGGAAATTGCGGAAAAAGCAATGGAGGCCAATAAATCTTGCGCGGTAGTTACTCTCGATGTGAAGAATGCCTTTAATACAGCAAAATGGAACAAAATAATTGCGGCTTTAACCAAATTGGGCACTCCTAAATCTCTGGTGCACATAGTCATGGAATTTCTCCGGGAGAGGATATTGTGTTACGATTCGGACGATGGACCTAAAACGTATACAACAACCTGCGGGGTTCCACAAGGATCAGTCCTCGGTCCTCTCCTGTGGATAATAATGTATGACGGAATTCTAAAGTTGCAACTACCCAAAGGAGTGACAATCATTGGCTTCGCAGACGATATCGGAGTAACTATCGTCGCACAAAACATTGATGAGATCGAGGTACTCACAAACGAGGCAATTTTTGAAATCAGGTCTTGGCTAGAGGAAGCTGGTCTGACACTCGCGGAGCATAAAACCGAGGTAGTTTTGATTACAAAGCGAAGGAAGCAAACGTCAGTAAAGGTCAGGATTGGCGAACACATAATACAGTCGCAGCCAACGCTTAAATACCTAGGAGTTATGGTTGACCAAAGACTGAAATTCAAGTCTCATCTTAAAAATTTAGCAACCAAGGCTTCCGGAGTGGCTACATTGTTGGCAAGAATGTTGCCAAAGATAGGTGGTTCTAGGTAAAGTCGTCGGCTCCTGATCTCGAGAGTTGTTAGCTCCATCTTGCTTTATGCAGCTCCAGTCTGGGCATCCTCTTTGAAGGTGGAAGGAAACAGAAGAAAAATCATACCGATTGAGCGCATTACGTACGTCATGCGCTTACCGTACAACTTCAGATGAAACAGCTTGTGTGATAGCCGGCATGATCCCCATCGACATCTTGGCGAATGAGAGTCGACGCCTCTATGACCCATTATATGCAATCGGTGAGTCTTATATCAATCGTCGGCAATTGGCACGAAGTGATTCTATTTTGGAATGACAGAAAAGGTGGGATGATTCACCTAAAGGACGCTGGACACACAGGATTATTCCAGATGTCTCTAAATGGATCAAGCGAAGACACGGTGAGGTTAGTTACCACCTAACTCAATTCCTAAGCGGACACGGAGGGTACCGTGCATACCTTTATCGCTTCGGGCGTGACGATTCCCCGTATTGCCCAACATGCGTGATGATTCCGGAAGATGCGGAGCATGTTGTTTTCAACTGCCCGCGGTTCGCTGCACACAGAGCGGAGGCGGAAATTAACGCCGAGGCACGGTTGACACCCGAGAATATCGTGCACCACATGCTAGCCGCTGAAACATCTTGGAGGGCGGTTGAAAAATTAATGAAGGCGATCCACAATCTACTGAGGAGGGAGGAGCTTCGGAGGAAAGTGACAAATAACGACAGAAGCCGCAGTTGATAACTGATCCTGCCCCGCGATGTAATACCGAAATGGAAGCGAAGCGAAGGAGAAGGAGGTGGTTTTAGTGAGTAAAAGTCTCACATAACCGTATGGCAGGAGCCAGCGGTAGGTTTCGAACCTTTCCACCTTCCAACGTATAAAAAAAAAAAAAAGACAGACAGACAGACAGACGGACAGACAGACATCGAATCGATTCTAATAAGGTTTTGTTTCACACAAAACTTTTAAAAGACTCCAGAACCGCCAGGACAGCGCCAGATATGTTTGCCCAAGTTTTCACGGCATGCCTTAGGGAAAGAGAATTCCCCGAGCAATGGAAGGTACAAAAGCTAATACTCACTCCGAAGGCAAGTAACCCCTCCTCATATAGGCCGATATGTCTGGTTAATACCATTGGCAAACTATTTGAACGAGTAATATATAAGAGACTGCTCGCTGTTGCGGAAAAGGAAGGAGGCCTTTCCGACAAACAATTTGGATGTCGTAAGGCGAAATCAACTGTCGACGCAATCAGCATGCTGACTGGCTTGGCTCAGGCTGCAATAGAAGAAGGAAAATGCTGCGCAGTAATAACCCTTGACGTAAAAATGCGTTCAATAGTGCAAAATGGAAAAAAATCATCGAGGCACTCGACAAGATACGGGCCCCGAAGTACATTCTACACATTGTGGTCGAGTTTCTCCTTGGGAGAAGACTTTACTGCGACTCGGACGATGGACCAAAAATATTCCCGACAACTTGCGGAGTGCCACAGGGTTCTGTCCTGGGTCCCTTGCTGTGGTTAGTTATGTACGATGGAGTGTTGACGCTACGCCTGCTGGACAACGTGACAACTATTGGCTTCGCCGATGATATCGGAATAACAGTGGTTGCAAACCACCAAGACGAGATCGAGATCTATGCAAATGAAGCGATATGGGAGATCAATTCCTGGTTGAGAAATTCTGGCCTTTCACTTGCCGAGCATAAAACAGAAGTAGTTCTCATTAGCAAGAGAAGAAAGAACACAACTGTGAAAATCAAAATTTGGCGGTAAAACAATTTACTCCCAACCATCGCTCAAATACTTGGGAGTAATTATTGACAGAAGACTCAACTTCAAAAGACACATTGAGTACGCCGCAACTAAAGCGTCTTCCATCGCTACAACGATCTTGACGATACTACCGAACATTGGTGGGCCAAGACAAAGTCGACGTCTTCTGCTCTCCAGGGTAGTTAGCTCCATGCTACTCTACGCAGCTCCAGGTTGGGCAATTGCTCTGAATAACAAAGTGAACTGCCGGAAATTGGGAATGACGTATCGGCTAAGTGCACTCCGGGTATGCAGTGCATATCGGACAACATCAGCAGAAGCAGTGTATATACTAGCAGGGATGCTCCCCATAGACATCTTGGCGAAGGAAAGTCGGCGACTCTACGACAAAACGTATGCAGCTGGGAAGTCTAGCGCATTTCGACGGCAGCTGGCACGGTGGGAATCTATCGAATGGTTGCAAAAGCGATGGGACGAGTCCCAAACTGGTCGTTGGACATACCGCATCATTCCGGATATTCGGAGATGGTTTGAACGAAACCATGCGGAATTAAGCTACGAGTTAACACAATTCTTAAGTGGACATGGAGGTTATCGTGCTTATTTACATCGATTTATTCACGACGAATCACCATGCTGCCCAAGATGTGGTAACGTGGCTGAGAATGCGGAGCATGTCATATTTGATTGCCCCAGGTTCACCGCGCACCAAACAAGAATGGAAGCGGTCGCAGACAGGCGTTTAACACTCGAAAACATTGTGGTGTTTATGCTGGAGTCAACGGATGCCTGGAACCAGGTCGTAAGGGAACTGCAAGCTATTCACCAACAGCTTAGGCAGGAAGAACTACGACGAAAACAAGGAAGGGAGAGAACCATAATGAGCCGCAGTTAAAAGCTGATTCAGCCCCGCGACGCAATACTTGATAGGGGTTCCGTGGGGAGAGTGGAATGAGAAGGAGGTGATTTTAGTGAGTATAAGTCTCACATAACTGCGTGGCAGGAGCCAGCAGTAGGTTTTGAACCTTTCCACCTTCCAACGCCGAAAAAAAAGACAAACAGACAGACAGACGGATAGACAGACAGACAGACAGACAGACAGACATTGAAGCGATTTTAATAAGGTTTTGTTTTACAAACAAAACCTTAAAAAAAGACGAGAGGCTTGGCCTCTGAAAAGCCACACATGAATCTAGAAGAGAGACAGGTCACTCTTAGAGAGATAGGTAGGTTGGCCCCAGGGAGCTATATTCTGCGTCAGTCTATCCTGCTTGACCCTTTTAACAGGGTTAGTTAGCGGAGTTTTTTCCTTTCTTTTGGATACCTTGTCCATCCTTTCTCCTTAGCGGGATAGGGATGAAACCTCAAACTTTTCACTGATGATACAAAAAAACAACAACTGAGTTTTCATCGGGGGTAAAGAGGGGGGATTTTCACCCTCTTCGCTCTCTCTTTGATAAACTCTTTAACCACTACGGGGATGGGTTTGAAATTCCTACCTTTATTGAAATCTTTTGCAGGATAAGATGGTGAAACTTTTGGGAATAAAAGCACAGTTTTAAGTAGGTAAGCCAAGCAAAAGGAAGTTGTCTTTTTTCTATCATGGGGGCGGTGTGAAAGAATGCAATGAGCCCTTCATCGTGGCTCATCATTGTATTGCCATAGGAGAATTTAGTTACTAGGACTTATGCTGAAAGTGAAACGTGTTTGACTACTATATTACACGAACATTTTTGGCATCTTGTGAGAAGTGGATCCATGTGTATCATCTGGCTTGGGCTGATTTCTTCTAAGCATCAACAGAAAGTGAACTCTATAACGCAACATAGTGGTGAAAGCCACTGAACAGCCTGCGGAGTACTTCCATGGGGGATTATCTTGCGCTCTTATTAAAACTACATGACTGCACCTACCAATAACTTCCAGTTTTCCATAAATAATTGTTTAAGATTTGCGGCCTCCTAAGGTTTCACATAACGCGCACCTCCATAACTCGAAATCGGAGACAATCCACTCGCAGTGAGAGGGCCATCGAGATACCAAAAAGATTATGCGATATTTGCATGATTTTACAATAAATTTACGAAATAAATTTTAATAAAATATTTATTTATTCCAATTAAGCGGATACTCGTATGCATACCGATGGCAGGCTGGATTAGACCCAATTGAATGAGAAGTGAGTAGGCCATTGTTAATGGCAGCACGATGGGCAAAAGAGATCAGTTTGGGGCGTAAAATGCACATTCCCTTCGTTAACAAATCAAAATTAAATGAATATTCCGGATTTAAACTGAAAATATAATTAAGACTTTAAGAAAGAGCTCTCTTGGTTGACCAGACGAGGCTGTTGTGTTTGTTAATTAGCTGACACCAATGGGGATCGATAAAGATAAAAGCCAAATTGTTAGGTCTGCGCATTGTAATTTCTGCATTATGAAAATGAAAGTATTTAAAATTTTCGAAATATTTTGAGGAAAATTTATCAAGATCAGTTGATTACATAAAAGGCATTTTGTATTTGGCACACGCATGTTTGAATTTAAACTCCATTAAGTATGGGTTCATTTTTTTGAGTTTTAATTACTGGAAAGGGTTTTTCTGTAGATAGCGAAATTTTAAGTGACTCCGCCATACACTTAATGGCGGACCGGACCAGTTGGAAAGCAACATCCTTTCGCGGTTGTGGTCCACGGAACCTTCATCGTTGGGCAAGAACCCAAGATTCAAAATTTAAGGCTTGCGGTTTCGACCAGGGCAGGGGTAACTCATCAGACGCTGCCTTATATGTAGTTTGAAATCGGACGACTCCACTTGTCATTTTGACAGCGACAGCCAGTGCCCCTGAAGTACCAGTGCACGCAGGAAACAAGTTTCTTTCTATTTAATTTCCAACGAGACTGTTTCATTATAATTACGTTTAATGCTATGCAAGCTATAAGGTCACAATGGTGGGGCATGAACGAAATAAACACAAACAGCACGTCTAGTCAGATCCTTGTACTCTCAGGGCAGAGTACACTGAGGAAATGGCGGTGACAGGTTTGAAGTTTTTGAGAAACAATGGAGGCGAGTTTTCATGCGGTGCTCCCATATAACAGCACAGATTCTTGGGTATCTGGAAGTATCTGCATTGACAAAACGGCGAAGCGGATCTAACGTTGTTAATGTGTCGGATGACATCAAGCTCGGCTCCATCGTCGGCCGACAAGTTGATAAACATCTTTAATGTTCTGTCCATTAATAATAATAATACTGCCAAAGGAAGCCGCACTGCGTCCTAACAGAATTATTGAGCCCGTTCGCTGGTTATAACCGAAAGAAACTTCATGATATTCCCTACTTCCGAGTGATTCAACCTGGCATGTGGTATTATATATATTCCCAGGTGCCTGAACCTACTTTGCAAAATTTCCGGACACTGTCCCAGAACCTGTGTGGAGTGTGGAGGTTTCATCACTCTCCTCATAGAATCTACAGACAGTGTCCGTAGATATCCCTTTTTTATGGGTGGAGGTGTAAATCTTAAAAACACGCTGCTGCGCCAGGTTGCAGCAGTGTGTTGGACTGTCACCCGCAGAAACCACCCCACTTCTCCGCCCATATTCTCGTGGGACCACTGTGAAGTATTACTTCGCGAGGAGGGCTCTGGTTTACACCAGCGCAACTAAGATACGCGTCCGTCGCACTTTCCGGGCTCGATCCAGTTCCTCCAGCTTTTCTTGTATCACAGTTACGGTTGCGTTTACGCACTCCAATTTCCTTTCGATTTCAGCATCTCCTCCACGAAATTGTGAGGTCCGAAACTACGTTGAGGGCATCGTTTAACCATCTTCTTTCATTCGTGAATTTCGGACAGTGGAACATAACATGCTTCGGGCCCTCGAGTGTAGCGGCGCATTTGGGACAGTCTGGAGACTCATCCAACCCGAAGCGATGCAAGTACTTCCTGTATCCACCGTGTCCCATAAGGAACTGGGTTAGGTGGTAATTTAATTCTCCATGCTTGCGTTCGACCCATCTCTCAATACAGGGGACCAGTGTATGGGCCCAGTGGCCCTTTTCGGAATTATCCCACCGTGGCTGCCATCTCCTGTATAGCTCCTTGCTAGTGGCTTTTGGGAAGCCCGCGGTTACCTCGGCCGGATTCACCCTTCTTCTCCGGTGGAGACAATATGCCTAATTCGCTAGACGATCCAAGGGAATCATTACCGCGATGGCATACACTGCCTCACCTGATACCGTTCTATATGCACTGCACACTCTCAGCGCGACTGGCCAGTATGCCGAACTTACCCTTCCCTGGTTCACTGCGCACGCCCAGATAGGAGCCGCGTATAGTAGGATGGATTTCACCCCCCCCCCCCTGAGATAAGCAGTCGGGGACTAGATTTTGGCCCTCCAATATTTAGCATCATTCTTGCTAGAGATAAACTTCTTCTGCGTAATAGGGGAAATAGGCAGAGTGCCATAGTATCTCTTTATCTCCCTGTTGATTTTTTGTAGTTAGTTTACCGATGTGGTGTCGCCATCATATAGTATAGGTCGTTAACCAAATTAGCCTGGAAGTCTTTTGAAACTACCATGCAGGAGCGGGGTCGATCACTTCTATTGGCATATAACAGGCCAGCATGAGCCCTGACTACCCCAAAAACAACCCACGGTTTTTGTATGAGGTATCTAGGTTTCAAAATACTCTTCCATTCCCATACCTGGTAAAATAAATTTAATAAGAGTATATTACCGTATTTTTGAAATGTATCCGAAAACTCCCCTTAAGTTCGTCCTAGAAGTAGAAAATTTGGTACGGTTCTAAGTAATAACATAATGCATAATTTTGGAAAGTTTGACAAACATCCAACTATTATTTACAAAGTTATAGAAGGTCAAATTTGTGTATTCCACGTGAATTTATCACAGTTTAAGACGTGTATGACGTTATCATCATATAAAGTGAACTCATATGAACGGCAAAGTTTGAGTTTGGAAATACATATCTCATTGTCAAATTGTTGGAGTTTGGAGATGTCATATATCAAGGAATGTTTTGAATTGGAAGTATATGCGAATGGGGGGTCAAGCAGTGCACTGCAGGATAGACTGACGCGGAACATTGCTTCCTGAGGTCAACCTATCTCTCTCTGAGAATGAGTTGTCTCTCCTCTGGTGCGGTGCGTGACTTTTCAGGAGTCAAGCCTCTCGTCTACAAAGACCGCTAGTGAGTGGTGATAGCCACACCCTCTACGAGATGACCCTATTATTAACAAAACGCTACGGATCTAGAGTGGAGTGTCGAAAAACACCTGCCCCAATCCAGGGTGCCATGTGAACCGGGCCTACTGGATAGTTTGCAGTCGGGGTAACTGACTGTATTCTAACGGAGCCTCAATGATACCAAGTCGCCTCGGTGAGTAAGTTAGACCTTACCGGGTTACAGGGGCTATGGCGCGGCGGACCTCCTAGCCCCCATACTCGTGGGAATCAAATGAGTACAAGCAACAAAGAAAAAAAAACGAAAACCAATAAAGCCGGGCCCCATACTGCACACAAACTGGTTAAACAGGCGGAGGCACATCTCCGAAATACTGAGAGCCAGGTGATTACACCCAAGAAGGGAGAAGTTGGGACGTCAAGCATTGGTATACTGCATGGACAACAACCAATGAACGCCAGTTCTCAAAAAGTAGGGACCAGCAAAAGCACGTCTGAGATAAATATATCAGACATCAGGAAGGAGACAGATCTCAGTGGCGCAGGTTCTAAATGGTACCTGCGCTATCTGCAGAAGGCCTGAAACCAGAAGAGGCCTTTAAGAAGGCTCAGAATAGACCTAAGCCATCTTTACCGGAGAAAGCGGGAGGCAGCAGAGATTAGCCCGCATGAAGGGAATGTTACCAAAAAATCCAAACCTGAACGCAAGGGGGGAGAAAACCCGGGCAGGTCAGGGGTGAAGGCAGGACTCAGGAAGCCCGCCATTAGCTATGCTAGTACGGTTAAGGGCATTCGACTTGCCATACTGCCAAAAATGTTTCCCGAGCAAATACTCACTCGTGAGGAGCAGGAAACCATTTCGTCAGGCAGATGTGCAAGGGATGGACTTCGAAACTGGTGTTCACCGGGATACGCCTTCGACCAGCCCTTATACTGGTGGACTGCGCGACGGAAGACACTGCAGAGTGGATTAGAACCACGGTTCCCAAATTGCCAGGCGGGGAGGGATAGAACTGCCAACATCTGCTGGGGATGATATACCAGGAGTCCACATGGTGACATTTTTTCTCCCTAAAGCCGCGACAATAGAAACGGGAGACCTTATGGGCCTCCTAATCGCTCAAAAGGAGGATCTTCATACCCGACTATGGAGAGTCTTCTGAAGCAAGGTGGAGGGCAAGGGTAAACTCCTCACGATCGGGGTAGATGACCGATCCTTGGAGGCAATCAAACGTCGTAGTTGCCATATCAACTGCCGATTTGACAACATACCCGTGCATGTGCACAGGGAAAAGCCGAGAAAAGACACCTCGGAGGAGACACCGGGTGAAAAGCATACCGACGTTCTCGGGCTCCACCGGAAAAAGTCGCAAAACTGGTAGAGTAATGTGAGAAGAGGGCGTTACCACTTCTCTTCGGCTGCGATGCCAACGCCCACCACGAAGTCTGGGGAAGCAGTGACACCAATCGAAGACGTCAGTACCTTCTTGAATTTATTCTTAGCAATAAGTTAGAAATATATAACTTAGGGAACACTCCAACATTTGTGACAAGCACTAGACAGGAGGTACTAGACATAACTCTAATGAATGGAATGGTCAGGAATTGGAGGATGTCGGATGAACCCTCTATGTCTAACCACAGGATAATCAGATTCGACATTGAGGGTAAATCCGAAATAAAAAGAATAATATGGAATCCCAGGAGAATGGATTAGAAATTCTACGCAACGCACTTGAGCAATAACATTGCCCATCTTCAAGGGGGCGGTGATATCAGGAGCGAACTGGAACTAGAAACAGTAGTGGAAAACCTCAACACAGTCGTCATTGACGCATATGAGGCCAGCTGTCCGGCTAAGACAGTTAAATCATCAAGGGATGTAGCATGGTGGAACAGGAACCTGGCCAGAATGAGAACAGAGGCATGAAAATTCTTCAACCGGGCAAAAAAAACCAGGAACTGGCAAAGGTACAAAAATGCACTGACTACGTATAGCAAGGCGATCAGGAAAGCAAAACGGAACAGCTTCAGGGAATTATGTGAAGGGATCGAACAGATCACAGAAGCAACCAGGCCTTACAAAGCTGTAGTCAAAGCCGGGGAAATATCCTCTGCCTATTTGAAGAAGGAAGATGGGACATTTACCGAGAATGAGGAGGACAGGGTATACCTGCTTCTCAGAACTCATCTCCCGGGGTGCTACCCCACGGTGGCAGGCGACAATATTCTGCCTGACACCCCAACAACGAATAAAAGGGGAAGGAAAGAGAGCTGGAAACTAGCAAAAGAGGTATGCTCAGAAGCTAGACTAAGGTAGGCAGTGGGAACTTTTAAACCACTGAAATCCTCCCCTCCCGGCATTTTCCCAGCACTAATTCAGAGAGGCCTAGGAATTATCTTAGAGTCTCTTCTGAGGGTAGTAGGGAGTAGCATACCACTGGGATACATACCAAGGGCATGAAGAGGGGCAAAATTGGTCTTTATTCCGAAAGCGAGTAAAAAGGATCCTTTCACCCTAAATCTTTCAAATTTGCCTAATATCTTTCGTACTCAAAACGGTGGAGAAGGTCACAGACAACTATATTAGAACTAACGTTCTAAAGCGTAATCTCCTACATCACTGTTAACACGCTTACCGGGCAGGACGGTCAACTGAAACTGCTCTATCAGCTATCAGCTGACAGAGTTACTACGGGATGCCATAGAAACAAAAGTAATAGCACTCTGTGCGTTTTTGGATATCGAAGGAGCATTCGACAACACATCGCATACAGAGATACAAGATGCCGTGCGCCGCAAAGGAGTGGGAAACACGCTGGCATTCTGGACGGGCAAAATGCTAGAAAGCGGGCAAGTAGAAGTACCGGCTCTAATGACTTGTAGATCGATAGCAGGAAAAAAATGGGGTTGCAGCCCGAAGATACTACTTTGGATATATACTGCAATAGTAAGGCCAATGATTACCTATGGAGCGGTAATCTGGGCAGGAAGAACCGAACTCAGCATACAAGCCAGGGAATTATACAAGCTCCAAAGACTGGCTTGCGTGTGTATCAGTGGGGCAATGAGAACGTGCCCAACGGCATCCCCGGAGGTCCTACTGGGATTAACCCTTCTCCATCAGCATACACAGATGCAGGCAAGGAGGGCAATATTCAGGATAACCAGGAGTATCAGTGAGGCCGGGAGTTACCCAAACCGGAGGAAGATTGATATTCTTTCTAGGCGGTATCCCGAATTACTGATACCAAGGGATAACATGACAATGAGGTTTCACTTCGATAAGAAGTTTGAAACACGTTGGAGTAACAAGGCAAACTGGGAGAGCGTGGCTGTGACATACGGCTTAATCCAGCAACTGATTACTTGGTAGACTGACGGATCCCTCACAGCAGAGGGAACGGGTGCCGGTGTCATTGATCTAAGGAAAATGTACTTTGAGCCAATGGGCAGGTACTCTAGCATATTCTAGGCGGAAATATACGCCATAGACAGATGTACCTCCTTTAATCTGCAAAGGAACTGCAGGGGGCAGAACATTCTCACCGATAGCCAAGCAGCAATCAAGGCACTTAGGTCCAACCAGGTGAACTTTGGACTGATATGGAAATGCCTTGAGAGACTGAATACCCTCCGCTCGTCCAATAACGTCTGGATACTTTGGGTTCCAGGCTATGCTGGGTTGGATGGCAACGAGGCAGCGCACGAACTAGCCCAGAAGGGAGCAGGGACGTCTTTACACGGGCTAGAACCTTTCTGTGGAATCGGAAACGGTTTAATGGCTGTGACTCTAAGAAATGAAGAGGAATGGTTGAGGAAACTATAATGGATGGGCCTACCAGGAATGGAGTAGTCCATGGTGCTTATTGGGGGATACGAACTCATGCTTAAACTTCACCAAAAAGAACCTTCGAATCATAGTGGGAATTTTCACTGGTTACTGTCGACTAAGCTATCATCTAGGGAAGCTAAGGATATCTACGGGCACTGCTTGCAAGTTTTGTGAGGAATGTGATGACACCTCTATACACGTCCTGGGACAGTGTCCGGCACTTGCGCAAAGTAGGTCGAGGCATCTCGGAGAACACTTAATACCAGATGCAAAGCTGAAAGATCTGGAAGTAGGGAACATACTAAAGTTCCTGACGGTTATAGGCTTGCTTGAAATACTATGATCAATAGGTACAACTATACCCAGTAAAAAGCGCGCAATAGTTCTTTAAGGACGCGGTGCGACTTTCCCTTAACAGAATAATAATGATATCGGACTGGGAAGCGTAAATAGGAGTTTTCTTATATAAGATGAAGACAAAAGCTTTAGGCTAGTTTCCGGTATTTTTATATCCGTTTTTGGTGAACTTCTTCACATTTGATAATAATTTTGAACCCCTAGTGTGAAACGTATGGAATTAGTTATAATCGATAAAGTGCTTTCCAGAGCAAATTATTTCAGTAAATAGCTGCTAACTCAGTTGAATTTTAAATTATTATGCAAGTGTGACTACCACGCACTCAAAGTTCCTCACGTAGGGAAACCTTTTATACCTGAAGCGTACAGCTTCCGGTTTCCCGAGTTGTTTTAAAGGTTTTGTGTAAAAAAAAACCTTATTAAAATCTGTCTGTCTTTCTGTCCTTTTTTTATGGATAGAGGTGGAAATCTTACAAAGACAATGCTGCGCCAGGTTGCAGATTTCTCACCCACTAAAATCACCCCCACTTTCTCCTTCTTCCTTCCCCGCGGAACCGCCGCAAAGCGACCAAGCCTTCCGCTCTTGGCGTCCTCCTTGCGCGCTCTGCTCTTCCAAGTTCCTCCTGTATTCTTTTGATTGCAGAGTTTACCGCACACCAGTTTCCCTTCGACTTCAACATTCCCTCGACGATGTACTGCGGGCTAAGGTTGGTTTTCACGGAGTCTTCCAGACTCCTCCTTTTCAGGTGTGCAACCACATTCATTACAAAAGGGATAATCATCCAACCTGAATTGGTGAAGGTACTTCCTGCAACCACTAAGCCCTGACACGAATTGCGTTAGATGGTAGTTAATCTCGCCGTGTCGTCGCTGGATCCACTTCTCTATACGAGGAATCAAAGTGTGGGTCCAGCGACCCCTTTGCGAGTCGCCTCATCGTTGCTGCCACTTTTCCAGCGGCTCTCGCCTTGCCACCTTTCGGTATTCTACATCCTTTTCAGGAGGATTCATTTTCCTTTTCTCGTACAGGCAGCGTATTTCACTTGCCAGAATATCTAGCGGGACCATTCCCGCAATAACACACGCTGCCCGCCTGATATTCTTCTGAAGGCGCTGCACACCCTTAGCGCTACTAAGCGGTAAGTCATATTTACCCTCCTCCGATTACTCTCACACGCTACTTCTTCCTCCCAAACTGGCGCCGAGTATAATAGTGTGGAGCGAACCATTCCGGCCACAAGTAATCTGCGACGGTATATTGGGCTTCCAATGTTAGGCATCATCCGCGCTAATGATACACTGATATTTCCCGCTTTCTCACAGGCATAGTCCAGATGTCCTTTGAAATTGATTTTAGCGTCAATCATCACCCCTAGGTATTTGATAACCGGTTTCGAAGTGATGACGTGACCGCCAACACGAATATTAACCGTATTCCTCTTCCTACGATTGGTAATCAAGACCGCCTCCGTCTTTTGTTCCGCAAGGTCACGCAGAATCATCTCCAGCCACGCTTTTATGGCGCTAATTGTTTCGTTAGCGTACATTTCAAAGTGAGGTTATTTCGTGACGACAACGATAGCTAGATCATCTGCGAAACCGATTATCGTGGCCTCCTTTGGCACGGGAGGACAAGGACCCCATTGTACATGATGTTCCACAGGAGAGGACCCAACACTGGACCCTGTAGTACTCCTGTGGTGACTGCGTAGAGGAGCTTAGTCATATAACTAGAGACACCCGTTCTAGCCACTGAGCTTTTTAGCCACTCCCAACTTGCGGAATTGAACGCATTTTTGATATCCAACGTCAACACGGTACAGCATTTTTTAGACGACATCGTATCTCGAACGAGCTTCGAAACAACGTCTACGGCGTCGATCGTTCCGATAGCCCATCCATATATTTAATGATAGCGAGCAGTCTGTTGTAGATGACCCTTTCGACCATCTTTCCTGTCGTGGCGATGAGGCAAATCGGTCGGTATGATGATGGGTGTCCTGGGTGCTTATTCGGTTTCGGGAGTAAAACTAATTTTTCCTCCTCCATCGGTCGGGAAAAACTCCTTCTACTATGCGTGTTTCAAAAACGCTGATAAACCAGTGGGGTTTGGTCTTAATAGCGAATTTAAGAGCTCTATTGGGAACAGCATCCAGACCGGGCGCTTTGTTATCACCAATTCTCCGGCAAATCTGCGTAAATTCCTCTTCAGTTACCGCAGGTATGGCGTAGACGTCCAATGCCTTGGCACCATTGTATAGTACACGGATGGTACGGACCATGTTTTTGATGGCCTGGTGCACATTGTGTTTGTCCTTTATAAATTCAGACAACTCTACTATTTTACCTCCGAGTAGGGCAAACGATGATTCGGCCGGATTCTGACACAGCTCCTCTGCTTGGTTTTCCCACTGGGCGCTTACGTATTTATTAGCCTTCTGGGAGCTTTTCTGATTTCCTTCCTTCATTAACGTTGATTTCGGAGAAGATCGCAGGATCGTCGAGCTTCTCCTAAATAGATCGAACACTAAGTCCTGCCGCATGTTCCGATCAGGTGTAGTCACCCCACTATGGGCTAATGAATGAGCAGTTTGTGGGGCATCTTTTCGTGTATTTTGAACAGGCGTTCTCGGAAGTGATATGCTCATTTTAAATGCCTCTTTCTCCAGGCTACTTGTAGTATTCGATGTAACGGTGGCCAAGTAATCCACCACTGATGAACTGCAGTTGAGGGATATCGACGGCCGGGAGCCTGCTTGCTCACTCCCAAAAGCCGCCAGTGCTGGGTTTCCGATGCCCTGCACCGTAACTTTATTCTCCTTTTGTTCGTCCATGTCTGGTTTGATTTCTGGTTACCCTTCCCATAGCCAATTTTTATCCACGGGTGAGTGTTATAGCGATTGACACCAAATTTGGTAGAAAGGTGGAAACTGTGAACGCTCAGGCATACAGTGAGTTACATCCTTTTGCGTCGAATTTAAAGGGGGGCCTCCATACATGCAAAAAGGGGATGTAATTTTTTTCATCAAATATAGTCACGTCGGGTATCAAATTAAAGGTCTCCGTTAGTACTTTTCGAAGCCGGTTTTAGTTTTGACATTTATTAGAAAGATGGGGTGTGCGGGGGGTTGAAAGGGATCATTTCTTTAATCAGGCCATTCTTAGAAAGTAGTGATCAAAGGGTAGTATAGGTCCCAGGGCGAAACGTGGACTGGTACCCACGATGGAGCATAAAACCTGGAAAATGCCTGCTGAACCAACACCAACAGCACTACTACCAAACCCTATCTCCACCTCCACGCGATGACCTCTGGGAGTTACTTCTTAACGAAAAGTTGCAGACTGACAAATTGTACCAATTGGTCCTCCAGGTTGGGGGTTGGATAGGGCTAACAATCCTACACGGAAAACAACTTGTTACGAAGCCCCAACAAGAGCCTCGGACTGGGCGGATTACATAACGACGAACCCGGCAAGGACAACGGATTAACGATTTGCGCATTTTCTCATGGAACGTGCGCTCCCTGTACAGACCGCTACACCATATTTATGGTGGCCATTCAGTAAACCATGTGCTCGGAGTAGGGTTCTTAGTCAGCCAAAACATGAAACCTGTTTTCGGCTTTGAAAACATAAGCGAACGGCTATGCACTCTGCGCTTGCGAGACAAGTTTAGAAATATAAGCCTCATTAATGTTCACGCACCTACAGAGGAGACTGCAGAGTCGGAGAAGGATCTACGAAGCAGTAGAACGAACCCTCGAAGCCTGTCCCAGATATGGTATCAAAATCATACTTGGAGATTTCAACACTCAAGTAGAGATGGAGCCCGTATTCAGGCGACACGTCGGCACCCATAGCTTACACAGGGATACCAATGATAACGCCTGCGGGTTATTCAGTTAGCAATGTCGCACGAAATGTTTGCGCGGAAAACCGTCCACAAACAAACGTGGGCCTCTCTAGACGGGATCACTTTCAACAAAATTGATCACGTGTTGATCGAACGCCGCCACCTCTCAGCCTTGATGAAAGTCAGAACATATATGGGGCCAATATAGACTTAGACCACTATCTCGTTGGCATGGTGCTCCGAGCTGGAATAACAACACCACCCAGAATCTCTTCTGATAATCAGGTGATTGTTAACACTGAAGTCATCCACAACACAGCCCTCCAGCAACACCGATAAGGGCAAAATGGATGCCGTAATAACCGCAGTCAACAGATATCCTGGAGATGAAGCTTCACAACGACCTGAAGAACGTTATCATTGATACGACCACAAACATACTTGGCCCCAGCCGCAAAAAGAGTCAGAACGGCTGGTTTGACGATGAATGTAAGCTAGTAACGGAACGGAAGAATGCCGCATACCGAGTAATGTTGCATTCTCAAAGAACGCGGGCACGCGCGGAGACTTATCATGAACTTCGGCGAGTGAAGAAGCTACTCCACAAACGGAAAAAGGAAGCTTGGGAGAACCAACAAGTCTGTGAACTAGAAAAGTACAGGGAGCAACCGCACCATGCGCGGAAGTTTTACCAACAAGTCAGCAGGATGAAGCCTTACACACCTCGATGCTCATCCTGCCGAGACAAAGAGGGAAATCTGATTTCCGACAGAATGGGCATATTGGAGCGATGGGTTGAGTACTTTGATGAGCTACTGAACAACCAGAACATCGGCGAGTTGGAGGTCCCGCCAACTGAAGACGACGAACAAATACTGCCACCAACAAGTCTAGGAGAAACAGTTCGTGCAATTCATCGGTTTCAAAATCATAAGTCGCCAGGAGCCGATGGAATTATAGCCGAATTGGTTAAATATGGAGGCGACCAATTACACCAAGTGGTTCATCAACTTGTGCTCAAGGTATGGGACAGCGAATCAATGCCTGACGATTGGCAACGAGACATTATCTGTATCATACATGAAAAGGGAGATATCACACAGTGCAGCAATTATAGAGGTATCACGTTGCTGAGTACCATCTATAAGATATTCTCCGCTATCTTGCTAGGCCAGATAGTCCTATATGGCCAGAACATTATTGGCCCATACCAAAGAGGTTTCACTCCAGGCAAATCAGCAACAGATCAGATTTTCTCTGTGCGGTAAGCGACGGAAAAACTGTTGGAATATGGACACCAGTTGCATCATCTATTCATCGACTTTAAAACCGCCTATGATAGCATAGCCAGGGTAAAACTGTACACGGCCATGAGAGAATCCGGTATCCCGACGAAATTGGTAAGACTGACTAGGCTGACCCTGACCAATGTGCGAGGCCAGATAAAAGCAGCAGGATCACTCTCAAGACCATTCGATATCAAAAACGGTCTGCGACAAGGGGATGTCCTACCATGATGAAATCCGCGCACGGTTGTTGTCAGCCAACAGAGCCTATTTCAGCTTACAAAGACTGTTCCGCTCGAAACGTCTCACCATAGGGTCAAAGCTCTTACTGTACAAGACTATGATCTTGCCAGTCCTCATGTATTCCTCGGAAATTTGGGTTCTTAGCAAGAAGAATTGCGAGGGAGATGAATCCTCCGAAGAATTTTTGGCCCCCTACATGAGGATGGACGATTCCGTAGCCCACATAACGACGAAATCTATGAGCGATACCATGACCGTCAGGTTGTGGATAAAATCCTCCTCAGTAGGTTACGGTGAGCGGGTCACTTATTCGGTATGGATGAGGATGATCCCACCCGGAAAGTCTATAAGGGCAATATCTACGGTAGAAAAAGAAGACGAGGCAGACCCTGCGTAAGATGGAGCGATAGGGATATCGAGTTGGTGGACCTCGGCGCAAAACCGGGATGTCTGGAGTTCCCTTTTAAGGTAGGCCTAGATCGGATATCGGTTGTTGCGTCGTTGATGATGATTCTCAGAAAGTACCCAACCGAAAAATTTGAAGAAAATCAGGAGGCTGCCACTGTGTGGTGCCTAGGCTCCGAAATACCTTTCATACCGGTATCTATTCAAATAAAGTATATAATAGTATATTACTATAATTTTTAGTATCTGGCTGCGAAACCCCCCTTAAGTTCACCCTGCAGTTATGTAGGTTATAATATAGAGCATGATCTTGCCAAGTTTGGTGGAAATCGCACTTTTATTAACAAAGTTATAATGCGGAAAATTTGGCCTTCTTTGAAAATTCAAGACTATGAATGTTAATATTACCCGAAAGTGGATACTCTCACATAATATATGCATATATTGCGTTCTACGTACTAAGAAATACACAAAACCTTTCGTACCTGAAGCGTCCAGCTTCCGGTTTCCCGACTCGTTTTTACACAAGTTGATAACAAAATACACACAAAGATGAAAACAAAAATAGACATAAAGAATCTAATGGAACACAACTAGCGGTATCTTTACCTAATTTCAGGTTTTAAACCGTGTTCGAACAAATCAGATATTTCGAATTAGCTGCAACTGCAAAAGAACATCCAATCTCCGTGCATGATTCATTCGTTCATTCACAAAAATTCGTTAGTCTTATCAGTAACACTTGAGTGACTAATAGATACTTTTACCTGGAAATCGTCATACCTTTCTTATCAACCCGAGTACTAGCAACAGGACGGAGCCGACAGGATCAATTAACCACGCCATTCTTCAGTCGGATATCTGTTGCTCACAGAAACAGCACCCACCCGACTTAAGTCAGATGATGTTCTCAAACAAGGTGACGGTTCAGGTGTTCCGGTCGATTTGAAAACACTTTCAGAGAGCGCCCTGCACAGGTGCAATAAATTAATGATTTGTCAAGCCAGTCGGCATTAATACTGCGCCCCTAATGGTGTCCCAGACAGCACAGCAAGAAATTTGGTTGGAGGAAGTTGAATGAAGAAGGGCCACCTTGAATTACAAATGATGCATCGCTGACACACCTTGAAATCGCTGGAATCCGAATCTAAAATCTCGGGGACAGGTCGATTTGGTAACAGTGATTGATGGGACTATAATGGATCGCTTACGCATTTATATGACCATAAATGATGGAGCTGCTACGGGTAATGGACGTAGTTCACAAAGCAGATGAATGGCAAATGGACTCAGCTCCGAAGTTTAATCGGTTTTATTAGTTAATATCTATCATACTTGGAACAAGTTCAGTTGGGAATGAAAGATGAGGTGAGAAAGCAATTTGGTTCTTCGGGCTCTACATCATGACTGCTTTCAAGCTGGTAATGGATGGATAGTTGCTGGCAATTTTCCACTGCAAAGCAATTTGTTTTTCTCTCCGAACTGCATGGTAATGTCTTGGTAGCGCAAGGATGGGTCTTCTTAGCGGCTGAGATATTTACAGATGGAGAGATACATTCATATGCAGAGAGCACGCTCCACTTTTTCAATAGAACGGCAGGCTCAGACTGCTTATCTACGATCATCCCATATTATCATAGAACCCATGCTACAATGAGTGAGGTTGTCTTCCTGCCCCTCATACCTGACATGTCACCTCAAATGTTCGCTGAGTAATGAGGGCTGTCTTAAACAAGTGCTTCCAGGTGAGCTAATCTGTGGCATCTACAGCCCGGGCCAGGTAGCGCCGGATTAGAATATCGCCCCGAGTCCCAGCATTCCTCCAGCACAGCCACTAGAGCCCGCATTAGGCACATGTTAAGTGGAAATTACATATTTACCTGCCATTCGGATTCTACCCGACACATGACCTGGAACTGTGAAACTTATCCTAGGACATGAGGAATTCGCACAAAGTGGAAAAAAGGAGAAAATGGAATTTGTTTGCCTGCCGACGGGCTACGTACTCAGATCCAAGAAGTGCCAGTCATTTGAAAATCCACACGACATCCAGGTGAGGTGATAGGTAGTCGGCACGGCACGGCACAGGTGAATAGGCGAAACGGCTCTTTTGTGCGAGAGATTAACAATGTGGTTATCGCAATTTACGCTTATCCATTTATTACAGCTCGTAACTGACGGGCTGGACGTTATCTGCCAGCAGTAAATTGGCTATGGGGAGACCATACTTTACTCCTGTTGGAACATTCGCACATTTGCATTAAGTATTGCTCGGGAGACAGTCATGATTCATGAATAAATTTTGCTGGCAATTGTGACTGTGTTTACTGGTTTTGGATGCTGGATATTCGTACGATTAGGGTATCATTAAAATGACATTTAGTAGGTGTGAAACGTTTAGTAGCAGAATCTAGAGTGCTTAAGAGTGGCTTTCCAGGCCAGTTATAAGTGAATTCAATAAGCAAAGACTTCGGTCTAAAAACTTTCTGCATAGGGAAATTGTAGAAATCATCGAATTCCGACGTTGTCGTCCAGTCTTTACAGCCCATTTCGGGCCTTGGTCTTCAGGATGTCCTTCCTCCAACCATCTCGATCCATCGATCGCATCCTCCAATTTCGAAATCTGAGTAAAGATGCACTTTCGTTTCGTGTAGAACAAAACCTTATTAAAATCGGTTCGGGTGCACTGGTACACATGTTCCGACTAAAACCACTCCCTAGCACTTGTTCTCTTCCCCACGGAAGCACCACAAATTATTTTTAAGGTTTTGTGTAAAAAAAACCTTATTAAAATCGGTTTACTGTCTGTCTGCCTTTTTTTTCAGCAGGTGGAAATCTTCAAAAGACCCTGGTCTGAGCACACCAGCGTGTGGGATTTTTACCCACTAAAACCACCCCTGACTCCTTCCTTGCCCCGCGGAACCACCATAAGGTATTACATCACGGGGCGGAGTCAGCTCACTCTAACTTAGTCACCTTTCTTCTATACGCAGCGTAAGTGACCACGTTTTTCTCCTCTCCTCTGCCTTTCACAGTTTGGTTTGGATAGATGCGATCATGGAGTTGACCCCATCCCAATTTTTTTGATGTGCTAGCATTTTCGGCACTAGATTTTCTGGTACCAGCACCTCTCCTAGAGTCTTCTCTAAATTCCTCCTTTCTTCCACAAATCTCGGACAGTGGAAGAACACATGCTCTGGTTCCTCTGGGACTCCATCGCAATTTGGACAGTCAGGTGAGGTCTCCAATTTACACCTGTGCAGGTACTGGCGATATCTTCCATGCCCCGTGAAAAACTGGGTGAGATTATAGTTAATCTCACGGTGTCGTCTCTCCAACCACTCCTTGATGGCAGGAATGAGCCTGTGAGTCCATCGACCCTTTCCCGAGCGTTCCCCACCGCTCTTGCCATCTATTTATGGATCTCTCTCTCTCGGTCTTCTTCGTCCGCGATGAGGGAGAGATTGGCTTCGCATTGTATATGTTCGCCATCTCATCTGCCAAGATGTCAATCGACATCATTCCAGAGATGATGAATGCTACATCATCTGAGACAGTCCTGAAGGCAGAGCATACCCCCAGGGCTGTCCTTCTGTAGACTGGACTCAGTTTGGTAGCGTTACCTGATATCCGCAACGCCTCCCTCCAAACTGGGATTGCTGATGATCGAGGTCATCACCCTGGCTATAAGCAGCCTAGAGGTATGCCTAGAGGTTGCCCTCCCGCGTTCGGCATCATCCTTGCCAGGGCCATACTTGCAGTTGATGATTTGTCGGAAACATACTGCACATGTTGCTTATAGCTAAGCTTCCTGTCTATCACCACTCCGAAGTATTTGATGGTCGGCTCGGAAGTGATGATATGATTCCCGATTCTAATATAGGCGTAATTTCTCTTCCGGTGCTTAATGATGAGGACCGCTTCCGTTTTTTCCTCCGGAAGTGTCAGACCAGAGCTCTTTAGCCAACTTTTAACAGCACTGATTGCCTCGCTTGAGTATAACTCAGCATCTTCGAGATGCTTTGCAACAACAACCAGCGCTATATCGTCAGCGTAACCCACCACTGTGGCTTCTTCCGGAAGCGGAAGGTTAAGTACATCGTTGTACATGATGTTCCACAGCAGTGGGCTCAGTACGGAGCCCTGTGGGCCACCCGCAGGGATCACGTACTCCTGGGGTTCGTCATCAGTGCCATACCAAAGCCTACGTTCTTGTAAATAGCTGTTGACAATAGCTGCAAGATAAGTGGGAACACCAATCTTCGCCAGAGATTCCCGTATTAGGTTCCAATTGGCCGAATTGAATGCATTTCTCCCATCCAGGGTCACTACCACGCAATATTCGCTAGTACTTCCCTTTCCGTGGATTGCATCTTCGGCCAAGCCAGTAACCATTTGGATGGCATCAATGGTTGATCTGACTTTACGGAACCCATACTGGCGATCTGAGAGACTTCGCTGGCTCTCAAAAACCGGGAGTAATCTATAGCTCTAGTATTTTGCCCACAGTGTTCAAAAGACGAATAGGTCTGTAGTAGGTTGGCTCAACTGGAAGTTTGCTAGCATTAGGCAGTAGCACCAACTTCTGTCGTTTCCATGATGCAGGAAATATCTCCTCGGACATGCACGCTTCGAACAACTCAGCGAATATGTCCGGTCTGGATTTCACGACAAGTTTAAGGGCCCTATTCGGCACGCCATCCAGACCCGGAGTCTTGTTATCTCTTATCTCTAGCGCAGATCTCCAGCAGCTCGTCATTGGTGATTGGCGGTATTGCCGTGTCGTTCAGAGGTTGCAGGAAGCTGTCTATACCTTCCTTTTGCTGGGGGAATAACCATTGGATAATTTTTAACAAGAGTGAAGGGCACGTGATCTGCGGAGATGATCGGCCCCTAAATCGCCCCATCACGATTCTATAGTCGCTCCCCCGCGGGTTTACGTCCGTTTCCGAACAGAGCTCCTTAAAGCTTTCCCTCTTGCTTAATTGGATTCCGAGCTTGAGGGTTTTGCCAGCTCCTTATAGGCGCGCTTTTTTTGCCTTGGTCGATTCTGCCTACGGCAATCTGAGCCGCTCTTCTGGCTTGGTGACAGGCTGATCGAAGGCTGGCCAGTTCAGTATTCCACCAGTAGTTTGGTCTTCTACGGGGGAATGAGTATCTCTTAGGCATGGGCGCGTCACATGCTTTGGCGATGCATTGGGCTACATGGACAGCTCTTTCCGTAGAGGGTCTAACCACACCTATATAAAGGTCTGCTCATCCAGAGCTTTAACGGACCGGCCTGGCATCTTTCTCGGTTTCGGGCATGATTGTCTTCTGCTTGGTGACTCTACGCATAGCCCACAGAAGATTGCCTGATTATCGCTGTGGGTGTAGCCCTTGCTGACGCACCAAGACATAGCATGTGCCAGTGCAGGCCTAACAAAAGTTAGGTCTACGATTGAGACAGACCCCCTTTCTGAAAGGTGTTTACATAACCTTCGTTGGCCAGAATGATATCCAACTGTGCGAAAGCGTCTAATAGAGTGCACCACCAGTCGAATCTGTAACCCATATGTCACCGTGACAGTTTCTATAGGGTTCGCTAATGATGGCAATTTCCACCTCGGATTCGTAGATGGTCTGCTCGAGCAAATCTTGAGGGACCTTACAATGATTGAGGTTTATTTGAGTAAACCTCATTTTTTCATTGAAGTCAGCGCCTTTTTGAACCACAAGTCAGCAAATTTTTCGGTTCTGTAGATAAGTTCTCATTGTAAATTGTGCGTAAGCAAATAAGTTGTATAAAAGTACGTGTAGCGAAGAATAAAGTCTCTTTATTAATACCAAAGCCTGCCAAGACTTTTCTATCGGAGCTAAGGTTGGTGGTGAGCCTGCCCCAACACTTTGATTTGAGAGGGATTTTGACACGTTGTCAGTATTGTGAGTTAAGTAAATAACCAGAATCATATTTGGTCCTTCAAGCCGGATTAACCAAGAGGTAAAATCCCGTTCTGATACATTAGTCTACCGGGGACAGCAACTGCGAATAATTGGGGCCCCGAAGCAACATCTGGCTTCAACGAAATTAGATTGGAACGAATGACCATCCCGCAATTCTACATGATCTGCCATCTACATGATGAGCCAGATATTAGACATCTAGTCGCGAAAGCTTTGGGAGGCCTCGCTGGTATGCATTTCTGAGATACCAAAGCTAGGAGCATTCATAGATTTTTTAACCGGTCGTTGGAAGCATTGGGCACGCCAAAAAAAAATCGACAAAGTAGACGCGCTCGTGGCGAATGAAGCAATCGCATGCAGTTTTTGCTAGAAGGAACATTTTAGTACTCAATGTAGCAAGTTTAAGGCATTGAGTATTTCTCCACAAGAGACCTAATTCGAGAACAAAGGTCCTGCTACAACTGCATGAAAAAAGGTCACAATGTCATGGACTCCCCTTCGAAAAATCGTTACCGCACGTGCAACAAGAAACATCATACATTACTGCATAGTGACGGGGAGGAGAAGACAAAATCCAAGGAAGTCGCGAAGCAGCTAGCCTCTGCAATCACAGTACCCATGGCGAACCAACCCGAAACTACCCAGACCGTGTTATTGGCCACCGCGAGAATCATGGTGAGAGATAGTGTAGGACAACTAACTACTTTAAGATCCTTTGATTCGGGCTCTCAGCGAAGCTTTATCACCGAAAAGGCAATCCAATCATTGGGGATAGAGCGGCAGCACGCAATCTTCAACATCAGAGGGCTTGGATCAAGGTCTCTTATAAAAAAACAAATCGGAGCGGAGGTGCGGGTACGACCCAAGTATGGAGAAGACATCAGGTTATCAACTCTAATCATCTCAACAATCGCCATTATTTGCCCAGCAGTCGAGACAAACGTCAAGTTACCAGCAATGTTCATCCGCCAGGTCAGCTACTTTGTCCAGAGGCTGACCCTTCTAAGTTGCCAAAATACCTTGGATGTTGGAGGCTAATCGGCTCGTCCACAGCGTGGGAAGTATCTCCTTACAGAATGATGTTCCTGCGAGGTCGCATAGATGCCAGGGAAACTGCGTCGTTTTACGGTCCCCGATATCCTCTCGTTCGAGGACCTGACGTGTACGCTGCGCCTGCTGGGACGTACCCAAGCGTTTCACTAGAGATTCCTTCAACGTAGTGTACTGCCTCTCAGTCGGGGGGTTTAAAATTATTTCCTTCACTTCGAGGAGGGATTTGCATCTCTCTCTGCTGGATTCGCCATCTTTCGAAGATGTCGAGTTGCGCTTCGCGTATGTCCTTCCACTGTGTACCACTTGTTTCAAAGATTGCATCGAGTGCGCGCTTAGCTATATTTGTGCGACGAGGAAGATGTTATGGTGCGTGTGCGGTTTGCCCGTGGTCACCATTTAGTCTTGAACCGTCGCAACACTACGAACACTTGGCATTCCGAATTTGTCTTGCATTTTTGCCATCACCCACACTGAATGTTTTTGCTTCATTATAAGAATCGCGAACTGAAAAATCCGTCCCACCTTTCACAAGAGAAAAAGGTGTGTTCAGAGTCATCCACCACTCCATTGCAGAACACTTAATCAGGAGATCGTGCTTTCCCAATCTCAAGACTGAAAACGCCCATGCTCACTTATAGGTTAGGTAATGAAATAAGTTATCTCAACATGCGTTTGGTTTAGTCACGGATCTAAATTGTTGATGAACGGCGCCATTCATTTGCTACTTGGCTCGCTTTGCTAAGAGAGTTGCCATTCGGTAAGCGTGCGTTGATGTTCTCCACGGGCAACCATCTCTCCTAAAGCTTCACCCATGCGGCTGTAGATGGATTTACGTTCCTTAGCAAGGAGGGAGACGGGGTTCACTCCCGCGATCACCATTACGGCCAATTCGGAAACAGTGCGATAAGCAGACGCCACTCGTAAAGCTCCTCTTCTCTGCGCTTGGGTAAGGTGCTTACAATACACCTCCTTGTCAAGGGCATCAGCCCATACCTCGGCGCAGTAAACCAGAACGGACTGCGTTGCTCCGATAGGAAGGCGTCTCATGGTGGATAGAGGGCCCCCAACATTTACCATTAGCTGACTTAAGGCGGAGACTCCAGCTGCAGCCCTTTCTTCATCCTGGAGTCGAGCATTAAACCAGCTCGGCAATCTATATGGCACGCAGGGTCGGGATACTCTTTCTGGCCAAAATGGCTACTTCCAGTGCAAAGCAGAAATCATGAGGAGTTATCCATCCGATTACCCGTCGCATAAACATGCCAAGTCTGCCTTGCGTTTATTCAACAGTATGTTCCGCGACAATTGCCGCAACGTCGTGTTCATAGCCGCAAGGTGCGACCCTTCTGGCAAGTCGTGTCTTAGCAGACTATCGTAGGAAGCGTTCTAGAAGTCCGGCCCTAGGATGAATCCCTGTGCTACTCTCGACGTGAACACCATCCTCCTCTGGCCTTCTAGCGTCTCATAGAACAATCTGCGATCTTTCAAGAGATAGCTTGGTACGTGGAAGGAGTTTTCTAATGTGCATAGCATATCTCTCCATCCTACGGAATTGAAGGCATTTCTGACATGAAGCGTTATGAGGAGTACTAGGCTCAATCAATCGTATCCACAACCTCCATAACAGCATCCACCGTGGATCTTCCTACTTTGAACCCAAACTGCGGTCGTGTCAAGCATACACAATGATCGGCATGCAGACGACAGCTCAGAGCATCCTTTTCCTTTGGTAATTAGCGCGAGTTTCGCCACCTTCCAGCGACAAGGAAAAATGCCTTCCTTCAAGCAAACGTTGATCGCCTCGAGCAGCAAGTCTGGACGACATTCTCCAGGCTAGTGGGGCAGTGCAAAAGTGCGCTGAACAGTCTGGCCGGCATGCTCAAGGTCACCCTCCTCTGGGTTCTCGGGCATAGGAACATAGAGGGGACTGAGCGGGCTGACGGATTGGCCAAGTGGGGCTTTGCTCTTGTCAGTCCTGCGGCGGATACAGTCGATGTCTTGCTGGTGACTGTCAAGGGCGGAATCTATTCGGACTACTTAGCAGCCACAGGCCTTAGATTGCGAAGGCTTACCATATGTGCCAAGTCAAGGAGCATTTGGAACACTTATAACAAAATCCGTTCACGAGAGCTCCTGTGCCAGACACGCGCAAATTCGTATAAGATTACGGCAGTTTGCACGGAGCATTGGCCCATTGGGAACCCTGCCACCAGGCTCGCATATCCTACAATTCGCATTGCTGAAGGTGCGGAGAAGAGGGAGAAACTCTCAGTCACTTCCTCTGCGATTGCCCAGCTCTAGCTAGAGTCAGGACACGGGGAAAACCATTTTTTGGGGACCTCAGAGAGATTTTTAGCTGCAGGGTGGGAGAACTGCTTTCTTTCGTGAATGCTACGGGCTGGCTCTAAAGATCTGAGCCGACTAGACTTACCTCCCTGCTCTCTTCGGAGTTTGTGGTATTAAAACGGCCCACCACTGACACCTACCTACCTCTAACTATCTTCTGTCGGTCAAATTTTCGAGGTTGATAATACAGGGTGCGGCAGCATAACTTGCTTTTTTAAAATGCGCGCCACTCATTTAGTTGGTGTCATAGAGGAGCGCTAGTGGTCTCGTTCAAGAGGGGATACTGAAAAGTTTTGTCCCGGCACGGTTCAGTTGTCATCATGCGTTGAAATAGTGAGGAGCGTGCCTTTGCCGTTGAGGTTTACTTTTCAAGCGGATGTTCGGTTATTGCAACACAGCGTGCATTTCGGAATCGCTTTAATTTAGCCCCGTTGGCTCCCGTCCCAGACCGCAAATCAATTGTTACATGGGTCACTACATTCAGACAAACTGCAAGTGCGACAAAAGGAAGAACTGGAGTCCCTCGGCCCGTTAGATCACCTGAGAACATTGAAGCAGTGAGAGCGTCAATGTTGCGATCGCCACGGCGTTCTGCGCGCAAACACGCATCTGCCCGTGGACTATCCGATCGTTCTGTGAGAAGAATTCTTCGTGATGATCTTCATTTTCATCCCTATAAGATGACGATAGTGCAGGAACTTTCAGAACGTGACTTCAATTCTCGGATGAACGCGTGTGAGCTTCTTCTTGATGTCGTTCCCGAGGGTGCTATTGTTTTTGTTTAGCGATGAAGCCCATTTTCATTTGTGTGGGTCGGTTAACAAACAAAACATGCGCTACTGGGCTGACACCAACCCTCGAGAATTGCATAAAAAGCCTTTGCATTCATCCACAGTCACAGTGTGGTGTGCAATTTCCTCAGCCGGAATTATTGGTCCCTGGTTTTTTGAGGAAAATGAGGTTACAGTGACAGTGAATTCGGACCGGTATGTAAACATGCTACAGAATTTTTTTTCCCACGGCTAGAAAATTTGGATTTGGGGGACACTTGGTTCCAACAAGACGGTGCAACAGCACACACTTCAAGAGCATCGATGGCTGTTTTGAGGGAACACTTTCCAGAGTGCCTTATCTCAATTAGAAGCGATTTGGAATGGCCGGCACGCTCTCCCGATCTGTCCCCTTGTGATTTTTTTCTATGGGGTTTTTTGAAATCCGGTGTTTATGTGAACCGTCCAAGAACCCTACAAGATTTGAAGACCAACATCCAAGAAGAAATTGCCAACATAACACCAGAAATCGGTTTACGCAATGTATGGAGAATGGGGGACGTCACCTAACAGATTTGATCTTCAAAACAATGTAAATAAAAACTTTAGAGATGTACCTACATTATAAAAAATAAATAAATATTTTCCGAGGCATACAATAGTTTTTATTGAGTTTTGAAAAAAGGAAGTTATGCTGCCGCACCCTGTATTAGTCAATAGTTTCGTGTAGCAAGAAGTATGCAGGTTTCCCGCAACGGTTGCACTCAAGACCATTATATCCTTCTTAAATTCAGTAAATATTCAAATTGATCAAGCAGTGGGTTAAAGGTGTGCAGGGAGGCCATCAAGCTTTCCAGGAAATTGGGAACTTTATCGGATGTTATACAATTGAGAATGGTGGATAAATGCCCCTTACGAATGGGAACCGTAATGTCAATATTCGTCCTCCTATCCGAACGATATCCAGATTCACCACCAGATTCACTACCACTTGGCTTTCCAGAGTACAAAGGAACAGTACCGCATATGGGAGAGCAGTGGGCCATCTGACTTCGCTTAGGTTCAGAGTATCTTATATCCCTGGAATTTTGGCTGGAGTTGGAGAAAGTGAGCATTCTAGAGATCCACGGTACCGTTGTCGAGGGACGTACCCACATTCCAGAAACCAATCATTAGCCATTTCCGATAAGCAAGGGTCGTAGTCAGTTCCTGTCCAAGACCATGTTAACATTTCGGTAGCGTTAATTTTTTTTGAAATTTGCCGTCTGTTATCCCACAAATTTCTATCCTATAGAGAATACTCTCACAGGGAACATGTATCCTACGAACTTGAAACACCCATTATCACATATTGCGCGCAAACATATGTCCACATATGTGCACTTTTCCACAGAATGAGAAGGCGTTGAGTGATGAATGCTAATAACAAGGTGGATCAAAGTTGCTACTGATTCCAGCTAGTTTTGATTAGTTTAGTTAATTATGCACATTTTCAGAACTTCTCAGGTTTTAATTAAAATAATAAACTGGATCTCGCTCTCTAACAAGCGTGGGCCGCGTTGCCTTCAAAGTTTCCGTCTCCTTCAAGTTCACTTGCAAATCTGGTGCTCATTAGCGTGTATTTCCTTACATTCCGCTGCAAGGTATCCACGGACACGTATGGTAAGCAATTGTGCTGTAAGACTAATCTCATTATATAATAATCCTTGGAATAAGTTTCCTCGAATTGAAGCTCGTACATATGCAGTAAAGTAACGAGATTTGGAGCAAGTACGGTAGTCAGCACTCATTAGGCGGAAGACCCTTCCAGAACGGAATCCTTTGGATTAGAAGCTCTGAAATCAGTTGAGGATGCATCTGCATCGCGTAATTAAGATCGTCCACTTGCCGGTAGTTCTCAGCACTTAAATAATTACGCACGCACTTCAGAACTCATCTTGCAATTATGCCTGATTAGCATAAGTAACAAAGTGGCCGGATTGCATGTGGCGTGTTGGAGTAATCAACTCGTTGTCCGCAATTGCATATTCATAAATTCATAATTGCTGAGTTGTTACGGCCTAAAACTTGCTGTGAGGCTTATGGAACGTCAACTGTAAGCAATTTTACATTTTGTCATCAATTTTATTGCAGTCGCGCAATTGGGTAATTTCCCGAAGCCAGAATATATGTAGTAAGCAAGCCTACGCACACACAATGTATCATTTTGTATCTGAGTGTTTATTTCTAACAATTTATGGTATTTTTTGATTAATGGACAAATTAATTTCCCATCGCTCGTAAATCGCGAACGATTAGAAAATGATTTGAAATGGGTTTAGTAAAACTCGCTTGATATGCTCGGGGGCAGACAACTATATATGTTAGACGTTGAGTTGAGTGGATCTAGTCAGCAGCGTTCATCAAGTTCTTTGGAGGATCACCACACACAAAGATAGACTTTTTCAGGTGACGTGCAAGTCATAGGCCTACAGTAGCAAGGTAAGCACAAAGCAAAACACAGATATCCACCAGGTTCCCAACGCTGTAACTTTGTCGTGCAGGTGAAATCTGGCAACACGCCATATTCGCTGGTTCCCCCACTACCGATCCCAACAAGCGCCCATCTACGACGATCACTACCTGCCTGACAGTCATCCGCGGTGGAGCTTGTCATCGCCGCCACCGGCAGGTGCGAAATTCGTGAGATCATTCGATTTTTGCACGGAAAAAAGTTACCACCCATAGAAATTCATCGCCAGTTAAGTAAAGCGTATGGGGAAACGTATATTAGCATTCAACATGTCCGCAAATGGTCTAGAGAAATCGCTAACGCCCGCACGGATATCCACGATGAACAACGGACCAGGAGGCCGTCAATCTTTGACGAAGTTGAGGCGAAGATTGAGCCAAACGTGCTCGGAGATCGGCGTATCACAATCTGGCAATGGGCTGCTGAAATTCTGGAGGCTTCTGAAGCTTCAATTGGCAGGATTTTGAAAGAAAAGTTAGGCTACCGTAAGGGGTGTGCGCGCTGGGTGCCACACATACTTTCAGAAATGCACAAACAGCAGTGCGTCGACTGTGCTCGGTATTTTTTGAATGAATGCGACGAGAATACCGAAGACTACTTAGACTCCATTGTTACGGAGGATGAAACGTGGTGCCATTACTTACTCCAAAAACAAAATAACAATCTCACTAATGGAAACAGACCGAGTCGCCCAAACCAAAGAAGCTTACACAGAAGTTGTCAGCAAAAAAAGTCATGGCAAAATTGTTTTCTGGCCGGCATGGTGTACTGCTTTTCGAGTTTATGCCTAGAGGGTTCCCCTCTCCGTAAGGAAGATCCTCTAGGAAACGAGAGGCGACACCTGAAGCCAAGCGATAATCAAAACCCCAAGTCAAGGTGTGACTATCGTGTCAAGGGCTGCATGGTCACAGTGGTTAAGATGTGGCCGTAAAAGGTGAACTCTGGGTACCAGGCGAACCGCAGTTTAAACTGCCGAGATCGACTTACTTTCCCCGATAAAACTGAGGATATGGCAGCCAATTATGAGAAAACAAACACTCAAAAACCTTTTGAAAAACTGAAATTAAATCTCGATCGTGACGATGCAACCCCGAGTGAAGGGGCGACCGTAAGCTTACCGATGGAGAACCTGACTCTAGATTCTCTCTCTCTAGATTCTCCGCTTACTCAAGTGGGAACTAAGCTAATTGGGACCTAGTCCTTGACGGACGAGCCGAAGCAGGCCGTTTCTGTCAGCACTCCTGACCTCAGTATCTAATTGGCACCACTTGTTGAAGGTAAAGTCTTGCCCATGGGAAAGCACCTGTCCACCGACAGCAAACCGCCTTCGGGCAAACCGCCTGCGGGAAAATCTCAACCCGCGGGCTGTGCCAAGGTTGAGGGGAAAGGATCGTTGCACCTGCGGCTAAGAAGAAACCAAAACAACAGCGTTCCTCGGACGATCCCAACTCTACGATATAAAAGGCAGCAAAGGGGGCTTGGCGAGCAACGGCTAGGCCTTAATTTGCAGCCAAGGCTATCGAAGCCGATGGATGGGTTTTTTATGATGACTCTAATCCATCCGGATACGGTACTGAACAATGCGAACAGCTTAGGAGAAAACTCCTCCTAGCTGTAAGGACTGCAGTCTCGCAAGGCATTAAGCTTCGCTTTGAGTTGGTACGTATATACCGTAAAATGTAACGGCTAAATTTTCCCGACGAAGACACGAACGAGTGGCTCAGGGAGTACTGCTCATCCTTCAGCGATGTGTTGGAGGGTGCGTGACTAACTTGGAAAACAGTCTCTGAGCTTCCATTGTTCAAAAAGTGCTTCCTCCGGCTTTCAGCAGAAAAGCGTAATGGTGCTGATATTCTGGAACAACTTGGTGTCCAGAATAACTTCAACACCTGCACCTGGATGCTACTAGGCAGCAAAACAGGAGAGAGGCCGGGAACTTTCCTTACTATCGGCGTTCTCGAACCCGATGGTGTTCTGCATATTTCCCCTATGACGCAGAAGAAGTTCCCAGTGGAACATTCATCAGAGTTATCTAATATGCGAAAAGTAAAGGCTAGGGGGTAATAGCAGGATGTGATGTTAACCCTCACCATATATGCCGGGGAACTTCCAACATCAATGCAAAAGGATCGAGACTACTGAAGTATCTAGTAGGTGAGAGTTTATCGACATCACGGTGGCATCTGGCATCCCCTGACATTGCGGCTTTGGTCGGAGAGTGGAGAGTATCAAACGATATCACTTCTCAGATCACAGACGCATTGATTTCGTAATGGGCATGGTCGCCTTTCTTTTTGCTGCTCAGCGCGAGTCTCGACACCTTCCAACGAGAAGGGAAAATGCCGTCTTTGCAGCAAGCATTGAATGGGCCGAGCAGTACGTCTGGCCAATGTTGGAGCACCAGTTTGTATACCTCTGCTAGAATACCACCCGGGGGCTGGCGCCTCCTTGTTTCTTATATAATAGATAGGACTCCAACTCCCTTATAGAGAAAAGCCGTCAGTTCTTGCGCTATGCCCGCCCCCATCATCATTCCGCGCAAGGTGCGCAGAAAACAGTGCCATAAAATGCGGTCCATCTGCTCGATTTTTCGGGTAACCAGTTTGTAACCGTTTCGTCTCGTCGATCAGCTCCTGCCAGGAGCGATATGCTGATATATACTCTGTTATTATGGAAGATGCTTCCTCCCGGTCGTGTAGACGTTGTGTCAAGTGCCGGGCTTTGTGACACTTCTTACGGAGCTTTGCAGTTTCTATCATCCAGCAATATATAGAAGGCTTGATACGGCCTTCCTGGGCATAGAAGCCCCAAAAGCCAGAGCATCAAGCCGGCGTCAAAAGTCCGACATAATCTCATTCGGAGTTTGACAGATACTGAAAAACGTTACCCCTAAACACCGAATCCAGACAAAGCGGTCCCCTCGCCTTTGGGTAAGAACCCCAAGGTGGGCGCCGTCCCGAACTCAGGTGGCAGCGGTAGCCTATACGTCGGGGTGTCATAAAGCTGGGTCCATGTTTTGGTACTGTTTACTGATGAGCTTTAGATCAGCTGGTCTCCGCAGCGAACTGCGCTTGCAACTCGTGAGCAGTTGTACTCCGGTGCATATTGATTTGTAGGATGTGAATCATGTTGACCGTGTCCTAGCTCTTTCCAGCTCAGCTCTGGACATGGCTTCGAAGTCGCAGTGGGCGCAATGTGCTGATCAGATGCGTCACCGTCCTTGTATAAGACGGAACTTTTTTTTCGTTGCAGGTGTTCGCTTTATGGCCTGCATGATCACATTTGCGGCATGTTATCCTTCCCTGACATGCTATAAACGTGTGCCAATAATCCAAACATCTGCAACATTTGGTTGGGGCAGCCTGGATTCGTATCCAACATACTACGTAGCCACGCACACCTCCGTAACTCACACTACAGCGAGTTTTGACCTCGGAAGTTCGGAGTGACCAATCTGATCTCCTCTTCCATCGCGTTCTTTTCTGTGAGGCAGGCCTCGGATTTTCAGAGAGCGCGTGCATTCCAAGTTAGAAACCAGAGCTTTTTTTCCCAGAAGTCCTTTGACTACTTCATAGAACGGACCTTTATTTGGTGTCCTCGGGCCTAATTCAACTAGGATTCCACTATCCTTCATTTTCCGAATGGAAAACACCTCCGCTATTTTCGGGCTTGATTAAAATCGATAGATTGATTTATCGATTGATTTCGCTGAGGACTTCCTCCAAAGTGTTGCCTTTTGTCGCTTAATAAGCAGAGCAAGCGGTCTAGTCCTCTTTAGTCTGCCCACATTTTCTTTCAGTGCTCCATCTTTGGTGTTTGCCTTAATTTTAAACAGAGCTTTTTATGATGACGCGACACCTTCTGTCCCTCTTCGCCTTCTTCTTTTGAGCCCTGGGGGGTACTTGAGTGGAGTCTCCTTCAAATGAACCTTCCTCCTTTTCCCCAGTTCACTCCGTAACGAGCTGTCTACGATTCATTTAGCGCTCGCGGTTTTCTCAGCGGGAGGCATGATTCTTTCTGATGAGGCATGATTCTTTCTGATGAGGCATGATTCTTTGCTGAAGTTTTTCTGGGGGAACGACGCAGAGCGCATGCGCATCTATTGATAAGCCTTTCCTCTTGAGCTTTCGCCACAGTAGCCGATAGTGCTCCCACTCGGCTTATATTCGAAACAATCTGGTCAGTTTCAGCAGTTTCCACTGTGCCGGTTTCCAGAACAACAGGACTACAGGATCGCTGACTACCCCTGGTATGGCGATAAAGTGGAGTAAAGCCCTCGGATTTGACCGCCTTTTCTCCGAAATTGTTCATCGCAACTCTCCCAGTTTCCGCAGGGCTACTGCCTCCATTTATTCGTAAATCCCGGGAATCTGAGTTCTTCCCTGATCTCGCTTCTTTGCTGTCAACATGCCTCATTTTGCAGCCCGCTTACTACTTCCAGTCTTTTGCAAGTTCGGAGAATCTGAGATATTTTCCAGAGAGTGGAAGAAAGGGATCATCTTCGAGATTTCGGAAAAAGGCATCCTCCTTGAGTGTGCTAATTGAAGGTGCTTTGTCCGTAGCAGGTTTCAATGAACTAAACCATTGCATTCGATAGATCATTGAGGGCGTTGATCAATTTACCTACGAAACATTTTTTCTGCCGAGGATGGCGCCGAACTTGATTTCGCTTGACATATTGAAGGTGCTAGACCCGCCTTCGCTCTTTTGTTCCCAAAGTCTGGAAATGCAACTACCTCAACACCAACATAAAGTTGAGGCTTTTGCGGACCTTCACCCCTTCTTTCTCTGCTGCTACATGGGAGCGGTTCTCTTCAAAGATCCAAGCTTTGATCAACTTATGTCTGCGTTGTATAATTGGTGTACTCTGACCTGAGAAAATAACAAATGAAGAGCGGGCCAAATATCCGTGGACGTGTTATTGAGAAGGTGGAAGTAGCAGTGGATAGGTCACGTATTAAAAAGGGCAAAAATTCAATTCTTTATCCCAAGATGGTCGATTAGTTTGTTCACTCAGAAACACATGGCCCATAACAATCGAGAAGGAGTGCCAAATTTTCGAAAAATCTTTGAGTAAATTGAAGCACGCTGGGTTTAAAGAGGAGGATCTCTCTTCATCCCTACTTCGGACGCCGCAGGAAAATGGCTTAAAGATCTTTTCGTATTGGATCCGGGAAATCCGTTGGGAACAGATTGATGTAGACATTTTCTAAGTAAGGAAACTAACTAATGAATCATTATGGATGAAGTGAAAATACACTCCTCCACCTCCAATGCTAAGTTTGCACTGATGGATGTGTCAAGATGGCATACTTTCTCATGCCAAACTCATGCTCTATCCATCACATAGGCGCCACATTTTACTTCACATATGCCTCCTGTGGTGCATCTATAGATCACCTCTTTCTACTTCAACAAATGTTGATGCACATATTACAAAAAGATTTGCCTTCTACTATCAAAGTCCATCGAGCAACTTATGATGACTCTAAAATTTTATTAACGTCATAAAGTATTTAGAAAGGTAATATGAAAACCGGTCAATTAACTCCATACTAAGATGCATGTGGGTATGTAGATACTGCCTTAAAAAAAAGATGCGTAGCGAAGGAGACGAATTTCACGACTCCACTTATTAACAACCTTGATAAGAACTTAGAAGTAGACACTTCACTTCATCACGATAAAAATACAACACATGGAACAGGTTCCGCAGTCTGCAACAAGTATCTTTTTGATTTACAAGATATCTTTATTCAGATATCTCTAAAAGCATAAAAACTTTTAGTGCGTATTAATTTAATGACATGCCAGTTTTTGTGGAGTGAGTTGCATTCATGCTAGTATGTAGCCAGTGAAAATTCCGAGCATTTTAGGTTTCTTAATTAAGGAAGTTCGTTGCTAGATTCTGCGGTATCTTCTTGAATGAAATTAAGTTCACCGCGAAATTCATGTTTATGCAGGGAAGGGAACTGCTCAAGCTAACCCCATTCGTAATGAGGATGCACAGATTAGAGTCATGTACTTGGATTCACACTCGCAGATTTTGCAGATAAACATTTTCAGTTAGAGTTTTTTCAAGATCTTAATTGTGAGAGTGAATAGAATGGCGTAAAAAGTTTACGAGTTTCTATTCAGCTTCCTGAGAAAGGAGAGAAATGGTTGAATAGAAAATTAGAATTCAAATTTGTAGTTTTCTGCTTTCCCTGCAAAGCAGTTAGAGGTTGGCTACGTTTTTTGAATGTCATTTGCAGTTGCTGGTGCAAGGTTAAAGTAACTTTATCTTAATCTGGTACTATTCAAAAAAGTGCAGTGAAGTTATCACACTTCTTTTACTCCCCTTCTTCCTCTTTTACTTTTATTATCCTCTTTTTCTTCACCTTTTGTCCCGTTCACAAACGGGGTAGCAAGCCACCGTGGTTTCGGCCGGCATTTTGGTCGTTTACCATCGACTTGGATATTCAGACCAATCTTGGCAAGCGAATTCTCGTTAGCGCAAATTAGGTGAGACGCCGTTCATTGTCTTTTAGAGCCGGCCAGCACTCAGAACCATAGAGAGCGACAGGACGGCCGACATTGCGGTAAATTTTAGATTTGCGGAACACCACTTCATCTAGACGCTAGGAAAACATCATCTGCATAAAGCAGTGTATAGGGCGCTCGACAAAAAGGATTGGTGGGAGAGCGCTTCCTTGATGAACACCGATAGAGACCCGAAACGGGTTTGATACACTCGCCGCACTTCGAACTTTAGTTTTCGGATCGTGGTAGCGCAATTGAACCCAGCGCAAGACTTCTTCTGGCTCTAAGTGTTGTCGTAGAATCTACCAGATGAGTCCGAGTGGCACATGGCCAAACGGATTCTCCAAATCCAGAAATGCAGTGTAAAGAGGGCGATGGATCTCACAGTGTTTCCCCATGAGTAACCGCACAGCGTGTTTTGCGCCAGTAGTTCCACAGTTCTTGACAAATCTGGCTTGATTCACGGTTATTTCAACGATTTCGCGAATGCGGTTGTCAAGAATGCGATCAAAAATCTTCATGGTATAGGAAAGTAACCGGATCGGACGGTAATTTGAACATTCTGTTGGACTACCTTTCTTTTTCCACTTTGGAACTGCGGTACTTTCTTGGCAGTCAGTTGGCGCTTTTACCTTCCTTATTGAGCCACAGTATTGGGTCCCATCTCTTCGCTTTCCAGAGCTCAGATACGATGTCGTCACTATGGCTTTCTCCGATTTCATTCGTTTTATTGCTTCCTCGATTTTAGTTGCGCTGACAGGTGGAACTGCTCGTCGGCAATGATTGCGAAAGTATAGTCTAAGCAAACTCATTCGTTAAAACCTGCTGGAAATATTCTCACCATCTATCCGTTGCGGCTCGACAGTTGGTAAGCACAGTACCGTTCTTGTCATTAACGCAACAGAATTGTTTGATATCCTATGTGCGTTCGTTTCGGCTTTTGGCAAGTCGGTGCGCCAGCCCGAATGTCCAGTTTATTGTCAAGATTTTTGAAATAGTCCGCTCGGGTGATAGCGATCGCTTTCTTTGATTCCCGGTTGGCATTTTTATAAATTTGTCAATTGGCGAGCGCTTGGTCGTCGAAAAACTTATGGTAGAGCCATTTCTTCCCACGGACCTTCATTTGAACATTGTCATTTCAAAGCCAAGTATTTGCATAATGTTTGGATTTAAGGGCGGATGAGCTGAAGCAACAACCCGCGGATCGCCTTCCCTGCATTGGACAAGGGGCTAATAGGACCCTAATCTAAGGTGGAGCAGTATACGTGGATCGTACTCCCTGTATTGGAGAAGAGGCTAACAGGACCATAAGCAAAGGTGGAGCAGCATACGCCGAGGGCCACGTGGCCAATGGGAAGCTTGGTCTTTTGTATGGGAACTCTGAATATCTTAGGCACCTTCAGTTTTAAATAAGACCTTTACCCTGGTGGCCGAGCTAGCCAAGGTCTGGGGAGACTGGTTGAGCATCACATTCGCGAGAAGGCGCTAACGCTGCCTCAGCTAAATGGAAATCAAAATGTTTACAGACGTGGAAAATCCAGTGAGTCTGCTCTTCACTCTTTGGTTTCAAAGATAGAGGACGCAACTCTGGAAGGCGAGTACGCGATGAGGGTGTTCGTGGACATTGAAAGGGCGTTTGATTATTCGCCCTTCCAAAAGTTCTGTGATGCCGTCAAAGAGGAAGATGTTGGTGAAACATTAATTATCTATCTATGTTATGCTATGTGTGCTAAAGTGGGTTTTGATCGCTACCTAACAACATAAGGGAAGAAAGGCCGCCCTCAAGGTGGTGTGGTGTCGCCACTTCTGTGCAGTATGTTGCAGTATGGTATTTCTATGCCAACTGTAAAATCTACCAATACACGTTGAAGCTTATGCGGCTGTACTAGTGTGTAGAAATATACAACGCGCCGCTGATTTGATTGACAGTTGGTGCGTCAGGCATGGACTTTCAGTAAATCCAAATAAAACATGGTATTATTTACAAAAAGGAGGAAATTGAATGGTCTTTGCCTTCCAGAGATGAAGGTTACGACCCTTTAACTTTCAGAAGAAGTGAAATATCTGGGAGTTATTCTATGTAAGAAGCTTTTCGAGAAAAAAAACATGTTGAGATAAAGATGAAACGAGCTCTCACCGCTTATGGGCTGCGTAGGCGCGCCTTTGTCTCGGTATGGCAACCTATGCCTCAGGTAGTAATGTGGATATATGTTGCTGTTATTAGGCCGATGTTCACGTATGCATCCGTAGTATGGCGGGATAAGGTGAAAAAAGGAGTTTTTTTCTGTAAACTAGCAACATTGCAAAGAACTGTGTGTCTGAGTATCACTGCCATGAGCACGTCATACGGCCCAGGTTTGAATACATTATTCAATTTGCAGCCCTTGGATTTGTTAATTCAGAGCACTGCAATCAAAGGCAGCTGATAGACTAATTCCATTAGAGCTATGGGGAATCAATGGACGTGGGGGCACAGAGCATTGGAAGAGTCATTGGGAGAACTGAATCCAGTTTTCGCAATGCCTTCTGCTTCTCGGATCCCCATATATCTATTTGGTAGAAGATATGAAGTTATCTTGAAACGAAGAGAAAGCTGGGACGAACCAGAACAATGCTTGTTAGGATATACCGCGTCTTCTACACCGATGGCTCAAAAACAGAACACGGTTCTGGAGCAGGAGTCTACTTCCCGAATAAAAATGAGAAGTGGGCTTTTCCCTTGCGACAATATACAACGGTCTTTGTGGCTGAAGTATATGCGATCCTAAGGGGGGAAACCTGGATGATTAACGAGCGGTTGAAGGGCAGGCGCATCGCAATCTGTAGCGATAGTCAAGCTGCATTAAGGGCAATATCTCATACAAGAACCGTGGATTGTTGGTGGGGCAGTCAGGGGCCTAAACTTCCAACATGCTGACCTATTGTATGCCAATGGAAGCGATCGACCTCGCACCTGCATGGTAGTCTCCAAAGACTTCCAGGCTAACCTGGTTAACGACCTATGTGATGGCGACACCACATCGGCTAAGCTAACCATAAAAAGTCAACAGGGAGATAAACAGATACTATGGTGCTCTGCATATTTCCCCTACGACGCAGAAGACGTTCCCAGTGGAACATTCATCAGAGCTATCCAATATGCCAAAAGTAGAGGCATGGGGGTAATAGCAGGATGTGATGTCAACGCTCACCACATATGCTGGGGAAGTTCGAACATCAATGCAAGAGGATCGAGACTACTGGAGTATCTAGTAGGAACCGATTTACTGATCCTAAATGTGGATAATGAACCCACTTTCTTCAACGTGGTCAGGCGAGAGGTCATCGACATCACGGTGGTATCTCCTGACATCGCGGCTCTGATCGGAGAGTGGAGAGTATCAAACGATATCACACTCTAGGATCACAGACGCATTGATTTCGTTATGGGCATGGATACACCTCCATCCACTCCATTTCGGAATCCGAGGAAGACAGATTGGGTAATGTATCAAACAGAATTGAGCGCCCGAATCACGATCCCTGAGAAGCGCATCAAATCCATTACTGGAATTGAGAAGACTACCCAGATGATCACAACTAGCATGAGAGAAGCTTTCGAAGAAAGCTGTCCACTCAAGATGCCAGAGAAGAGTAAAACACCATGGTGGAACTCGGATTTGGCAAAACAGAGGAGAACAACAAGGATGCTCCTCAATCGTGCTCTGAAGGGTGAATCAAGCACTAGCTGGAATCGCTATAAAGAGGCACAGAAGGCTCTAAAGAAGAGCATAAGATCGGCCAAACGATCACCTTGGAGACGCTTTTGCGAAGAGACTAACTCTCTTGAGGCAACCTCAAAGCTGAAGCGGATTCTGGTTAAAGAACGTAGCCAGAAACTGGGTTATTTACGTTTACAGAATGGGAAGTACACAGAAAGCGATGAAGAAACGGCAAATCATTTGCTTGAAGTACACTTCCCAGGCAGTATCCAAAATCTAATCTCGGGGCCAACAGGTGCATACAGCCCTCAACCGAGAGACTGGAATCTGGCATGCAAAGTAGTATCACTGGAGCGAGTGAAATGGGCATTTAACTCGTTCCATAGATACAAGTCTGCAGGTCCGGATGGCATCATTCCTGCGCTAGTAATAGAAGGAATGGATGCCATGGGTCTACATATTCGGAATAGATATCGCGCATGCCTAGCACACGCTTATATTCCAATTAAATGGCGTGATGTGAAGGTGTTGTTCATTCCCAAACCAGGAAAACCCACCTACACAGACGCAAAAAGCTTTCGACCGATCAGCCTAACATCCTTTCTGCTAAAAGGACTAGAAAGACTAGTAGATCGGTTCATAAGGGACACACACATTCCTAAGTGGCCACTTCACCACAGGCAACACGCCTACCAGAAAGGCAAATCCACGGAGACAGCACTCCACCTTAGGCGCATTCATGGACATCGAAGGTGCCTTCAATTATGCCTCATTCGCGGCAATTTGTGATGCGGCAAGACAGCATGGAATCGAACCGCTGCTAATCAGTTGGATCCTTCACATGCTAGAGTGGAGAAAAATCCACATATCGGTCGGCCAGAAGTCTATTGAAGCAGGATGTCTCAGGGGCTGCCCACAGGGAGTGGTTCTCTCTCCACTGTTATGGCTCTTGGTAATGGATACCCTGCTGTGGCTCCTGGAGGACAGAAAAGACTTCGCGCAAGCATTTGCGGTCGACCTAACCGTAATAATTACCGGCAAGTTTGCGGACACAGTATGTGACCGCTTGAATGCAACTATGCATGTAATCCACAGCTGGTGCCTCCGCAATGGACTCACGGTGAACGCTAGGAAGACTGGACTAGTTATGCTCACTAGGAACGTCAGGGGGGGTAGCTATACGCTACCCACCTTAGCAGGGGCGGAAATCCAGCTGGCACAAACAGTCAAGTACTTAGGAGTACATTTCGACTCCAAGTTAACGTGGAAGCATCATATCCAGGAACAATATCAGAAATCCTGCAGATTGCTCTGGTGCTGTAGGAATGCGATAGGTAAGACCTGGGGACTTTCACCTAAACGGATACACTGGATGTATACATCCATAATAAAACCCATTTTGATGTATGCATGTATCGTCTGGTGGCCAAGACTGAACTTTGCTAACAGCAGGAAGCTGCTAACGCAGATTCAGAGACTTGGTTGCCTAAGTATTACTGGAGCAATGAGTACTACGCCGACTGCGGCACTTGAAGCTATCCTAAATTTACCCCCAATTCACTTGGAGGTGAAACGGAAAGCGGCCAACGACGCATATAGGCTCGATACCATTGGGGCATGGAAAGGCGGCCAATCCAACGGGCATGCGTCTATCTGGAAATTCCTTGAAAAACATCCAGTAGCCCTGATGCCGACCGATCATATGGTTTCCAGATTCGTCTTTGAAAAGACATATACTGTCGTAATCACCGAAAGAGAAGAATGGTCGACAAGTGGCCATGAGTCTTTTCAGATTACAGACCTAATAATCTTCACCGACGGGTCAGTCATGGAAGATGGATCAGGTGCAGGGGTGTTCTCGGAGAATCCGATTATAGAACTGGCCCGACCCCTCGGAAAAATGACGACCATATTCCAGGCGGAGATATATGCCATTTCATTGGCAGCAGAAGAATGTCTGCGACAGAAATGGAGGGGTCGCACCATTCGAATCTGTTCCGACAGTCGGGCGGCATTATCAGCGCTAAATGGCAATAACATATCAAGCAAGTTGGTGTGGAGTTGTCATCAGGTGCTGCTGAAACTTGGCCGACTGAACGAAACATTCCTGATGTGGGTGCCGGGGCACTCTAACATCGCCGGCAATGAGGAGGCTGACAGACTAGCTCGCCGAGGATCTGGATCCACAATGGTGGGGCCAGAACCAGTTCTTGGAATCCGACCATCTACTGTCAAGTCTACTCTGAAGAGTGAAATTGCAAGGATTCACGCAACCGAGTGGAAAAATTTGGACTCTTGCCGGCAAGCGAAAATCCTTGTGAAGGAGCCTAGAGCCACTAGAGCGGCATTTTTGTTGTCTCTTAAGAAATCGGACATGAAAACCCTAGTAGGGCTTTTGACGGGACACTGCCCCTTAAACTACCATATGGAAAAGATTGGGGTAGTGATTTCGGCTGTGTGCAGCCACTGTGAGGAGGAGGAGGAGACGGAGACCCTGCACTTTTTATGCAGCTGCCCGGCATCCTCAGATCTCAGACGAAGATACCTTGGCAAGGTTTTCTTCAATGAAGAATCTGCACACTCTCTGCCTCTGGAGAATGTTCTCAGATTCGCTAAAGCCTGCGAACACCGTAGGCGGGAAGCCATTGAATAGGCAACTACGGGGATAGTACAATGGGCCTAATAATGGCCTGAGTGCTCGGGGCTTCGCCTCCCCCCAGTTAACTAAACTAACTAAACTAACTAAGGGCAATCGTTCAGAAATTTGATCACCGGAGACCAGCTCAGAAACGCAGGTCCACTGGAACCCTGATCAAGAGCCAGTACAAAAAGGCTATACATATTCCCAGCAAGATCGCGAAGAATAAGGAGGCTGGTACTGTCGAAAATCGGGGTGAAAAGGACCAGGCGATTGCTGAAAAATATAATAGCTCATAGTTATCCCCTACGACGAGATTCCTAGGAGACCGCATCTGGTTGCCGTAGGTCAGCATGGGTAAGAATAAGATCATCCAATCCCTTCGCGTTCAAATCCCCGGAGTTCCTATGGACGGCTGGGTAGTTATCATGGAGGAGGAACGCTAGACGAATAGCCAAACTTTCCTGTTCTGTATAAAAGGAGAGTGCAGGGAGGCAAAAAGCAAACTATAAAGTGCGGTTCGGAGTCAAGAAGGCAAATGCGAAAGTGTTTCGCTATGCATAATCGGGCGACGACCTGGATCCAGTCGACACCGCCAACAAACTGTTGGGGGAGATGAGGATCCATGGTCCTCCCGCCGACTGGACTGATGAAACCCTTACATAAGCAGATCATGCTCCAGGTGTTGCAGATAAATCAACAGCACTCGAAGTGAGCCCCGGCTAATCTGCTTGTCTTCCTCCTGGAGGGAGACATCGATGTTGAATTAATACAGAAACCCTGGATCAAAGGCCATCAAAGCAAATATTATAATTTAGTCCACAGTACAGGAGGCGCTGACCGGGACAGACCTAGAGCATGTATCCTCGCGAGGAGTCCTCTGTACGGTTTGCAGTGTCCGGACTTGAGTTCCAGCGGCCTAGTCGTGGTTAAAGTGGTGCAGACTGGAGCAGAGAATGTCTATATTGCTTCGGCTTACATGGTTCACGACCGACCAGCGATGAACGAAATTTTACGAATATTGGACAGTAGTGGGGTGAAGGTAGTTTCGCTTGTCGACGACTTAGTGATATTAATGTCAGGGATGTTTCCCTCCATTATGAGTGACATTATGGAAGGAACGTGGGCCGCAAGATGCGGACTTGGTATAAACTCAACCAAAAGAGAACTGATGCTATTCACCACCAAGACAATGGTGGCTGAATGAACAAAGATTGGTTTTTTCCTTCAATGTAAGTATCTGGGTCTAATCATGGATCCAATGCTAAATTGGATATTAAACATAGAACTGTGGGTAAAGTAGGCCTGTATAGCCCGCAAGAGAACCTTTGCAAAGAAGTGGGATCTCTGGCTGAGGATGATTCTCTGGATGTACACAGCTGTGATGCTGTCTATTGTATGGTAGCAGGGCGTTGAGCAAAAGTATAATAGAACGAAGCTCAATAGGATTCAAGCAACCGCATGTGTAGGTGCTACCGGGGCTCTGCAGTGCTGACCGGTAGATGCTTTTAATGTATTCTTGCACCTCCTCCTACTAGACCTCCACATTAAATACGTTGTGGTGTGCAGTGCCGTCAGACTAGGGCATAATCTGAGCCCTTAACTTAACATAAACATTCTGATCGACAGCCAAGCGGTTATTTAGGCCTTGTACTCAGCGGCAGCATACTCTAGGCCCATCAGCCTAGAGTGCAGAAACGCGCTGAACAGTCTGGGCGACACTATCAATAAAAACTTCTTCTGGGTTCCCGGTCATAGCAACATAGAGGGTAATGATTGGGCTGACGGACTGATCGGGCGGGGCTTTGCTTTTGGACTAACTGTGCCAAATCAAGGAGGACTTGGCCTGCTTATAAAAAAACTGATCACGAGAGATCTTGTCATGCAAATGCATACAAGATCGTCTGCACTGGTCTATAGGGGACCATGCCGCTAGACTTGACATACCCTACAATTCGCATTGCCGAAGCTCCGGACAAAAGGGGAAAACCATTAGGCACTTCCTTTGCCTGCTAGAGTCAGGCAACGGATATTAGGTAAACCATTCTTTGAGGACCTCAGAAAGGTCTCTCCCTGCAGGGTGGGAGGGCTACGGACTGGCTCTGAAGATCTGAGCCGGCTTGACTCTACCTCCTTGCTCTCATAACAACAGTCACGGTCTTAGCAGTTTGTGGCATCAAAACGGTGCTAATTGGGTTCCTCGGAGCGGCCACCGATACTTAATTACCTAGGAAGGAAAGGTAATGCTGCGAGGAATTGTTCGGGGTACAGTACTGTGGTATCTACTGTCTATTCGGAAAAAAATGAAGTTTGTATTGGTAGTGGAAGCTGGTTTCACACAACTAACTGGTTTCACACAATGTCCACCGTTCAAAAATGGAATGATCGCCTCATGCAACACAGTCTCAGATTGAATCTGAATAAAGTAGATTTTTTGCAAACAGATCCACATGAAGCAGGCACTATCACTGTCAATGGCAGTGGCCTACTCAAAATTGCGTGATTTAAATATCTCGGGTCAATGACATCAGCCAATGGAGAACTACGTTATGCTTCACGCATTAGTGCAACTTGGATGAAGTGGCGTTCCACAACTGGTGTACTTTGTGATTGATTTATTAACGAACGTCTTAAGTCGAAAATTTACTGCAGTCTCATCGGCCCTGTTGCCCTCTATGGTTCTGAGTGTTGCTGACTATGAAAGACAATGAACGGCGTCTCGCAATAATCAACATGAAGATGTTGGATTTGTGGCATGACACGCCTTGATCACCCCGGCTCCACTTGTGAACGGGGGCAAAGACTAAAGAAAAAGAAGAAGAGGTAGACTTATTAGGCGATGATTTACCGGTAACCAATTTCCTCCATTTTTCCACGTTTTCAGATATTTGATTCGATATTTGAATATTTGTTGAAAATGAGATCAATTTAACGACTAACCCCATCAAACCGATTTATTTCTTGATGTCGGATCTTACTAGTAAAATCGGATTTAACGAAAGTTCATAAATAAAACATTTAGCGCTCCTCGTTCGCAAACATGAAACATTGTGCTGAGCGTTGTTGCTCTAAGGAAAAATTTATTAGTGAAGCTTCAACTGGGGACATAAATGGTCCGCAACAGTCGGAAACATACATAAATGAGTCTGTACATATGTAAGGAACGGATACTCACAAAGTATACTTTTATCGGTTACTGGCAAACGAGGGAATGTAACATTTCTTTAAATTTTAACGTTTCTGGTGTACATGGCAGTAAAATGGTTTAGCACCTTCCCGTGTGTACTTGTCCGAGAATTTATGGTGGAAAAAGATCCCCACGATAAATTAAGTCTACGACCGTCCAGGCTTTTTGGTCTTTTTTCCAAGTGCATCAACAATCGCAATTGAAATTAATGGTGGTCCATTGATTGTTATGTGAGGGTATGAGCGCTGTGAGACCCCGGTTCCTTCTCACCTTATCTTTTACCAATTTTTCTTGATTAATTTTTATGGGAGTCATCGAGTATCGATTTTTCGATTCCCTATTGGGTTTGTTTCTGCTGTAGATATAATTATATTGGCAGAGCCACAGTGTGTGATAGAAATGACTCTTCGCAATAGCCCTGGTACGAATAGAGGCTCTTGAAAGTAGTTCTTTTTTTCTTCCTTGTGTGCTATTGGTTGTGACTTGGAGTCTTTTTAAGAAAAAAGGAACAAAAAAAAAGATGCTGGCAGCTCCGATTTCAATAGCTTTCCCTTTTCCTGAGAATTTAAGCATCGTTTCAAGCAGATCTTGAAGTGCTCCAAGGTATTCCTAATAAATGAGCTCAAACAAATATAATAACAAAGCCATTAAAGCGTCCTACTCTCTTTTTACCCTTCTTCCCATATTTCTATAAGTTTGGAATACATAAATTTATATATGGTTCACCCCTAAGTGGTTATAGAACGCAGACCACAACTACGAGCCATTGTTGCTGGTCAGAATGCGATTCAGCTCTCCACATATCTTCTTCAAAAGTCGACACTTCTTCTCTTCTATAATGTGAAAGGAGGAGGCATGGATATCTTCAGTCTGAATGGCTATACGCCAACGCAGCGTCTCAGGGCTTAGGTGAGGAAAGTGCAGGAACTTTGCAGTCTTGTAGTTTACTCACTGAGGAAATTATGACCACACCTGGCAGTTAGGAATAAAATGTATGTATTACCAAAAATGAGAAGGAGGACTTCAAGGTCCGTTACGGATAACCGGCGGGAGTCGTCTAACTTCGTTGACTGGGTCTGCTTTCCGTAATGAACAGCAAGCCGTCAAAACCGCTAGTTGTGGGGCAGTTCGGTGTCTAGGCGCCACAACGGCCGCAAGCGTTTCTTTGCCTGCTTCACCTGTTTCGCCACAATCTGTCACGACCATTTCAGCAGGTTCGCGTAGGCAGCGGATGAAGTGGACTGAAGAAATGAACCTCTTCATCATCCGTTCCCACTACGACATAACGGCGGGGGGGGGGGGGATAACATCTTACCGCCTCTTGTTGTACCAGAGATTCGTCGAGCGTTTCTCGCAATTCGCGCACGTGACTGTGCAGCGAGTCGTAGACCAGTACCGCTTTATTACTCGCTGGGAAACAATGTCGCCATGATCAGGGAGCGTGTTCGGTCAGAAGATCCGCTTTCGCTTTTTTGGTGTGAGTGATCGAAGAGATCCACCATGGAAAATTCGATTGAAACGTCGGCGGGACTCACTAAGGCAGGACATTGCTAGTTCAGCACTGCTATATCGATTATGTCAAGGCGTTCGACAGCGTCCCGCATACCTGGCTAATCGATGTCCTAAGTCTGTATCGCATTGATCCGAAACTAATAAAATTTTTGGCTGCAGTCATGGAAAGGTGGCATAACACCTTATTAGTACATTCATCTAAGGGTACCAATACCTCAGAGCCTATCCATATAGGGAGACGCATTTTCCAGGGGGGATTCGTTGAGTTTTGTAGGGCACTAAACCCCCATTCATGGCTACTGAATGATGCTAGAGGGCATAGTTTGGCAATAAAATATGGTCAACGTGCTAAGTGCGAACTGACACACTTGATGTACTTGGATGACATCAAGCTGTATGCTGGTACTGACGACCATATTAGAAGTCTGTTGTGAATAGCAGATATATTAAGCCATGATATTCGGATGGAATTTTGGATTAGACCAGCGAACATTATGCCGGACATAGCCTTGTTGACCTTCACACCCAAGCTATAACCGAGATAGACTTCTACAAGTATTGAGGAATTGTGCAAGGAACCCATGCTCGAGTTCTGATCTGAAAAATGCTTTGGTGTCCGAATTCCTGCGACGTTTAAAGCTAGAGCTGCAATCGTATCTCTCCGGGAAGGATAAAATAGTCGCACTGAATAAATTCGCTATCCCTGCAGTGGCATATGCATTCGGAATATTGCTGTGAATGAAGACCTATCGGGAAAACGGCCAGCGGCGAATAGAGACTACTATGTTCAAATTTCGATTGCATCACCCAAACTCTGCGTGGAGAGGAGGAATCTGCCTCATGACGCGTTTATTTTTACAGCAAAGATCGCACGAGTCCCTTGCATACAGCTGTTTGTAAGGGAGATCGTGGATTTGAGGAATCGATGTTTCAATCCTTTGAAGGCAGACTAAGAGTGGATCGATGAATCGAAGTCGAAGACGACGGTTAGATACTACCACCACCAAGTATAGAGGAAACGAAGAAACAGTCCCTGTAATCCAGGAGCTTAAGTCCCCAGAAGCCGATGTAATTACAGTCGAATCGGTTAAATACGGAGGCAACCTACACTACTACACCAAGCAGTTCATAAACTGATGCTCAAGGTGTGAAACAGCGAATCAATGACTGGCAACGAGACATTATCTGTCCAATACATAAAACCGGAGATATCACGCAGTGCAGCAATCATGGAAGTATCAAGTTTCTGAGTACCATCTACAAGATATTCGCCGGTACCTTGCTAGGCCGGATAACCCCATAGGCCCATACCAAAGAGGTTTCACTACAGGCAAATCAGCGATGGAAAAACTGCTGGAATATGGCTATCTGGTGCAACATTTTTTCATCGAATTTAGATCCGTATATGACAGCAGGTGGTCAAAGGGTAGTATAGGTCCCGGGGCGAAACGTGGATTGGTACCCACGATGGAGCATAAAACCTGGGAAATGCCTGCTGAACCAACACCAACAGCTCTACTACCAAACCCTATCTCCACCTCCACGTGGTGACCGCTGGGAGCTCTTTCTTAACGAAAAGCTGCAGACGGAGAAGGATGAAGGCGAGTCTCCCGCGCCTAAAAACGGGACAAATTGTACCAACTGGTCCTCCAGGTTGGGGGTTGGGTAGGGCTGACAACCCTACACGGAAAACAACCGTTACGAAGCCACAACAGGAGCCTCGGATAGGACGGATATTAAAACGACGGACCCGGCAACGACAAAGGAACAACGATTTGCGCATTTTCTCATGGAACGTGCGCTCCCTGTACAGAGATGAAGCTGATAAGCAGCTAGCCGATACCCTGTCCCAATATAGGGCTGATGTAACAGCGTTGCAAGAGATGCGATGGACAGGGACCGGTTTCCTGGAGAAGAGCCACTACACCATATATTATAGCGGCCATCCAGTAAACCATGTGCTCGGAGTAGGTTTCTTAGTCAGCCAAAAAATGAAACCTGCTGTTATCGGCTTTGAAAGTATAAGCGAACGGCTATGCACTCTGCGCTTGCGAGGCAAGTTTAGAAATATAAGCCTCGTAAACGTTCACGCCCCTACAGAGGAGACTGCAGAGTCGGAGAAGGATACCTTCTACGAGGCAGTAGAAAGAGCCCTCGAAGCCTGTCCCAGATATGATATCAAAATCATACTTGGGGATTTCAACAGCCAAGTAGGGAAGGAGCCCGTATTCAGGCGATACGTTGGCTCCCATAGCTTACACGAAAAAACAAATGATAACGGACTGCGGACTATTCAATTAGCAGGGTCACACGAAATGGTTGTTGGAAGTACCTGGTTTGCGCGGAAAGCGGTCCACAAACATACGTGGGCCTCTCCAGACGGGACCACTTTCAACCAAATTGACCACGTGTTGATCGAACGCCGCCACCTCTCAGCCTTGATGAATGTCAGAACATATAGGGGGGCCAATATAGACTCGGATCACTATCTCGTTGGCATGGTGCTCCGAGCTCGAATAACAATACCACCTAGAATCCCCTCTGACAATCAGGTGAGAGTGAACACTGAAGCCATCCACAACACAACCCTCCGCAACACCTATAAGAGGGAAATGGATGCCGCAATAACCGCAGTCAATAGAGGACCTGGAGATGAGGCATCAACTAATGATCTTCACAACCACCTGAAGAACGTTATCATGGATACGGCCACAAATATACTTGGCCCCAGCCGCAAAAGGAGTCGGAACGGCTGGTTTGACGATGAATGTAAGCTAGCAACGGAACGGAAGAATGCCGCATACCGAGTAATGTTGCATTCTCAAAGAACGCGGGCACGCGCAGAGACTTATCACGAACTCCGTCGAGCGGAGAAGCGACTTCACAGACGGAAAAAGGAAGCCTGGGAGAACCAACAAGTCTGTGAACTAGAAAAGTACAGGGAGCAACCGCACCAGGCGCGGAAGTTTTACCAACAAGTCAGCAGGATGAAGCCTTATACACCTCGATGCTCATCCTGCCGAGACAAAGAGGGAAATCTGATTTCCGACAGAATGGGCATATTAGAGCGATGGGTTGAGTACTTTGATGAGCTACTGAACAACCAGAACATCGGCGAGTTGGAGGTCCCGCCAACTGAAGACGACGGACAAATACTGCCACCACCAAGTTTAGGAGAAACAGTCCGTGCAATTCATCGGCTAAAAAATCATAAGTCGCCAGGAGCCGATGGAATTACAGCCGAATTGGTTAAATATGGAGGCGACCAGTTACACCAAGTGGTTCATCAACTTGTGCTCAAGGTATGGGACAGCGAATCGATGCCTGACGATTGGCAGCGAGGCATAATCTGTCTCATACATAAAAAGGGAGATATCACACAGTGCAGCAATTATAGAGGTATCACGTTGCTGAGTACCATCTATAAGATATTCTCCACTATCTTGCTAGGCCGGATAGCCCCATACGCCCAGAACATCATTGGCCCATACCAAAGAGGCTTCACTCCAGGCAAATCAGCAACAGATCAGATTTTCTCTCTGCGGCAGGCGATGGAAAAACTGTTGGAATATGGACAACAGTTGCACCATCTGTTCATCGACTTTAAAGCCGCCTATGATAGCATAGCCAGGGTAAAACTGTACACGGCCATGAGAGAATTCGGTATCCCGACGAAATTAATAAGACTGACTAGGCTGACGCTGACCAATGTGCGAGGCCAGATAAAAGCAGCAGGATCACTCTCAAGACCATTCGACATCAACAACGGTCTACGACAAGGGGATGCGCTATCATGCGTCCTCTTTAACCTGGCCCTCGAGAAGGTGATCCGTGATGCTGAGGTGAATGCAAGAGGTACGATCCTCTTCAAGTCCACCCAACTACTGGCCTATGCTGACGATATCGACATCATGGGAAGAACCACCCGAGACGTTCAAACTGCCTTCATCCAGATCGAGCAGGCGGCGCGAGATCTTGGGCTGCACATCAATGAAGGCAAGACAAAATACATGGTGGCAACGTCAGCACCGAAGATGAATCAACCAACAACATCAAACCGCACTGGTCAAACACAAGCACGAACAAGAATAAGGATAGGAGAATACAACTTTGAGACCGTTGACAATTTCTCCTATCTAGGGTCGAAAATCACAACCGATAACAACTACGATGAGGAAATCCGCGCACGGTTGTTGTCAGCCAACAGAGCCTACTTCAGCTTACAAAGACTGTTCCGCTCGAAACGTCTCACCATAGGGTCAAAGCTCTTACTGTACAAGACTATGATCTTGCCAGTCCTCATGTATTCCTCGGAAACTTGGGTTCTTAGCAAGAAAAATTGCGAACTCTTGGCCGCGTTCGAGAGAAGAATCCTCCGAAGAATTTTTGGCCCCCTACATGAGGATGGGCGATTCCGTAGCCTACACAATGACGAAATCTATGAGCGATACCATGACCGTACGGTTGTGGATAAAATCCGGCTCAATAGGTTACGGTGGGCGGGTCACTTAATCCGTATGGATGAAGATGATCCCACCCGGAAAGTCTATAAGGGCAATATCTATGGTAGGAAAAGAAGACGAGGCAGACCCTGCCTAAGATGGAGCGATGGCGTGGGCCAGGACGCCAGACAGCTTTTAGGGATATCGAATTGGTGGACCTCGGCGCAAAACGGGGATGTCTGGAGTTCCTTATTAAGGCAGGCCTAGACCGGATACCGGTTGTTGCGCCGTTGATGATGATGATATGACAGCATAGCCAGGGTAAAAGTATACACGGCGATGAAAGAATTCGGTATCCCGACGAAATTGATAAGACTGACTAGGCTCACCCTCACCAATGTGCGAGGCCAGATAAAAGCAACAGGAACCTTCTCGAGACCGTTCATCATCAACAACGGTCTAAGATAAGGGGATGCCCTATCATGCGTCCTCTTTAATCTGGCCGTAATACAGATGTTAATACAAGAGGTACCATCCTCTTCATGTCCACCCAACTGTGATCTTGCCAATCCTCATACATTCCTCGGAGACTTGGGTTCTTAACTAGAATTGCTAACTCTTGGCCGCGTTCGAGAGAAGAATTCTCCGAAGATTTGTTCGCCTCCTACATGAGGATGGACTATTCCGTAGCCTACATAACGACGAAATCTATGAGCGATACCATGACCGTCAGGTTGTGGATAAAATCTGGCTCAACAGGTTGCGGTGGGTGGGACATTTAATCCGTATGGATGAGGATGATCCAAACCGGAAAGTTTATAAGGGCAATATCTAGGGTACAAAAGAAAACGAGGCAGACCCTGCCTCAGATGGAACTATGGCGTAGGTCAGGACGCCAGACAGCTTTTAGGGATATGGAATTGGTGGACTTTGGTGTCAGCGGTTCCTTACTAAGGTAGACTTAGACCGGATACCGGATGTTGCCCCGTTGATGATGATGAATCAGGACGACATGGTCGCCACCCGAGCTTATCAAAAGTTCATAATGAAAGGGCAGGTGGAGAACGACTAGGACAGAATGGATTGTTTAGAGCCGCAACCAGTACTTGATTCTTACCGCATGTATTGGGACCGGCAGGTTCTAACTGACAGCCGCACAACAAACCTGACGTGCTATTAGTTGACAAGAGGGGTTTCCCCGCGTATATTATTATTGTTGCTATCCCCAATAATAGCAACATTGAACGGAAATACGTGGAGAAGATAGTGAACTATGAGCCAGTGGCTCGATAAATCAAAGAAATTTGGCGTTTCCAGAAAGTGTCATAGGGAAGTATGTATCCCTTACGAACCGATCTACTGATCTTTCCAGTCCTCTTCCTCTTCTTTTCACAAGGATCCACTTCAGTCCTCACATAGGTCGTAAACCAAATTAGCCTGGAAGTTCTTTGAGACCGCCATGCAGGAGCGGGGTCTGTCACTTCGATCGACAAACAACGGGTCAGCATGTTGGAACTTTAAGTCCCTGACTATCCTACCAACAACCCATGTTTCTTGTAAGAGGTATATATTATAAATGTCTTGTATATGTCTTGCAGATACTGAGCCGGCAACTGATAAGTGCAGTCGTCAGTTTACAATGCTGTAAAATTATTGTGGAAATATGGCACCTCTTCTACGTGCAAATGGAGATGGTGTGAGCTGCACGTTACCTTCAATGATTTTAGGAGCTGACACTTGCAGTCTGACGGCCCTAATTTAATATCCGGTCCGGGGACGCTGATAGCAAGGAAAGTCTTCTTCTGGACGCCACAGGAAGCGCTTTTTGAACGATGGCAGCTCGATGGGACATCGTTGAGGGAGTGTTTTCATCGGCAATGTCTAGCCGTAATTTTTTAAGGTATACACATACTGACTTAAAGCGAAGCTTAATCTTCTTTTTCTTCAGCCTTTGTCCCGTTCACAAGCGGGGTCGGCTCGTCGTGATCGGCTTCGCCATTTGGCTCTATCGAATGCCTGATCTGGGTGGAATCTCGAGGCTTTCAAATCCCCATCCACCGTATCAAGCCACCGTTGCTTAGGTCTGCCTTTTGGTCGTTTACCATCGACTTCGATGTTCAGACCAATCTTTGCAAGTGAATTCTCGTTTGCACGAATTGCGTGACCATACCATCGAAGACGCCTCTCTCGCAACTTTTCCACGATCGGTGCAACCCCATAACGATCGCGGATATCCTCATTTCGGATGTGATCTAAACGTGTGACGCCACTAGTCCAACGTAGCATCTTCGTCTCCATTACCGCGAGACGCCGTTCATTGTCTTTTATGGTCGGCCAACACTCAGAACCATAGAGAGCGACTGGACGGACGACATTGCGGTAAATTTTAGACTTGAGACGTTCGTTGATACGTCGATCACAAAGGACACCAGTTGTGGGACGCCACTTCATCCAGGTTGCGTTAATGCGTGAAGCAATTTCATAACGCAGCTCTCCATTGGCTGATAGCGTTGACCCGAGGTATTTAAATCGCTGAGTTCTGGGCAGATCACTGCCGCTGACAGTGATTGTGCCTGTTTCATGGGGATCGGTCGTCAAAAATTCAGTTTTGTTTAAATTCAATCTGAGACCGTGTTGCATGAGGCCATCATTCCATTTTTGAACAAGTTGTTCGAGATCATTTTTGCTATCAGATGCTAGGAAAACATCATCTGCATAAAGCAGTGTGTAGGGCGCTGGACGTTGGATATCCCGTGTGACGGTGTCCATAACAAGGACAAAGAGGAGTGGTGAGAGGGCACTTCCTTGATAAACTCCAACAGAGACACGAAGCGGTTTTGATACACCCGCCATACTTCGAACTTTACTTTTCGGATCGTGGTAGAGCAATCGAACCCAGCGCACGAGTTCTTCTGGCACCAAGTGTTGTCGTAAAGCATACCAGATGAGTTCGTGTGGTACACGGTCAAATGCCTTGCGAGAATGCAATTTTTACAGCTAGAGGTAGAGTTTCTTTCTCAGCTGCTCGTACTGTTCAGCATCGTAACCGGATGGATTGGTGTCGTCGTACAAGAGCCATCCATCGACTTCGACAGTCTTGGCGGCAAAGCCGCTGCCGGTCGAGGCTTCTTTGCTGCCTTTTGTGTCGAAGAGTTGGGATCATCGGAGAACCGCTGCTGTTTCGGTTTGTCCGTAGCCTTAAGTGCCGGGATGCTCCCTTTTCCTTAACCTTGGCGCAGCCTGTGGGTTGATTTGCTAAAAGGCGGTTTGCCCGGAGGAAGTGTGCCTGAAGGCGGTTTGCCCGGAGCCGCTTTTTCTAGGGACGGTTTGCTCAAAGGATAGATGCTCACACGTGGGCAAGATTTTAGCTTCAGCGGATGCCGCCGATTGGAGTCCGGGGTCAAGAGGGTTGACAGAAGGGGGCTTGCTTCGGCTCGTCCGTTAAGGAGTGAGTCCCAGTCGGATTGGTTCCCACTTATGTAGTTGGAGAAATAGAGTCTGGATTCAAGTTCTCAGTCGATGAGCTAAGGGTTGTCCTTTCACTTAGGCTTGGATCGTTGATCGTTGGATCGAGATTCAGTTTGTTTTTTATACGTTTTTTAGTTTTTTGGCTTTTCATAATTGGCTGCCATGGTCCTAGATTTACGGGGGAAAATAACACTATTTCGGTCGAGACAAGGCTAGTTGAAACTGAGGGTCGCCTAGTACCTAGAATTCACCGTCCACGGTCACATCTTAACTCATGTACTATTAAGCCCTTGGTTCGGTAGTCACACCTTGGTTTGGAGTTTTGAAAATCGGTAACAATGAATAAAGGTAATCATCGGGAACTTATTTTCAAGGCAGTTTGGTTTTAAAGCACGCAGCAGGTCAAAAGAGTAGCGGACAAGACTGCTGTGTAAATGTTAACATTAAATCGGTTAATTGCAAATATTGGATGTTAGATGCCTTGTCAAGAGCGTGATGCCTGCCATTTTGTCATACAGCGCGAAACTATAGGTATTAGTACATTGGGAAGGAGCTGTACGAGTGACGTTTGCCAATGAGTCAACTGTGATGTTGACCAGAAGAGCGACCTTGTTGCCTTCTTTGCTAACGAACACAAGAGAGAGGGCTCATGGAAAGTGTAAGAGGGGGGACTCAGTGAAGGTGGTTAAACGAGAACGCTCTTGGGACAACGAGTCGAAAGGGAGATCGCCTGCATTACTCGCCGGAAACCTAGCTCCGAGAATAGATCGAAAACCGAAAAGATTGGATACTTTCTAACTCAGCTTCTAAGTGGGCATGGGGGTTTTCAATGTTATCTACACAGCGAAAATACAAAGAAAAGAAGAAGGACTAGACCGTTGGCTATGCTCATTCAGCCGACGAAATGCAAGACATTTGCGGAAGTCCTCAGTGAAATCTGCTACAGGATGAAACTTGAAGACAACGGAGTAGAGGTGTCTTCCATACGGAAAACGAGCAATGGCAGAGTTCTCGTCGAACTGGGCTTAAAAACGACAAGCAAGAGTACGTTCTGTGAAGCGGTCAAGAGGTTAATGGGGGAGAAGGCTCTTGTTTCCAGCCTAGAGCCCATGTGCTCTCTAGAAATCCGGAATCTTAACTGCTTCACAGAAAAGGTCGAAGTGAAAGGGGCGATAAAGCATGCATGCCCAGAAGGGATCCAATGCCCGCATAGGTATCACCTCTGTATGTGCTCGAAACTAAAAGTTCGCCGTGGTGGAAGTCCACGAGCAATATGCGAGGAAACTCCTTAGCAGCGGGAGAATCAAAATTGGAGGGGTAGTATGCTGGGTATGAATGCGGATAGTCCCCACCAACTGCCACAGGTGTCTGGACTATGGACACACGTCAGCAGCTTGCAAGGGACCGGAAAGGAGGACAGTATGCGGGAGATGCGGCCAAGTGGGACATCAAGCGAAGACCTGCAATGAAAGCGAGAGTTGCGTTCTCTGCAGGGATCGTGGCGCGTCTGGCGAGAGCGTCGCACACACTCGGGACGGTGTCCAATCTTCAAGGAGGAATTGGAAAGGGCTAGGCTGCGAATGGCATGATTCGCCTTTTACAAATTAACATGTACCGGAGTGCAACCGCTCACCAGTTGCTAGCACAGTTCGCTGCGGAAGTAAATGCTGATCTAGTGCTAATTAGCGAGCAATACCGAAACGAGGACAAGTTCTCATGGCATCTCAACTTATCAGGCTCTGCTGCCATCTGGGTTCGATACGACGTTCGACTTCGTGTTCTTGCCGAAGACCGAGGGAACGGGTTTGTCTGGATCCGGTATTTAGCAACAACGTTTTTTAGCGTCTACCTTCTGCCGAAGGAGACGATGCCGGACTTTCGGCGCCGGCTTGATGCTCTGGAGGACGCCGTTCCGTACACGGAGGGACGAATCCTGGTAGGTGATTTTAATGTCAGGGCTCTAGAATGGGGCATGCCCCAGTCAGACTCCAGAGGGAAACGGATTCTGAAAATGGCGGCGTGAACCGGGCTCGTAATTTTAAACACCGGATCCACGCCAATGTTTCGGCGCCCAGGCTGTGAAGGAAGCATTCCTGACATCACTTTTGCGTCGGAATATCTGGCATAATGGGTGGACGGGTGGTGAGTCCTGGAAGACTTCTCGGAGATCACACCAGTACATCGAGTTTGAAGTGGTTGACGCGACTTGCCGGCGAGCACCAACGCGACGCTACCCCTGTCTGTGAAATGTCGCGAAGGTGAACATCGGGAAGTTCGTTGAAGCTCTTGAAGCAGGCAGGACCGCGCTGGAGGGCGCTCCGAGGGGTGGTAGTGTCGCAGCTGACACCGTCGTAAATTCAGTGAACCTGATAACGACTGCATGTGGAGCTTCCATGCCCCGGAGAGGCCCCAGGTGCGACAAGCCTTCTATATACTGGAGGATGGCAGGGAGTGTCATAAGCTCCGCCGTTTTGCACAACGTCTGCACGCCAATGAGGAGGTATGTGCCATAAAGGCACGGTATAGATCAGCCAAAAGGAGACTCCGCAACGCTATAAATAAAAGTAAAGCTCGCGGCTGGCAGAACCTTGTGAACGAGGTGAATGAAGACCCGTGGGGACTTGGCTATAAGCTTGTCACTTGGAAAATCGGGGTTCTGCGGAGGCCCTGCCTATTAAGTACCGATCAGATGGACCCCATTGTGCGGGCATTGTTCTCCAGATATCCTGTACGGGTTAATGTCAATAGCACGGAAAGCGTCGAGGAAATGGACTGCGTGGCTCATCGACAATTTAGACCCGTGGTTGAACCGAACCTTACCTAACTTCCAAGCGGGCATGGAGGTTTTCAGTCTTACCTACACGGGACTGGGAAGACGCGATCTCCTGATTGTGTATTCTGCAATAGAGTAGCAGACGGCGCTGACCACACCTTTTTCTCTTGCGAGAGGTGGAACGGCTTTCGTCAGCAGCTTTATGGAGACACAGGGGAGGTCTCTCCAGACAACATTGTCAGAGAGATGCTGAAGAGCGTTGGCAGCTAGAATCGTATTGCGCATTATTTTCGGGGTCTTCTTATTGCGAAGAAGATTGAACTGGACTGGCGAAGGGATTGCATGTTAACGGATTCACTGAACTAACAACTCCCTTCTTCCTCTCCCTTTCTGTTGGTGAAAGGAATTCTCTGAGGCTCCCAAAGCCGGGGGACGGGAGGGTTAACCCGAAGTAATGTGTCAAACGGTTCCAGGCTATTTCTCTGTTGACGGGGAGATGTTTAGTTTAGTTGAATGTGTATAAGATCGACCATGGTTTTTTTTCGTCAGGATCAGATATGTAATATTATATGTGTAGTCGTCGACGTCGCGGATATGCTTACGAAATAATGCAAAAGGTGGAACACAACTGCACAAGGTTTGCACTATTATTTAGAATTGTTGAGTTGAGTTCAGATAAATCAACAAAACTAGCTTCTCGAATTTTTGAGATTGTGTGGAATTGGGCTGTTACCATGGTGCTGCTACCCAATAGGAACTCACAATATTAAACTAAAATCTATCTCTCAGAGCAAACACAAACGGTATTTTCTGTGTGCTAATATTTACTGTATCAAGTTTAAATCCAAGTATCTACGTATATTCCCAAAAGATACAATGCACATGTCTACATAGCTCCAAAGCCTCTCCCTGTCGATATTTCCCATTAATTTTACGTTGCGGCCAGAGCCGGAATACGTTTATTGATAATTCCCGGATAAATGTTTATCTCCGTCGGCATAATAGTAAATTTAATGGAGTTTCCAGTGATAACAGACGGAATTGACATTGTGCAGTAAAATGCTAGCTTCTGCAGCAAAGGAGAAAAGAACTTGGTTGGGAGCTATGCTGGTCGGATCCCTTATAGGATCAAATTTCTAATCTCGAAGCCAGAAGCAAGCTTCCACTATACATTACAATTTTATGGTCCCTTATCAGATTAGCTCCAAAATAAATTTGAGATTTCGATATAAGTAACGGCAGCACAGAAGCCTTCTGGAGCCAAAAGTTATCGTTTGGAAGTGGACAGCGGTAGCTTTCTTTGGCTCAGATAAGTTTTTTTATCTGTAACGATCTAATTAGGCAAGAAAATGATGAGTGGACTAGCGGTTGAATAGGTTTTATCGGTAACGGGTATGGTTCAATTTTGATCAGATAAAGTTGAAGGGGAAAAGTATCTTCGCATCTATTCAACAAAAATCGGCACCCACGATACTTAGGGGGATATGCATATGATAAAGTTCCAGAGTCAATATGGACGTTTTGACTATAAATGAGTTTGTAGAATAAAAGAATCTTGAAGATGGTGCCGGGCTCGGTTGGAAAAGAGATGATAAAGTTCGCTAAAGTCAAAATGGTCGATGAAATCAAGGCGGCTCAAGGAGTAAAAAGAGACAATATGACCAACAACGGCAACAACAGATACGACGACACAACCGACATGGCCCAAGTTTTTAGAAGGAGCCACAAAACACTACGCTCACCGTTTCTGTCAACTAAAATGGGGGTTCCACTATACCATAAATCTCTTTGGCAGAATTGCGAAGTTACGACAGTCATCTACCAAAAAATAGAAAGGCCCACTGTTCCAAGGGTGAAGGCGCCTGGAAGCGAAAAAGGGGGTGACACCGTAGAGGCTAAGAGTCTTGGCGACTAAAAGGAAGAGACGCCATCGAATTCGAGTTCGGGAATGGAGCCACGAGAAAAGATGGCAAACTATGAGCGGTTAGACACCCTTTTGTCGGTTTCACGGCAGGAATCAGTGAAAGAGGCAGCAAGGGCTGAAATAGCCGATGTGACACCGGGACGTCCAAATGAGCCTTATCAAGTGGTCAGACTGACGGTGCGGGGACGGCAACTCCAATATCCCGTAGCTCCCCTGTTCTGAAAAAAGCCCAGTTAGAATCGCGAGTCCTGAATAGGTATCAGAGAGAGTAGAATTACAGTCGACCGTCCTATCTAGAGCCGAAGAGGAAAGGCTCATCAGGAAATGCGCGACAGTGGTGAAGCGTATGCGGAGGGCACGTTTCTCCAGAAGAACGTTAGCAATGGCGTCAAAAACGGGCTAATGGAACTGGAGCAACTATTGTACCGAATCTCTCTACAGGCGAAAGACGTTTGGAAAGCAGGAACAGCCACACTTTCCGCTGCAAATACTTCTAGCGCCTACTGCAAAGCGAATTGCGGAAAAAGCGAAAAGAGGACGACGTGCCTTAAGGAAAATTTATCAAAGTAGGTTTCAGGGTCCAACAAAAGAAAGCGAAGCAAGATAAAAGGAAATAAAAAAGTAAAAAAGTGAGTAGCATAAAATACAAGGAAATTAAGGCTGAAGGACTAGACGATCGGTTCTGCTCATTAAGCTGACGGAAGACAGGATATGTGGGAAATCCTCTACAAGATGAAACCGGAATACTACGGAGCATAGGTGTCTACCTATGGAAAAGCGGAGTCCTCGTCGAACTGGGCCCGAGGACGACTAGCAAGAGTACATCCTGCGAAGCGATTGACAGGTTATTGGGTGACGAGGCTCTTGTTTCTAGTCTAGAGCCATGTGTTCTTTAGAAATTCGGTATGTTGACTGCCTCAGAGAAAAGTTTGAAGTGTAGAAAGCTATAAAGCGTGAATGTCCAGAGGTAACCAATGCCTGGATAGGTCGCACCTCCGTAAATGCTCGAGGCCGAAACTCGCCGTGGTGGAAGTCACCAAGCAATATCCGAGGAAACTCTTTAGCAGCGGGAAAATCAAAATTGGATGGGAAGTATGCAAGATACGAATGCGGATATTCCCCACCAAGTGCTACAGGTATCTGGACTGTGGACACACGTCAGCAGCTTGCAAGGGGCCGGTCTGGAGGACAGTATGCCGGAGATGTGGCCAAGTGGGTCATCAAGCGGAGACCTGCAATCAAAGCGAAAGTGACGTTCTCTGTAAGGATCGTAGTGCATCTGGTGAGAGCGTCTCACACACCGCGGGTTCGGGACGGTGTCCAATCTTCAGGGTGAAATTGGAAAGGGCTAGGGTGCGAATGGCATGATCCGCATTTTACAAATTAACATGCATCGGAATGCAACCGCTCACCAGTTGCTAGCACAGTTCGCTGTGGAAGTAAATGCTGATTTAGTGGTAATTAGCGAGCAATACCGAAACAGGGACCCGGCCTCCTGTTATCTCGACTTATCGGACACCGCTGCTATCAGGGCTCGGGACATCGTTTGACTTCGTGTTCTTGCCGAAGGCCGAGGGAACGGGTTTGTTTGGATCCAGTGTTTAGGAATAACATTTTTTCGCGTTTACCTGAAGCCGAAGGAGACGATGCCGGATTTTCGGCGCCGGGTTGATGCTCTGGAGGACGCCGTTTCGAGCACGGAGGGACGCATCCTGATAGGCGGTGATTTTAATGCCAGGACCCTTGAATGGGGACGCTAGAGGGAAACGGATTCTGGAAATGGCGGCGAGTGCCGGGCTCGTAGTTTTAAACATCGGATGCACGCCAACGTTTCAGCGGCCAGGATGTGAAGGAAGCATTCCTGACATCATTTTTGCGTCGGAATCTCTAGCACCATCGGTGGACGGGTAGTGAGTCCTAGAAGACTTCTCGGAAAGTGATCCACTCCGGGGGGCGGTAGTGTCGCAGCTAACCACTGGAAAGTGGTCAGACTGGCAGAGTTTCCGCGGAGCTACGATTTTCCGGGTGACAAGTTTATAGCTAAGCCCCCACGGGTCCATATTTACTTCGTTGGCTAGGTTCTGCCAGGCGCGAGCTTTGCTTTTATTTATCGTGCTGGGAGTCTCGTTTTTGTTGATCACCTTTGTGCCTTATCTGTGCCCGGATAGCTGAGTGGTTAGAGCATAAGGCTGCCATACGGAAGGTTGCGGCTCAAATCTCACTGATGGCAGTGGGATTTGTACCGTGATTTCACGTCGGATACCAGTCGACTCAGCTGTGAATGAGTACCTGAGTCAAATCAGGGTAATAATCTCGGGCGAGCGCAATGCTGACCACATTGCGTCCTATGGGGTACTTTATACCTGTAGTGTACAGTTACAGTCTTGAATGAAGTGTTCTAACACACTTCCAGGCCCTGATCCAATATGGGTTTTTACGCCAACGATTACTATTATACTCTACCTTTATGGCGCATGCCTCCTAGCTGGTGTGTAAACGATACATCAAACCGTGGAGCTTATGATATTCCCTCCGTAGGTGGGCGATTTCTGCCGTCCATCAGTACATAGAAGGCTTGTCACGGCTGGGGCCCCTTCCTTCATAGCCTGAGTGTCGATATGTTGGCGTGCATCGGGTGTTGAAAACTAAGATCCTGGTTTTTGCCACCATTTCCAGAATCCGTTTCCCTCATGAGTTGAGGCATACCCCATTCAATAGCCTTAGCATCAAAGTCACCTCCTTCCAGCATTCACCCTTCTGTGCTCGAAACGCGACTTCAAGAGCACCAAGCCGGCGTCGAAAGTCCAGCACGTTATCCTTAAACACCGAATTCAGACAAACCTATTTCTTCAGCCTCGGGAAAGAGCCCGAATTCGAACGCGTCCTGAGCCCAGATAGCACCTCTATCCGATACATCGAGATGCTCTGAAGCCGGGTCCTTGTTTTGGTATTGCTCGCTGATTAGCACTAGATCAGCTTTTACCTCCACAGTGAACTGCGCCAGGAACTCGTGAAAGGTTGCATTCCGATGCGTCCTAATTTGTAGGATGCGTGTCATGCTAGTCGCGTCCAAGTCCTTTCTAGTTCCGCACTAAAAATTGGACACTGCCCCGAATTCGCAATGTTTGCAATGCGTTCTCCAGACGCACCATGATCCTTGCAGAGAACGCAACTTTCGGTTTTTGTCTGGCAACCTATCTGACTGCATCTGCGGCATGCTGTCCTCCTATCCGGCCCCTTATTGCTGACGAGTGTGCATAGTCCAGGCACCTGTAGCACTTGGTGGAAGTTATCCGAATTCGTATCCTGCATCCAATTCAATCCATCCAGTTTTGATTTTCACACTATTAAGGGTTTCCACCACAACGAGTTTTAAGCCTCGAGCATTCACAAGAGATATTTATCCAGGCATTGGTTACCTCTAGACACCTTATGTCTTCCTCCATTTCGACCTTTTCTGTGAGGTAGTCAAGATCTGGGATTTCTAGAGAGCATATAGGGTCTAGACTAGAAACGAGAGCCTTTTCCCCCAGTAGCCCAGCAACCTTTATCGATTCGCAGGATGTACTCTTGCAAGTTATCTTCGAGCCAAGTTCGACGAGGGCTCCGCAACCCTTCGTTTTCCGTATGGAAGACACTTATGCTCCATTGTCCTCGGGTTTTATCTTGTAGCGGATTTCACTGAGGACTTTCGCAAATTTCTTGCCTTCCGTCGGTCGACTTTATGAGCAGAGTTGACCGTTTAGTCATTATTCGTTTCCTTGTCTTTTCTGTTACTGGTTTTCGGGTGGTAGCCGCCCTTGCCTTGGACAGAAATTAAAAAGGTGGAAAATGTACAATAAAATACAAGTTCCACTGAATAGAATTTGGTTAAGAAGCAACGCCTTCTCCGCTGATGTGAAAACTGGGGTCAGGAAAGTACGAGATAGGGTTCCGATGAAGTCGCTCCTTAAGGGGAGTTAATTGTTTGTTTGCATTTCGGATAATATATCCCTGACTGTATGCATAAGCAGATACCCAACTTCTTTCAGAATTATTTCAGCCGGGACGAGCACTTTATTCTGGCCTTTTAAGGTACTTTACTTAACGCGGAGCCGTCACTTGCATATGCAATCATCTCCCCTTTCAATAATGTGCTTTTAGTCTGCATTTTTGATGAATTCATGTGAATAGTCAAGTTACATTCATTGCTCCTATCTTTGAAGTTGAAAAATGCAAAACAAATCAAAGCATGGAAGCCGTTATTGTCTAAAAACAAAAATCTTCTCTGAACCCCATTTCTCAATTTCGCTCTAAAAAATCTAAAGGTTAAGCATCTTTACCGAGGGAGATACACATTAACAATTGAGTGATTAGCACAGATTTTTCCAACAAATGCTACCTTCCCTCGACATCAGTTTGAAAAATTACTAAAATATGGAAACGAAGTGCGTACTCTCAAAACACTTTCATTTTGATGTATGGTTTCCAATTTCCATGGAAAATATTCACATATGCGGATGCTCACGTGTTGTCCCATGTATCTTTGTGATACACAGATATATTGTGAAAAATGAATCCTGGATGTGATAAATTTCAAAGAAGAGACGGCGATCTGGCACATCTTCTCACTTAGCTCGTATCTAGGAGACATTTTTCAAAGGGGCTTGGACACAATGGCATGCGTATCGTGCTGAGAACGCTGGGTACGTCAATAAAGTGACACATGTTCGTATTTCCATTGTCACAAATGAATTTGAAAGTCGCTGGATGGATTGAGAGGGCCCCTGCCTGCAATGTCACCATGTCTGGTTGGAATGTGGGAGTAGGTGTTGATATTGAGTTGTCTGATATGTGGCATATGGACAGGACAATTATTCGAGTTTACCAACCAGCGGATTTTCCATTGTCAAGATTTTACGAGGTGAATTCAGTGAGCCTTTTGAAAGGATAATCCATTAGAGATGCTCCTGGATTAGAAAAATAAAAGGATGGGCATTTTTAATGTAAGGACAGTCAATGGTTAGTTCTACTCATGCGTATGATTTAGGAACTCGACACATAATATGCCATAATAGTCACATTCATTGTGTTGGGTTTAGGAGGGGGCTCCTCATATATGCATACGAGGGGGGGAAATTTTTTTTGGCAGAACATGATCATGTGGGGTAGCAAATGAAAGGGTTCAATTAGTACCTTTCGAAAATGATCTTATTTCTGATATTGGGTGAAACGCTGGAGTGAGGACTCAAAATCTGTGCCCCAAAAAGTGAAACAGGTCCCGTTCTCAGGACTTATCCAACCGAAAAGTCTGAAAAAAGATCACAGTGATCCATATATAGAAAATCTAGGCCTCAAAAATCTACCCCAGTAAGTTTGACTTATATGATGTCTCCATTATATATATTACAGTGTATCCATACGAACGGTGGTCTGTCTTTCTTTTTTTTGTTTCAAGAGGTGGAAATCTTCAGAAGACACTGACCTGGACACCCCAGGGTGTAGGATTTTTATCCACTAAAATCACCCAACTCCATCCCCACACCGCCCCATGGAATCACTAGAAGGTATTACATCACACAGTAGCTGGTAGAACCTGGTCAACGAGGTGAATGAGGACCCGTGGGGACTTGGCTGTAAGCTTATCACCCGGAACTCTACACGAACTCCGCATACTATGTACCGACCAGATGGAGTTTGGCCAGACATCATGTACGGGTTGATGTCAATAGCGCGGACGGTGTCTAGGATTGCCCCCTTTTCACAATAAGAGAGCTCGAAGAAGCGATTCTCACAAACAACAATAAGGAAGCACCAGGTCCTGATGGTATCCCGGCGGAGTTTACGATTTCAGGCGTTCAACGCTTGCTTGAAGGAGTGCATTTTTCCTTCCTACTGGAAGGTAGCAGGACACGCGCTTATTAGCAAGAGAAAAGGAGACCTTGATGCTGCGTCTGCATACCGACCGTTGTGTATGTCTGACACGGTTGGGAAAGGGCTTGAAAAGCTCATTAAGAGTAGACTCGCTGTAGCGATCCGCGTTGTTGGGGACTTATACCCAATGCAGTTTGGGTTCAAAGCAGGTAGATACACAGTGGAAACCGTGGATACGATTCATTGAGTCTAATGCTCCTCATAATGCTTGATGTCAGTTATGCTTTCAATTCTGTAAGATGGACAGATATACAATGCAAATTAGAAAACTCATTCCATGTGCCAAACGCTAGAGGGTCAGAAGAGGATGGAGATCACGTTGGGAGTAGGATAGGGATCCATCCTAGGGCCAGACCTCTGGAACGCTTCTCACGATAGTCTGTTAAGACTCGACATGCCAGAAAAGTCGCGCCTGGTCAGTTATGCTGACGACATTGCGACACTTGTTGTCGGACGCACTATTGAACAGGCGCAAAGCAGGCTTAGCATATTGATGTGATCGGTAAGCGGGTGGGCGACTGCTCATAGTTTCAGTCTTGCGCAGGAAAAAACCGAAGTATTAATCATCACCAGAAAGAAAATCGCGACCCTGCGCCCCATGTCGATCGGCAAGTTGACTATACATAGAGTCAAAACCAGCGGTTAAATATCTTGGTTTAATGCTCGACTAGCGTAAATCAAAGCAGCAGCGGACATAGCTGCAGTTGGAGTCTCGGCCTTCAGTCGGCTAATAGCGAATGCTGAAGGATTATATATAGCAGGAGGGCAATGCAGTCCCTTCTGCTCTATGCCGCGGTTATTTTCAGTATTACCTGCTCAAGATTGGGAAACCCCGATCTCTTAATTGTGTGTTCTGCAATGGATTGGCGGACGACACCGAACATATCTTTTTCTCTTGTGAAGGGTGGAATGGCTTTCGTCAGCAGCTTTATGCAGATGCAGGCGAGCTCTCTCCAGATATTGTCAGAGATATGCTGACGAGCGCTGACAGATGAAGATTGAGTTCGATCGACAGAAGGACCGGATGGCGAGGAATTCCCAGAACTAAAAACTCCCTTCCTCTCCTTCCCTCACGTTGGTGAAAGGAATTCCCTGCTTTGAAGGCTCCTAAAGCCGGAAGAGCTAGCCCGAAGCAATGTGTGAAACGGTTCCAAGCTAGTTTTCTGATGACAGGGAGGTGTTTAGTCGGTATTCCGACTGTGTACTGTTGGAGGCATCGAAAACTCTGTGCGTAAACTCCCCCTCTCCCCAAAAAACATCACGGGGCGGAATCGGCTCACTCTACCGTCGTCACCTCCCGTCTTCACGTAACAGCGCTTTTTCATCTCCTCTGCCCGTAGTTTGTTCAGAATAGCTGCGATCGTGGTGTTGACCGCATTCCAAACTTCCTTACATGCTACCAGATTTTCAGGTACCACCACCTCTCCTACAATCTCGCTTACGTTCCTCCATCTTCCACAAATCTTGGGCAGCGGAAAAACACATGCTCTGGGTCCTTTGGGACTCCGTCGTAGCTAGGACAATCGGATGAGGGGTCAAGTTTAAACCAGTGCAGGTACTGGCGATATACTATATACTGGCCCTCAAGAGATAGGGTAAGATTCTAGTTGATCTCACACTGTCGTTTTTCCAACCACCCCTTGATGGGGGATTACCCTGTGAATATTTCCTGAGCGATCCTAACGCTTCGCCATCTACGTCTAAATAATTTTCTTTTGGAATTCTTCGTCTGCGATAAAGGAGAAACTAGCTTCGTATTGCACATGTTCGTTATCTCATCCGCTAAGATCAATCGACATCATGACGAACGCATCACTCTTTGAGACAGTTCTAAGGGCAGGGCACGCCCATAGCCTTGTCCTCCTGCAGACTTCACTCAGTTTATTAGCGTTAACTAAAGTTTGTAATTGCAGATTACTCACTGAGGAAGCTATCACCACCCCTGGTAGTTAGGTATAAAATGCAAATCCATCAATGAGAAGAAGAAAAAATTTAAGGTCCGGTACGGGCGGTACGGCGGGAGTTGTCTGGCTTGACGACTGGGTTGGGGTCCCGTAATGGACAGCACGGCGTCGAAACCGCTAGTCGTGGGCGGTTCGACGTCTAGGCGCCACGACGATGAGGGGCATTACTCCGCCTGCTGCAGTTGTTTCACCACAATCTGTGGTGACCACTTCAGCAGGTTCGCGTAGGCAGCAGGTGAAGTGGATTGACGAAATGAACCTCGCAATTCACGCACGTGACTGTGCAGTGAGTCGCAGATCAATATCGCTTTATTACTTGCAGCGACACAATCCCGGCTATCAGCGTGTTCGACTTGAGGTCATCGGGGAAACTTGTAACCAAGAGTCGATGGGGGCAGAAGAGGGGGTATCAACAATACCACGGCGCACTGCAGGCACCAGTTTTAGTACTCGCCGAAGCACCAATCTCCACCATCCAGGTGAGTTCTCCGCTGAGATTCAGGACGAATTCCAAAGAGCGTTTATAGAATTCTCGGAAATGGATCCTTTGCATAGACCAGGTATTTCCAGGCTCTTTGCATCTTCGGCAACGCAGTTTTCGGTGATGGAAACGAAAGAATACTGGGGTGGGCTTTGTGGATCACCGTTGAAGGTACCCGCCATGCCGGTACTCCTGGCATGAATTTTGCGGATTCTATCGATGAGGAAGTTTTATGAGCTATAGACAGCTTTAACATTCCTTTTTCATTTAATTAGGAAGGATCGTCCGAGCCTATATGCTTGGTACTTCGTGCTAGTATTAAGTAAAATCCGGCATCTGCCGAGATTGTGACACCTCGGAAAATAAAGCCAGAATTGGTCCCCACCACAAAGCAGACTCTAGTCAAACCTTAACAGCACTGAATATTGCACCTGAGTATAGCGTGATGCTTTCCGATCACAATCAATACTATATCATCGGCAAAACCCACAACCGTGGCTTCCACTGGAAGGGGAAGATTAGCTACATCGTTATACATGATGTTCCATGGAAGTGGGGCGAATACGAAGCCCTGCTGGACAGCAACATACTCCTCGGGTCCATCAACGATGCCGTACTAGAGCTTCTTTTCGATACTCCATACAGGACCGAGGCTTTACTGTTGCCTATTCTGCATGCAGCTCGTCTCTGGTGACTTGTGGAATTGCCATCATATTCAGAGGTCGCTGGGGGGTGTTAGTGCCCCTTCCTTGCTGGGGGAAGAACCCCTTGATGATTATCAGCAAGAGAGTAGGGCACGTGATTTGCGGCCTCTGAACCGTCCTATCATGGGTTTACGTCCGCTTTTGAGCATTTTGCAGGATGGCGAGCTTGAGGGTTGTGAAGGGTTCCTTTGTTTATGATCGATTCTACTTGCATTTGCTTCACTGCTACCTTACTTAAGTGTCCAAACGTTAAAGTCACCGGCAATCACCTTTACACTTCGTCCTCTTGAGTCGTCTGTCTGTCCGCCACACACGACTTATTCGGAAAAGGTTGAAGATATTGTCACAATTTGATGAGAAAATGTGGTCTGTGGACCTCTTTACATATGACAAAGGCACCATTTTCTGTTCAGCTTTCCGCATATACGAAAAGGGGGTGTACATTTTTTTTCACAAAATATGGTCATGTGGGGTGTCAAATGAAAGGGCTGGATTAGTACTTTTCGAAACTTATTTCTAATATTGGGTGAACACAGGGGAGTGATGGCGCAAAAGGTATGTATCGAAAAGTGTAACAGGATTTGTACTCAGGACATATCCAACCGAAACTTTTGAACAATTTCAGAACATGAAATCAGTACCCATTCCGATATCGGCTCAATTAAAGTTAATAATTAAATATTACCGTGTTTTGGAAATTCACCCGATATGTCAGGGAATGTTTTCGATTTTTGGCTATGTACATTCTGTACGAATTGAAAAAGGTGTAGGAAGGCATAGGAATTTTTTCACAAATGATGAATGATGAACATAAAAGCTTTATAACCGAAGCCTCCAACCTCCGGAATATTAATTCATCAGAATATTAATTCGGTCATTCTTGCTATCACGCAGATTACTATGCAAGATCCTTCTATTTTCTTTCTTCTATAGTGCATTGACCCTGATTGGGGCTGCATGTAGTTGGATCTAGCTAGCCACCCTTGGACGCTGCTTCGCGATTTTTGGCCATGTATATTTGATAGGTGGGATCAGTGTGCTGAGATGAGAGGCATCGTCCAAGGTATGGTTATATAAGTCGCTCTAACGAGAATTCACTTGCCAAGATTGGTCTGAACTTCGAAGTTGATGGTAAGCGACCAAAAGGCCGGCTGAAGCAACGGTGCCTTTGTATAGTGGATGGTGAACTGAAAGCCTCGCAACTGCATCTTGATCAGACCTTTGACAGAACAAAATGGCGTAATCAATCAAGACGAGCCGACCCCACTTGAAAACGAGACAACGGCTGAAGAAAAAAAGAGAAGAAGAAAGTCAGGATTTATCGAGAAGACAGCCTCGACATGGAGGAACTACCTTTCATGCAGCTCGGAGCAAAAATAGTTGAGCTGTCCGAGTTCATCAAGGACTAGCACAACGTTCACTAAGCTATTAAAAGCCTAACTCTATAATAGGTAACATCAGCTAAAACCGGCCGCCCAAACAGTGTCACAGGCGACCCAAGTGTCACCTAATTGTATTGCCATCGACCTGCCAACAAATAAAAGAGTACAGGAGCAAGATGGAAATCCTTTAGGGAATCAGCAGGCGCCTAAGCGAAACAGTAGTATCGAAGAATGGTGGTAAAAGAACGGAAAGGAAATCTGAGCCCTTAGTGCGATCGTCGGCGACCAAAGTGAAATTTAAGGGAACCGAAAATGGTGGATGAACCAAGATAAATCAAAAAAAGACGAAAAAGAAATCGAAAGTGGGAATTCGCCCAGATGCAGTTGTTATACTCAGCAAGGACAATCTGTCGTATGGAAAGATACTAAGAAAGGGCAAAGCTGGCCTCCAACCTAAAAGAGCTAGAATCTAGCTTGGCCAAAACTGATGGCTTTCGTAACCAAATTAAAAACTCACAGATCTATAGACAGAAATTTGCACTGCGCTGAACGAGCTATTTAAGCTAGAGGAACAGGGTGAAGAATCCATTGGGAGTCTGAGGAAAGCCTATGGTAGCACTCAAACGGCCACAACGCGACCATGGGGTTGTTTGTCGTTTGAGAGAGCTAATTTCATTAAAGCGGTGCTTTAAGTGCCTCATGTTTGAACACTGCGCAAAGGCATGCGCCGGCGGCATCGTTCGGTCCGATCGATGCAGAAGGTGTGGAGAGAAAGGCCATATTGCCAAAGGATGCGATAGGGACCCCAAATGCCCAAATGAAGCGATGGGATAACTGGGATATTGAATTCAGGAAGGCATTGAAAAGGTGAGGTTCATTGAAATAAACCCCATTTATTGCAGGGTCGCTTAGGATTTACTTGAGCAGACCCCCGGCGAGTCTGGTCTGAAATGGAAGTTGTCATCGTAGGTGAACCATACAAAAACCGTTATGGGGGGAAGGGTATGGCAAGACATGTTGTACTGCCTTGTTCACGAAGCAAGGGGATTATTCGAGTGAAATTATGCGGTGTTTCTAGCGATTAATTATTTGGAATAATTAAAAAATTGTTTTTTCTTATTCGCCTTTGTTGATATTTTTATTTTTGCAAATACCGATATTTCGGGAACCAACTTGTTACCGCAAAGGGCCCAAGTCTTTTATAGGATTTTTCCCAGTTAAATATTGTTCTGGTAAATGCAAGTGATGTGACTGTCTTTTGAAAAGGAGGGTCTACTTCAATCATAGACCTGACCTTTGTTAGCCCTGCAATGACGCATTGTATGACCTTGCACCCATAGCGACCACCAGGCAAATAACATACCCAAACCCAAAAAGTACATCAGGCTGATCTGCAAAAGCACTGGATGAGCAGACCTTCAGGAAGTGTGGCTGTTCTAATCTAGGCTAAGGCTGTGGGCCCCTGGAAAAATTCCTTCTTGTCACACAATGCATCTCTACGGCATGTGACGCGTCCATGTCTACGAGATGCACATTTCTCAGGAGAAGACCCAACTACCGGTGGAAAAGTGAACTGGCTTGCCTTCGATCAGCCCACCTCTGAGCCACAAGAACGCTCCAGAGGGCAGTAGGTAGAATCGATCAGGTGCAAAAAAAGCATGCATACAAGGAAGTCCGCAAGAATCTCAAAAATGTTTCACGGAGCATTACGTGTCCTACTCTCAAGAAAGGGGCGCTGATATCATTCAGAGAACTCTGGATGTGATGGCGATTCCGACAGTATATACAGAGGAGCTGTTGGAGATCTGCAGCAGAATAAGTGACAACAATATGTCGGGTCTGAACGAAGTGCCAAATAGGGCCCTTAAGTTAGTTATGAAATCTAGACCGGATATGCTTGACGAGTTGTTCGAAGCGTGCATGTCTGAGGGAATATTCCTCACAGCATGGGAGCGCAGAAGTTGATGCTGTTGCCTAAGGCTGGCAAACCTCCAAGTAAGCCATTTCCCTATAGACCCATATGCTTCTAGACACTATGGAAAAATGGTGGAGCCGGTAATCTATAATAGATTGCTTCAGTTCGTTGTGAACCAAGGAGGCCTCTCATATCGACAGTTTGGATCCAGATCAACCATTGATGCCATCAAATTGGCTACTGACTTCGAAAATGCAATTCATGGAAAGGGTGTGTGGTAGTAACCCTTGATGTGAAAAATGCATTCAATTTCGCCGATTGGGGAGGTATATAGAACTCCCTGGCGACTGCTATTTTCTAGAACGGACGCTCTGGTATAACATCAATGATGGACCTCAGGAGTACCTTTTCTCCGCGGGGGTTTACAGGGCTCCGTACTGGACTCACTATTGTAGGGCATTTTGTACAAGGGTTTTCTTAATCTTCCGGTTCTGGGGGAGGCCACGGTTGTGGCTTACGGAGAATATCATGCAGGAATGCAATAAGCGTGGTCTTCTCCCACTACGGGTTACGAGACGTTAAAAATCCATTACATTCTTTTTTTTTGAGCTCATCAGGATTTCGAAATTCTGTGATCCAACAAAAATTGGATAAATGTACACACATTGTTCTTAAAACCATGAACACTTCCGCGTTTCAACATGCTTTCACAACATCTTCCTTCCGATTCCATCTAAAATAACTTCCTCCATTGTGAACGTATTTAAGCAGGAAAGCAGTTTGCCGAACCATAAACTCAAACTCTATTAAAATAATAACCCCAAAACCAAGACACTGTTGTGATGGAAACTATAAAATTATCCACCACAGGACTTGTCTCCCGTTGCCATTATTAAGACCGAATCCTTTTGTCGGTCGGAAATGAACATTTCTAATCCCACCCTCCCCCCGCTACCCGCATGTTCAAGTACGCAGCATACACAACCCCCGGAGTTGACGATAATAAGTCTACATCCACGCTTATTTCCTGAATGTTGCCTCCAGAAGGAAAGGTCATAGCAACGTGCGATAATTATGTCTGCCTGACAGGTTCACTTGTACGTTTTCCACTAAATCGTAAGCCTTTCACAAGCAGGGTGGAAACGCGGAACGTGCCATCCTCTTACGCTAATTTGCTACTCGAGCATATTTTAAAAGCTGTCATGAATTACTTTATGGGACTTTTAATACTTTATACTTGTCGTGACTTCAAACCCAGGCAATGGGGTTAGGTACAATGCCTGGCGGGAAGGATTTGTTTTAGTGCTTGTTACAACCCCAATATTCGGTGGGGTAGGACAGCTTCGGAAATTAATGGAACAGGAAACAACTTAGATTAGGAAGTTAGAAAACTGACGGGATCGGCACAGAAAAGGGAGTTCCTATTCCAAGTATTTGACGAATTATGTATAGTTGTAGTTAGTTTAGAAGAATAATAGAAATAATTGCCTTTGGTTGACCGGATTTTAAACCAAATTCTACAGCCAGAAATTATCTTAAGATGGCTCTAAGGATAATACAGCAACCGCTTGAAAAATGGAGCAAACAATTTATGTGTAGTTGAAGCGGCCTGGTCTGATTATTCTTCAGAGGTTAAATAATTCGGCAAGTCCTCGCACGATCTCCCCGCGGTGCCGCTGGAAACCAACTTCGGACGGGCCAAGAGTGTGCCGGACCGGGCTGGGGGTAGACTCATCCAACTGACGAGGATCTACTGGTCTGTTGGTCAGGTGTTAGGGGCAAATGGATTCGATGGGGGGATGAGCCGAAACAACAGCGCGGGGATCGTCGTCCCTGCACTGGAGAAGGTGCTAGCAGGACCCCAAGCCACGGCGTAAAATCATACGGCGGGGGCTTCGTGGCCAATGGGGAGCTTGATGTTTAGTATGCGAACTCTGAACACTTTGGGCATCTTCATTTTTAAATAAGACCTTTGCCTTAGTGACCGGGTGGACATTTTCCCCGGATTACTCGTAGGACCAAGATATAGACTCAGTTATTAAAAAAAACAAATGAACCGACTATAGTAGAAGAGGTGGTGATGCCAGTACCACAAAGCCATGCATATTCTCATTAAGATTTCTAAGAATAAGGAGGCCAGTACTGTTGGCGGGGGGGATGAAAAGGACCGCGCTGAATACGACGAGATTCCCAAGGATACGGGCCGCTCGCATCTGATTGCCGAAAATCTGCATGAATAAGAACAAGCTCGTCCGATCTCTGCGCCCCAGGATTCGCATGGACGTCTGGTTAGTTATCAAGGATGAGGAACCCCAGACAAAGAGCCAACCTTTTCCGCTGTGTATAAACAGAGAGTGCTTAGAGCCAGCGGAAAAGGTAGAAAGTGCGGTTCGGAAGCAGGAACGCAAAGGTAAAACGACGGCGACCTAGATGGTGGAGAGTGACATCAAATGTATCAGCGTGTGTTCGAAGAACTGTGACGGTTGATATTAACTGACAATGGGATTCATAGGGCGAAAAACTGCATAGTGTCTGACCAGAGATCCTTTCCAGATTATAGTCGGATACTTTTCAGTCTAGGTCTCGCCGTAAAAATTTCCAAACCTTTGAGAGACCACAAGATGAACGATTGGAGGAAGTTTAGTTAAGTTATCAAGAACAAACTCTCCGGTGCGCAAATTGGTAAGATTGGTATGGCAGACGAACTGGAGTCAAAGGTCGGTGCTCTGGAAATGGTATTCGAAACCGCCTTTAAATTCTCGTTTCCTGCTAAATGCAGCACGAAGACACTGCCACTGTGGTGGAATGTGGATCTGTCTCAGGAAGCTGACTAGGGAGACCTTCAACATCTGCTATTGGCACAAATATTGGCAACATACGAAGATCTCCCGAAGAAGTACAAGTTGGCCATCAAGACTGTCAAGCAGCGGTTCTGGTTGGACTACAGTCAGAATATTGAAAGCATCAGAAAATCTGCGAGGTTCAATAAGATTTTGTCCAAGAAGCATAGGAGCCCATCCTTTCTTAGAAAGGGAGGAGGGAGGGAGGGAGGGAGGGAGGGAGGGTTCCTGGACGAAATCTTCTGATGAAATCTTGGAGCCGCTAGATCAGTCACACTTCTCCGCCAAGCAAGCCTTGCTTGAAGCATATAATTAAATCGGTAATTACCGAGGATAAAATTGGCTGGGCTGTAAACAGCCTCTTCCTATATAAATCTTCAATCCCAGATGGCATAATGCCTGTTATGCTACAGAAGCAGCAAGAAAGGGTTGTGTCGTGACTTGTTGAGATTTACCGAAGCTGTATCTCTTTAGAATATGTACCACAGTCTTGGAGATGCGTACACGTCGGACTTTCGAAGAACTTTACACCAAACAGCCTCATCTCTTTGTAGTTGAAGACTGTATTTTTTAGTACACGGAGGTAGACAGTTTTAGAAAGATACGTCCACTCCACCTCCGCTGCACAAACGGCGTATGAGATTCGCACCCACTAAAAACTACCCCCGGTCAATCTAGCCCCAGCCGCGCGGGACCACCATTTAAGTATTACTTCACGGGATGGGTTTACCTTTAGCCACTCTCGATTCACGTCCTTTGAGCTTTCCTCCTCATTTCTTCCTTCACCAGATACTTTTGCATTTTTATAATTGTGGAGAAGACTGTAAGCCAGTTTTCCTTTGAACTCAGCATCTTCGCAACTATACCCTCCGGGCTCACGTTTCTTCCTAGTGCTTGGTTCAGACCCCTTCTTTCCATCTTGAAATTTAGGCAATGAAACATGATATGCTATGTATCCTCCGGTGTGTCACTACATGCAAGACAATTCGGCGAATCATCCAGCCTAAAGCGGAATAAATACTACCAATAGCAACCACCGTGTCCCGTGAAGAACTGGGTAACGTGGTAGTTGGTTTTTCCGTACTGTCTCCCAAGTCATACCCTAATGTTGGAAATAAGCCTGTGTGTTCGCCGGTCCTCCGAAAGCTCATCACATCTGCGTTGCCAGAGATCATACAACTGTGACCTTTCCGCATTCTTACGTTCCGTGTGCCCTTCCCTACGTCTGCATGGTATAGCACACTCATTTCATTCGCCAGAATGTCGATTGGAATCTGATGTAGTTCTAAAGGCACAGCAAACCTTCAAGGCCATCAGCCGGTAAACCGAATTCGCCAGCGTCCGCCTTTGAGAGTTTTCGAGTGCCCCGCCTATACAAGTGACACCTACAGTAGAATGGATCTCACCACTCCGGCTGTAAGCAATCTTCTGCAGTGCCCTGGCGGAGCCAGCTACCTTTTGACGTGAATACTCTAGGTGCTCCCTAAAGCTCAGTTTGGCGGCAGTGGATTACCCCCAGGTACTTGATAGCTGGTGTAGAGGCGACCATATACCCACCGATTTCCACCTTCGCGGTGTTTTTTTTTTCTACGTTTCGTTGTTAAGACCGCTTCCGCTTTCTCAGCCTTTTCCAGACAAGTGCTACCGGAGTTTCGCCATCTTACCCGACAGATGCTCTTAATGTACTCCTCCACCTACCCCCTGTCAGACTATGTGAGTGTGGATGCTGGGTAGGGAAGGCTTTACTAACATCTTAGACTAAGTACCTCGGGAACTCTGGGCATTCCCTACGGACTACGCCAGACGTAAGTTAAATTTCCAACCAGGGAAGAGTGGAAGACCGATGGCGTGCTGCAAGGCTCTGACACAGTATTCTTCACCGACGGATCAAAGATGGGTGTGAAGTCGGTGCCGGATTTGAATGGATGCGGCGATATTTTGCAGGCTGGCGAGGTATTGCAGAAACGTGCTGTACACTCTGGGTTTCCAATCTCTGGACTCCTGGTCCTAGGAACATAGAGAGGTATGAATGGGCCTCGCAGGGATCTGCTCGTGGGTGGTGGCGCAGGCTCACCACCTGTGCCAAGTTAAGGAGGATTTGGCTCGCCTATAATAAAATCTGGTGGTCAAAAGGTAGTATCGGTCCCAGGGCGAAACGTGGATTGCTTCATCGTGAGCATAAAACCTGGGAAACGTCTGCTGAACCAACCCCAACAGCTCTACTATCAAACCCTATCTCCACCTCCACGTGGTGATCGTTAGGAGCTCTTTCTTAACGAAAAGCTGCAGACAGAGAAGGATAAAGGCGAGTCTCCCGGGCTTTAAAACGGGACAAATTGTACCAACTGGTCCTCCAGGCATGGCATTTTCTCATGGAATGTGCGCTCCCTGCACAGAGAGCTGATGAGCAGCTAGCCGATGTCCTGTCCCAATATAGGGCTGATGTAACAGCGTTACAGGAGATGCGTTGGACAGGGACCGGTTTCCTGGAAAAGAGTCGCTACACCATATATTATAGTGGCCATCCAGTAAACCATGTGCTCGGAGTAGGTTTCTTACTCAGCCAAAAAATGAAACCTGCTGTTATCGGCTTTGAAAACATAAGTAGCTATGCCTTCTGCGCTTGCGAAGCAAGTTTTGAAATATAAGTCTCATTAACGTTCACGCCCCTACAGAGGAGAGTGCAGAGTCGGAGAAGGATACCTTCTACGAGGCAGTGGAACGAACCCTCGATGCCTGTCCCAGATATGATACCAAAATCATACTTGGGGATTTTAACAGCCAAGTAGGGAAGGAGCCCGTATTCAGGCGATACGTTAGCTCCCATAGCTTACACGAAAAAACAAATGATAACGGACTGCGGACTATTCAATTAGCAGGATCACACGAAATGGTTGTTGGAAGTACCTGGTTTGCGCGGAAAGCGGTCCACAAACATACGTGGGCCTCTCCAGACGGGATCACTTTCAACCAAATTGACCACGTGTTGATCGAACGCCGCCACCTCTCAGACTTGATGAATGTCAGAACATATAGGGGGGCCAATATAGACTCGGATCACTATCTCGTTGGCATGGTGCTCCGAGCTCGAATAACAATACCACCTAGAATCCCCTCTGACAATCAGGTGAGAGTGAACACTGAAGCCATCCACAACACAACCCTCCGCGACACCTATAAGAGGGAAATGGATGCCGCAATAACCGCAGTCAACAGAGGACCTGGAGATGAAGCATCAACAAATGATCTTCACAATCACCTGAAGAACGTTATCATGGATACGGCCACAAACATACTTGGCCCCAGCCGCAAAAGGAGTCGGAACGGCTGGTTTGACGACGAATGTAAGCTAGCAACGGAACGGAAGAATGCCGCATACCGAATAATGTTGCATTCTCAAAGAACGCAGGCACGCGCGGAGACTTATCACGAACTCCGTCGAGCGGAGAAGCGATTTCACAGACGGAAAAAGGAAGCCTGGGAGACCCAACAAGTCTGTGAACTACAAAAATAGAGGGAGCAACCGCACCAGGCGCGGAAGTTTTACCAACAAGTCAGCAGGATGAAGTCTTATATACCTCGATGCTCATCCTGCCGAGACAAAGAGGGAAATCTGATTTCCGACAGAATGGGCATATTAGAGCGATGGTTTGAGTACTTTGATGAGCTACTGAACAACCAGAACATCGGCGAGTTGGAGGTCTCGCCAACTGAAGACGACGGACAAATACTGCCACCACCAAGTTTAGGAGAAACAGTCCGTGCAATTCATCGGCTGAGAAATCATAAGTCGCCAGGAGCCGATGGAATTACAGCCGAATTGGTTAAATATGGAGGCGACCAGTTACACCAAGTGGTTCATCAACTTGTGCTCAAGGTATGGGACAGCGAATCAATGCCTGACGATTGGCAACGAGGCATTATCTGTCTCATACATAAAAAGGGAGATAACACACAGTGCAGCCATTATAGAGGTATCACGTTGCTGAGTACCATCTATAAGATATTCTCCACTATCTTACTAGGCCGGATAGCCCCATACGCCCAGAACATCATTGGCCCATACCAAAGAGGCTTCACTCCAGGCAAATCAGCAACAGATCAGATTTTCTCTCTGCGGCAAGCGATGGAAAAACTGTTGGAATATGGACAACAGTTGCACCATCTGTTCATCGACTTTAAAGCAGCCTGTGACAGCATAGCCAGGGTAAAACTGTACACGGCCATGAGAGAATTCGGTATCCCGACGAAATTGATAAGATTGACTAAGCTGACCCTGACCAAGGCAAGGCCAGATAAAAGCAGCAGGATGATTCTCAAGACCATTCGACATCAACAACGGTCTACGGCAAGGGGATGCATTATCGTGCGCTCTTTTTAACCTGGGCCTCGAGAAAATGATTCTTGATGCTAAGGTAAATGCAAGAGGTGCTGACGATATCGACATTATGGGAAGAACAACCCGAGGTGTACAGTCTACCTTCATCCAGATCAAGCAGGCGGCGCGATATCTTGGGCTGCACATTAATGAAGGCAAGACGAAGTACATGATGGCATCGTCAGCACCGCAAACCAACCGACCAACAACGTCAAAGCGCACTGGTCAAACGGGAAGATTAAAGATAGGAGACCGTCGATAATTTCTCGTATCTAGATTCGAAAATCACAACCGATAACAGCTACGATGATGAAATCCGCGCAAGGTTGTTGGCAGTCAACAGAGTCTATTTCAGCTTACAAAAACTCTTTCGCTCGAAACGTCTCACCACAGGGTCAAAGCTATTACTGTACGAGACAATGATCTTGCCAGTCCTCATGCATTCCTCGGAGATTTGGGTTCTTAGCAAGAAGAATTGCAAACTCTTGGTCGCGTTCGAGAGAAGAATCCTCCAAAGAATTTTTGGCCCCCTACATGGGGATGGACGATTCCGTAGCCTACATAACGACAAAATCTATGAGCGATACCATGATCATCAGGTTGTGGATAAAATCCGGCTCAATAGGTTACGGTGGGCGGGTCACTTAATCCGTATGGACGAGGATGATCCAGCCCGGAAGTCTATAAGGGCAATATCTATGGTAGAAAAAGAAGACAAGGCAGACCCTGCCTAAAATGGAGCGATGACGTAGGTCAGGACGCCAGACAGCTTTTAGGGATATCGAATTGGTGGTTGTTGCGCCGTTGATGGTGATAAAATGTATCTAATAGCTGTTGGTCCTCTCCACATCATTTGGTCCCTAAGCTAAACGGCGAATGGCGGCTATGTGGAGATTATAGACGTCTGAATTCTCTGACAATTCCAGACCGATATTATATTGCACTCATCCATGATTATGCGCAGTCGCTAACGAACTGCTGTGTTTTTACGACCTTGGATTTAGTTACGGCATATCGCTAGATCTCTGTCGCTCTCAAAGACATTCCGAAAACGGGTATCTGCACACTTTTCGGACTCTTCGAGTTCACCAGGATGACTTTTGGCTTGTGCATCTCTGCGCAGACTTCCCAGAAGCTCATCCATTCTGTTTTACGAAACTTAAAACTTTTGTTTCGTCTGTATGGCTGATGTTTTGGTTGCTTCCACTTCAAAATTTGAGCACTTGAAACATCTCGAGTGCATTTTTGAACGTGTTCTTGAGCACGAAATTGTCCTAAACGTTGGGAAATGCAGATTCCTCCAGAAGCGGGTGAAACTTCTTGGCCACTTAATAACGCCCGACGGTATCCAACCTGACCCAGATAAGGTTGAGGCCAGAAAGAGCTTTCCTCTACCAAAAACGGTTGCTTGTCCAAAGGCGCTCATCACCAAAGCATTTCCTCAGCCAGATGCTTCCTTAGCGTCGATGTCTCAGATACAGCGGTAGGCGCCGCTCTTTTTCAACGCTTCTTTTCAAAACACCTCAACGCAACTACAGCGCCAACGATCGTGAGCTACTCGCCGCGTACCGGACTATAAACTACTTCCGTTTCTCCCTTGAGGGCAAGCCATTCACCTTGTTCACGGACTACAAGCCCCTTACTTTCGCGCTTAGACAAAAGTGCGACAAAGCGTCCCCTCGCCAACTTTGGTACTTGAGTTATATCAGCCAGTTCACTTCTGATGTCCAAGACGTGTCTGGAAAAGACATTATTGTTGCAGGCCCTTTGTCTCCGTCGCCGTCGATTATACGGTAACCACCGAGGTATAAAAAGACGACGCAGAGCTTCAGAGCGTGCAATTCAAAGAGTTTCCTATTTTCGGCTTAAACCGTTATTTACTTTGCGAGACCTGAGATAAGGGACCCAGGCCATCAATTTCGGTCGATTTTCGAAGGGAAGTATTTCACACAATACACGATTTTGCGCACCCAGGCATTAGGACGACAAATCGGTTGGCCATCGAAAAATACTTCTGGCCATCAACGTCCATCAACAAGAATATAAACTCTTGGGCCATACAGTGCGTCGCGTGCCAGAAGTGCAAGGTCAACAAGCAGGTTCGAAAGGTAGTAGGTGTATTCTCTAGGTCAATCAAGCGCTTCCACACCATCCATCTCGACATCATCGATCCTTTGCGAGACTCACACGGATTCAAGTTTTGCCCCACAATCATCGATGGGTTTACACGGTAGCCTGAAGCAATACCTCCGTCTGCCATTATGACACAATCATGTCTCGAGGCCCTCGGTCGAGAGTGGATTCCGCGTTTTGGTGTTCCAGCCGTAATCATCACGGACCAGGAAATGCAATTCGAATCTACTCTTTTCGCGGAGTAAGAAAAGCTCCTTGGCTTCAAGCGGCATGGGACTACTGCATACCATCCACAGTCCAATGGTATGCTGGAATGTTGGCACCGGACGCTGAAGGCTCGCGACGATTCGTCGTGGTCGCAGTCCTTGCCTTTCGTACTACTCGGCCTCCGCACAGCCCAATAAGAGGAAGTCACGGCCAGTCCCGAGGAGATGGTGTTCGGGGAGAATCGATGGCACCCCGTCGATCCTGTGCTGGACATCAGAGCAGGTTTAAGCGACTCAGGAATGCTGCGTCTGCTCAAGGACGCAGTTCTGAAGATGCGGCCAACTCCACCGTCCTGACACGCGACAGCAAAGGTCAACACCCCCAGGGACCCTGAGACGTGTACGCAGGGGGCTATTTAGAGTGCTGGAACGAGGCGAGCACTCGAGGCAGGCCCAAGTGGGTCTCCCTGTCGAGGCTGAAGCTCTGTGACAATCCGGTGGCCACTTCAAAAAAGCGCTCGCGGAGTGTCATATTCGCCTAGTGATCCTCATTGGCGAGATCACATGGTCGGTTTGTTTTGCTGAACCCGCGCGGTTTCAGCTGAGAGCGGAACGATGTGCCGGCATATCAGAGGCGTGAACCTGAGCGCCATTGTGAATTCACCTTTGCGGCTGCATTCAATGGCCGTAGAAACGCTGCTGTCATTGTGCCAGGTGCATGCAAATGCATACAGCGGTCTTCACGAGGCACTGGCCTTAGAGAGGCTATGCCGCCAGACCCGACATACCCTACAATTCCGATTATCGAAGTTGCGGAGAAGGGGGAAACCCACAGGCACTTCTTTTGCGATTGCCTAGCTTTAGCTAGTGCCAGGGTGGGAGAGTTTCTATCCTTTGTGAATGCTACGGTTTGGTTCTGAAGATCTTTGTTGTTGACCGGACTCTGCCTATTGGTCTCATAACAGCAGTCATAGTCATACGAGTTTGTGGCATGAAAACGGCCGCACCACACCTTAATGCCTACCTTTCTGCTTTGATATGTGCTTATTTCAGGTTGTCACAAAATTTGGCATCTGGGCGGCTACATTCACTCAATTTATTGAAAGATAAAATAGCTCTTTCTAATAGGACTGTTGAAAGAAGAACACTTAAAAGCCCAAAAGCTTCCTCTTAAATAAGGTAGTGGTGGAAGCGATCTACTCGGAACCAGTGACTTCTTTTGAGCAAAAAATTAACTGAAAATTGAAAGAAAAACTTCATTTAACTTGGGGCAATGCTGCTGAAATGGACGTACTCATACCAGTTAATGGATAACCAGGCAGGCAATCACGCAAACTGTACCAGCCTGATGCTATTTTCATGACGCCTTCTTCCACCATAATTGCTACAAGAAACAAATTACTTCATTTTCCATTACAATTGAGATTTCTTTTATGAACCGCGTGAAGACTTCAATCAAATTAATCAAGAAAGCAATATCAGAATTATGAGGCTGACTATTGTGGTCATAAATTCCGTCCTGAATGTACACAATTATTATATCTGTGTTGATTGATCTCATTTACGGGAACTCCCCCTCCTCAGACAACCCTATCCATTCCTCGAATAATCATAATATTTCACTATCAAATCGTCGGGCACCTGCCTCGTAGATTATAGGAAAAAAGTGCATCCACCCGGGCGTGTCAAATTTACGTCTCCCAACCTACATTTCTATTCCCATTTGAAATTCCTGCATTACCTGGTTCTTTCTCTGGGGACTGCTTGCCTGACGGTAGGAGGTCAGGTTCATAATTGAACCTGCACTGAGCAGATGGGAATTCATTCAAATTCCAACGAGAGCTCTATCGCCCTCTAACTAGTGAAAAGTCCAAAAGGGTCTGCTCAAGATAATTATTAATTTTCCTTACAATGAAAATCACCTTTGAGGGCGATGAAAAAGGGGCAAAGCCACACAAAACGTGATAAATTAGAACTTAGATTTGTTGATAAGTTCCCCATTGCACCGGGTCTATAATTCGTTCCGGTAAATTAATTATAAATAGATGCAAACTCGGAGAAGTTTGTCGGGTTAATGTTAACAAGGAAGTCTTTGTGTAACGTAAATATAATGCTCTCAGGCAAGAATAATTGGATAAATGCTAATAAATCTGCTTGAATTATGCATAATAAAATCAAAGACGAACTCCATGGCAAAGTACAGGAAAACTTCCCGCTACTCTGCAGAATAGCCCTCTTTAATGAAAGACTTATAGGCAACCGGTTTATCGGTATTGAACGCTTCGCTTGAAAAGCTTTCCAGGAATATTTCCTGCTTTCACTGGGGATGAAAATTTGCTTCCTTTTGAAACGAAACTTCTTTATATGTACATCATGAAGAAAAGTCGGTTCTCAAGTGTTGTGGAATCATGTTTATTTGACAGTTGAATGTATATTAAATACAGTTGTAGTAAACTTAATTGTTAATTCACACTATGTATTACATTTAATGGTTAGTTCACACTGTTACATTTCTCCTTCCTTCAGTAATTTTACATCTCTTCGACTAGTCTCTTGGGTCGATTTCTTAGCCGTTGGCTTCGCCGTACTGGATGTTCAATTTGTTGTGCTTCGATGTGTTCTCCTTGTTCACTCATGTTTCCGTTTTCATGCGACGGTATAGCGGGCTGCATAGACTGCTGATGTTCCTGTTCATCATCTGCTGTCGGGCTTGCAGATTGGTAATGGAAACTGTTTCGCCTAAAATCTGAGACATCCCGGAAGTCGATTGATGGTGGTATTACCCTCCGTTCTCGGATATGATCCGCATGTTGTCTTCTTTCTACACCGTCCTTTGCTCGAACACGGTAGGAATATCGATTTGTTCTTTCGACTATGTTGGCTGGTTCCCACATTTTCTCGATGTCTGTCTTTACGAATACTGGTTGTGCTGGTTGGAACTCTCTGTTAGACTGCTCTGCTTGAAGATTTTGTTTTACATGTTTAAAATGCATCTCTCGCCGTACATTAGGCTTCAGATTGTCAAATAAAGTTCGCAGGCGTCGACCTAGCAAAAATTCAGATGGTGCCTTCCCTGTAAAGGAGTGTGGTGTGTTTCGATATGTAAATAGAAATGTGCGCAAGCGCTGACGTTGTGATAAACCATCATATTCACTTGCTTTCATGCGCTCCTTGAATGTTCGTACGAATCGTTCGGCTAGTCCGTTGGTTTTCGGATGGTACGGTGAAGACGTTACATGTTTTATTCCATGACTTTGACAATAATTTCGAAACTCTTCTGACGTAAATTGACTACCATTATCCGACACGATAATTTCCGGATAACCAAATGTTATAAACTTCTCCTCTAGGAATTCGCACAAAGTTCTTGTGGTGGCAGCATAAAGTACATCTGCTTCTACCCACTTTGATAAAGCATCAACAAGCACAATCCACATTTTTCCTTCGAAGGGACCTGCAAAGTCCACATGCAGTCGTTGCCAACAATGCTCTGGCAGGGACCAAAAGTAGATTGGCAGTTCAGATTGTTTTGGGCGTTGACGTTGACATGCCATGCATGATTTCACTGTATGTTCCACGTCCTTGTCGATGTTCGGCCACCATACATAGTACCTCGCTGACGCACGCATAGAGCCAATGCCTGGATGCCCTCTATGAAGATGCCTCAATGTTACTTCTTGAAGATTATCGAGCACGATAATTCGTCCTTGCCACATCAAAATACCGTTTTCGTATGATAGTTCCTCCCGTTTGTCGTAGTATGGTTTCAGCTCGTTGTTGATACACTTCGTGTCTGGCCAGTGACGCTCAATTAACTCAATTACTCGTCGTAATATTAGGTTATGTTTCGTCTGCTTCCTAAGTTCCTGTTCTGTTAGTACAATATCATCAAGCTTCCGTATTTGAATTACCGCATAAACTTTATGAATCTTCTGCGCTTCCTCCGAAATTGCTTCATGTGCGTTTGGTAAGCGTGATAAGCAATCAGCTAGAATATTGTATTTGCCTTGACGATACTGTATATCGTAATTGTATGCACCTAGCATTAGTGCCCATCTCGTCAGACGGTTGTTTACGATTTTTTACAAATTTCGTTTGCCTCCCAACAGGTGTTGAAGCGGCTTGTGATCCGTAATTAATGTAAACTTTGTCCCACGTAAATATGGATCAAATTTCTTCACGGCGAAAAATATTGCTAATGCCTCCTTGTCAATGGTAGCGTATTTTTGTTCTGCTTCGTTCAATTTTCGTGACGCGTAGGCGATAGGTAACTCGTTGTTAGCCTCGTCCTGATGATATAAAACAGCACCAAGGCCTACATCGGATGCGTCTGTTGCCAAATAAAGCGGTTTTGTGAGATCGTAAGGAGTTAGATGACGGGCGCTAGCTATCATATGTTTAACACTATCAAATTGTTTCTGTTCCTTTATTGACCATCGCCATTGCGACTTTGTACCAGTTAATGCGTGTAGTTCGGAACATGCTCCATGTAAGTTGGGTATGAATTTCTCGTAAAAATTGACCAATCCCAGAAAGGATCGTAACTCCTTCTTGTTAGTGGGTATTGCAGCATTTTTTATTGCTATCAGCTTGTCTTCCACTGGATAGATCCCTTTTCGGTTGAATTGATGGCCCAAATAGTCGATACTGTCTTGAAAAAAGCTACATTTGTTCTTTTCGATACGAAAACCAGCTTCACGCAGACGTTTAAAAACTTCTCTTAATGATCTTAGATGGCTATCTTCATCTGGACCTGTAATGCCTATGTCGTCGAAATAGATTGCAACGTTGGGTATGCCAGCAAGTAGGAGTCATACGGTTATACTGAAAATACCCTTTGTGTGTGGATATGATTAGGTATTTTCTTGACTCTGGACTAATCTCGAATTGTAGATAGGCATCACGTAGATCTAATTTCGTGTACTTCTCACCCTTGGCAAGCTGCTGACGGATGTTTTCGAATGTTGGTACTGGATGTCGTATTGTTACTAGTGCTGGATTCAGTGTAACACGAAAATCACCACAAATACGTATATTTCCGTTCCGTTTAACCACGTTGACAGTGGGTGTTGCCCATTCGATCGGTGTTTCGTTGGGGTCAACAGGTGAGATTATTCCAAGCTGCTGTAACCTTTCAAGTTCGAATTCCACGCTTTTTTGAATTCCGAATCGGACTGGCCTGGCTGGAATATGTATTGGTCTTGCTGTTTCCTTTACGTGAATTTTAACTTGGTAGTTATTTATTTTTCCCAGTCCTTCTTCGAATAGCTGCTTGTTCTCTTCCAATATGTCATTTAACTTCTGATGCAGTGGTTCCGTTGTCGGCTGCACGTGGTTGTTGACACGATCTACGTTGTACACTGGTTCGGGCAGTGGCAAATTGAAGGCTTCATTCCACTCTAAGCCAAATAACATTGGATTCGCGTTGTCCACCACGACTACTTTCAAAGATCGCGTTCGCTTGTTCAGCGTCACTGTCACTGTAGCTTCCCCTTGGCAAGGTAAATCGAAATTGCCATAAGCCCGTAGTTTTGGCTTCCCTATAAGCGTTGGTGATCCGATCTGTTTCCAAAAATCTGTACTTATAATGGAAACTGACGCGCCCGGATCCCAGTCCATCGTACACGTGACACCGTTTATCTTAACGTCAATGTTTCTTTTCTTAGCAATGGCACTCATTACTTTAAAAACTTGCTCACAACTCGAAATAGATGTATCACTATTTTTTACGTTGTAAATACGCTGTTGTTTCTTTTTGTCTCTCGCGATCAATTTAGCTCTGCCTTTTCTTATACAGCACGACCCGTAATGTCCACGTTTGCCACACGCTTCATAATTGTGATTCGTCGCCTTGCAGTTGTCTTTTGAATGTCTTTCACGCGCACCACATCTTAAACATTGTTCTTCCGACAAAATTCGGATCCGCTTACCGATTTTCGCACGACGTTTTACTATTTTTTTCACTTCCGCGCATTCACTTTCTACAATGTCTTTTTCCGCCAACTCTCTTGATAGCGCTATTTTGAAAACTTCCACGAACGACACTTCGTTTTCTATGCCTTCAATATCATCGAATGTTTTTAGCTCTGGCCACCTTTGTTTCAATTCCACTTCAAGTCGGGGATGGTTGAGACCCGTTGCAAACCGATCACGTAATTGACGTTCTAGCATGTCGCCGTCGTAGCCACAATCGCGACTTATGTCTTTTAGCCTGTTCGCGTAAGATTCGAATGACTCATCTTTTTTCCTCACACAATTCCAAAAGTTCGTTAGAGCTTTGAAGCGCGTGGTTTTTCGTTCAAAAAGCTTCACGAATTTTTCCGCGATTTCCGTGTAAGTCAGGTTTTCAAATTTTTTCTTTGCGTCCGCAAATGCAATTTTTAGTTCACGATAGGTTTCCGGCTTTAGACATGATACGAATAATTCTCTTTTCAAACTTATATCATCCGCGATTCCCCACATGTGGCACTGGGCTTCAAAATAATCTACGAAAACACTAGCCGTTGTAACGCCATCATATTTCTCACATTTAAAGTTTTTTAGGATGTTTTGTTTTTTTACCTCTGTAGAGAAGTTTTCTCTATCAACCGTCACGGTTGCGAAATTTTCAAGAATTTTTAGGATGGCGGTTTGTTGCTCCGCCTGCACACGTAAAAATTCGGCAAACTGTGTGGCGTCCATATTTAACTCGCGCTCGGAAAAACGAAAAACACGACCGTCCTCGTCGCCAGTATGTTGTGGAATCATGTTTATTTGACAGTTGAATGTATATTAAATACAGTTGTAGTAAACTTAATTGTTAATTCACACTATGTATTACATTTAATGTTTAGTTCACACTGTTACATCAAGATGGCAATGAAAGATACAAAGATACAATCCACAGCTTGTAGTGGAAAATGTTGGCCTTTTAGAGGTTAGATATGTTGAAGGCAGGATCAGGTCTCTGGTTGGTGGGAGCGATTTTGGACAAATTGAAGGTAATGGTGATATATAGGTCTTCCCTTTCCCCTTCCCCTTGGACACTATTTTGCCTTGGTAGTAGAATCTGCAGTACGAGTAACCCACAAGTAGTCATAGACTTCGAATCCATCTGTGATTACGCTCGAGTCACGAATTTCGAAGGAATTACCAAATTCTTGTCCCGCAACGGCGAAACCTGCGGAAGGTATATTTCCCGACTCAATGGAAAGTTTGTCTGTGAAGCAGCCCGCCAGAAAGAAAGGTACGGCAACTCTAACCTTGTGGGAAACTAGAAATCCGACTACGGCCGGCCTGTCCGTGGCACTACTGCCTAAATCTACCCATAAGCCGTAAAGCAAGGCTAAGCAGAAGGAAACTTCAGCCACTTAGGAGGGGGGATAGAACCGTCTCCTTCACCCTTATCGGGAAGAGACCAACACATCTGCGGTGGGCAACGCTTTATTATGCTTCGCACTAAGCCCTACATCCACGCTTCCTGCGGAGACTAGGACCAATCGACCGAAAGGTGATCAAATCCTAAAAAGGGATCTCGAAGAAGTTAGTCCTTTCGATAGGGGTACGTCTTCGAAGGCGAGAAAGAATAGGACATTTGAGCAAGCTATAGTCACATTTTCTACCGCTGCCCTCTGAGCGAAGATGGCCCTCGGGGGTCGTCACCGACCTTTAACGGGTCGCTTACGATACGGGGGGGGGGGGGGGGGGGTGACGTCCCCGAGGTGCCGGAGTAAGTAGTTCTGACCCCCTAGCTGGCAGTATACCTGCATCCCAGGAAGTAACCTTGAGAAAACCTCTCGGAGACGAGCGAACCGAAAATGGCCGATTCACGTCGGGACATACTAGGAGACTCCAGAGTCATCGACAGCAGCCTAGTTCTGCCGAGGTGTTAATCGTGACGTGTGTTAGGAGCCAGCCCCTTCGAGAGCTTGGTCGGGTAGTGTGAACTGGCGCGGCTCAAAAATGCGTCGTTCACCGCAGCAACCAGCGAAAGAGGCAGCGGGGGCTAGACGAGAGGCGAAACTGCTCTGTATCAGCTAACAGGGGTACTACGGGATGCTCTTGAAACAAAAGAAATTACACTGTATGCGTTTTCGGATATCGAACACAGTGATACAAGATGCCCCGAGCCGCAAGGGAGTGGGAAAGACCCTGGCATTTTGGATGGGCAAAATACTAGAAAACAGGCAAATAGAAGTACCGACAGGTAAAAACTCCATTGTCATGAATACTACTCAAGGCTGTCCACAGGGCGGGGTACTATCGCCGCTGATGTGAAGTATGGTAGTGGACGAACTCCTGGACTTGCTAACAAATACTGGAATACAAGTCCAGGGTTACGGGGATGACATTGTTTTAATCTGTAGGGGCAAATATGAGGATACTCTATGTGATAGAATCCAAACTGGACTAAGCGTTACTAGTGCCTCGTGCAGGAAGGTGGGACTGCGGATCAACCCAGCTAAAACCACCATAGTACCATTCAGTAGGAGGCGTAAGTTTGATCACCTGAGAGCCATAAGATCACATGATATGGAGGTGAAACAGGAAACAGAGGTCAAATATTTGGGAATTACGCTAGACCAAAAATTACTCTGGAAGACACGTGTCGGAAACACTTGACGGAAAGCCACGAGGGCTCTGATTAGTTGTAGATCCATAGTAGGAAAAAAATGTGATTGCAGCCCGAAGATACTACTTTGGATATATATTGCAATAGCAAGGCCAATGATTACTTATGGAGCGGTAATCTGGGCAGAAAGAATCGAACTCAGCACACGAGCCAGGGAATTACATAAGCTCCAAAGGCTAGCTAGCGTGTGTATCAATGAAGCAATGAGGGCATGCCCAACGGCATCCCTGGGGGTCTTTTTGGGATTATATCCTCTCCATCTGCACATACAGATGCAGGCAAGGAGGACAATATTCAGGATGGCCGGTAGTATGAGTGAAGCGGGGAGCTGCCTAAATCGGAGGAAGATTGATATTCTTTCTAGGTGGTATCCCGAATCGCTGATATCAAGGGACAACAGGACAACAAGGTTTCACTTCGATGGGAAGTTTGAAACACGTTGGAGTAACAAGGCAAATTGGGAGATCGTGGCTGCGACATACGGCTTAAGTCAGCAACTGATTACTTGGTACACTGACGGATCCCTCACAGCAAAGGAAGCGGGTGCCGGTGTCATTGGTCCAAGGAAAATGTACTTGGTGCCAATGGGGAGGTAAACTAGCATATTTCAATTCATATTTCATATTTCATAAACAAATGTGCCTCCTTTAATCTCCAAAGGAACTACAGGGGGCTGAACATAGCCAAGCAGCGATCAAGGCACTTAGGTCCAACCAAGTGAACTCTAAACTGGTATGGGAATGCCTTGAGAGACTGAATACACTCGGTTCTTTCAACAAGGTCTGGATACTCTGGATTCCAGGCCATGCTGAGTTGGAAGGCAACGAGGCAGCGGACGAACTAGCCAAGAACGGAGCAGGTACGCCTTTACACGGGCCAGAACCCTCCTTTGGAATCGGAAACGGTTTCATGGCTATGACTCTAAGAAACGAAGAGGAACGGTTGAGGGAGCCTACCAGTGATGGAGCAGTCCGGGGTGCTTACTGGGGGATACGAACCCATGCGCACAAAGGATTGCTTAAACCTCACCAAAATGAACCTCCGAATCATAGTGAGAATTCTCACTGGTCATTGTCGGCTGAACTATCACCTAGGGAAGTTAGGGATATTTACGGACACTGCCTGAAGGTTTTGTGGGAAGAATGACGAAACCTCTTTACATGTCCTGGGATAGTGTCCGGCATTTATGCAAAGTAGGTCAAGGCAACTGGGAGAACACTTAAAACCAGATGCAAAGTTGAAAGATCTAGAAGTAGGGAACATACTAAAGTTCCTGACGATTATAGGCTTGCTTGAGATACTATGATCAATAGGTACACTATAACGAGTAAAAGGGGCACAATAGCTCTTTAAGGACGCTGTGCGACTTTCCCTTAACAGAATAATAATAATAATACACCGCCTGTCCGTCGTACTACAGCCTAAATCTACCAATAAGCCGAAGAGCAAGGCTCAAAGGATGGAAACTTCAGCCACTTAGGAGGGGGACTACAGGCTGAATTCTGCCTGTTAGAACCTTCTCTTTCATCCTTATCGGAAAGAACGGAAGAAAGGGAATCTGGTGATGTGAACGCTACTGGTCTACTGGTATGTGAAAAAGGAGCCAAATGGGCCGGAAACCGTGAACCTGAAAGCGTCCACAGGTGACGGTAGAGGAAGGCACTGCAGAAGGAGGTGAGGTAAGGTCCATAAAGATCGGATGCAAGCAAGCGGAATTTTCCGGGGAAGGTGAGAACAAATTTGTAACCCCGGTGAGACCCAAACTGAATGCAGCAAACTCTCCTATCCGCGGTAATGTGCGCAAAAAGGGTAAGACCAACATATCTGCGATGGGTAACGCTTTATTGTGCTCCGTACGGTGCACAGAAAGGTGATCAGTACTACGAATGGGATCTCAACGAAGTTGGTTCCTCCCATGGGGATACGGACACGAAGGCGGGAAAGAAGAGAACTTATACGCGAAGTGCTGCCCCACTTTTGACCGCTGCCGTGGAAGTTTCCTCCAAGGATGGCAAAACATTAGAGCGACAATTTCCCATCCTCTGGGAATGCATGCAGAAAAAATGTTCGAGCCTAGAAGGAAATTTGAACAATCAAGGATTTCGGGATGGGCTCCTCCATTTGAAGTGCACCGATGAGGCTGCCATAAAGTGGCTCCAGCAAGAAATCGCCACTTTCAGTTCTGACTGTATTCGAACAGAGCTTCACTACAGTGAGTAAGCCTGAGCTTACAGTGCTAGGGTGGAAGGAGTGGTGGCAAAGGCACGGCGGACCTTCTAAGCCCCATTCTCGTGAGAATGATATGAATAATACAATGAAACAAAGCACAAAAATGGAAACATCATCAGCGAAACCGACGGCATCAACAACCGCTGCAGGTCCTATTTTGAAGAGCTTCTGAATCCGACACCTGGTGTCCCCAAAGCAGTAGACGGAATCGATGGCGGTATTGGTGATCCTGGCCCTACTACACATCTTCTGGCAGCAGATGAAGTTGGTTTCGCCGTGTGGTTACAAAAATCAAGTGCAGCGTCGGGCGCGGACAAGATTCCAGCGGAGCAAATCTGGGAGAACGGGCAGATCTTGGACGATTGGCGCAGGAGCATCGACGAAAAGGGAGATAGGTTGCGTTGTGAAAACTATAGAGGCATTTTACTAGTCTGTTTATCTTATATAATACAGACGAAAATTCTGGAGAATCGAGTAATACCATACTCCGAACGACTCATTGGTCAGTACTAAGGCGGTTTCAGGCCGGGTCGCTCCACAACCGACCTAATCCTGCAAAGGTGCTGGAAATATAACATTGACATGTACCAAATCTTTGCCGACGTCAAGCAGGCATACGATAGTATAGATTATGGAATACTACACAACATAAGGTTGCAATTTGGTATACTAGCTAAACTAATATGACTGACGAAGAGACTATGACTAACTCCATTTCACAGGTCAGGATCCAGAGCAGATTGACTAATCCCTTTGAAGCACGTACTGGTTTGAAACAGGACAACGGATTTTTGCCGACACTCTTCAACCTAGCACTCGAATATGCATCCGAGCAATGGATACCAGAAAATTTGTTAAACACATTCGACAAGAAAGTTTTTCGGAGTTCTCTACAGTGATGGACGGCGCATCCGGTACAACCATGAGTTATATGAACTGCCACGGTTCAGATTGGTCTACTGCGAAGACAACAGCCAACAAAAGTTCAAAAAGCAAAAGTATTTCTGAGGTCACCATACCAGACGTCAGGAAGGAGACAGGTTTCACTGCTGAAGGTGTCAAATGGTATCTGCGCTATTTGAACGACGGCCTGAAAATTGAGGAGGTCCTTAAGAAGGCTTAGAACCGACCTAAGCCTGCTGTATCAGAGCCAAAAACGAGGGTAGCAACGAAAATCACACTCTGGAAATGTTCCCAAGAAACCTAAAACCCGCGCCCAAGGGAGGGGAAATCTCGGAGCGGTCAGGGGTAAAAGCAAGAGCAAGGATACCTGCCGTTAGCCGTGCTAATACAGTACAAAGTACAGTCATACTACCGAAAGTCTTTTCGCAACAAATACTTACCCGTTAGGAGGAGGAAAAAATTGAAGACCTTATCGTCATGGAGATGTGTGAGCGATGGCATAAGGAGCTCGTATTCACCGGCATACGTTTTCGACCAGGTCTTATACTGGTAGACTGGTCGACGGAAACACCGCGGACTGACTGAGGACTATAGTCTCTAAACTGCCAGGATGGACGGCAGCGGAAATGTCGACATGTGTTGGGGATGGTATATCAGGGGCACACATTGTGATGGTCTATCTTCCCAAAGCCGTAGCGATTGAGACGGGGCAGTTTCTACGCCTCCTCATTACTCAAAACATGGGTCTCCACATACGATTTTGGAGAGTTTTTAGAAGTAAGGAGGAGGGTAAAGGCAAACTCCTCACGTTCTGGGTAGACGACTGATCCCTGGAGACAATTAAACGTCGTAACTATCTAATCAATTACAGATTACAGAAGGATACTTTGTTGGACACATCGGGTGGTGACCCTACCGAACTTTTCCAAAGCAAGTCTTAATTAATTTAAAGACGACAGGAGTTACGGGGTGGTTTTCGTGCGTAAAAGCTCCACACGCATGTGCACCGGTGTCTTTGGAAGATTTCTACCTCTGAAAAAAAACAGACGGGCAGACAGAGAGTTCCCCTGAGAAATCGTCGATGATTAATAACGAAGACCTATTCAAAAAAGCACGAACCTAATATGGTCACCAAAAAAAACCGGTAGACAATCAAACTGAAGGAAGAGCTCTACTTCCAGCGTGATTAATGTGACAGAGAAACCAACAGGGGAAACTGATGCCAGAAAAAATGAAATAACTCGGCCAACGACGACGCTACCAACACCAGCGCTAATTCAACCAAAATAAATGCGTTCAGCAGGCTGGGTTCGCTAATTATACAGTTGATGAAATATGTCAGCCCAAGGAGTAATGTGAACTACACCATAAAAAATCGGGCGGGCCTTCGTAAGCCCATAAGGAACTTAGCAAAGATTACCTAACGCTACCAAAGGGGACGACGGCGGAGACAGCGACTCAAATATCCCCCCAGAAGGGATCTGGCTAAGACCCGGCTTCGGAAGATCGCTTGTTTTCTGAGAACCTACTGATTTCCTGGATGTTCGTCTTCCTTTTTCCGAACCTTCTTTTTTCTTTGCCTATCGACAGGTATATGGTTGGGTGTCACCTTGTTGAAATAGTCATTTTAGGTCTATCCTTTGATTCTTTCGAATTTTTCCGCGATTTGTTACACAGAATCCTCACAGCTCTCACCATGTGCTTGATTGCTTAGTGCATCTTTTATCTTTGATAAATTCCCATAACTTAACAATTTTCGCTCCAAGCATGAAGGATGACTCTTCCAGGTCGAACTTCTGTTCCACAGCATCCATTCTTCTTTCCGCAAATTTTGAAACATTAACGGGGTTCCTTTGGCCCAGGTCTTTTTCCGACTTAGAAATTGGAGGAGATCTCGGTTGTCGATCCTGAGGAGCCTCCCCTAACTCCTTACGTTCAGATGTGGTTGGTGTCACTATTGCTTTTGATACCCACCGTTCTCCCTTGGACACATCCTTCTGTGCTTCTGTTGTTGGCTAAGCTGTTTGTTGCATTAGGTGTAGCGGTGGTCAAGCTGTCCAGGATGGAGGCACTGCAGTCGACGGATATCAAAGACAGGGAGTCAGTTTGACCACTGCCCGCCGGCACTGGGGTTCCGAGCCCCTGAACCGTAAGTTTACATACCTTGTTACCTCTCTCTCTCTTCAGTGTGGACGATATTGGTTTATTATTTTGGGTGACTTTTTCTAAAGCCATTTCTATCCACGGGCGGGTGTTTTCCCCCGCCTACTCGACTTGCGCATAAACATGCCCATGCAGACACACCTCCGAATGCGCACAAGTGCATATTCATACGAGCATTACCTTAGCTGCACGAAGGGATGTGCCTTATGGGAGAACTGCCAACTCCTCACAAGTCTGTCCGTCTGCCTGCCTGTCTGTCGGTCACACGCATTTTTCTCAGAAATGATTATACCGATTGACACCAAATTTGGTGCGAACGCCCATGAACACAGTGAGTTGCATCGTTTTATGTGGAATTAATTATTTGTAATTTTCTTTTCACCAAATATGGCCACGTGGGGTATCAAATGAAAGGTCTCGATAAGTACTTTTCGAGGCTGGTGTTAGTTCAGACATTTATTGAACGAGTGGGAAGGGCATCGCTCAAAAGTGGTTATTTCTTTCATATACCTATTCTATGAACATACCCTACCGCAAAATATGAAAAAATCACAATGCTGGCAGTGGTGTATAGGCTCCGAACTCCCTTGACGATTGCCTTGTCGTCGTGAGGGAGCTCAGTAAATAGGATTCTCCGGGAAACCAGAGGTGACACCTGAAGCTAAGCAGTCATCAAAATCCCAAGCTAAGGGGCGACTAAAGTGCCGAAGGCTGAATGGTCACAGGGGTTAACATATTTTCGTGAACCGTGAATTCTGAGTACCAGGCGACCCCTAGTGTCAACTAGCCTTGCCTCGGCAAAAAGGGCTCTGCTCTGGCGGCCAACTATGAAGAAACTAAAAACTTTAAAAACAAAAGAATTCACAGCACTTTGATCATGACAATCCAACCCTGAGCAAAGGGGCAACCCTCAGCTTTATTCAAGTGGGAACCAACCCTACTGGCACCCAGTCCTTAACAGACGAGCCGAAGCGGTCCCCTTCTCTTCAGCATTCATTACCCCGGGCTCAAATCGGCGCCATCTAATGCGGCTAAAGTCTTTCCTACGGGAAAGCATCTGTCTTCGAGCAGCAAACAGGCTCCGGGTAAAACAATGCCTCCGGGCAAAAGCCTTCGGGGAAACCGACTTCGAGCCAACTGCCTCCGGGCCAACTCCACTGCTGGAATTGAGAAAACAGCCCAGATGATCGCAACCAGCATGAATGAAGCTTTCGAAGAGAACTGTCCACTCATGATGTTAAAGAAAGGTAAAACACCATGGTGGAACTCGGATTTGGCAAAATAGGTGAGAATAGAAAGAAGCTCGTTAACCGAGCTCTGAAGTCTGGTTCAGCCGCTTGCTAGATTCGGTACAAAAAGCCTCAAAAAGCTCTAAAGAAAATCTTAAGGTCGGCGAAATGATTATTACAGAGATGCTTTTGCAAAGAAACAAATTCTCTTCAAGAACCTCAAAGCTAAAGCGGATACTTGTCAAATAACGTAGCCAGCTATTGAGTTATCTATAGAGCGGGAGATACACAGCAAGCGATGGGGAAACGGGAAACCACTTGCTTGATGTACACTTCCCAGGCACCATTTAAAATCTCATCTCGGAGCCGACAGACACATACTGCCCTCAACCGAAAGATTGAACTCTGGCATGCAAAGTAGTTTCATGGGAGTGATTGAAATGGGTCATTAACCCGTTCTATAGATACAAGTCTGCAGATCCAGACGGCATTATTCTCATTGAGGTCACCACCCTATCTATAAGCAACTTAGAGGTATGCCGTGGCCCTCCCATGTTCGGTATCATCCTTGCCAGGGCCATACTAGCAATGAATGATTTGCCGCAGACATACTGCACGTTTCCTGTCTATCACCACCTCTATGTATAGTCGGCTTGGAAGTGATGATATGATTCCCGATTCTAACTCAGGCGTAATTTCTCTTCTGGCGCTTAGTGATAAAGACCGCTTCTGTTTCTTTCCTCCGAAAGTGTCAGATCAGAGCTCTCTAGCCAACTTTTAACAGCACTGATTGCCTCGCCTGAGTATAACTTACCATCTTCGAGATGCTTTGCGAGAACAACCAGCGTTATGTCGTCAGCGTAACCCACCACTATGGCTTCTCTCGGAAGGGGAAGATTAAGTATATCGCTATACTACCCTTTTCGTGAATTGCATCTTCGACCAAGCCAGTAACCAATTTGATGGCTTCAATGGTTGATCTGGCTTTACAGAACCCATACTGCCAATCTGAAAGGCCGCCTTGGCTCTCAATAACCGGGAGTAATCTATTATAGATTACTCACTCTAACATTTTCCCCACAGTGTTCAAAAGGCATATGGGTCTGTATTAGGATGGTTCACCTGGAGGTTTACCAAGCTTAGGCAGGAATACCAACTTCTGCAACTTCCATGCGGCTGGAAATATCCTCTCGGACATGTACGCTTCAAACATCTCAGCGAACATGTCCGGTCTAGATTTCACGGCAAGCTTAAGGGTCTTATTCGGTACTCCGTACAGGCCCGGTGCCTTATTGTTTCTTATTTGCCCGCAGATTTCCAACAGTTGGTGACTGGCCGAATTGCCGTCACATTCAAAGGTGGTTGGAATGTGCCGGTGCCCTCTTCTTGCTGGGCGAATAACACCTGGATGATTTTCACAGGACACGTGATCTGCGGAGATCAACGGCGTCTGAATCGTCTGATCCCGATTCTGTAGGTACCCCCGAACGGATGTACGTCCGCTTTTAAGCAGAGCCCCTTAAAGCATTTCCTCTTGCTTCGCTGGATGGCGAGCTTGAGGGTTTTACGGGCTGCTTTATGGGCGCGTTCTTTTTGCCCCTGATCGACTCTACCTAATGCTCTCTGAGTCGCTCTTCTGGTTCACCATTCACCATTCACCGGCCAGTTCACTATTCAACCAGTAGTTTGGTCTTCTACTGGAGAGGCGCCATGGAGGCGTCACATTCCTTGGCGATGCATTGGGCCACATATCTACCTGTCTGTCTGTTCGTCACACGCATTTTTCTCGGAGACGGTTATAGCGATTGACACCAAATTTGGCAGAAAGGTGGGAATTGTGAACGCTCACGCATGCAGTGAGCTATATCCTTTTACGTCGAATTTAAAAGGGAGGGGGTCCCCATAGATGCAAAAGGGAGGTGTGAATTTTTTTTTCGTCAAATATAGTCATGTAGGGTATCAAATGAAAGGTCTCAGTTAGTACTTTCCGAAGTCGGCCTTACTCTTAGTTTTGATATTTGCTGGAAAGCCATGGAGTGCGTGGGGCTGAAAGTGATCATTTCTTTAGCGGACCTATTCTCAGAAACTACCAAACCGAAAAATCTGAAAAAAGTCAAGGGGGTGCCGCTATATAGTGCCTAGGCTCCGAAATACCCTACATGCCGATATCTGTTCAGATAAAGTTAATCATAGTACATTACTATAATTTTTAGTAATTGGCAGGAAAACCCTCTCTTAAGTTGATTCTAAAATCCTGAAATATTGCAACATTTTGGTGGAAATCGCACTATTACTAACAAAGTTATAATAGGTCAAAATTGTCTCTTCTTTGCAAATTCAAGACTTTGAATATCAATATGACTTGAAGTGAAAATAAGGACAACATCATCAACAATAATCTAGCTTTAGCCTAGCTTAGGTTCGGGCGGTTTAACTTGGATATAATTCGGAGCGATAATTGCGAGCGAGATAAAAGGAGCGTTTTTGACCTGTTGCTACTTTTGGTCACGCTGCTCCCAGGGCAGAGGTGAGGCGGCGTCTGAAGAGTTGACCCTACCCTGGACGAAACCTTTAGTCCCTATTTTTTTTGCTAATTTTTTGGTTTTATAATAATAAAATAATAAAGAAAGGAAGCGGATGAAATGGACTGAAGAAATGAACCTCTTCATCATCCGCTCCTACTACGAAATAACGGCGGGGGCGGGTACAACATCTTACCGCCCCTTGTTGCACCAAAGATTCGTCGAGCGTTTCCCGCAATTCGCGCACGTGACTATGCAGCGAGTCGCAGACCAGTACCGCTTTATTACTCGCAGCGACACAATCCCGGCCATCATCAGGGAGCGTGTTCGATTTGAAGTTATCGGGGAAACTGGTGACCGAGAGTCGATGGGGGCAGAGGCGGCGGCATCAACAACACCACGCCGCACTGCAGGCAACAGGTTCAGTACTCGTCGAAGCACTCTTCTCCACCGTCCAGCTGAGGTTTCCGCTGAGGTTCGGGACGAATTCCAAAGAGCGTGTATGGAATTCTCGGATATGGATCCTTTGCATAGACCAGGTATTCCCAGGCTCTATGCATCTCCAGCAACTCCGGGAATTCTATCTCAAATCAATGATGAGATTGCATCTCGACTGTGTGCTGATATGTCGCTGCTGCAACTATCATACAATCACTTGTGTATTGTGGTGTAGTTGCGGCTATTAGATTGCACGGTCAGAAGATACGCTTTCGCGTTATTGGTTTGAGTGATAAAAGATATCCACCATGGAAAATTCGTCTGGAACGTCGGCGGGACTCACTAAGGCAGGACATTGCTAGACTGATTCAGATCAGCACTGGCAGTGCCAGCCGACGGGTGAGAAATAAAGTGCAGAGGGTTTACTGGAACTATGCCATCCCCTGTGAGACACCCGTAGTTGAAATTCTGGACACACTAAAACAGAAACTTTCTGTCATATGCAGTCGGTTACGACGGTATGGCGAAAGTTATTCCAGACGTGTCCAGAATGCAACATACGCGAGAAACCAGCGGAGCTTTTTCAGATCTCTCAACGAATCCCAACAGAGCGTCCAGACAATACAGTTCTCGGTGACGGAAGCGAAAGAGTATTGGGGTGGACTTTGGGGGTTACCTGCCCAGCATGCTGCTGAGCATGCTGAGTTGATCACCGCCGAAGGCACCCGCCATGCCAATACATCTGGCATGAATTTCGCGGATGTTACCGAAGAGGAAGTTCGACGAGCCATAAACAGCTCGAAGAACTGGAGGGGCCCAGGTCTGGATCGGGTGCAGAATTTCTGGTATAAGAAATTTACCAGCGTACACAGTCGGTTGGCACGCAGTATAAATGAGGTCATGAGTCGGCCGGAGGAATTTCCACCTTTCCTCACTGCGGGGATTACCTACCTTATCCCTAAGAAGGACACGGTGCAGGACCCCGCAGACACAAGACCGATCACTTGCTTACCAACCCTCTACAAATTCATCACGTCCATTATTAGTGGAAGGATCAATGCGCACCTCGAGACCAACAACATTCTGTTCGAGGAGCAGAAGGGCTGCCGAGTTGGGTCAAGGGGTTGCAAAGAGCAACTCATTATCGACTCGGTAGTTGTAAGACAAGCAACTAGAGGCCAAAGAAACCTCTTCAGTTGCTATATCGATTATGCCAAGGCTTTCGACAGCGTTCCGCATACCTGGCTAATCGATATCCTACATCTGTATCGCATTGATCCGAAACTAATCAAGTTTCTGGCGACAGTCATGGAAGGGTGGCATACCACCTTATCAGTCCGTACATTTGAGGGTGCTAATACCTCAGAGCGCATCCGTATATGGCGGGGCATCTTCCAGGGGGATTCATTGAGCCCCTTTGATTTTGTATGGCACTGAACCCCCTTTCATGGCTACTGAATGATGCTAGAGGGCATGGTTTTGCAATAAAATATGGCCTACGTGCTAAGTGCGAACTGACACACTTGATGTACTTAGATGACACCAAGCTATATGCTGGTACTGACGACCATCTTAGAAGTCTGTTGCGAATAATAGACATGTTCAGCCGTGATATTCGGATGGACAAATGTCGAATCCAAGCCATCCGCAAAGGTCATCACGAGCCACATGCCGGACATAGCATTGGTGACCTCCACATCGAAGCTATGACCGAGGCAGATTTCTACAAGTACCTAGGAATTCTGCAAGGAACCCATGCTCGAGTTGGTGATCTGAAGGAAGCTCTGCTGTCCGAATTCCTGCGACGTGTAAAGCTGGTGCTGAAATCGCATCTCTCGGGGAAGAATAAAATAAGCACGTTGAATGTATTCGCTATCCCTTCACTGGCTTATGCATTCGGAATATTGCCGTGGACGAAGACCGATCTGGAAAACGTCCAGCGACGGATACGGACAACTATGTCCAAATTCCGAATGCATCACCCAAAGTCTGCCGTGGAGCGGATGAACCTGCCTCGTGACATCGGAGGTAGGGGCGTGGTTGACGTGGCGGCACAACATCATCGTCAAGTCGACTCGCTGCGCGCTTATTTTTACAGTAAAGAGCAGACGAGCCCCTTGCATGCGGCTGTTTGTAAGGCAGACTGTGGACTGACTCCACTTAACTTGAAGGATCGATCTTTCAATCCTCTGAGTGGGGTGAAGTCGGACCAGGAGCGGATCGAGGAATGGAAGTCGAAGGCAATGCACGGTAAACACGTGAGTTGTCTTTGGCAGCCATTTGTCGATTTGCATCTGTCGAACAGATGGCTGTGTGCTGGGGAGCTCTTTGCTGAGACGGAGGGGTTCATGTGTGCCATTCAGGATGGCGTGGTCGCCACCCGAGCTTATAAAAAGCTCATCATGAAAGAACGGGTGGAGAACGACCAGTGCAGAATGTGTGGTTCGGCGTTAGAGACGTTGGACCATCTCATTTCTGGCTGTACTGTTATGGCACCGGTGCAATACATCACCAGGAATAATGCTGTATGTAAGGTTATCCATCAAAATCTTGCATATAAGCATGGGCTGATCACGGGAACATGTCCGGTTTACCGATATGAGCCGCAAGCAGTACTTGATAGTTCTGCTTACAGCATGTATTGGGACCGGCAAGTTCTGACTGATCGCCATACCGCACACAACAAGCCTGACGTACTGTTAGTTGACAAGACGGGTCGCTCCGCGTATATTATTGATGTTCCTATCCCCCATAATAGCAACATTGAACGGAAATACGTGGAGAAGAAGGTGAACTATGAGCCATTGGCTCGTGAAATCAAAGAAATTTGGCGTCTCGAGCGGGTGATTGTAGTTCCCATAATATTGTCAGCTACAGGTATTGTACCTAAATCCCTCACGACTTCCCTTGATGTCCTGGGACTTTCGCACAGTCTGGTTCAAACCATGCAGTAGTACACCATTCTGCATACGTGCTCGATGTTGCGGGGAGTACTCGACGGATTCTCCCACTGACCTACCACCGGCCACCACCACCAGTGCCGCTTTTAGTTTTTAAGTAGGTAGGATCGTCCGAGCCTAAATGCTTGGCACTTAGTGCTAGTATTAGGTAAAATCCGGGATCTGCCGAGATTGTGATAACTCGGAAATAAGAACGGTAGAAAGCACACATAAAAAATGTTAGTTTTCTTTCAAGAATTTATTGAAAAATATCATCGGGCTTTTGAGATATTCAACTTCAAAGTGTATTGCCGTTACTATCCAGCTTTTTAATTGGCCGACTGCATATCTGACGACACCTGAACGTCATCGTGAATTCGCTTCTGCCGCCGCATTGAATGCTGGTGGAAACAGCTGACGGCCGGACAGGAGACTGGGTTGAGAAATGTCAAGAATGACATTTTGTCACAAAAGGACTCTAATCTTGTCCGCCAGCCGGCGAAGAGCCATTCTTTCAAAAGATCCAAAAAGAGAACGAATTGTAATGAATTTAACATTTTGGTAATCTTAGAGACATCTGCGATAGTTTGACGGAGAATTGTCGAATGTATGGTCGACGAAACGGTTCCCCGAATGTCCACTCAGATGTTTTTCTACAAGAAATACAGAAAACCTTTCATACCTGAATCGTTCGGCTTCTGGTTTCCCAACTTGTTAAGGTTTTGTTGAAATTGTTTGTAAAAGGTTTGAGAAAGCAGTTCAATTTGTTGCTGTTGAAATCATGAATTATTGTATCTTATTTACATATTCATGTAATTGTTTGTCGTAATCGCAGTTCACGCAAACAATTTTGTAGGTAATAGCCATCAAACTGATTGTTATCAGACTAGATGCATATGTCATCCATCAACGATGGAGTTTTTGATCCAAATGTTTACCTAGGCATAATCTCCATTAAATATTCAACATTAATCATATTTTGGGGTTACCGATTTTCGGATGCATGCATGATAGATACAAGTATGTGAACCACAACAAGAAGTCGTGGGTGCTCACGGCTACATTATGAAGGAATTCAATCACCATTTGGGCATTTCATGTTTGCAATCAAATGCAATATCCTTATATGGAGGTTCTGCGCCGAAATCGTTCCATAATAAAGGTCATGCTGGATTTTCATGCCTGCGAGCCTCATATGTAGGCAGGACCTACAACCTAATAAACGATCGACCACGCTCACTAAATCAATCTGAGGTTTATTAGGGCAACACCTTCCAATTTGCATCGTGAAATCGCCACAGCTCAGCCCTGGAGGCCAAACTTGCTGCCAATATTGATTTTAAACGTAACCGCGTCATAAACGAAGCCAATTTAAAATTTATTTGCACATCAACGAGTTTTATAGGATAAATATTTACATTTTCCGCGACATGGAACTCCGGGGGATTGTTCTCAGTTCCAGAATGCGTGCGGATGGTGTTGGGTTTCCATCAAATCCGGAAGAGAATTTGATATGATGGCGTCACGTTGTCGGATCATTTCTCTTCCTATAGGCATCCATATACTATGTATGTATGTAACATTTAGCCTGGAAATTGGAAAAGCGAAGGGAGTAATATCCCGTGAACGGAAAAGGACTCGAATTGCCTCCGATCGATGTTGTGTAGCCACCAAAAGCCATCAAATTGATTGTGTCCCTAACGTTCGTGATGGGCAGCGAACTCGCAGAGAAAGCAATTTTCCTTTATAGTGAATTACAGCAAGAAATTACAGGAAATTTCTCTCAGGGCAGCAATTATGGATTCAAAGGGGTGAACGTGTAAAGATATTGGGTTTCGCGGTTCAGTTTCGGGTTATCACGGGTACGAAGGAAGCTTTGCCGAGAAATTGGACTATGATAATATTTGATTTTAGACAGAATGAAAAGGGAGCAAATGCAAGTTGGAGGAAAAAGGAAAATCTAACGCCCTCATGTCCTGCGAAAGGATGCAGTTTTGTTGTCTACTTATACGTTCCGCTATCGTCGTGTTGTTAGTCATAATAATAATAGTATTAAGGGAAATTGCACTGCATCCTGACGAACTACTGTGCGATTGACTATAGTACATCGCTCAGTCGTCGCCTTGGGTCTGGTATTAGGTATTCTCTCAGGTGTAATTTCACATTTTATACAAGTGCCGGATGCTATCCCAGAATATCTATGGAAGTTTCATGGCGCTTTTCAGAGAATCTGTAAATAACATTCACAGTTCCTCTTCATCCTGCCTTGTCACTTGAGCTTAAGACTTCACACAAAGTCTTCCCTGCTTGTCGTAAGAGGCCACTAAAAGGGATAGGAATTTGTGGGCTAGTAGTCCGCAAATTTTGAAACTTCATTACAACCGAAACGTCAACAACTTTGATGGCTATTATTGATTTCCCCTCAGGGGTCGTCAACAATCCTTAACGGGTCGCTTACGATGCGGGGAGTGGCGTCCCGAGGTGCCCGAGCAAGTAGTTCTGACCCCTTAGCTGGCATAATACCTGCGTCCTAGGTAGTAGCTTCGAGAAACTTTCTCGATGAAGAGCGAACTGCTAATGACCGATGCACGCCAGGATACATTGGGAGTCCCCGGAGCCGTCGACAACTCCTGGTCGTCGTCGATGGGGTGATGTAAACACAGTGTGCATAAAACCGATATTAGTAGACCGCGTTGCCTCGGGTGAGCGCTGATCCGTCCATATGTTCTGAGATTAGCTAATCGTAGGTCAGGCCTCAGCGAACTGAGGTAGGGGCTTTGTCCCCAGGGTATACCTTTCCTGACTATTGCGGCCCGCTCCCTTGCACACAACTTAAGGGGCGAACAAAGCCAAAATAACACCCCAGCGCCCAGCGACGGATGCAACATGGACTGAAATATCCAACGAGACATCAGGACGCACGGAGAGACTCGCTAAATGATGTGGTACCTGCAACGGAGACAGAAACCCAGACGTAGCATGCAGTGCTACAGTTGCGGAAAGAGGCACAGTGGAAACTGCCGAAACAAACTAAATGGTTTCGAATATAAGCCGAGGGGGGGGGGGCGACGGGCTGTCGACAACTCTGACGCAAGGTGAAGAAGAAAGACTTATTAAGAAATCCGCGGCGGTTGTAAAGCGAATACGATCTGCGACGTTCCTCCAGGAAAACGTCAGCAAAGGGGTGAAAAACGGGCTAATGGAACTGGAAGAGCCCCTGGACAGGATTTCATATTATATGCAGATGTGGAGATTAAGAGAAAATCAACGGGAAGCAAAAACAACCGCGCCTTCCGACGAGAACACTACGAGTACCAAACGGATCCCAGGCAGCCCATTGCAGAGCGAACTGGGCGAAAAAACGAAAGGAGGCAGGGACATCTGACGGAGACTTCACTCAGGTACTCTCCAGGGCTCAAAAGAAGAAGGTGAAGAGGAACAAGAGACAACAGAACGTGGCGCCATCAGAAAAACCTCTGCCTAAAACTAAGGTCGACACGAAGAACGGAGCACCAAAAGAAAAGGTGGGGAGACGAAGGAGAACTAGACCGCCAGCTCTACTTACTAAGCCGACGGAAGGCAAAACTTTCGCGGAAGTCCTCAGTGAAATCTGTTGCAAGATTAAACACTAAGATAACGAAGCAAAAGTGCCTTCCATTCGTAAAACGAAGGGTGGTGGAGTCCAAATCGAACTAAAACCGGAGACAATAAAGTTACATTCTGTGGAGCAGTCAAGGGGCTTCTGGGAGAAAAAGCACAGAAAAAAACCAGGTAGAAAAGGCCATCAAACGCGAATGTCCGTAGGTAACCAATGCCCAGATTGGTATCACCTCTGCAAACTCCCGAGGCCAAAAACTCACTGTGGTGGAACTTGCCGAGAAATACTCGAGGAAGCTTCGAAAAAGCGGGAAAATAAGAATAGGTAGGGTAATGTGTAGCATACGAATCCGGGCCGCCCTTAACAAATGTTACAAATGTTTAGATTATGGGTGCACATCTGTAACCTGTCGGGGACCTGACAGAAGGGCAACATGCCGTAAATGCGGTCAGTCAGGCCATAAAGCGAACACCTGCAATGAAATGAAAAGCTGCGTCCTATGGAGGGACCGTCGCACGACTGATGATAACGTTGAGCATACTGCGGGCTCGGGGCGGTGTCCAGTCTTCAGAGACGAATTAGAAAGAGTTAGGATGCAGTCAACATGATTTCATCATCATCAACGGCGCAACAACCCGTATCCGGTCTAGGCTTGCCTTAATAAGGAACTCCAGACATCCCGGTTTTGCGCCAGGGACCACCAATTCGATATCCTTAAAAGCTGTCTGGCGTCCTGGCCTAGACCATCGCTTCATCTTAGGCAGGGTCTGCCTCGTCTTCTTTTTCTACTATAGATGTTGCCATTATAGACTTTCCGGGCTGGATCATCCTCATCCATACGGATTAAGTAACCTGCCCACCGTAACCTATTGAGCCAGATTTTATCCACAACCGAACGGTCATGGTATCGCTCATAGATTTCGTCATTGTGTAGGCTACGGAATAGTCCATCCTCACGTAGGGGGCCAAAAATTCTTCGGAGGATTCCTCTTTCGAACGTGTCCAAGAGTTCGAAATTTTTCTTGCTAAGAATCCAAGTTTCCGAGGAATACATGAGGACTGGCAAGATCATTGTCTTGTATAGTAAGAGTTTTGACCCTATGGTGAGACGTTTCGAGCGGAACAGTTTTTGTAAGCTGAAAGTCAACATGATCCTACAAATCAATATACACCAGAGTTCAACCGCTCACGAGTTGCTAGCGCATTTCGCTGCGGAGACCAAAACTGATTTATTATTCATCAGTGAGCAGCACCAAAACAAGAAAGCAGTTTCATGGCACCCTGACATATCAGGTATCACTGCCATCTGGGTTCGGGACGGCACCCTCCTCAGGGCTCTTGCCCAAGGCCGAGGGGGCGGCTTTGTCTGGATTCGGTGTTCAGGGATAACGTGCTTTAGTGTCTATCTTACGCCAAATGAGACGATGCCGGACTTTCGACGAAGGCTTGATGCTTTGGAGGGCGTTATCTTAGCCACAGATGGGCGGATCCTGGTTTGGGGGGTGACTACAATGCTAGGGCACTTGAATGGGGCATGCCTCACACAGACTCCAGAGGGAAACGAATTCTGGAAATGGTAGGGGGAGCAGGAATGGTAATTCTAAGCATCGGATTCACTCCAACGTTCAGGCGCCCGGACTGCGAGGGAAGCATTCCAGACGTAACCTTAGCGTCGAAATCACTGGTGTCACTGGTGGGCCGATGGCAAGTTTTGGAAGACTTTTCGGCAAGTGTCCATCAATACATTGCTTCCGAAGTGGTGGAGACAAACTCTCGGTGTGCGCCACCCCGGTGCTCTTTCTGCGCATGGAGCGTTGCTAAAGTGAACACCGGGAGGTTTGTCGAAACTATTTGAACAGGTGGAGCCACGCTGCAGGCTACCGCTGCAGCCGACACCGTCGTAAATTCAGTTATTAACCTGATAACGACGGTCTGCGGAGCTTCCATGTCCAGGAGGGCATCGAGACATGCCAAACTTTCTATGTATTGTATTGGACGGTGGAAATCGAATAGCTCCGAAAGTAGTGTCACAGGCTTCGCCGCTCAACACAACGTCTCATGACGGAGTACAAATCGGCAAAAAGGATACTCGGCAGCGCAATAAACAGGGGAAAAACTCGCTGCTGGCAGGATCCGGCCGATGAGGTAAATGGGGACTCGTGGGAACTCGGTTACAAACTCGTAACTCGAAAAATCTGAGCTCTGCGGAAACCCTGTTCACTTAAGGCCGAGCAGATGGACCGCATTGTAAGGGCACTCTTCCCTGCGCACCCCGTATGGGATGATGACGTCGGCGCGGAGAGCGCAGAGGACTGTCCACTTTTCTCTATAAAAGAGTTGGAACAGGCAGTCCTCTCTATGAAAAGCAAGAAGGCGCCAGGACCCGATGGTATTCCAGCAGAGGTATACAAACTGGTATTCCAATACCGGCCAGACTTACTGCTCGGCACATTCAACGCTTGCCTGAAAGACGGTATTTTCCCGGCTCGTTGGAAGGTTGCGAGGCTTGCACTGATCCATAAAGGGAAAAGTGACCTCGAGTTGTCGTCTTCATACCGCCCACTATGTATACTTGACACAACTGGAAAAGTGTCCGAAAAGCTCATCAGAAGTAGACTCGCTGAAGCGATACGGGCTGCCTACGGCAGTTTGGTTTTAGAGGAGGGAGATGGACAATTGATGCTGTCATGCAAGTCGTGGATGCCATTCGACGAGCGGAAGCACCTAGACGACAAACTCGACGGAGGATTCCTCTCTCCAACGCGGCACCGAGTAGTGATCCGAGTCTATATTGGTCCCCCTATATGTTCTAACATTCAGCAAAGCTGAGAGGTGGCGGCGTTTGATCAATACGTGGTCAATTTGGTTGAAAGTGGTCTCATCTGGTGAGGCCCATGTATGTTTGTGGACTGCATTCCGCGCAAACCAGGTACTTCCAACAACCATTTCGTGTGACGCTGCTAATTGAATAATCCGTAGTCCGTTATCATTTGTATGTTCGTGTAAGCTATGGGAGCCAACGTATCGCCTGAATACGGGCTCCTTCCCTACTTGGCTGTATGATGTATGAAGTATGATTTTGATATTATATCTGGGACAGGCTTCAAGGGTTCGTTCTACTGTCTCGTAGAAGGTATCCTTCTCCGACTCTGCAGTCTCCTCTGTAGGGGCGTGAACGTTAATGAGGCTTGTATTTCTAAATTTGGCTCACAAGCGCAGAGTGCATCGCCGTTCGCTTATGTTTCCAAAACCGATAACAGCAGGTTTCATTTTTTGGCTGACTAAGAAACCTACTTCGAGCACATGGTTTACTGGATGGCCACTATAATATATGGTCTAACGGCTCTTCTCCAGGAAACCGGGCTGATCCAATGTATCTCCTGTAACGCTGTTACATCAGCTCTATATTGGGACATCGGCTAGCTGCTCATCAGCTTCATCTCTGTACAGGGAGCGCACGTTCCATGAGAAAATGCGCAAATCGTTATTCCGTTGTTGTTTCCGGGTTCGTGCTTGTATAATCCGTCCAGTCCGAGGCTATTGTTGTGGCTTCGTAATAACTTGTTTTCCGTGTAGGGCTGTCAGGCCTACCCAACCCCCAATCTGGAGGACCAGTTGGTACAATTTATCCCGTTTTTAGGGGCGAGAGACTCGCCTTCATCCTTCTCCGTCTGCAGCTTTTCGTTAAGAAAGAACTCCCAGCGGTCACCACGTGGAGGTGGAGATAGGGTTTGGTAGTAGAGCTGTTGGTGTTGATTCAGCAGGCATTTCCCAGGTTTTATGCTCCATCGTGGGTTTCGCCCGGGACCTATACTACCCTTTGACCACTAGAGGGCACCATTGTATCTCTTTATCTCCCTGTTGACTTTTTATGGTTAACTTAGCCGATGTGGTGTCGCCATCACCTAGGCCGTTAACCAAATTAGCCTGGAAGTCTTATGAAATTACCATGCAGGAGCGGGGTCGATCGCTTGCATTGGCATACAATTGGTCAGCATGTTGGAAGTTTAGGCCCCTCACTACCCCTCCAACAACCCACGGTTCTTGTATGAGGTATATAAATGTCTTGCAGCTATTGATCCGACGACTGATAAGTGCAGTCGCCGCTTTAACATACAATGCTACACATTTATTTGGGAAATGTGGCACCTCATCTACGTTTCAGATGTAGATGCCGGAGGCTGCATGTCCCCTTCAATGGTTATAGGAGCCGACACTTGTAACGTAACGGTCCCTAGCCCATAGTAGAGCCGGCAGCCCGATTTTTCCCGAACCTTCTTAACATCGGGTTCGGGAACGCCGATAGTGAGAAAAGTTCCCGGCTCATCGGCTCTCGCTCCTGTTTTGCTGCCTAGCAGCAACCAGGTGGAAGTGTTGAAATTGTTCTGCACACCCAGTTGTTCCAGAACCTCAGCACCATTTCGCTCTGCTTCTGGAAGACAGAGGAAGCACTTTTTGATCGATGGAAGCTCAGAGACCCTGTTCAAGGTTAGTCGCGCACCATCCCACACATTGTTGAGGGAGGAGCAGCACTGCCTGAGCCACCCGTTCATGTCTTCGTCGGCAAAGTTCAGCCGTAACATTTTACGGTATGCACCTACCGACTTAAAGTAAAGCTTAATGCCTTGCACGGACGCAGTCCTTACAGCTAGGAAAAGTTTCCTCCTAAGCTGTTCGCACTGCTCAGTATCGTATCCGGATGGATTAGAGTCGTCATACAGGACCCATCCATCGGCTTCGATAGCCTTGGCCGTTGCCGGCTGAGCCCTCTTTGCTGCCTTTTGTGTCGAAAAGTTAGGATCGACCGAGGACCGCTGTCGCTTCGGTTTCCTCTTAGCCACAGGTGCCCCGAACGCTCCTTTCCCCCTGTGCCAAGGCACAGCTCTTTGGTTGTGCACTGCCTAGAGGTTGTTTGCCCGAAAGCGGTTTGTCCGAAAGCGGTTTTCCCGAAGGCGGATTGCCCTGAGACGGTTTGCCTGGAGGCGGTTTGCCTAAGGACGGTTTGCCCGAAGGCTGTTTGCTGTGCGTCGACAGGTGCTTCCCCATGGGCAAGACTTTAAGCTCAGCAGGTGTCGCCGATTGGAGTGTGGAGTCAGGAGTGCTGACAGAAGGGTCCTGCTTCTGCTTGTCCGTTAAGGACTGGGTCCCAATTGGATTGGCTCCCACCTGAGTAAGTGGAGATTCTAAGTCTAGACTCAGGTTCTCCATCGATGAGCTTAGGGTTGCCTCTTCACTCGGGGTTGGATCGTCACGATTGAGGTTTAATTGTGTTTGCTCAACAGGTTTTTGTTTTTGTTTTTTTTTTATTATTTTTTTCATAATTGGCTGCCATGGTCTCAATTTTATCGGGGAAAGTAGGTCGATCTCGGCAGAGCCTCATTTTGTCGAGACAAGGCTAGTTGAAACTGGGGGTCGCCTGGTATCTAGAGTTCACCGTTTACGGCCATATCTTAACCCCTGTGACCATTCACACCTTGGCTTGGGGTTTTGATTACCGCTTGGCTTCAGGTGTCACCTCCTGTTTCCTGGAGGATCTTCCTTAGTTAGTTAGTTTAGTTAACTGGGGGGAGCCGCAGCTCCGAGCACTCAGGCCATTATTAGGCCCATTGTGCTATCCCCGTAAGTTGCCTATTCAATGGCTTTCCGCCTACGGTGTTCGCAGGTTTTAGCGAATCTGAGGACTTTCTCAAGAGGCCGAGAGTGTGCAGATTCTTCATTGAATAAAACCTTGCCAAGGTGTCTTCGTCTGAGATCTGAGGATGCCGGGCCGCTGCATAAAAAGTGCAGGACCGTCTCCTCCTCCTCCTCACATTGGCTGCACACAGCCGAAACCACTACCCCAATCTTTTCCATATGCTAGTTTAAGGAGCAGTGTCCCGTCAAAAGCCCTACTAGGGTTTTCATGTCCCCCTTCTTAAGGGACAACAAAAATGCCGCTTTAGTGGCCCTAGGCTCCTTCACAAGGGTTTTCGCTTGCCGGCAAGAGTCCAAATTTCTCCACTCGGTTGCGTGAATTCTTGCAATTTCACCCTTCAGAGTAAACTTGACAGTAGATGGTCGGATTCTAAGAGCTGGTTCTAGCCCCACCATTGTAAATCCAGACCCTCGACGAACCAGTCTGTCAGCCTCCTCATTACCGGCGATGTTAGAGTGCCCCGGCACCCACATCAGGAATTTTTCGTTCAGTCGGCCAAGTTTCAGCAGCAGCTGATGACAACTCCACACCAACTGGCTTGATATGTTGTTGCCATTTAGTGTTGATAATGCCGCCCGACTGTCGGAACAGATTCGAATGGTGCGACCCCTCAACTTTTGTCGCAGACATTCTTTTGCTGCCAATGAAATGGCATATATCTCCGCCTGGAATATGGTCGTCATTTTTCCGAGGGGTCGGGTCAGTTCTACAATCGGATTCTCCGAGAACACCCCTGCACCCGATCCATCCTCCATGACTGACCCGTCGGTGAAGATTATTAGGTCTGTAATCTGAAAAGACTCATGACCACTTGTCGACCATTCTTCTCTTTCGGTGATTACGACAGTGTATGTCTTTTCAAAGACGAATCTGGAAACCATATGATCGGTCGGCATCAGAGCTACCGGATGTTTTTCATGGAATTTCCAGATAGACGCATGCCCGTTGGATTGGCCGCTTTCCGTTTCACCTACAAGTGAAGGGAGGGAATTTAGGATAGCTTCAAGTGTCGTAGTCGGCGTAGTACTCATTACTCCAGTAATACTTAGGCAACCAAGTCTCTGAATCTGCGTTAGCAGCTTCCTGCTGTTAGAAAAGTTCAGTCTTGGCCACCAGACGATGCATGCATACATCAAAATGGGTTTTATTATGGATGTATACATCCAGTATATCCGTTTAGGTGAAAGTCCCCAGGTCTTACCTATCGCATTCCTACAGCACCAGAGCAATCTGCAGGATTTTTGATATTGTTCCTGGATATGATGCTTTCACGTTAACTTGGAGTCGAAATGTACTCCTAAGTACTTGACTGTTTGTGCCAGCTGGACTTCCGCCCCTGCTAAGGTGGGTAGCGTATAGCTGCCCCACCTGACGTTCTTAGTGAACATAACTAGTCCAGTCTTCCTAGCGTTCACCGTGAGTCCATTGCGGAGGCACCAGCTGTGGATTACATGCATAGTTGCATTCAAGCGGTCACATACTGTGTCCGCAAACTTGTCGGTAATTATTATGACTAGGTCGTCCGCAAATGCTTGCGTGGACTCTGTTTTGTCCTCCAGGAGCCACAGCACCATCACCAAGAGCCATAACAGTGGAGAGAGAAACCCCCCCCCCCCCCTGTGGGCAGCCCCTGAGACATCCTGCTTCAATAGACTTCTGGCCGACCGATATGTGGATTTTTCTCCACTCTAACATGTGAAGGATCCAACTGATTAGCAGCGGTTCGATTCCATGCTGTCTTGCCGCATCACAAATTGCCGCAAGTGAGGCATAATTGAAGGCACCTTCGATGTCCATGAATGCGCCTAAGGTGTATTTTTTATCGGACATCGCCTTTTCAATTTTTGCCGTAAGTTCATGGAGTGTTGTCTCCGTGGATTTGCCTTTCTGGTAGGCGTGTTGCCTATGGTGAAGTGGCTATTTAGGAATGTGTGTATCCCTTATGAACCGATCTACTAATCTTTCTAGTCCTTTTAGCAGAAAGGACGTTAGGCTGATCGGTCGAAAGCTCTTTGCGTCTGTGTAGGTGGGTTTTCCTGGTTTGGGAATGAACAACACCTTCACATCCCGCCATTTAATTGGAATATAACCTTGTGCTAGACATGCACGATATATATTCCGAATGTGTAGACCCAGGGCATCCATTCCTTCTATTACTAGCGCAGGGATGATGTCATCCGGACCTGCAGACTTGTATCTATGGAACGAGTTAAATGCCCATTTCACTCGCTCCAGTGATACTACTTTGCATGCCAGATTCCAGTCTCTCGGTTGAGGGCTGTATGCACCTGTTGGCCCCGAGATTAGATTTTGGATGCTGCCTGGGAAGTGTACTTCAAGCAAATGATTTGCCGTTTCTTCATCGCTTTCTGTGTACTTCCCATTCTGTAAACGTAAATAACCCAGTTTCTGGCTACGTTCTTTGACCAGAATCCGCTTCAGCTTTGAGGTTGCCTCAAGAGAGTTAGTCTCTTCGCAAAAGCGTCTTCAAGATGATCGTTTAGCCGATCTTATGCTCTTCTTTAGAGCCTTCTGTGCCTCTTTATAGCGATTCCAGCTAGTGCTTGATTCGCCCTTCAGAGCACGATTAAGGAGCATCCTTGTCGTTCTCCTCTGCTTTGCCAAATCCGAGTTCCACCATGGTGTATTACTCTTCTTTGCCATCTTGAGTGGACAGCTTTCTTCGAAAGCTTCTCTCATGCTAGATGTGATCATCTGGGTTGTCTTCTCAATTCCAGCAATGGATTTGATGCGCTTCCCAGGGATCGTGACTCGGCCGCTCAATTCTATTTGATACATCACCCAATCTGTCTTCCTCGGATTCGTAAATGGAGTGGATGGAGGTGGATCCATGCCCATAACGAAATCAATCTTCCTTACTGAGCTCCCTAACCACGACAAGGTAGGTAACCGTCGAGGAAGAGAAAGTGTATGAGGTTTCAATATTCGCAAGTACTCCGTTCAGCTCTGCTGGTCAAAATATGCTGCCGACTATCATTGTTCGGCAGGTCCACTCAGTAACCCAGGCACTAATATCCTTCGCTATGATTTTTGAACCACGTTCTCTTCCAACTAAATTAGACCACGTGGCACCTATTATACTTTTAGTGGAAAAGTGTAGGCCTGGATGGAGCAAAACAGCTGCATCTATGGATTCCGTTTTCCTTCGCTATTGTGAGTTCCGCTTACGTGAGTTTCATAATCTGGTCTTCTCATGCCTGTAACCCTGGTTTGCTTGTTCGTTTTCTATCATAGGAGTGGTCACATCAACGTCTTCTTCACGGATATTGTGCGAGAGTAGTATCTACGGAGTTTTGCAATAGTTTGGATTAATTTATGTCGACGTCATTTATGATTTGTGTTAAAGTCTCTGTTGTAGTCCGTTCAAACACCACCAAATGGCACCAGCTAGATGAGGACAATACCAGCGGAGTCAATTTCAGATTACAAAAACTGTTTCGCTCAAAACGTCTCACCATAAGGCCAAAATTCTTGCCAGTCCTCATGTATTCCTCGGAGACTTGGGTTCTTAGAAGAATTTTTGTCCCCTTCCATGTGGATGGACGATTCCGTAGCCTATATAACGACGAAATCTATGGACGATACCATAATCGTCTGGTTGTAGATAAAATCTGGCTCAACACGTTGCAGTGGGCGGGTAATTTAGTCCGTATGGATGAGGACGATCCAGCCCGGAAAGAGTCTATCAATGGTAGAAAAGAGACGAAGCAGATCTTGCCCCAGATGGAGCGATGGCGTAGGCCAGGACGCCAGACAGCTTTTGAAGATATTGACTTGGTAGATTTCAGTGCAACACCGGGATGTTTGCAGTTCCTTACTAAGGCACTCCTAGACGGGATACCGGTTGCTGTTGTGTTGTGCTGTGATCGGTGGCGTTCCTGCCATTGGTTCTCCTCATTTTCAGTCAAGTGAAGAGACATTTTCCACCATCTACATCCATAGCATCATTATGTTTTTCAACAGATATCCTAGAGGTTTTCCCTTTTTCTGAAACGAAAGCCTAAGGGCTCTCAGGACTTTTTTGACTTTTACATGTATAACGTTGAATTCCAAACTTATTTCCCTTCAAAAGTAAATGCAACCCCCAAGCAAAGTATTATAATTTGCTTTACTACATGCAACCATGTATAATTTCTAGCCCGGATTTGTTCGCAACTACAACCATTTTCCACATTCCAGTAGTTCAAGGATAATTTCATGATTGTGTTACCATTTAGAAAGAGCTAATGGAAAGGACATCCCCCTTGACTTGATTTGAATCTATTTTTGTATTATATTTCCAGCACAATATAAGGAGCAAAACTACTTGGGACATTCGATACTTGGCCCGACAGTGTCTATTCTGTGTCAAATCATGTCGTGTCAATGCCTTTGCAGCCAAGTAGGTCAGGCGAGATCTATTAGCTTCACCTCCTTGTTCTTTTATTAAAGTCAAGATTGAGAAAGGAAGATACCTACTTCTTGCCCCACATCACGACGTCGTGCTGGCTGTCAAGGAATTTTTTTTCGGTTGCTTAGGTTTTGAACAGGCTCTAAAGCTATTAATTATTAAAGGATTCATATATATATATATGGATGTAGGTCCTTGTTAAATTTTTGAGAAGCGTATGATGAGCGATATCTGCCAAATTGAATGAAATCCATCCTGGGGGGAGTAGAAGTCGCCACCATCATCAAATGGGATTTCTCTCTCGATTAAGCCATGTTAATCGTGGCCGAAATCTGGGCTACAAACATATTATGGCAAGGATATGCCGAGCAGGATGTATTTCGTGTTTGGGCCAGAAGAAGTGCTCCTTTTGCAGCCGAGTTAATGTTGAACCGGCAACCCTTTGCTGCCCGCAATCATAACACGCCATACTGAAATGCGACGACGAACTTGGATTTAATTAAATTTCGAAAATTCAAGGAAGGTTGTTATCTCTAATTACGAAACGTATATTCAACCACTATTTTCAGGGTATTTTATGGATCAGCTTTTCAAAGTTTTCCTACAAATGTGGATAGGATTAAGCGAACCCTCTTAGCCTCTTTGCAGCAAGTGCTTTGTAGCAGGAAAAGAGAAATATCTGCAGGCATTTGGGCAGGTTGGTTTCTTTGAGCCAAGAAAATTTGAATAAGGTAAGATTACTTCCAACTATTCATCTCGAATTGAACCATTTGACTCCGCACAAGAATGAGATTAAAAGGAGTTGCTGTTGTTATACTGGCTTTTGTGTATTTCAAGGTGGGTTAAAGAAACCCTATTAGGGAAACCTCTTGAATAGCAATCCTCTAGCCAACTGGTTATGACTTCTGCAGGAATGCCAAACAATATGCATCTGTTATGATTTTCTGGAATGCTGGAAATATTTTCTCGTTAACCTGCTTTATATTTAAATGGAAAAGTTTACGATTTGGGGACTTAATAGATCTACTTGTTTGCAGACTTTTCAGATAAATGCGGAGGAAAATATGGATGAATTTTGGTTACATCTAGCGAAAATTGTTTACGTACCTCCTCCCCCTACCGGTTTAGCAAGCTTCTTTTTCTTCAGCATTTGTCCCGTTCACAAACGGGGTCGGTTCGTCGTGCTCGGGTTCGCCATTTGGCTCTATCAAATGCCTGATTTGGATCCAATCTCGCGGTAAATTTTAGATTTGAGACATTCGTTGATACGGCGATCACAAAGAACACCAGTTGTGGAACGCCACTTCATTTAGATTGCGTTAATGCGTGCAGCAATTTCAGTTCTCCATTGGCTGATACCGTTGACCCAAGGTATTTATCGCTCAGTTTTGGGCAGATCACTGCCGCTGACAGTCATTGTGCCTGTTTCATGGGGATCGGTTATCAAAAATTCAGTTTTGTTTAGATTCAATCTGAGACCGTGTTGCATGAGGCGATCATTTCATTTTTGGACAAGTTGCTCGAGATCATTGATGCTAGGAAAACATCATCTGCATAAAGCAGTTTGCAGGGCGCTGGACGTTGGATGTCCCGTGTGACGGTGTCCATAACAAGAACAAAGAGGAGTGGTGAGAGGGCGCTTCATTGATGAATATCCGCAGAGACACGAAGCGGTTTTGATACACCCGCCACACTTCGAACTTTACTGTTCGGATCGTGGTAGACCAACTGAACCCAGCGCACGAGTTCTTCTGCCACTAAGTGCTGTCGTAGAGCATATCAGATGAGTTCGTGTGGCACACGGTCAATCGCTTTCTCTAGATCCAGAAATGCAATGTAAAGAAGGGGATGCTTCTCACGGTGTTTCTCCATGAGTAACCGCGCAGCGTGTATTGCGTTAGTAGTTCCGTAGTTTTTGACAAACCCCCCTTGATTCACGGTAATTTCAACGATTTTTCGAATACGGTTGTCAAGAATCATCATCATCAACGGCGCAACAACCGGTATCCGGTCTAGGCCTGATTTAATAAGGAACTCCAGACATCCCGATTTTGCGCCGAGGTCCACCAATTCGATATCCCTAAAAGTTGTCTGGCGTCCTGACCTACGCCATCGCTCCATCTTAGGCAGGGTCTGCCTCGTCTTCTTTTTTTACCATAGATATTGCCCTTATAGACTTTCCGGGTGGGATCATCCTCATCCATACGGATTAAGTGACCCGCCCACCGTAACCTATTGAGCCGGATTTTATCCACAATCGGACGGTCATGGTATCCCCCATAGATTTCGTCATTGTGTAGGCTACGGAATCGTCCATCCTCATGTAGGGGGCCAAAAACTCCTCGGAGGATTCTTCTCTCGAACGCGGCCAAGAGTTCGCAATTTTTCTTGCTAAGAACCCAAGTTTCCGAAGAATACATGAGGATTGGCAAGATCATAGTCTTGTACAGTAAGAGCTTTGACCCTATGGTGAGATGTTTCGAGCGGAACAGTCTTTATGAGCTGAAATAGGCTCTGTTGACTGACAACAACTGTGCGCGGATTTCATCATCGGAGCTGTTATCGGTTGTGATTTTCGACCCTAGATAGGAGAAATTGTCAACGGTCTCAAAGTTGTAGTCTCCTATCTTCATTCTTCCCGTTTGACCAGTGCGGTTTGATGTTGTTGGTTGATTCGTCTTCGGTGCTGACGTTGCCATCATATATTTTGTCTTGCCTTCATTGATGTGCAGCCCAAGATCTCGCGCCCATTGCCACCTGCTCGATCTGAATGAAGGCAGTTTGTATGTCTCGGGTCGTTCTTCCCATGATGTCGATATCATCAGCATAGGCCAGTAGTTGGGTGGACTTAAAGAGGATCGTACCTCTTGCATTTACCTCAGCATCACGGATCACTTTCTCGAGGGCCAAGTTAAAGAGGGGCGCATGATAGTGCATCCTCTTCTCGTAGACCGTTATTGATGTCGAATGTTCTTCAGAGAGATCCTGCTGCTTTTATCTGGCCTAGCACATTGGTCAGGGTCAGCCTAATCAGCCTTATCAATTTCGTCGGGATACCGAAGTTTTACCCTGGATATGCTATCATAGGCGGATGAAGAGATGGTGCAACTGATGTCCATATTCCAACAGTTTTTCCATCGCTTGCCGCAGAGAGAAAATCTGATCTGTTGCTGATTTGCCTGGAGTGAAGCCTCTTTGGTATGGGCCAATGATGTTCTGGGCGTATGGGGCTATCCGGCCTAGCAAGATAGCGGAGAATATCTTATAGATGGTACTAAACAACGTATTGCTGCACTGTGTGATATCTCCCTTTTTATGTATGAGACAGATAATGTCTCGTTGCCAATCGTCAGGCATTGATTCGCTGTCCGATACCTTGAGCACAAGTTGATGAACCGCTTGGTGTAACTGGTCGCCTCCATATTTAACCAATTCGGCTGTAATTCCATTGGCTCCTAGCGACTTATGATTTTTTAGCCGATGATTTGCACGGACTGTTTCTCCTAAACTTGGTGGTGGCAGTATTTGTCCGAGGTCTTCAGTTGGCGGGACCTCCAGCTCGCCGATGTTCTGGTTGTTCAGTAGCTCATCAAAGTACTCAACCCATCGCTCGCACGGTTGTCAAGAATGCGTTCAAAACGCTTCATGGTATGTGAAAGTAACCGGATCGGACGGTAATTTGAACATTCTGCTGGACTACCTTTCTTTTTAAGGTTTTGTGTTTACACAAATTATTAAAATCGGTTTACTGTCTGTCTGTCTGTCCGTCTGTCTGTCCGTCACACGCATTTTTCTCGGAGACGGTTACAGCGATTGGCACCAAATTTGGTAGAAAGGTGGAAACTGTGAACGCTCACGCATATAGTGAGTTACATCCTTTTTCGTCGAATTTAAGGGGGAGTTCTCATACATGCAAGAGAGGTGTGTAAATTTTTTTTCATCAAATATAGTCATGTGGGGTATCAAATTAAAGGTCTCGGTTAGTACTTTTCGAAGCCGGACTTAGTTTTGACATTTATTGAAAAGGTGGAGAGTGCTGGGGGTCGAAAATGGTCATTTTTTTAACGAACCCATTCTCAGAAACTACTCAACCGAAAAGAAATTGAGGGGGCTGCCACTATATGGTGCCTAGGCTCCGAAATACCCTCCATACCGATACCTTTTAAATTAAAGTTAATAATAGTACATTACTTGAATTTTTAGTAATTGACAGGAAAACCATCTTAAGTTCACTCTAAAATCACAAAATTTTGCAGCAATGTAGGCTACAGCATAAGGCATGATCCTGCCTGCCACATAATATATGCATATTTTACGTGCTACATGCTAATGACACAAATGCACACTCAAATCTCTTTATAAAGGAAATACACAAAACCTTTCATACCTGAAGCGCTGAGCTTCCGGTTTCTCGATTTGTTTCATATTGGAACAGTGGAACTTTGTTGCCAGTCAGATGGTATTCCAGCTTCCTAAATAACCCGATTGGAGAATAGCCGATGTTGAGGTGCGATGGTCTCATAGGGAACGGCAATCAATGACAATGGTAAAATGTCGGCGTCTTATGAGAATATAGTAGATTTGAGTTTTACTGTTCCCACTATAAAATGTAAGAAGATGAGACAATCGTTTGATGAACCATGCATTCATAACTACAAGGTTGTGGGTGTCCGCAAAATCGATTATACGCTCGCCACCCTCATTGTGCGCTCCGAACCTCTTTTCCGCATGGCACCTGTTACCATCTGCCCTGTCACCCACATGATCATCAAGGTCGCTGGCAATGATGATATAGTCATCAGCAGGCACGTGACAAGTCTTTTTATCGAGAAGTTGTCAGAAGGCATCTTTCTCGGCATCAGGTCGAACTGTCTGTGGTGCGCACGCGATGAAGAAGTGAATAGTGCGATCAGCTGATATAATGGTGAGCTTCATCAGCCGATCATCAAATCGTTCGACTTCTTTAATGATATCGCGGAAACCCTCTGATATGGCAATGCCAACACCATATTGAGTGTGTGGGCTACCAAAATAGAGAAGTTCATAGCCACTTTTACCGCGTTTGCGTTTAATGTCGCAGATTTTGGCACCAGACCATCGAGTTTCTTGCATGGGACAGATGTCCTCTTTGTGTCGATACGATGAGTGCATGACGCTTTGTCCTGCTGACTTGTTGGTAAAGCTTGCGCGCCTGGTGGGGTACTGCCTGTATTTTTCGAGTACGCAGACCTGCTGGTTCTATATCCTTTTTCTGTCTGTGAATTTCTCCACTCGACGAAGTTCTTGATAGGCCTCTGCACATTCCTGCCGCTTATATGTATGCCTAACGCAGTGCTGTGTTGAGAATGGCTTCAGTGTCCACTCTCAGATGATTGTCAGAAGTTTTATGCTCCATCGTAGGTTCCAATTCACGTTTTCACCCTGGGATCTATACTGCCCTTTGACTGCCCCCTCCGCTTTCTTTAATCTAAACTAACCTACATGTCAGTATCTTTTAAATTGCGTAGTCTTCATTAATAGGAAATGCTGTGCAATGTTTAATTATTGGGAAATCGTAGAATTCATCTGACCATGTTACTAAAGAGGCAATCTGTAATTTAGTTGTTTATAGAAAACCAAAATTCGTGCTAAAAGCGACCTACACCCCAGAAACCACACGTTTACACGCTCACACATCAGATAATTCGGCTCAACATGTGCATGAACTTTGAAGTGAATAAGTGGAACATGAATGGCCCTTTATGTGGCTTTCGTTGTCAATTAAAGTCAAAATCGGCCATGCTAACAAACGCTCGAGCTAATATCAACGCCATCAATCACGATTGTTTGAGTTCACCCACCAGACCTGAAGGGCTTCCTAAAATTATCGAAGCGTACAGTGGATCGTTGGGGGCCATGTTTGCTAATTGCTTGGATGCCTGAGTTAAGTAGAATTAAACAGGATTTGTTTGAAATGTTGCTACATTGATGCCAACGCTCTCTGGGACCACGTGGGGATTGTGGTGCGGACCATTGAACAGGATCTGAACGATTCATCGTCGCCAGGACGCTTCCAGCTGACCTAACCGCAGAGGGTGGGTGCTGTGACGACGACTGATTAAAAAATCGATTTCTCATCAAACTGAACCCAATCCTCACTTTCCCGCAGATTGTTAAGAAAACTTTCGACTTGGAAGCTACTCCCCCAAAGGGGGGGGGGTGGGGGGGTTCCATTCTCGTCTCTTCAAATTACTTGGCTTTGTCCTGTGCCTCGTCTGCATGTAGTTCTTCTAGTAACGAGCGTGTGTTACACGTGCATCAAGAGCTGGATGGTTACCTTTACGAAATCTCGGAACGAACACGCAACATAATCTTGATGGGAACTTCTCACACGAAGCTCAGCCGGAGTAATTATTTTCTTAAAGATTGAGGGCGTCCGTTGTCGAGATTTCTAATGTGTCGATTACAATTTGGCTGGAACGCTAACGAGGAAGCAACTATTTGAGGCAATTAAAGAAGTCCATTGTTTCCAGTAGACGATCTGTGAAATTCATATGATGAATGGGATGAAGCCGGGGCATTTAGCCGGGTACTTGCGCTGAAGCCACTTGAATATTTATCGTTTTGTTAACAATGCAGTGGCCATCAATTGTGCTGTCTGCTCCTGCAGCGATTGTGTGGTTCCATGTCAAATTAAAGTTGTTCTAGTATGAACGAATCGTCGGAGAAGGGACATGTGAGAATGTGCAAAAATGGATAAGGGAAATTCTTCCCGATTCAGACCGAAGCCTGCAAAATTCCATGTAAATAAAAAATCGATTTGTGCATGCATTCCTTGAATAATTAGTATAACTAAAGGTACGGACAATGGGTACCTCATCCTGGTGGCCAGGTGAACACAGGAAACTCGCGGGACCAAAATATGGACTCAGTTTTAAAAAAATAAATAAACCGACGATACGAGAAGTGGAGGTGGTGGAGGCGCATCGTAGGAGGATGAGCTGTTGGCATCCAGCCAGGAGACAGTAGCCATCGAGAGCAGCACACTCGGTGCCAGCGGTAGCACCGCAAGGACCTCCTGGAGCGAGGCGGCAGACGGACTAGTGGCTTCCAGCCTGGAATCCACTTCCGTCAAGCTGGGTGTCGAGTAGCAGACATAGTACTCCTAACCCGAAACCCTCGCTGTCGGGGGATCCCTCAAAAGTTAAGACCGACAAGAACGTCGGTCACCGGAAACCGACTAGGAAGTGAAGGTCCGCTTTTGTCCTGGTCAAGAGCCAGCACCAGAAGGCCATGCATACTCTGAGCAAGATTGCTCAGAATAAGGAGGGCGGTACTTCCGACGAGCGGGATGGAAAACACCTCGTTAAATACCAGGCGAGTGTTGAGGAATATAATGGTCGAAGATGGTTATTTAGCAGTCTAGGAGACTCCGAAGGTAAACACATGGGATCCATCCCCTGTTTTGATCCCTCTCGGGTAGTCCATGGGTTCCGCGTTATAGCTTGCTAGGGACTTGCTCGGTTCGTGCGTTACTAACATCAGGGACGCCTGGGAGGGCGTAAAGTTCAAATCCATCATCTACCACGAGATTCTCAGGACCGGCCGCTCACATCTGGTTGCCGAAGATATGCATGGATAAGAACAAGCTCTTCCAATCCCTGCACCTTCCAAACCCTAGGATTCCCATGGACAACTGGGTTGTTATCAAGGAGGAAGAACGCCAATAGTCGGGTTTGGTTAGTCTATTGTCAGAACATCGAAAGCACCAGCAAACCTCCCAAACCTCAGTAAGATTCTGTTAAATGGATATAAGAGTCCATCCTTTCTTAAAAAGTCGGAAGGCTCCTGGACGGAACCTTCTGGTGAAAACTTGGAGCTGCTGGTTCGAACGCACTTTCCTATCAGCGACTGTGAATTAGAGCCTTGCTTGACAATCAAATGGGTAATGACCGAGGATAAGATCAGCTGGGCTATAAACAGCTTCTCCGCATATAAATCTCCGGGCCCAGATGGCGTAATGCTAGTCATTTTACAGAAACCGCAGGAAAGGGTTGTGTCGTGGCTTGTTGAGATTTACCGGAGCTGGGGGGACGATTTTCGACCAATCAGCCTCACTTCTTTCGTGCTGAACACCCTAGAGCGAGTCCTGGACATCCACTTAAGGGCGGTTATGGAGCGAACGCCTTTCTCTAAGCGCCAGCATACCTACCTCAAAGGAAAATCCAGAACAAACCGCCCACCACGAGGTAATTGGTACGGTTGAGCGGTCACTGCAGTACAAGGAGTACACCCTAGCTGCTTTCTTGGATATAGAGAAAGCATTCAACAACGTTAGTACCAACACTATCAAGGAAGCCTTGACCAGTATTGGATTGGAGGCTTATCTTACACATTGGATTATATCCATGCTAAGTACCAGGGTAATCCAGTCGGATCCGGGAGGCAACCACTTGGTGGCGTCATCTCTCCGGTGCTCTTGTTAATAGTGATGGACAAAATTTCAAGAATATTGGACAGCAGCGGGGTGAAGATAGTGGCATATGCAGACGACTTGGTGATATTAGTGTCAGGGATGTTTCCGTCCGTTATGAGCGACATCATGGAAAGAGTGTTGCGGAAGGTGTGCCTGTGGGCTGCAAGAGGCGGACTCAGCATAAATCCGACCAAAACAGGCCTTAGATAGCGAAGGCCTACTAGCTGTGCCACGCCAAGGAGGATTTGGCCCGCTTATAACATAGGCCGATCACGAGGTGCTGTGACACCGTCTGGGATTATGTAGCTCTAGCTAGAGTCAGGCTACGGACACTGGGTAAACCATTCTTTGGAGACCTCGGAGAGATTTCTAATTGCAGCGTGGGAGAGCTGCCTCCTTTCGTGAATGCTACGGGCTGGCTTTGAAGATGCGAGTCGGCTGGACTCTATCGCCCTACTCTCATAATAACAGTCACGGTCTAAGGAGTTTATGGCATCAAAACGGCGCACCACAGCGCTAATGCGTGCGTCCGACAGACAAACTGAAACCAAAGGGGGTTTCAGGGAGGAATCAGACGCCTCTCGCTTTGATCGCGTTTTCTTGCTGGACGAAGGGCTTTAGTCAAGCCAAGCAGATCCGTTTAACCGTGCCCTCGACGTTAAGGGTATAATAATGTTGGCCTTGCTCTAGGACTTCGAAGAGAACCTCATAAGGTGACTGCAACGGTTTCCGAGGAGTGTCCGTCCCAATTAGGACATGCGTACAGGATCGAAATCCCTGGGCACGTCAGTCACGGTTTTCACATAATTGGCAGGTGGTGGCATTGCTTCAACTTTGGCATTGCGTTCTTGGGCAGACATAACAGATCGGCAGCGTTGAGTTCCGACAGGGGTCGCTGGGGAGTGTCAAGTTCTTTGCGTATACCAGCTCCGCGGGACTTGCAACAAATTCTTCTCGATTGGCTGTCCGGAGGCCAAGAAGAACGAGTGGCTGGACCTGTAACTAAGAAGGGACGCTTTCAATTGGACAGCAGGTGGTACGCGGTTGTCCGGTGGCGTTCCAAGCGTAGAAGTTTGCCCAACGCTGAGAAAAAAAGGGGGAATCAAACTGGATTCCCTGGTCGGTGATTATAATTCCCGGCACACCAATGGGTGGAGTCCATTCTCGACAGAGGGCCTCTGAACAAGATTGTGCAGTAATGTCTTTCAGAGGTATCGCCTCAGGCCACCGCGCCACCGTGCGAATTTCGCCAATCCAGGTGGATTGTGTGGAGACGCCTGGTGGATCGAGGGTACATTCCTACTTCTTTCCTCACATGGATGTTGAGCCAGAGATAGGAAACTCCCTAAATCTGTATTTAGAGTTGGTCCTCTAGTTGTGAAGATTGCGACGAGATCTTGACCTCTGCAATACGTGACAAAGCGTCAGCAACCACGTTATCTTTTCCAGACACGTGTTGAATGTCGGTAGTGAACTGGCTGATAAACCTCAAGTGCTGAAGTTGACAAGGGGACGCTTTGTCGGGCTTTTATTTCAAAGCAAAAGTGAGTGGCTTATGATCCGTGAAAATGATAACGACCTGCCTTCAAGGGAATACTGAAAGTATTTAATTGCGAGGTACGCGGCGAGTAACTTATAATCATAGGTAGTTCCGTTGAGCGGGATTCAACTGTTTGGAGAAGAAGCTCAACGGTTCCAGATTTGATTAACTTTTTGGAGAAGAGCAGTACCTTCGGCAATGTCAATGAATGCGACAGAAGTGTAGCATTCACCAGATGTTGTTTGGTGATCTCAAACTCCGGAGCAGCCTCTGGAAACCATACAAGCAGACAGCAGTTTTTGATATTCGGGTCAGACAAGAAGGCGTTAAGGATTGATCGATGGTGGGCGGCATTGGGCAAGGAACGACGAAGTTTAACATGCCCAAGAACCTTTTCAGATCCTTAACAGTTTTCGGAAGCAGGAAGCTCGAAATGGCTTGTACGTTGTTGGTTGATTGCGATGGCAAAAGTTTGCATTTCTCAAAGTTAAGAACTAGGCCGGCCGCAAGGAGACGTTGAAAAAAGCACTCGAGGTATTCTAAATGACTCAGTGGAAGAAGTGACCAGAATATGATCCAAATAAAGGAAATAGAAGTTAAGGTTTCGCTGAACAGAGTGGATGAATCTCTGAAAGGTTTGCATGGTCTTGCACAGTCCAAAAGTCATCCTAGTGAACTCGAAGAGTCAGAAATGTTTACATATTGCCGTTTTCGGAATGTCTTCGGGAGCTGCAGGGATCTAATGGTATGCCATGATTAAGTCCAAGTTCGAGAAAATACGGCAGTTTGCGATAATAATAATCTGTGGCGCAACAATCCATAGTGGATCAGAGCCTTGAAGTGTGCTAGAGCAGGGCGGTAACGGTAGACTACCGTTCACTGTAGGGGGTAATGTGGTCAGCATTGGGCTCGCCCGAGATTGTCACCCTGATATGACTCAGGTACTCATTCGCAGCAGGGTCGACTGGTATTCTACATCCAGTTACGATACCAGTTTGCGATATAGTGCGTAAAATCGTGGGGGTGATGGGGTAACGGTCTGGAATCGTCTGAGCATTTAGATGCCTGAAGTCGCCGCAAGGTGTCCATTCGCCATTGGATTTAGGGACAATGTGCAGTGGCGACGACTAACAACTATCTGGACATCTGCAAATACCTTGCTCAAAATGTTCTTCGAAATGTTTCCACACAACTGCGAGCTTATGCGGTGGTAATGAATACACCTTAGAGAAAAATAAGGAGCCTGTAGTGTTGATGTGGTGCTGAACATCATGCTCACCGGTCTCAGAGATGTCACTCCTAGTGATGTTGCGATATTTTTGAAAGAGTGAGCGAATACGTGCATCGGCAACGTCTTCAAAAACCATGGAAAGAGTGCTGGGTGAGCAGGATGAGATTTTTCCTGATGATCTAAAGGAATTTGTGGGGTCAATGAGGGATCTGTTATGAATATCCACTAGCGAACTATGGTGGTACAAAAAATCTGCCAAGAAAATGTTTGTCGAAATTCCAAACTCAAATTTGATTGCGGTATTCAATTATGATGTCGGGACACGGAGAGAACCGAAGCTTCCGTACCTGTATCCACTAGATGGTTGCGGCGGCTCAAGGGGTCGTAGATTATGAGGCGACGTGGTGTTGCATTTTGGCTAGCAGTCGTCAGAACTTCCGCCAAGTCTGATTTGTTTGGTGCGAAATTACCGTGGCGGGTATATTTCTTTGTTTTTTTTTTCAGCGGATCCACGATGGTAATAGCTTGCCTAAGGTCCCGACGACCGACTAACCAATCGCCCATTTCCGGAGACGGATCTAGACCTTGATCTAGTTCTACTCCCCGAAAGCACAGCACCGGCAGTTGCTGCCAACTCAGAGACGGTGGCTGTTAATGCTCTCACCATCGGAGCCACCTAGCTTGAGTTGTTGCGAGACACCTCATTAACCATGGGCCGACGGGGATCTCATGAATTTTGTCCGCGGTGAAGGCTAACGTATCCAGGGGCTCCTAATCTGCACATGCCAGAATGGTCTGCGTGCTCTCCGGAAGCTTTCGCAGCCACAAAGACTGTAGCAGCACGGTGCCAATTTTGTCACCATCTTCTGCTTCCTTTCACGCACGGTCACCTAGTGTCTCACTTGCTGCCGGGCGTTTTACGAGCTGGTCTTTTGATTGCCTATAAGAGCAGTCCTAGAGGACGTCGGACAGAAGTTGAACTGCCTCCTCGCCCAACTCGACTAGCGCGTAATTGAAACGAACGATATCGACCAAAGTGAATTTAGTCTCGAGCTGGAGAAACCACACCGGTCTCCGCTAAATTGGCGGCACCCGTACGACCACGGTAGTTACTGAGGGAGTTGGTTCTATTTCGGAGGACATCGTTCAGGGGAAGTGAACAACCCAAGAGAGAAAACACGCAAGTGGAATGCGTAGAGTTCGAGACAGAAAGAAACGAAAGAACGGAAAAGAAGGAAAACGGTCCTGCGCCGTCTCTTGCGGCGTTCCTTTTATACTTATGTTTGTTTTTTCTTTTTAAGATGATTTAAATTCTATTTGAATAACAACAAAAACTAATTTAACTTAATGATATTTTCCTGGAGTTTTTGAAGTGCCGTTCCGTCAACGATCATCGGATCTTCAGACATTTTGAAATCAAGGGAAACTTGAGCCGCTATCCATGGATGAAGACAACGAAAGTTGGGATGAAATTTTCTCCCACTGTGTTTGGTCCACGGAACCCTCTGTTTCAGGTTTGCATACAATTTTTAAAAAAGCAGATGGCTTGCGGTGCCGTCCAGGCAGAGGAGTCCTTCAATGGATCTTCTTCGTGGGCATTCACCTATCTTGAGTTTTCTCCTTTGCGCGTGTACATAGCCATACGTTCCTTACCAAAGGGAGTAACAGGATGGCTTCGCTCACTCTCGGTTCTGAGATAGTGGGACAAGCAGTCACCACCCGCAAAGCTGGCAGTCTCTACACTTGGGTAACACACTTGCGAAATATTTCCTTGTCAAGGCAATCAGTCCATCCGTACATGGCGCACCGCAAACCGAACTGCGTTGCTCTCATAAGAAGACGTCTACAAGTAGATGTAGAAACTGCATCGTTCGCCATTAGCCGACATAAGTCCAAAACTTCTATTGTTGCCTTGTTCGTTGCTGTCAAAGCCAGGTACTTCACCGTTGGGTTTGACTCTATAATCAAAACGGCTGGTGTTAGTCCGGCTACATTTGCATAACCGAACACGTGCCACTCTACTGGCATGCGGAGTTACCAAGCTCTCATAGGAAATGTTTCAGAAGTCCAGCCCTAGATGGATTCCTCTCCCACTTGCGAGGTGATTTCCATCGTCCTCTGACTCTCTAGCTTCACACTTTTAGTGTGCCTAGCATATCTGTCCATCAAATGAAATCGAAGGAACTTCTGACATTATTCGTTACGAGGGGCACTAGGCGTAGAGTCTGATGGCTGTGGGATTCAGCTTAATGAATCACATCTACGACCTCCACCGTGAATCTTCCTTCTCTAAAACCTGCGTCAAGGATACACTGCGGCTGGTATGCAGATAAGAGTTCTGGGTCTTCTTTTTCTTTGCTGATCAGCATGATTCGCACCACGCAAAGCAGTAGGTTAGACCGATGGTAGAGCACCAGCTTGCATACTTTGGCAGTGATACCACCCTACTTTTCATAGTGGGAATAGTGGTCTAAAGCAGGCAGTCCTTTTGCGGGGTCACCATAAGCCGTATGGGGTGTTCAAGTAAGAATGCTAGTACAATGCGGTTCATCTGTTCTGTATTAAGTGAGCAAGGGTCCCATAGAACCGGGGTTTTGCGGGTGACAAGTTTATAACCGAGTTTTCACAGATCCGCATTCATCTCGTCGCCTATTTCCTACCAACATTGAGTTTTGTTTTTCTTTATCAGGCTGCGGAGTCTTCTCTTAACTAATTTTCCCTGCGCCATTGTGGGGCAGGCTTCCTCCTGGGCGTTTATATGTTCTACCAAAAGGCAGAGCCTTAAGAGTCCTTCCGTGAATCGGTAATATCCGCCGTCCACCAATGGAAACATTGTCACGGCGCGGTCCGCAGGTTGTCGCTATCAGGTTAATTACTGAATTTATGATAACGTCATCATGCTCCGAAGTTCTCTCCAGAGCATCTCTATTTCAAGAGCTTCGAATAATCGCCCGATCCATGCGCACGCTTGCTTGGTGGCCGCTTGGTGAAAAGTCTTCCAGACCTTATCGCCTACCAAAATAGAAATTTAAATGAAAAAAGCGATAAAAGGCCGGTTCGCATTATTTTCTACCCAGACCCGTATAATTCTCACCCCGAATACCGGTTTACCGCATCATATTCACCCCGGACCCGGATTTTCTTCTTTCTTTCAGTCTGGGTGCCAGAAAGTTGATGTGAACCCGATGTTTAACGCTTTATTGCTGCCATTTCGATAATCCATTCTCCCTGGGGGTTTGTTTGAGGCATGCCCGATTTAAGTGCTTTCACATTGAAGAAAACCCAAACCAAGATCGGCCCCTCATGCCGAAACGACGTCATACAGATAATCAAGCCTGCGTCGAAAGTCTGGGGTCATCTCATGTAGAGTTGGATAAGCGCTAAGAAATCCCTAAACCCTGAACTGAGAGCTTGAACTGGAACCTGAAGTAAGGTGTTGTTTCGAACCAGCGAGCCCCATTGAGTCCCTTGACCGCCTCGCTGAAAGTACTTTTGTCTTGTTGTATTCTTTTTCTAATTTAAGGTGGACCCTGCCAGCCCTTAATTTTCCGTATGGAAGGCGCTTCTGGTTCAACCTCTTGGAGTTTGATTTTATAGTATATTTCATTGAGAACATTTGCAAATGTCTTACCTTATTCATTTTTTGTTTTGGTGATTCGGATTCGAATCCACCTTGTTGTTGGCCAAACGCTTTTCTAACGATGTGACGAGCTGCTTCCTCTTATCCGTTTTCTGTTTTCTTTTTTTGAGCCCTGAATGAACTCTCATTCGGAAGCGTTTTCCACTTTTCCAAGTTCCCTTTGCAAGGGGTTATCTGTGGTCTATTTCGCGCTTATGATATTCTCAACGGAAACACGGTCGTTTCGACTTTTCGCACGTATTCTGCTGTTGCGAAACTTTGCCTGTAGAAGAAAGTGTGGTCTCTTCATGTTCCATTGCCCCGTTTTTCATATATTTGATGAGGTTTTTGTGGATGAGCAACCGGACGCACTTCACAATTGCCGCGTATTTCCTAATAAGCCTTGCCTCTTCCGCTCTAGCATGGATAGTTGGCGGGCTCTCGTTCAAGAAGACTGTATATAGAAGGCGCAAATCCTGCGGCACAGGAGCACGGAATTTTGTTTAGGAATTGAGGGATTCCTAATTCCGCCATCCACTTAATGGCGGACCGGACCAGTTGGAAAGCAACATGCTCTCGCGGTTATGGTCCACGAAACCCTTGTTCTTGGGCAAGCACCCAAGATGCAAAATTTAAGACTTGCGGTTTCCTTCAGGGCAGAGGCAACTCATCAGACGCTGCCTTACCTCTGCTTGTTAATGTATTGGTGTGTCGGTGTGTCAATGGAGTTTTGATTGTTTTCTTGTGTGTATTTCCCCATTCCATGTGAGAAGCCATAAACAGTTGTGCAATGCCACATGACCACAGGCATGTCCTCGCAACCAAGTGCACTAACACCAGATCTTATGCGCGGAATTTTTCTCCCATAATTACCGTCGTGGTCTACGATGCGCAATGATTTTTCTCTACTATAAAATTTCGAACAATGCGCTGGAAGTTGAATCCACCTGCTCAGTTTCAACGATTTTGTCTGGGCTTTTTTCGGGAAAACGAGCACTACAGGGTTCTGGAGTCATCGCTCTCGCAGCGGTAGCCGCATCACTAAGCGAGGCTTCCTCTTTATTTGAGCGTGTGTTAAAGATCGTAGATGACCCCTGAGAGGAGGCCAGTGTGGTTGGGGTACTCAGGATTATCTGGCTTGTACCACCTTGATTCATTGATTAAGTCTTCAGATTTAAGATCGAGAGAAAGCAACAATTGACAAGAATCACCTGAAGAGCCTTCATTTCAACAAATAAACTTAGATTGTTCCCGCAAAGACAATATTGTGACCTTATCTTATCTTGGCATGAGGGTCAAAAAAAGCAACACTCGCCGCTGGCCTAATTCACCCCGGAGGTAATTCAATTTCGGGTGGTCGTCTTTCTTTGCCTTAATTATCTAAACTGGTCGGCTATCGACCTTTTCTGTTTTATCGAACGCATATATCACGATTTAGTGCTTAATTGTGTCTGCAGCCTGCATTTCAAAATATTTTAAATCTACTGACAGAAAGTAGAGCTGCAGCTTCCAAATAGATTCCAATCTTTTTGAAGATAATTTATGACATTGCATCATTAGGGAAATGGATCGGATGTATGCCTAGTAATTAACGTACATATTTTGGCTGGGGGAAATGGGATCAATTGGAATGGGAATCAGATGCTCTCGGAGGTATCTGATGGTCTTCAAGAGCTTAAGCAATGCGGACGCTTTTCATTTCAGATTAGCAGCATGTATCTGGCTATCGAAGTAAAATACGACCATACATCGCTTGGGATAGTACGTTTTAAACCCGCCTCTACTCTACCTTTGATGTGGTCCATAATTATTACGTAGGCTTAATCAGGATGTCAATGCGACTTAATTAAGAGGTTCGATCTATAAAAGCGAAGTGATGTCTAAGCAAATCAACTCCAGATTAAAAGCGGTCACGAGATTTTGTACGAATTATCGATTATGTCATCATTTATTTAGGTTTCTTACCCACTGGGCATTTAGGAGACGTCAATTCAATTCCATTGCGATCTGTAAGTCTGCAATTGATGCCATCATTAATACTCGAGAGAGTGGCTACGTATGAAAATAATTAATAGAAGTTGTCGGATGCACTGGAACTCTTCACAGCTGTCGCTTTTTATTAAACTTTTCTCATTATATCAATCCCACAAATAATACCCGTCGTTAACCGGGGGATTCTCAAATGTCCGATTGCATCTCTGGTTTTGAAATTGCAATCTGAAATGTTGAAAGGGATATTCGTTTGACCTGATTTAATATCCATCCCTATGAAAACCCGCCCCAAGTTGATGTTCTGGAGTTTATTTCCGACACAACTTCTCTCAAGGGCTAGACTCTGCAGCGGAAGTCTATACAGATTTATGCACATCAATGGTTCCAATGACTCCTGGCAGGATAAGAATCTTTGAAATCTCGATAGAAGCGAAATGCGGAAATTAACTTCCTGGACAGAAGGTAATGCATGATTCTGTGTTGCACTCACGGGGGATGTTGTTTACTGAATCTTAGCAACAGTCTCAACTGTTGTTGTTGGTTCTGTAAGTTTTATGTCGGGCTGAAGGAAAAAGCAATGGGGATCGAAAAGTGAAGTGGAATAATTATAAAAAGAGATGCATTTTATAAAAAGTTATATTAGCGTCAGAGTCAATGCTAGGGCTCCTGTATTTTCCTGCTGTTGCCCTCTAAGGATCATAAAATCTCAGACAGACAATTTGCCATCTTGAAGAAGTGTTCACCCCATGGTGGGAATACGCGCTGAAATTCAGTTCAACTCTTTCCAAGACTCCTCGGGATGCTGCACTCCTGCTCTACTGCTCTGCGCCAAGTACCCTTGGGGCCATCTTGGAAGAGTACCATTGCAAGGCGTAACCAGCAGTAGAGTTATCGCCCCTCCTTAATATGTGACCTATCCACTGCCACTTCGATCTGCAGATCACATTGTCCACGGGTAACTACCCGGTACATAGACCAAGTTTTTTGTTCAATATGGTATCAGATCAGAGTACCTCGATGATATGTCGCAGACAAGTGTTGACGAAGGCTTGGAGCTTTTGAGTAACAGTGGAGGATACTTTTCGTAAAATGTTAGATATTGCCTTCTGTTTGTAGTTAAGTCTAAAATTGAAAGACCAGGTCTTGATGTTGAGATAACTTTCCAGATTTTAAACCTGGCAGCGAAGGCGGATCTAGCGCTGTTAATGCGTAGAGCGACATCCACTCCGGTGCTACTGTCATCGCTAGAAACCACGCTTCCAATATATACGAATTGATTAACGCTTCTTCTTCTTTCTCTTCAGTCTTTGTCGCATCCACAAGCGGGGTCGGTTGGTTCCATCAAATGTCTGATCTGGATGCAATCGCGAGGTTTTCAAATTCCCATCCAGCGTATCAAGCCACTGTTGTTTCGGGCTGCCTTTTGGCCGCTTAACATTGACTTCGACGTTCAGACCAATCTTGGGAAGTCAATTCTCGTTTGCGCGAATTACGAAACCATACCATCGAAGACGCATCTCCGGCGATTATTTCACGGTCGATGCAAATCCATAACGATCGCGGATTTACTCATTTCAGATGTGATCAAAACATATCACACCACTAGTCTAACATCATCGTCCGCATTACCAGAAGACGCTGTTCATTATCTTTTACAGTCGGCCAACACTCAGAACTAAAGAAAGCGAAAGGACGGACAACATTGCGGCAAATTTCAAATTTTGGACGTTCATTAATACGTCAATTACAAAGGACACCAGTTGTGGAACGTGGCGTCAAAAATTCAGTTTTATCCAAAATTCAATTTGAGACCGTGCTCCATTTTTGGACAACTTGTTCTAGATCATTTTTGCTACTGGCCGCTATCAAAACATCATCTGCATAAAGCAGTGTATAGGGCGCTGAACGTTGGATATTCTGTGGAGCAGTGTCCATAACAAGAATAAAGAGGAGTGGTGAGAGGGCGCTTCCTAGATGAAGACCAACAGAGACACGAAGCAGTTTTGATACATCCGCCATACTTCGAACTTTACTTTTCGGATCGTGCTAGAGCGATTGAACCACGAGTTCTTCTGGCACTAAGTGCTGTCGTAGAGTATACCAGATGAGTTCCAGTGACACATGGTCAAACGTTTTCTCTAGATCCAGAAATGCAATGTGAAAATGGTGGTGCTTCACACGGTGTTTCTCCATGAGTAATCGCGCAGCGTGTATTGCGTCAGTAGTTCAGCAGTTCTTGACAAATCCGCCATGATTCAGGGTTATTTTAGCGATTTTGCGGATACGGTTGTCAAGAATGCGTTCAAAAATCTTCAGAAACGTCTTTAATTCCGTAAGATGGAAAGACATTCTAGGCACACTAGACAATACTTTCCATGTGCCGAAATATCTCTTATGGATATTGAGGGACTATCTGGGGAACCGCTCCCCGCTCTATGCAACGCAAGAAGATCAGAGGAGGATGGAGGTCAGGTGGGGGGAAGCACAGGGATCCATCCTGGGGGCTGGGCCTCTGGAACGCTAACTATGATAGTCTACTTAAACTTGACATGCCAAAAGAGTCGCACGTGGTCGGTTATGTAGATGATATCGCAGCCCTTGTTGCTGGACGCACTGTCGAATAGACGCAAAGCACAATCGGCATATTGAAGCGACGGGTAAGTGGATGGTTTCAACCTTGCACTGGAAAAAACCGACGTAGTCATCCTGACTAAAAAGAGAATTCCGACCCTGCGTCCTATATCGTTCGGCGAGTCGATAATCGATGATGAGCTTTTTTGAACAAAGTAGCAGTGAACAAGTATGTAGTTGGAGTTTCGGCGTTAAGTAGGCTAATGGAACGTCTCCTAATGACTTCAACGCAGCCTGTTCTGCTCTACGGCGCAGAGGTATGGGCTGACGCTCTTGGCAAGAAGGTATATCGTAAACGGGTGGCGTCTGCGTACCGCACTGTCTCTGAACCGGACATGATGGTGATAGCGGGAGTGATCCCCGTTGCCGTTCTTGCTAAGGAGTGTCAAGCCATAAACAAGCGCAAGGGAGAAGAGTCAAGAGAGGCGGTTGCTCGTGGAAAATGGCAACGCACTCAATACGAGTGGCAACTCTCTTAGCAAAATGGAACTAGAGGCAGATAGACTGCGCAGCTCATCGGCAATTTGGGTGCGTGGTTGAATCGGAAGCATAGTGAGATTGACTATTTCCTTGCCCAATTTTTAAGTGGGCATGGAGGTTTTCAGTCTTACCTGCACAAGATTGGAAAGGCGCGACCTCCGGATCTCTCTGCAGACCACATTGTCGAGGAGATGCTGAGGAGCATTGACAGGTGGACTCGTGTTACCCATTACGTTCGGGTCCTTCTCGTTGGTAAGAAGATAGAGCTCGACCGGTGAAAGAGCCGGATGGCAGGGAGTTCCTGGAACTGACATTTCCCTTCCTCCTCTCCGCTTCCGTTGATGAAGAGAATTCCCTGATTTGAAGGCTCCGCAAGGCGGAAGAGTTCGGAGACTAGCACGAAGTAATGTGACAAACGGTTTCAGGCTAGCTCACTGACAATGGGGAGGTGTTTAGTTGGTAGTCCGACGACGTCCCGAATCGGGAGTCCAAGACTGTGTGCGTAAATGCATTCACCTTCTCCACCCAAAAAAAGCACTTCACTGTAGCCAACTTGACTAACAGAAAGGCAAATACACGGAGGCAACACCTTGAACGCATTCACGAACGTCGAAGGTGCAAGTATTTTCGGAAGATCTGGCAGTAATAGTTACCGGTAAATTTGCGGATACAGTAGTACATTTGGTGCCTCCGTCACGAACTGACAGTGAACACTAGGAATACTGGACTAGTTATGTTCATTAGGGACGTTCCGTGGGGCAGCTATAAAACACCCACCTAAGTGGGGGTGGAAATCCCGCTGGTACAGCAATGAAGCATTCAGGAGCAAATCTCGACTCCAATAATAATCGTTTGCGCGACAATCCAATTAGATCGGGGCCTTGAAGCATGTTAGAGCATTTTATTTAAGACCGTACACAATAGGGCTACCGTATTACCCTGATTTAACTCAGGTATTCATTCACAGCTGAGTCGACTGGTATCCGACATCCAGCCACAATTCAAATCCCTCTGTCACCAGTGAGATTTGAATCACAACTTTCTACTACAATAGCCTAGCGCGAATTATTCGATGGACACATCCATAATAAAGCCCATTTTAACGTATGCGTGCATCGTCTGGTGGCCGAAACTAGGCTTTGCTAACAGCATGAAGCTACTGGCTACTGATTCAAAGCTGGGCACGTGCTACAAGAACTTATCTGGCATGCTTTGCGAGAACACCTAGTATCAGAAGAACTCGTGCGCTGGCTTTTGGGACTACAGACTTAGTGATCTTCACCAATGGGTCGGCCATGGAGGATGGATCGGCCCGGCTCATTGGTAAAATGACGACCATATCCAGACGAGATGTATTATACGTCATTGCATTGCCAGCGGAAGAATATTTGTGACAAAAATGAAAAACGTTCCAACAGCCGATGAGCGTTGTTAGCATCAAGTACCAATAACATATCAGTTGGTGATGAGTTGCCACCGGAAACTGCTGAAACTTGGGCCGACTGAATGAAACATTACTGATGTGGGCGCCAGGGCACCCGAACATCGCTGGTAATGGGGAGGTTGACAGATTGGCTCGCCAAAGATCTGGATCTGCAATGCTGAGGCCAGTGCCAGCCCTCTAGAGCAGCATATTTATTGTTTCTTGAAAAGTGGGACATGAAAGTCGTGGTAACGTTGTTAACGGGACACTGCTCCATAAACTACCACAAGAGACAAATTGAGCTAGCAGCATCGGGTACATGTAATCAATGCAAGGAAAAGAAGGAGAAGGCCGTGCACTTCATATGCAGCTGCTCGGCCTCCGCAGGTCTCAGATGAAGATTGCTCAGTAAGGTTTTCTTCACCGAAGAATCTGCTCAGGTTCGCAGTAAGCTAGTGAATACAATGCAATGGGTTTAACAAAGGCTTGAGGTATTTTTCACATCCCCTATATGCCTGGTATCAAGATTAGTTTTGAAAAGAACCAATTAGGCTGACGGGGTATCATAGCCCACATGACTATATTCTCTGGACAAAAAGAAGAAAACATTTTGTGAGCCTGACGTTTAATTCGTCCTTGACTCCGAAAACTAGAGCATCGCACATAGTGCTAATCCTCTTGGTAGTTTCGGTTGACCGTTGTGCCCAATAAACATGTTGGAAAGAACGCGAAGAATTACGCATTGGAACGTTAATATAGTTATCTATGGTATATACCCCAAGGCTTTCAGCCTTGCGCTGCAAAAAACCGAACTAGTAATTTTGGTTAAAAAGAGAATCCCGGACGTGCGTCCCATACGACCGTTGAGTCGATAATCGTGTCAAAATCAATAGTTAAGTACCTTTTTGAGCCAATCAAAGAACAGCGTATTGGGTAACGGGTGGAGTTTCGTCCTTATTGTAAATCCGTTAATACCAAACATTGGGGCTCTTACATCTAGCGAAAGACGTCTACTAATGAGTACAGTGCAGTCTGTTCTGTTCTACGGAGTGCAGGTGTGGGCTGATACTCTTTGCAAAGCAGCATATCGTAAGCCATTTGCTAAAATACAGAGACGGGGAACTTTGCGTCACACTACACTAAAGCGGCAACTCTCTTGGCGAAACGAAGCAAGAGGCAGATGGACTGCGCGGCTCGTTGCCAACTAAGGTACGTGGCTGAAGCGAAAGCATGGTGGGAGCTCCTAAGCGGGCACCTGCACAAGATTCGAAAGGCACGATCTCCTGAATGTGTGTTTTGCAATGGAGTTGTGTTTTAAAAAATAGAGGGCTTTCGGTTTTGTCCCCGGCAGAGGCAATTCATCATACGCTGCTGCTGTCACGCTGGGGTCACGCCATTTCACAGACTGAGGTAGCGTCCGATGAGTTGTCTTTGCCCTGGATGAAATCGCAAGTCGTCTGTTTTTTAAAATTTGGGTTCTAGTCTAGAACAGAGTAGTCCGTGGACAAAGTCGATGGCGGACCCAGGACTCCCTCATATCCTTAAAAAATGGGACTCGTCAACAACTTAATTTAAACACGGGGGAGCTTTCCCCAGATACCATTGTCGGGGAGACGTTAAGGAGTGCCGAGGGTTCTTGACCTGTCTTGGGTATTCCATTCGGATTTTAGAGCTCGGCCGGCAGAAGGACCGAACGGCAGACGGTTCACCCAAACTAACAGTTCCCTTCCTCCTCTCCCGTTGGTGAAAGAATTTCCTGATTCAAGAGTTTCCCAAGGAGGAAGGGCTAGCCCGAAGTAATGTGATAAACGGTTCCAAGCTAGTTCTCTAGCGACTGGAAGACGTTTAGTTGGTTATCCGTCGTGTACCGTCTAGGGGGTCCAGTACTTGGTGCGAACACGCATTTACCTACTCTACCCGACAAAAAAAGCTATGCTGCCTAGATGATTTCTAGGTCTCTCTGGAGTAGTGCTGGGAAAATGCTTACTCCTATCTTACTCCAGCTTTCCGGCGATGACTGCTAGTTTCCAGTTCATCTTTTTCCTCTTTCTGTCCTTTGTTGGGATGTCAATCAGAACACTGTTGCCTTGCGCCGTGTGGTAGGACCACGGAAAGTGAGTTCTGAGAAGCAGGTGTACACAGTCTATTCTCGATAAATGCTCCATCTTCTTCTTCAGAGAGACAGAAAATATTGCCTTGTCTTTGGCTATAGTTTTGTGAAGCATTGTTGCTTTTACGGTTTTTTTCTATCCTTTCACAGAATTTTCTCAAGCTGTTCCGTTTTACTTCTTTGATCACTTTGCTATAAGGAATGACTGTATTTTTGTACCTCTGCCAGTGCCTGGTTTTCGAACCCATTTTCTCATAATTTCTAGGTTTCTGTTCCACCAGGGTATTTCCCTTGATGATTTGGTTATCTTAGTCGGACAATTTCCGCCTTATGTGCCAATGGCCACTCTATTGACGCCTTTCAGCACTGCTTTCAGTTCTATTTCGCTCCTAATGTCACTGCACACTTAAAGATCAGCCATGCTGTCACTCAGGTGTCTTGTCTAGGACTCCCAGTCTACTCTCTTGGGGTTCCTTATTTTTATATCTACTTCGGTGTTGCGCTCAATGTTGAATCTGATTATCCTGTAATCCAATACAGAGGGTTCATCCGAGACCTTCCAACTCTTGCTAAGCCAATCATCAGAGTCGTCCGTCGGGTTACATCTAGTATCTTTTCGCTCATATTGGTCACGAAGGATGGTATACTCTCTACGTTATGTATTTTTAAATTATTGTCAAGAGTGAATTTAAAAAGATACTCACCTCTTCGATTAGTGCTGTTGCTTTGCTAGATCTCATGGTGGGCGATGATATCGCAGAAGCGAGAAAATAGTAGCGCTTACCTCTCGCAGAACTTCATCAGTCTAACGACTAATTCTGGTGAGATCCGCGTGTCGTCTGCTGGGAAATATCCTGATGTCACAAAAGACGCATATATTTTAAGTTTCATTTGAGAATGATGAAAGGTTTTGATTTTCACTAGAAAGCTCCCAAATTACCAGCATGCTTCTTCCTTGTAGATTGCGAATCTGCCTCTTTTACACCCAGGGTTCTTGAGCGCCCTGCAGATGCAGCTTTTGCATGGCGGAGTCCTATTTGGATTATTTTAGTCCTAGTCCTAGGTTCCATTAATGCGTGGAGCTCTTCTCCAATGCCGGAGTATCATCATCCTCCTCCAACCTGGCATTTCCTTCTGTTTTGCTGCCCTCTCAGTCTATATGGCTTTCCCGATTCGTTCGTTTTTGTTTTTGTTTTTAAAATCATTTTTATTTTTAAGAAATAGGTAACAATAGTATATAGATTCATATATATATAGATTCATATAGATATAGAAATGAACAATAAAAAACAATCTTTTAAAATAACAAAAATAACTTAAATCTAATGGCCACTGTGGGCTCTCAAAATTTTTGAATAACGATTTACAAAGAGAGAGGAGAAACAGTAAGAAATGAAAATCTAATTTTACAATAAGTTGTCGGGAAATGGTCAAAAACCCGACAGAATTCACTTGGCCTTAGTGGCAAATAAAGAAATATAAAAGTAATAATAGTAATAAATGTTTTATCGCTTCAAAAGATACTTTTAACTTAAATTATTGTTCTTAAAACTATCATAATTATATATTTTATATTACACATTTTTTCTTTTTTTTTACAATAACATCCATACAAAAAAAAACAAAGAAAACAAAGAATAATAACGTATGTATTTATAAGTTACAACTGGAGACAAAATCAGCACCCGTTCAATGTATACATATTTACAAAGCCCCACCAAGAAACAAATGGCAGAACTGAGCACGGCCACCGCTAACCGGCATCCCGTAGCCACCAGTACCAAGATTTCTCTTTTTCATCCCGCTTAATGTCAATTGCTCTCGCTCTGGAGTATCTCCAGTCGAATCCCGGAGCCCCCACTGTCAAATTCGGGGGGTATTCTATCCTTTTGTCCGTGGCCCGTCTATGTATATGATGCATAACCGGATCACCGGCAGAATCAAGAATTAGACCATTCCTGTCAAGATACACGAACGCTTCGGGAGGAATGAAGCCTGTCGTGAGAGTTTTCTCGAAATACCCATCATTTGGGTAGAACCGCTGCGAAACCCAAGGGTTCTCATCATGCGAAGCAGATCGCACTATATGATTCCGAATCAATCTGACGATAACTGTATCGATTCTTGGCACAGCAGCAGCTGCATACATCACTTCATTAGTTACATAGTGCTCATAGTTTGACGAAGCAGTCCTATTAAGCCCCGTGCAAGCACGCAGACATTTCCTTTCAAAGATCCTTATTTTCTCCATTTGGCTAGCACTCAAATTAAACCAGATAGCACACCCGTAGGTAAGCACCGGTCTAACCAAAGTAAGATAGCAAATAATCTTAACCTTCCGGCTAAGATGTGGAGCATAAAAGAGTCTTCGAAGAGACATGAATGCCTTGCAAGCGCTTTCTAGCGCGACTTTAACGTGCTCGTTAAATTGGAGACGCTCGTCAAGACGCACACCCAGGTATCTAACGCACTTCTTATGAGGAATGCGCTCTGAACTATCCTCGTTCGCGACAATGTGGAAATCTCTCCAATTCCTTTTCAAGTTCCTACTGGCATACGCCAAGGAATTTCGAAACAGAATCGTTTCACACTTTTGCGCATTGATTTTCATCCGCCAACTGTTCGTGAAGAACTTAATATCATTGAACATCTTCTGAAGTTCAACTTGCACCTCAGTTACCTTCTTGTGCGCCGTGTAGGCTATCAGATCGTCAGCAAAGGCAACCAACGACCTTTTAGGAGATTTATTAAAATCGAAAGAATTGAGCAATTCGCCGGCAAATACCGCAAAAAGTGTAGGCGCAGTCACTGTCCCTTGCTGTAATCCATTCAGAACATGAAATTCTCTGCTAATAGTGAGATTTCCGTCCATAATGACAAAGCACTTGCCATACAGCATACTACACATCATCGCTACGAGGTGACTGGGAAACTCATTCTTCAGGAGCCTGAAAATCAGTCCATCCAACCAGACGGTATCAAAGGCTTTCTCCATGTCTATAAGGCAAGCGCCTACGCACTCACCATTGTTGATCCGCCAGCAAATATCAGACGTTACCTTCGTTATTGCATGTATTGTCGAATGTCCAGATCGAAATCCGAATTGCGCGTTCGGCAATAATTCCTTCTTCTTGATATGCCCGTTCAAGGCTTTCAATACCAAAACCTCAAACACCTTGCTGATGTTAGGCAGCAAACTGATTGGGCGGTAGCTTTGAGGGCTGGATGGATCCTTCCCTCTCTTTAAAATCGGGAATACTCGGGCTTTCTTCCATTGTCCTGGAAAGAAGGAATTGTTCAATAAATTATTGAACAAAATGCAATAATTACGAATGGCAATGTCTGGTAAATGCCTGAGGACCACGTTGGGAATGCCATCCATACCGGATGATCTTTTATTGTTTACTCTTCTGAATATGGAAGTTAACTCAACACATGAGACAAAGTAATCAAGCAGATTATCACTCGGTATGAGATCAGCCTGCAACCCAGAGCTAAATTGGAGAACTGTGGTGCCGTTCAGGCTATATTTGAAATTGTGGACATCTCGTTCTACAATTTCCGAAAGTCGCGTTGGCTCTAAGTCCGTTCTGGGCCGATGCACCGATTCAAAGTGCTCCCCTATAAGTTCGAGTTTCAGAGCATCATCCACCACGATGTATAATAATTGCCTTGCGCATCAGCAGTTACACTATTCGTGTCTATACCTGAGTCAATAAGGTGTTGTATCTTGCTGCCACCGACTTTAATTCTCGGCACAGTTATTCGTGACTTCTTCCGGAATAACGTATTTATCTTAGTAAACATGGAATCTGGATCGCTTGGTGAAATACCCTTTAACTTCTCCCGCCATTGGAAGTTCACTTCATTTACGTAATGTTGACGGATAAGATCCCGCGCGATCTTTAGAAGTGATTTGAACTCAACCAATATGGGATGATGATAGTCCCCATATCTCCGATAGATTTTGTTGACGCGAGTGAGCAGAAGGCTTTTCACTTTTTTCAACCGTTTTATGGCTGCAGTTTCATATCCTTCCATATTATTGCGAGGTTTAATTTTAGGGACGACTTGTTCAATTGTTTGCAGCGTCAAGTTCCCCAGCTTGAGAAGATACTGAAGTATTTCCTCGTTGCTCAAGTTCCTGTCACCTGGTGCAATTGTACTATCGTTTTCTCCATCAAGAGGTGGGCATTCCTCTCGATATCCCCGAATAAACCTCTCTTGGAATTTCTTCCAATTTGTTTGTTTAAAGTTCAGCCTGTGGACGCCACTGTCCATCGGCAGAAGGCGAACTCTTCGTCCATCAAACAGAACTTCAATAAGAATAGCGTTATGATCGCTATCGTAAGGAAGAGTCTGTAGTTTCCGTTGAGGATTCCTAAAATTAAAGTTCAAGCGCGCGTCAGCAATGCACAAATCCAGATAGGAATTTGCCCTGGGCCAGGTTGGACTCTCTGACCCATATAATTCGCATTTATACTCTATCTGGTACTGCTCTATCCAAGATTTGAGGAATACCACTCTGGGATTGTTTGTGGCGTTCAGCCATGGGGTATGCTTAGCATTCAAGTCGCCAGTTATAATATAGTAATTATGCAGCCTGTTCAGTTCGAGTATCGTAAACAGAGAATGAAATTCCTCCTTGAACTTGGCTCGATTGTTTCCCACTGCATAGACTGACAGAATGTATAAATTCCCTCCTCTAGGCAGTGAAAAAAGAATACATGAGACTTCGATACACTCAAAGGTTTCAAATTCAGGCCTATTAATATGCCTGAAACGATAATGGCGACCCACAAGTATTCCGGTACCACCTCCCCCATCACAATTTCGTCTATCGTTCCTCACGAATTCAAAATCCTTGAATGTTATCGAATGCCTCGGGTTGAGGTGGGTTTCTGAAATCAAGACTATGTCAGGCTGTTGTCTGGCAGCGAAATCACGGAGCTCCGCTCTTCGATGGATTCCTACGATGGAATTCACATTAATCGCGATGATCCGGAGACCATCCAGTGGTACGGCTGTGACTGCAGACCTAGCAGCGGGCATGCTGTTTGTGTAAATGTTCTGTTATGCTATTTATTTTTGTATTGTGTACGTGTAGCGTATGCTGCATGTTTTCACACATGGTTAGTATTTTATTGAGGATAGTGTTCATCCCGCCACTTGCATCTTGTTGGGGCTTCTTAGCTCCCTCTTGTCGAACTACTTCTGCAAATGGGATCCCCGAGACGATTGGTGCCGAAGGGACGGTACCGTCCAACGCCGCTGACACCTTCGTTCTTTGGGCCGATCTCGGTGCTTGCTGCCTTGTGACCTTAACATTGCGGTATGCAGGACTTCCACGGTACGAAGCCGGATGCCCTCCGCTTCCGCAGTTAACACAGAAAGTTTTTTCCTTGCCATCTGCTTCAGTCAGCGAACATTCAGCTGCGGTATGGTCTTTCCCGCACTTTACACATCGTAAGGTAATTTCACAGTTCACTGCCGAGTGACCATAGCGCTGGCATCTTCGACACTAGACTATTTCGTCCCTTAGCAGGCGCTCAAAACGAATGGCCTGGTAATTAAGCGACCTGATGCCGATCAGATCGCTTCTCCGGCTCTCCGGGCTTATCTGCACGAGGAAGTGCGGCAGGATTTGTTTTTCCAAAACGGACCTCCTCGTACTAAACCGTGACACTGAGAGGAACTTAACCTCAGTTCCCGTCTCCCGGAGCATTTTGAGCACCTCATCGGGCTCTTCCTCCGCATCCAAGCCTTTCAGAAGAAAGGTTTGCACCTTATCTTCCTTTGGAGTGTAGGTGAAGTGAGGAGCCTTCACTCGCTCGAGGACCTCCCGTGCTTTTTTGTAATCTGCAATTTTATTGCATTTGACTTGGGCTCTCTCGGCCCCAGTCTTTTTAATAACAAAATTTGAGAGCCCCGCGCTCCTATTAAGTAGAGTGGCTAAATCTCTACCACCTAATTTATAAACATTAATGCGGGGCACCCTTTCCCCCTTTTCTTTATTTCGGGTGCTAATTGTATCCCCAGTCGGACCATTTTTTAAATTTTCACTGGTACTTGCATTATTTTTAACATTATTTAACATTTTTTCTTGAGTTTTGTTTTTTTTCTTTAATTTTTTGGAAACATAGACCAAAAACTCACCCAATTTTCCATCTTCACTATTGCAACTTGCCTGGTTAGCATCCTCTTCTGGGACATTTCCATCGCCACCGTCGTCGCCGACTCTCGTATCGTCTGCTTTACTGCTCTCTATGTCCTCCATACGGACAGATTCGCTGTCGAGAACTTGTTCCCCCTCAAGGCAGCCCGGTTCCTCCATGATTGCAAAAGTAGTCGAAGATAGCTAACCTTTTTTCTGGCTACCTTTGGAGACGGCGGGCCCGCCTCCCCAGCCATTAGCTGCTCTGTAAGCTTTTCATTTTTTTTATCAATGTTGTCATTTGCTTTTTGAAATCTTCGAGTGTCTTCGCCAGCTCGCCATTTCTTCTTTCAAGATTGGCTATCCTCACTTTGGCTATTTTCAAGTCTGGATCCTCCTCGTTGCGGACTCCACGACCGATCCGAGTGCCCCTAGGCCTTATGGTGGGGGGCCGGTCTGGTCCGCCACCCGCCGGCGGCTCGCCGCTCATTCCCGCCAAGCCAAAAAAAACGAATTTTTTCTCAAAACTTTTAAAGGAAAAGTAACTTAGATAATAACTCAAAAGTAAATTAGTTTCAATTAAGTTTTAAATTATATATTATTAATTAAGTAATATAAATATCTTTTTATATTCTTGATAAAAGTTAATTTAATTTCAATTTTAAATTCCCGATTCGTTCGTCGATCTCATTTGGCTGTTCATTCGAAGTGTCTTCGGAAGAATCCTTCCTTGGTTTCTCGTAGAAAGCCTCCCTCTCCTGGGGATCGAAAAACTCTTCCTGGTTGCTTCCATCAAGTTTTCTGGCGTAAAATAACGCAGTGTAAGAGGGAGTGGGGTGTTTTTGGACCACTATCAAGCTTCATTTAACCCCAAATACCTACGTACTCCCTGAGACCCCTAAGTGTTACATATTTATTCAGAATGCATTAATCTTCTTCCTTTCACAAACGGGCTTAGAACCGTCTTTAGTAAGGTTTACCAATCGCAGACAAAGATATCGAACACAGTGGTATGTCGGTCCCAGTGACTGCGTACAGTGAACTCTCCCGTAAGATACCCTAAATTACTCATTTTTAATTAAAAGTTATTAAAAGCCTAGAAATATTATAGATATTTGATTTCGTATCTGAATACGTTCCCTTTTCCAATCACAAAACTTCCAGCCACCAAACATAACGAATGAAATTGGATTAAATGCAAACACCAAAAGTTCATCGTCAGTGCATTGATTAAACAAAACTTTTATAAAAAAATGTAATTCTCTTAGGGATTTGAGCGAACAATTTCGCTGACAATCAACCCATTCACAGTTGGGTAATCAACTTACAGTTTACGAATTACACGCGAAACTTCCGTTTGTCTGCTACCGATGTAATGATCCCTTGGGATACGTACGAGTAGTGTTCTGGAAATTAATCCAATTATCGACAATTCGCCTTGTGGAGAACGAATCAGATAATCCAACAAATTGATTGTATCTTTCTCGATTATCTTTCAAATCATCAAGATCATTCTGAAGTGATTCATCTTTCTCAGTAGACAAAATAAACATCTTCATTTCAGTAAGGCAGGGGGTTGAGAGCTGTAAAGGACATGGATTGTTGTCTTATGAAGCAATTGAGGGAAATCATCTGCATAAGTAAATATTACTCTTTGTCTGGATTGTGAAATTAATGTTGATTGAGTTGATTCATAAGAACGAGAGCAATTGAAATTGACAACTTTAGAATTATCGTAATGGAGAACACATGATAGCGAATTGATGATTGATACAGATTCAGGGAGGAAGTATCTCCAAGTGATGCTTCGAGTATCTCAATTTCGACCATTTTACAGTAATTAGGTGCACGTAGTGCAGAGAAGAGGGCTACCTCATCAAGGATTGCATCGGAGCTTCCTGAGGCATCGTATGCGAGAGGAAAGAGAGTGCGGATGACTGTCATACTGTAGCTGGTGGTAGGGGTTAAACTTCATCGTTAACCTGACATATCTCGTACTTCATTGATGAGAACCATAGTGTCTAGAGTAATTGAGCGCTCTATCCGGACAGACCACCAGACAATCTTCCTCCACATTCGAAGTAGAGGATGCGAGAATTGAAGGTGGTTCGGAGTTAAAAACAAACTAGGATGGTTTGTAGATCCACAGGGGATATTGAAGAAGGAAAATCCCTTTCCACTTTTGAAGCAGATGGGTGGAACGGCGACAGAAAAGATAGGGCAGCTGATTCAGATAGTAATCCAGTCTGTGACATTACCAAACTACTAGTGGTACCAAGAAACCTCGACATTAAGATTATCTTATCTCCGAGCCAAGCGAAGACTCCCCTTCGGACACCACCTTGCCGTGGTGGGGGAGCTTGTGGTAGTTTACTACTACACTAAGGGTGATCAAAAATACATGAAGATGGAAACAAAGGATTGTAACTCTTCAAGTGGTAACAAGTCACAGTCTTCGAATCCACCCGCTACTCTGAGAAATCAGGTCGCGGTTGAGGCATGGATTTTGGAGGCCTCACCTAATTCATGTTCCTTCACGGAGAAATCTGTGGAACACAGGCTCTCCACTTCAGTGGAAAATCTACACCCGGTGTCTATGACGCGGTCAACCTAAAAGGATAGTGCAGCAACTCCTTTAATGAGAGGAACTGGAAATCTAACTACGGCCGGGGAGGAAGGCTCGGCAGAAGGAAAGGGAGAAGGGACTACAGGTTTGCCTGTCAGAACCTTCTCCTCCGCCTGTACCCGGCAAAAGTTGGTAATATGGACGCGACTGGTCTAACGCCGGCATGTGAAAACAAATTCATTCAGACCGGACTCCGTGAACCTGGGAGGGCTTCTAGTCGACAACAACGGATGACGCTTCGAAAGAACGCGACATTTCTTGAAAATGAAGATTTAGACGTTGATACACCATCAAGTGTAGCGATATCCAAGGAAATCTGACGCAAGAAAGCACAACTTTTGGAAAAAGGTGAGGGGAAGCTGGTAACTCACTGAACAGCAGCAGACTTTTCAGTTATCGGCGGTTTTCTTCTTCCGCAGTTGGCAAAGTTGCTGGACTGTTCTTATATATTTCTAGTTCAAGAGTCATGGGTTCGTTTAAACATAATTGGTATTGGATCAGTCAAGAGGACTAGGATTCTCTTCGATGAAAGATCCTCCGCCAGGCAACCATGCGTGCCAGGCAACCATTCTTGCGACCTTATTGCGATCAATTTACAATACCAGGTTAATGGTAAGAGGAGAAATGTCATAGTTGCTTCTGCTTGCTTACCCTATGAGTCTTTGTGTCCTCCGCCGACGCACGAACTAAGGGATCTGCCCCAACGTTCGTGGGGTCAAGAAGAAGTGAAGTAATTGACCTAACAATATGCATGTGACGCATCCAGGGGCGTTTTGCGAGGCCCTTTTAGCTTAGCGCTTGCTAGGTTTGGTTGTGTGCTTGTTTACGACCTACGGCTTTTGGCTTAGTTTGACGAAACTAAATGCACTTCAAAATTGTTAGAGTTGATTAGAAACTAGCGAGGACTAGACAAAGTCTTACTCTCAGATCACCGATACTTGGAATATAATCCGTCCGCAGGCAAATAGTCTGTAATACAAAGATGGAATCCTAGGAAAACGGATTGGACTTAGTTCATTGAACTTCTTGACGACAAAGTTGAGCTCCCTAGGCGACTAAGGACTCCTTCGGCGATAGACGATCAATTCAAAACTCTGAATCGCACACTTTAGAGTGGTGGAACCGAGAACTGCAGAGACTCAGGAAATCAACCAGACGGTTTCAAAATCGTTCTTGCAAAAGCAATAAAGATGAAGACTGGCTAAACTTCCGGAACTCACAGCGTGAATATAAGAGGCTCATAAAATGTTCGAAACGAGACTCTTTTAAAGCACACAGTGAGAGAACTGGAAGGTGAAAGGGGGACTTCCAGGGTGTGCAAAGTCCGTAATAATGATGAGTCCCCCGAGTTGGACTCTTTTAGAAAACCAGATGGTACTTTCACGAACTCCAGATTTGAGTCTACACAGGCTCTCTTGGAAGTACACCACCCAGGAGAACTGGTCTCAGAAGTGGGAAGAAGAAAATTGGCGGTTTCTGCAAACCCTTCAACACGAAGGCGCAGCTCTGAATGCATTACTCAGTTTGGAGCCCTTGGAAGAGTTATTGGGAGAAATGCCTCCTGAATATCACATCCCCATACATCTGTTTTTAGGACAGAAAAAGGCGTGTTAGGGTATACTGACGTTCTCTACACCGATGGCTCAAAAACAGAAGAGGGTTCTTGAGCCGGGGTCTACCACTCGAATAAAAAAGACAGGTGGGCTTTTTCCTTGGGGCAACGGTCTTTCGGGCTGAAGTGTATTCGACCGTAATGACAGGTGCATCGCAATCTGTAGCGATAGTCAAGCTGCATTGAGGGCGTTGGGTAGTACTTTGATCACTTCAAAATCGTTCCGGAATGTAGAAACCGATTGAACTTGGTTTCTAAATTCGAATACGATGGAATTACTCTGGATACCCGGTCATTGTAGTGTAGAAGGAAATTAAATCTCGGGTGCTTTAGCAAAAGAGGGTTCAATTTCCCTCGTGTTCAGACCGGAACTAGCAATTGACATGTCAGTAGCATTGGTTGATGCTGCAACCAAAAACTGGGAACAGACTTCCATGGTGACAGGTGGCAGAGCCTTAAGGCTGCTAAAAACACCAAACTTTTCTTGTCAGAACCAAACAAACATACGACAAAGTTTATCCTGTCGAAAAGAAGGAAGACTTGCAGAAGTATTGTAGACATTCTGACTGGGCATAATCCACGAACCTAGCATATGTCCAGAATAGGAATTCTCGAAGATGATACGTGTCCTTCCTGTAATGAGGAAGTGGAATTCCAGGAACAATTTCTATGAGAGTGCCCCGCCTATGGACGCATCAGACATCAGAGTTTTGATGCTGGTGTACTCCAACTGTACCGGGTAGAATCACATCCAATAACGGAAATCCTGCGATACATAAACGAATGCGTTATATTTAGTTAGGCGGGGGAATCGAGTACAATGGACCACTATTGTCTGAGTGCTCAGAGGCTTTGCCTCTTCCACAAAACGCTAAAATTCAGTTAAATATTTCAAGGTTAATATGGACATTTTCTAACATTTATGAAACGGCCATTAACCTGTTTTGTTGTTGCTTTCTTCGATTTAGTCATATTACATATTACAAGATGCATTACTAAGATTTTTTTTCTGGCTAGAGTGAAATATTCTTGGGTTGAATACCGGCTTGAGAATGGTCAGCTGAGCCCACGCTAAGCAGTAGAGTCGAGGAGATGCGAATTGCCTTGGATTTTTTCAAGCATGGAATTGGACTACGGGCCATATGATGGTACGCGGTTGTCCGGTGGTTTTTGAAGCCATGAGGTTTGCCTAACTCCGGGAAAAAGAAAGATTTAAACTGCATTTCTTGATTGGTAATTATAATATCCAGTACACCTGAACAGGGAATCCATTCTTGACAGAGGGCCTCGGCATCAGACTGTGCAGAAATGTCTCTCAGAGGTATCACGTCTGACCACAGCGTGAACCTATCTATGATTGTGATGCAACACTTGAAATCGTGCGAATCTGGATTGTGTGGAAACGCTTGGAAGGTCGAGGGAACATGCCTACTCCTTTTCCTCACACGTTTTGCAGTCTTGCACTTCTGGCACCCGATGAACTTTTTGAGAATTCATGTTCGTGCTCATAGACGGGCAGAAATATGTAACCATGACTAAGCCAAGCGAGTGGAATAGGGTATTGGGCTAGAATCGTCTGGGCTTTAACATGTCTGTAATCGTCACGAGGTTTCCAATCGCCGGGTTTAGGGCCAATGTGAAGAGGTGAAGACCAATAACTGCTTGAAGGCCCACAAGTACTCTGCTTAAGAAGTTCTTTCAGTTTTTCCGCAGATTTGAGAGCTTCTGAAGTGGTGAAGGACGCACCTTAGGAAAAGTAGGGAAACATGTAGTATTAGTGTGGTGCTGAGAATCATGCTTAACTGATTGAGAAAGGCTACGCTCAGTAGTGATGTTGCGGAATAGTTGAAGAGTGCTGAAGGGGTGCGCCAATACCTAGGTCGGTAACGTCTTCAGGCGTGCAAGTTCAAATTTTTCGAGAAGACATAAGGGGCATTATGAGGTCAATTAGAGATTTACTGTGTGCATCCGTAGTGGGGTAAGATGTAAATCCAGATATCTACGATAGAGTAACGTAAGGAAAACGTTCGTCGAAATCCTAGAATTATATCCCTTTACCTGTAGCTATAAGCGCCAATAAACGAGAAATACTTGTCGAGGACCTACTACTCGATCGCCTTTTTCAGGAGGCGGATTAAAACCGTGATCTAGTCCTACTTCCCCAACGCAAAGCCTCCGTAGCTGTTAGGATTACTGCCGTCTGCTGCAGCAGGACCACTTGGTTTGATGTGTCACGAGATACCTCGTCATCCGTGGGTCACGAGTAGAACTCATGGATTTTATCGGTGGTGGGGGCTAACGTTTCCAAAGACCCCGAATCCTTACATGCTAAGATGTCCAGTGTGTTCTACGACAGTCTCTACAGCGACAAAGAGTGTAGCAGCTCGTTGGCTTTAGCCGTTTCAACTCATCCACATCAGTGAGAAACGCTCCAAAGACTTTCCACTATTCAGAATCTGATCCCCTTTCCCGTTTTCACCGTCTGAAATTTTTCGACGTGAAACGTCTCCTAGTCCTCGATAATTTCCGTCACTCTGTCGGAGCGGATGGTTGTGTCTGCAATTATTTTTTCCTTTGGAATGTTGATTAGCGGCGATGTCAACGTCGGCGAAAGTTCCTGCTGCTTGTATACTATGATGAGCGTTCGAATCACAACCTATTAAGTGTTCAAAACCACTTGATTCTCCACGCGCTACCAAATCCCTTAGTTCCAGCGTCGGCAGAGAGCACAAAGAATCATAGGGTAAGTAAGCACAGGCAACTATGACGTTTTTTTACTTATCATTAACTTGGTATTGTAAGTTGACCGTAACAAAGTCCTGGGAATAGCATTGTCTTAGCATGGTTGCCTCTAACAATTTTGACAGCAGAACGAAGGCCCCCAGTCTCGGAGGTCTTTCATGGAAGAAGATCCTTGCCTTCTTTACTGACTCAATAGCACAGATTTTGTTGAAACGAACCCACTTTGCCAGCATTTCCGCCAATAGATAGGAAGAGGCTTTGGCATGCTCAGGTTAATTAGACTAATTTTTATGTTTGTAGACATGAGTGTAGTCTAATATGAAAACCGCCGCTAACTGAAAACTTTGCTGCGTTCAATATTGATTTCACCGAGGCTCCCAGCTTGTCCTCACCTCCGCCAAAAATTCCGATTTCACTGGATATCGCGACATTCGGTGATGTAGTAGCTCCCATGGTGTAGCAACTATCGGGCTGCATCTGCATTTGGTTCCACATACTGAAATTGACCAGTTGCTTCCATATCATAAGCTTCCCCTTCTCCCGCTTTTCCTGGTAGAATCGGAGGAAAAGGTTTTGACAGGCAAGCCAATAGTCCCTTCTTTGGAAGAGTTAGGCGACAGTATCACAGGCAGGCCGGCCCTAGTCAGCCTTTTAGTTCCTCTCAGTAAAGAAGTTTCTGGGTTTTCCACTGAAGTGGAGAGTCTGTCTTCAACAGATTTCTGCTTGAGGAACAGGCATACAAAATCCAAGCCTTGGCCACGACCTGGTCTATAACTTCTTACCACTTGGAGACATACAACCTTTGTTTCCATCTTCATGTGTTTTTGATCACCCTTAGTGTTGTAGTAAATTACCACAGGTTCTCCCACTATGACAAGATGGTATCCGTGGGGGACCCTTGGGGATGCCTTGCCGTACTTCAACCTGATGCTTTTTACCAAGGCCATTATTTTCTGATAATATTTTGGCAGCTCGTTAGTTTTAGCATTCAACGCCATAAAGGCTGTTCTCTGTTTATCCTAGGGTCTTACGTCGCCCAGATAATGAAGTATGATGGTTCTCCCCTTTCAATTTTCTTTCGCTGCACTCTTCCTACCGGGCAGTCAGAAGCAACCCGATATCGGATTCGCGTTTGTTACCACTTGGATTTCCAAAGTACAAAAGTACATTTCCGCAAGAGGAAGAGGAGTACTCTCTAGAGACCTACCATGTTACTTCGCTTAGGCCAAAAATGTCTAGCTTATATGCTTGAAATTCCCGCTCAAGTTTGAAAAAGTGAGCATTCTGAGGACCCTCGCTACCGTTGGCGAGGAGCGTGCGTACATTCCAGAAACCAATCATAGTCCGTTTTCGATTAACATAGGTCGTTGCCTTGTGGTGACTTCGAGGAATTGTTGATGTTTGGGTAGCATTAAAGTTTCAAAATTTACAGTTTGTTAGCCCACCAATTTCTATCCCTTTTAGTTGTCTATTACGACAAGTAGGGAAAGCTTTGAGTGTATTCCTAAATCCCAACTCACAGGGCAGAACTTTGACTATACGAATTGTAGCGTTTGCCGAGTCTGGTGGCATGGTCCCCCATAGACCAGCGCCCTGTTAAAACCGTGTAAATTAACGTGGGTTGTGGTCAACGACTGTCAAGTACTCCGAGTAGATTCCACCCTTTACAGTCGCCAGTGAGACGCGGACTGCGCTCACCAAGGGACTGTCGAAAGTGCCGTCTCGACTGGTCAGTCCGTCTTCCTGATCTTTCCTCTCTAAGCTCCTATGACCGGGAGGAGGGTGACTGTCAGCGTGCCACCAAAACTGTTCAGCGGTTGGATAGTGGCTCAACCGAGAATATTATCGCCCCAACTCTACAGAACATCTTCGATTCGTCGGTAAAAAGTTTCGTATCGTTATCTCGCAAGACGGCCTTCTGCTCTGCCCTGGTTGGACAGCCTACAGCAAGGTTCTTCTGGAAGCTTGGGTTGCACGTAACGTGGTGCATTGGAAATAGCCATAATTTTCGCAGTTATTCGTCTCAGTCTACTATGGCTGTAGGATTTTGCACCCGAATATCCGGACTCGTAGACACACTGGGCGATATAATGTATTTAATAAAGGATCTAGGAGGAGGAAGTGTTGGAATACATTAATGGTATATAGCGGACAGGCCTGCGTAACCACAGTAGGACCTGCGCATGTTATTCATTGGATCCGTTTAAGCTTAGCCCTATTGTATTTCTTGCTTAGCACCATACACCATGCATGTGCACTTTTAAACCCTCTATAATTTCACTGATAATGAAGGGAAGCATTCTTCACACCAATCAAGGCACTAATCCAATCCTATTTTGAGTACTATTTCCTGAATAGCTTTGGTTATTGAATCCATACCCAGGAGAGCAAACACGGTATCTTGCATGTAGCGTACTGCTCAACCGTGCTACCTACCTTATAAAGAGCGGTATGTGTGGATTTGCTTTAAAGTAGGCGTGCTGAGATTTGCAGAGGGGCAATTTCTCTAGGGTTGTCTTTAAGTGAAATTTTAGGATTCGCTCTGGGGTCTTCAGGACGGAAGAGGTAACGATGGTTGGGCAAAAGTCATCCGCGGACTGAAGTCCGCCTCTTCTTGCTTTCGGCATGAAAACCACGTGCGCATCTCGAGGGGTGCCGTGCATACCCAAATGGAAAAAAATTCCGATAAATCCCCCGGTATCCGGTATCCCCTGTCAACGCTCTTTCTTGTTGTTTCTGGAGCAGGAGATTTATATTTGTATTATAATATATATATGGTGCCCAAGATGGCAGAAAAGTGGGTCGTCCAAGGCGCAGAACAGTGGAGGAAGAGTGCGAGCGTCTCGGGAAGTCCTGGCCGGTGCTGGAGGGCACTTCAGTAACGGCGGACAACGTCTCGCAGGTGTGTTTGACGAGCTATACCCCACCAAGGGGTGAATAGCAACCATATATATAATAATATATACATTCTTTTATACATATATTAAAGCAGTTTTTTGAACTGCCGATTTTATCCTTAGTGATTGCTCATTCGATGTTCTCAAACGACTGGGACTACTCAGTAGTGGTGAAGTGCGTTAGGAGTTAGGATTACAAGCCCCACGATAACATTAGAAGATTACTTCTAAGAGACCTTAGCTCTTTTAATAAAGAATGGGCTGTTATGGGCTAGAATGTTACTGAGTCTCGTAGAATTGCTGACACTTCCGATCTTTTGACACTAATTCTCCCAGGACCACTCTGATCTATAGTTGATATTAAAGATGCTTCCTGGGATTTGCGTTTTCAATTTAGAACGGGTGCAACGCCTATTTACTTCTTTCCAGACCCGAGACTTTAAAATCAATTTCAAAAGCATTGTCCAGGCCCCCTGCAGTTCCTTTCAGTTTGTCTGTATATTCTAGCATTGGAAGACCCGGACATTTTGGTCTTGACAATTTTACTAAACTTATTCCAGCCGATCTCTGTGGATATTCTGAAAGGGTAGGAAGCATATACAGCGGGATTCAGGTTAAAAAGTATTTAGCTGGGAATCGAGTAGGATCTCTGATCAGATAAGTTCTATTGTCAATAAGTAGGGCGACATCAACAACTTATTCCCAACAGTCATGATTCGCCGAGCTGGGGAAATGGAAAGTCTGTGTGGTGCCTCCGCTATGTTAATGACCAAGCCGAAGAAAGACTCATTTCTTTCATTTATTTCTGAATCGTCCTAAAACGCGCGCCTATCATTGCCACGGCACCCTATCAACAGATTTGTTTTCCTCGATCCGATGATAGACGTCAGATCAGCTGATCTATAGTGAGTCATGAAAACCGAGGAAATATTGATGTTCCCGCCTGTTCTAGTTTTTCCTTTCAATAGCGCCCATGGAACGCGCTCAAGGTGCCTTCTTCTGGGAAAACTTTTCGCGAAGAATAGATACGTAAATATCTGAACTCCATTACAAAGATGACACTATGCTAGGCTGTACAGAAAAAACCCGGGTCCAGGATGAAAACGGGGGCCGGGGTGAAAATTATTTGGCTCTGGAATGATCCCTTTTTTCCGTTGCAATTTCTATTCTATTCCCCTGAGAAAACTCCGGACACAAGGGGGATCCCCCTTTCCACCCCTTTTCGTCAGTCCTAACGCCTTATAATCTCTTTGAGATGAAACAGCAAGCTGCAGGTCGAATACCAGCCAACGTAATACCAACCACATTATTGAATTTACAATTTGATTCTTTGGCGACCTATCAACCGTAAAACCTGAGTTCATTAGGCTCCATTTCCAGCTCATTCATTTATTTGTTTATTGACCCGCGTACCTCCTAAGCAAACAATATGCACCTTCCGTGATGAATTTGATCTAACTGGAAGGCATTAGCATTTAATTCAATTATGCAAATGCAATTCGATATCAATTTCCTTCTGAAAGGCTCCTACCTAAGATGTGTGCCATCGAACGATTAATTCACTGCAATCCAATTAGTCACTATCAAAAGGTGCAGATGCAATATGTTATCCGAGCTATAAGAATGTGAGAATTATTTGTGTTTAAATGATTTCCACTTCTCCGAGATATTGGCCGTTAATCCCTTGAGATGGTTATCTCTATCATTAATCTGGGTTTATAGCTATTTGATCATTGCCTTGTTTAGAGCAGTTTCCTTGTTTACATTCATGGCACACATGTGATGCCTAACCCTCCATCTGAGTAACAATGTCGTTTGAGCAAGATTTGGCTATGTTTTCGAGAAGCAGTGATTGATACCAGTTGCTCTCACTTGCTTTAGGTAAGCACCAAGCTGAACTAGAATTAAGTTCGTCCTGATTCTATAAACCTCTACCTTGGCCTAGTTTTGCCTTCAAATCCTGGAAATTTTATTAACCTTCCACTGGTAACATAATTTTTGTAACTGGGGTAGGTAGGTATGGAGTGATGCCTCACACCACAGAGTTATTAAGTAAATAAAACTTTCTTTTTTTTGTTTATGCGTTTATTTACAGTTAAATCATCATTTAAATTATGAAAACATGACTAATACGTGTTGTTTAAGTAAAACTCTTAATTGCTGAAGCAGTTTGTGCAAATCTCTTTGCGATGATCACTGCACGCAGGTTTCCGGCATTTTGGGCAGACAGTTTTGACGTTTCTTTCTTGATTTCTGGGACAAATGTGGCATTTGGACTGTTTTTGCAATTTCGCAGGGAAGCTCTACGTTTCTGCTTCTTATAGTGGCCGTTTCTTTCGAGATACTGCGTAATATCTTCAATGAGTTTAAGTGGCAAGTTCTTGCTGAGACGTCGTTCAACATGAGCTTTGAAAAGCTCCTGAGCTAAACTTTTCAAAAACTTCTTTCTTGTAATTTTTTTGCCAGGATTCGCAAGCTTGTACAGGAGTAACGCATTTATGCTTGCCTCATCAAAAATAGCATACAACGTGCGAAGAAAGTATTGAAAGTATCTAGACCACCTTTGGTAGAATTGTAAAAGTCAATTATCTCTGGCTTCTTGGTAACCTCATTTATATCTTTCTGGGCATGCATTGTAGAGATCAAAATAATAGATTTGTTCTTCTTCGGGGTGAAAGAGACAATGGTAGTAGTCTTCCCATCAAAAGCGAACTGAGATGACAGAACTGGTTTATTTTTGCTTGGAAGAAAATAAAGTGGTAGGACAGTTACCTGAATAAGTGTTTAATAACCGCGTCGCGTCTTCTCTCAAAATGTCTAGACTTTCCCAAGGGTCCAAGGTTGTCGTTCGGTTTATATGACGCAAGAGCTCAAGATTTTCCCGTTGAATGGTAGAGGGTTCTTCGACTATGTGCGCTGTCACTGACGATCTTATACCGCTTCTTTAATGTGTTCATTAAATCTAGTGGTTATCAGGCGTTTAGTCTGTCCTATGTATATTTTATTACAGTCGCTGCACGTTATCCGGTTGCTCCCGCTTTTTTCCTCCGCTGCGAAAGGATCCTTGACGCTTCCCAGTAAATTGCGCAGGGTGGACGATCGACTCGAACCTACAACTTCCAGTTGAAATTTTTTTATCCAATTCCTGATGTTGTTAAATAGACAGGAATACGGGATACTTATCCGTCTGGTGGTTGCCTCCTTCTGCTGCGAAAATAGTGTTGTATAGGCATGCCTAATATGTTGCTTGATTTTCCTTCCGATCAGTTTCTCAATCGTCTGAGAATTATACACATTCTTAACAGCGGTGTCAATAATATGCTGCCGTTCCTTGTTGAAACCGTATTCCGAAAGAGGGTATGTGATCAGTCAGTGGAGGAGATGACCATGTCGATATCGTCTCTTCTAACAATCACAAATCCGTCGTCTACATATCTAAACTATACTTTAGGCATTATTCCTATCACTCCTCCCGAAGTAGTTTTGTAGAATCTATCCTGAACCGTAAAATAGTCTTCGTTCATGCAGAGCCTGGCAAGGTTTGCGTAGATACGAACTTTTCTTCTCCATTCCGGGCCAGATTCAAACTGGCTCACCCGTCTCTTGAGTTCGAAAATTGACTCTTTCACTGGCGTGTTGTGAAACAATGCCTTCGCATCGAACGACACTATCACCTCATCCTCTCAATTCGTTGCAGCATCTGTATTAGTTCATGGGAGGTAGCAACTGAATACTTACTATTCGTCGTCCCTAGGGTGTGGCACTCATTGATCAATTCGGGAATACCACACAAGCTTCTTTCAACGCTCGATCGGCCCTTTTGATAGATTCGGGCAGCGGATTGTTCCGCAATTCGAAGAAGTTTCCAATCTCCAATTTCCGAAAAATAGCCTGGTCATACTTAGCTTTTTCCATAAGGACGACGTTGTTCCTCTTGTCCGCCTTGGCTTCTTTTGCCATCTTCAGGGGTGTGCTATATGCCCGTAACGCGATGTTATTCTGTTTAGCGTACAGAGAATAAAGAGTTACCGCAACGTGTTGCAGCTCTAACTTTAGAACTAATTTCTTTTTATCGCGACCTGATTTCAAAGTTCATGCGATGGGACTTCGGTATTACGCAGAACCAGTTGTCACAAGTTATGTTCCGGTTGCTTTCACGCACAGTTTCTGCTAAGGTTTTTATATAGTATGAAGGAAGACTATCCGTTGTGCTGTGATTCTCCTTACCAATGTATGGAATGTCAGGTTTAGGGGCTATACACACCCTGAAAGGACATTGCCCTCGAAAACCAAGAAGTTGTTTGTCAATCGTCAAATACATATGAGGGGTGTAGTTTTTGCGACAGTTGTCAAAAAACAGACACAAGGGGCGAATGGGTGCAAACTTGTCAGACCTGTCACGTGTATTTCTGCCATCAAATCTCAAACAAAAAACCAACAAATTTGAATCGCATTTCGCTGATAACAAGTCTATATTCAGAGGATCCTGATCACATTTCTTCAATGCTCAGATGACAATCTTTCCTCATTCCAGCTAAGTACAATGTTCCACTAAGAGTGTTGGACTCCCGGTTCGGTACGTCGTCGGACTACCAACTAAACACCTCCTCATCGCCAAAGAGCTAGCCTGGAACCGTTTGTCGCATTATTTCGGGCTAGTCCATGAACTCTCCCGCTTTACGGAGCTTCAAATCAGGGAATTCCTTTCGTCAACGGAAGGGAAGAGGAGGAAGGGAACTGTCACTTCAAGGAAACCCCAACCATCCGGCTCCTCCACCGGTCGAGCTCTATTTTCTTAGTAACGAGAAAGACCCAAACGTAATGGGCAACATGGCTCCGCCTGCCACCATTCCTCAGTATCTCTTCGATAATGTTGTCTGGACGGCTGGAATGCTTGCCTCGCAGCTCGGACGCCGGAACGTTGGGGTGGATCAAGTGTTTAGAATTACCAGTCCTGTTCTCGCCGCCATTTCCAGAATTCGTTTCCCTCAGGAGTCTCTGTGAGGCATGCCCCATTCAAGTGTCTTAGCATTGAAGTCACCTCTGACCAGGATTCGTTCATGTGTTCCTAAAATAGCGTCCTCTAAACCATCAACCATCAAGCCTGCGTCGAAAGTCCGGCATCATCTCTTTCGGCGTAAGATAGTCACTAAAAACTATCCCTGAACACCGAATCCAGACAAAGCCGTCCCCTCGGCCTTGGGTAAGAATCCTAAGGAGGGTGCCGTCCCGAACCCAAATGGCAGCCGTACCTGATATGTCAGGGTGTCATGAAACTGGGTTCATTTTTCCGTACTACTCACTGATGAGTACTAAATCAGCTTTAGTCTCCGCAGCGAAATGCACTAGCAACTCGTGAGCGGTTGCACTCTCGTGGATATTGATTTGTAGGATGCGATTCATGTTGACTGCGTCCTAGCTCCTTCGAATTTTCCTCTGAAGACTGGACACCGCCTCGAGCCCGCAGTGTGCGAATCGTTCTCATTAGTCGCGCCACGGTCTCTGCATAGGACGCAGCTTTCCTTTTCATTGCAGGTGTTCGCTTTATGAGCTGACTGACCGCATTTACGGCATGTTGCCCTACTGTCGCCGACAGGTTGCAGATGTGTGCCCATAATCCAAACATCTGTAATATTTGGGTGGGACGGCCCGGATTCATATCCTACACACTACCCAATCAATGCTTGCTCGGCAATTTCCACCACAGCTAGTTTTTGGGCTCGGGAGTTCGCAGAGGTGATACCAATCCGAGCACTGGTTACCTGCGGACATTCGCGTTTGATGACCTCATCTACCTTATTCTCTTCTGTGAGGTAGTCAAGGTCTCGGATTTACAGCAACATGTTGTTTCCAGGCTGTAAACCAAAGCTTTTTTTCCCAGAAGCCCCAGACTGCTTCAAAGAACGTAACTTTATTTATTGTCTTCGACCCTAGTTCGACTAAGACCCCACGACCCTTTGTTTTACGAATGGAAAGCACTTCTGCTCCGTTATCTTCGGGTTTAATCTTGTAACGGATTTCACTGAGGACTTCCGCAAAAGTCTTGCCTTCCGTCGGCTTAATAAGCACAATTGGCGGTCTAGTCCTCCTTCGTCTCCCCACCTTTTCTTTCGGTGCTCCGTCCTTGGTGTCCGCCTTAGTTTTAGGCAGAGGTTTTTCTGATGGCACGACGTGTCTCCTCGTCTTCTTCTTTTGAGCCCTGGGGAGTACCTGAGTGAAGTCTCCTTCAGATGTCCCTTCCTCCTTTTGTTTTTCTGTTGTTCTGTTCCCTCTGCAATGAGCTGTCTGCGATCCGTTTGGTACTCGTAGTGTTCTCGTCGGGAAGCGCGGTTGTTTCTGCTTCCTGCGGATTTTGTCTTAATTTCCATGTTCGCCTATAGTATGAAATCCTGTCCAGGAGCTCCTCCAGTTCCATTAGCCCGTTTTTCACCCCCTTGCCGACGTTTTTCTGGAGGAACGTCGCAGATCGCATGTGCTTCACAACTGCCGTGCATTTCTTAATAAGCCTTTCCTCTTCAGCTTTTGCCAGTGTAGTCGACAGCCCTTTCACTTGGCTTATATTCGAAACCATTTGGTTAGTTTCGCTAGTTTTCTCTGGGCCTCTTTCCACAATTATAGCACTGCGTGGTATGGTCTGGGTTCCTGTCTCCGTTGCAGGTGCCGCATCACTTTGCGGATCTTTCTCTGTGTCTGCGCGTCCCGATCTCTCGTCGGGTATTTCCCTTGTTGCGCCCTTCGCTGGGCGCTGGGTCGAACGGCGCATTTTCGTGCTGCGAATAAACGCAGCCAGCTCAATTTTCACTTCCACTTTCTCCTCGTTTGGTTTGTTTTTTTTCTCCATTTAAGTTGTATACCAACGCATCGTGTGCAAGGGAGCTGGCCGCAATAATCAGGAACGGGTATACCCTCGGGGACACAGCCCCTACCCCAGTTCCCTGAGGCCTGACCTACGATTAACTGATCCTGGAACTCACGACGGATTAGAGCTCGCTCAGGGTAATGCGGTCTAATAATACCGGTTCAATGCACACTACCCGACCAGGGTCCCGAAGGGGCTGGCTCCTGATAGACGCCACAACTACCACCTTGACAGAGCTAAGCTCACATCACCCCATCGACATCGACAAGGAGTTGCCGACAGCTCCGGAAAGTCTCAGTGTGTCCCGGCGCCTCGGGGACGGCACTCCCCGTATCATAAGCGACCCATTAAGGATCGTTTCCGACCCCCGAGGGAGGGTCATCTACATTGATAGAACATATTGTAAACAAAAGAAAGCAGGCAAACGTCAATAGTAACAAGGGTGATGCGCCAACCTAAAGAGTGTAACTTACAGGACTGGGAAGTCGCGCAGGCAAGTCGCCACGTGAATTTCAAGTCAGGCGTACCAACACAAGAGCATAAATTTTACCCGCATGGGGTGACGCATCACCCTAGTTACCAGCGGAAGGTTAATACTGAAACACCAATCGTTTATTACGCCACGGACAAGATGACATGATGTCATACGCATTTTAAAAAAGTTCCTACTTTACCAGTAAAACTGGTCTTGGTCCCCAGAGACATTATCGAAAGAATGCTAAAAATTTCTTTAACAATTTTACGGAAGTATCTACACGAAACATATCCGTATCTTCTATATTTTCCTCAACAATATCCAAGGTAATGCATACTAATTAGTAACAATTTGAATATCGGTTTTAACGTTATTTTCTAATTAATTTTTGAAATGAAGTTCCATCTATTACCAATGCACACTGGGTCTTTGTAATTGCTGGTCTAATCCAGACGATATTCTTTATGCTAATCCTAATCGAAAAGGTCTCCAGGTGGCCCTAGCCTTTCCCTGCCTATCTTAATAATTAAATTATCTTTATCTGACAAAATAGAAATATTTTCATTCTTCGGCCACTTGGAGACTATGCCGAGTTGAAAACTCAAACAGAAATCCTATTAAGGACAATTAACACCTTGAAATTTTCACCTCTAAGTTATGAGTTTGTCGGAGTATATTGAATTTTGAGTAGATCGCGTTTATACAGTTAAGTGGACGGAGCTCTTTCAACGTAGATTTCAAAATTTCTGGACCGGTTTCGGTTGATAAAACCAGTCAACGCATTGGCGGCTTTTTTGTTATCATAGATACAAAGTGTACCAACATAAATGGACCTTTCAAATGAGCCGTCCGCGTCTTAGGTAAAAAGATATGAGTTTCATAAAAAAGAGAGAATGCCAATAAAGTCAATCAGATGCTGTATGACTGATGATCGTTTTCAGATTCAGAGAGATATCATATCATCAGAGCTGTGTCAGATATAATGCACCAAATTTTTGATGGAAATTGAATTCAAAGGGAGCGCAATGGCAAAGGTATGGAAATCTTTGAAGTTAATTGGTAACGATAAGGCTGAATAAGATATCAGATTTATTATCCAAAATGGAAGTAGTTATTTTTTTTAACTTATGCTAACAATTCATCTCTGAAGTACAAATAACCCGCGGTTTAAGCAATATTGCAGTAATATGAAGGGAAAGGTCTTTGATATTTCTGGAACACTGTTCGTCCTTCTAGAGAACCTGACCTGAACTTTTTACAAGACAAAGGGGTTAAAGATGTGCTAAGAGGGAGTCACACATAAATTACTTGAGCGAGCGGTGACGCAATATTTCCTCTTTTTTCTTTTATTTTGAGGGCTTCCTTCTTCCATTGCCCGTTAATAAAGACAACCTCTGGTTTGCAGAGGCCGGCTTGGTGCCAGGCCGCCAGCCCTCTCGGCGGCAGTACAAGCCGTCGTGAACTCATCTCGATGAGCTGCGCGAAGGCCAAAGAGGAGGAAAGCAAGGACTGCGGCCACAACGGATCGTCAGGAGCCATTAAGGCGGCCTTTAGTGTCCAGTGCCAACATTCTTGCATTCCATTGGACTGCGGATGATATGCAGTGGTCCTGTAACGTTTGAAACCAAGGAGCCTGCCTAACTCCAGCTAGTACACCTAAGTGCGGGATCCATTCTCGACGGAGGGTTTCCGCACATGATTGTGCAGTAATGTCAGACAGAAGTATTGCTTCAGGCCATCGCGTAAACCTGTCGATGATTGTGAGGCAAAGTTGTATCTGATGTCAAGATGGATGGTGCAGAAGCCCGTCGACCGGGGGATTACGCCTATTTCCTTTTATGTACTTGCTGATTTTATACATCTGGCATGTGATGCACTGTTTGGGCCAATAGTTCATGTCTGAGGTCTCGCGGAGTAAGTAGCAGTTTGAGCCAAAGATAGGGAACTCCTTGAGCTTGTATTTGGAGTTTGGTCTCAGGCTCTGAAACTCTGTGTCATCTTTTCTGCACCTCAGTGACAACGGCGAGGACTATGACCTCCGAGATCCGAGACAGAACGTCCACAACGACGTTGTCTTTTCCAGACACGTCTCGAATGTCGGAAGTAAACTGGCTGATGAAGTTCAGTTGGCGAAGTTGCCGCGAGCTATTGTTTAAGCGCGAAAGTAAGGGGCTTGTGGTCAGTGAGCACGGTGAACGGCCTGCCTCAATGGAGAAAGTATTTGATGCAGAAGTAGGCGGTGAGTAGCTCATGATCTTAGGCGCTGTCGTTACTTTGAGCTGGGCTGAGTTGTTTCGAAAAGAATCTCAACAGTTGTCAGGTCTGATTCACCCGTTGGTGAAGAATGGCGCCTATCGCTTTGTCTGAGGCATCAACGAACCCAGCTAGAGGTGCATCTGGTCGACGAAATGAGAAATCGTTGTTTGACCATTTCAAATGCCAGGACGGCCTCAGTGGTCGACGCAACTTCGCGGGAGTCTTTGGTTTTGGGCGACCTTGGACAAGAAACGACGATAGAAGCTTAACATGCCCAAGAACCTTTGCAGATCTTTCACTGTGATTGGCAGGGGAAAGTTCTTGAACTAGGTATGGTTGAATTCCATCAGGGGTAATAATGTGACCGAGAAATTTCACCTGCTTCTGTAGGTATTTGCATGTTTCAACGTTTAGAATGAGCTCGGCCTCGAGGAGACCTTGAAAAATGCACTCCAAATGGTCCAAATGCTCAGATTCGGAAGAAGAGGCGACCAAAACGTCATCCAAGTATAAGCCCAAAGTGGTCCTGATGAACTCGAAGAGCCCGAAAGGTGTACAGATCGCCGTTTTCGGTATGCTTTCAGGAGCAACTGGGATTTTGTGATACGCCTTGGCTAGATCCAAGGTCGTCAAAATACCGCAGTTTGCCAGCGAATGTGCGAAATCATGGATGAGTGGAATAGGGTTCCGTTCGGGAGTTGTCTGAGCATTAATCACTGACCAAATGGGGTGGAGATGACCAACAGTTATTGGAAAGTCTGCAAATACCCTGTTTCGTGAGATCATCGAACTCTTTCTTTTCAACAGCTAGCTTATGGGGTGATAGAGGATGCTCCCTTCAGAAGATCGGGGAGCCGATAGTGTTGATTTGGTGCTGCAAATCTTGCTTAACCGATTGGGAGAAACTGCTTTCAGTAGTGATATTGCGATATTTTTGAAGGTTTACACGAATGCGATAGTCGGCAACGTCCTCGAAAATAACGTGTGCCGTGTACGCAGGTGCAAATTTTTTCTAACGACATTAAAGAGGTTACGGGGTCTATTAAGGCTTTGTTCTGCAGGTCCACCAACAGTTCATAGTGACACAGTAAGTCTGCTAGTGTCCGCCAAAACGAATCGCCAAGAATCGCCAAGAGACTCGCGTCCACGTTCCTTTAGCCTTAAGTGCTGATGGGAGAGGAGTTCGTGGCAAGCCGTCACATGTTTTGCGGTATCAACGTGTTTGGACAGAGTACGGGGAGAACCGACACTCCAGCGCTCGTGTCGACCAGAAAGCAATGCCTACTCAGAGGGTCGAATATTGTTAGTCGAATGTGGTACTGCGTGGGAGCCTAGTTTTTCGTTTCATTGAAATTGCATCCGGTGGTACATTTAGTCGCTTAAGCTTCGAACTTACGGTGGTACCAGTTAATCGTTGGAGCCGATGAAGGCCCCCTTCACTCCGAACGCAGAAAACTCCACACTTCTTTCGCGGGATCGCGAATTTGAATGGATGGGTGCTATCACCATTTTGACTTACGTCCATATTCCCTTCGATTTCAACATATGTTCCATTATATTTTCTGGTGTAAAGTGCTCCCCGGTTGTAGCTTTCAATACAGCCCTCTAAGGATGGGGAATCTTGGGTATTGAAATAAAATGTGTTCAGTATCCTCTGCAATATGCGGTCACTTTGTGCAATATGGCGAATCATCATGATCAAATCGATAGAGATATGCTCTTCTCTGTGCGTTGTGGGGTAGCTCGATCTATTTCCGTATATCCCATATGATTCACTGGGTCTAGCGCCCTTTTTGTGATTAGTCTCACTTCTCCTGCCATTCCGCAATAGTTTAACTCCGTGCAAACTGCCACCGACGGGCAGGAGATATGCTCTATCGTAAAGTCGTTTTGCTTCTCTCGCCAGAATCTCAATGCGGAACATTTCTGCTATCACGTAGGCTGCTTTATCGAATATTGTTCCGTAAGCGCAACATGTTCGGGGTGCAATTACGCGATACACAGTTCCAATTTTTCTTTTGTTTGTTGTATGTTTCAGAGCATCTGCTCAGACAAGGGCTGCATATAGTACGATCGAATTGACTACCCCCAAAATAAGGAGTCGACGGCTCGCCCTGGGCCACCTATATTTTTGGTAGCATTTTGGCAATCAGTACTCCAATGTTATATGTCCTGTGATTTGAAGTTTAGCCTCTGGTCAATCGTTGCGCCTAAGTACGTGAGCGCAGGCTTGGAATGAATGGTTTTTCTCCCAACTTTGATCTTCATGGATGTACACTTTCTCCACTTGGTAATAAGTATCATACTACTTCCGACTTATGTTCTGCGAGAAGTAGATCAGCATTCTCAAACCAGAGACTAATGTATGCAATTAATGCCTGCTTCATTAGCATAAAGCTGGACTTCTTCAAGTGCTTGCAACAGCCGTCACCCCAATGTCATCTGTCAGGCTTGGGTATCACCATCTGCATTTTCGACCCTGTTGGAAATGCTCCTTCCTTAAGACATGCGGTGAATGCCTCGGCATACATATTTGGTGTTATATACACTGTTACCTTAAGTTCTTTGTTGCGGACACTATCCAAGCTAGGAGCTTTATTTTCTACTATTTTCTTTGCAGCTTCTAGGACTTCCTCGTCGCTTACCATTGGGATTTCAATGGGATTCATTTGGACAATGGAGAGGCTAGCGGTATTCACATTTTATAGGAAAAGGTTCGTCACTATATCGTCTATCAAGTTAGGGCAAGTAATCGATGGAGAGCATTTGTCTTTGATTTCGGACATCACTGTTTTGCAGGCGCCTTCCCAGGGGTCTGAATCAGCTTCCTTACACAGCCACTTGAAGTATTCGCTTTTTATTCTTAGTATAGCCACATGCAATTTTTCCCGCACCTCTTTGTATTGTTCATATAGCAACTCGTATCTTGATCGGTTTCTATTTCGTTGCATGCGCCTCCTTGCGTTGCCTTGAAGCAATTCCTGCGATATTTCTCGATTGCAGAGTTGCACCAAAATTTCGGTGCTCGTTGCTGGAAACCAGTACACCTTAGCATGTACCAGTCTGGGAAGCCTTATCATTTGCCTTTCCATCTAGCGTTGTGTTTTGCAGCCGAACCTCTTTGAAAGTTCCCTCGTCAAATCGGGTTTTAAATTGAGTGCGAAAGTTGTCAGTTCTTCCTACACTTGATCTTTTCAGCTGGAAGCTGGATTTTAACTCAGATCTTTTAGGCTGGGATCAGATTTGAACTTTTTGAGTATCTCCGTATAGATAGGACAGATTTCCCTTGCTAGAGGAAACTATGGCCTCTGGGTGCTTTCCTTGTCGCCTTTTTGTTGGTAACTTTAACCCATTCAGTGTTTTCGTTCCCCTTGGGTTTCCCTACACTAGCCGCCGTTCGCTCCATGGTAATGTGTTTTCCCGTTTTTGAACTTTTAGTTTCGCATTTCGGAACTGCCAGAATCCCTTTTTTCTTTTAGAGAGCAATAGGAAATCCCCTAAGGGTTTACCAGCCCGGTTAAGCGCCACTTGAATAGGTTGTGACACTGTTGGAACAGCAGGTTTCGGCTTCTGCTTGGAATTCCTTTCGATCTCTTGCGATCTGGGTGGACATTTTTCTGACTAAAGCCACTATCATGAATCTGATCGCCTCCAAATGTCCCTAACGTGCTAGCATTCTCTATGCCACGTTTCCCGGCACAAGCACCTTTCCTAGAATTTTTTCTAGCTTCTTCCTTTCTTCCATGAATTATGGACATTGGAAAAATACGTGCCTTTGGTCCTTTGGTTTTGGGTTTATACAGGCATTAATTTTGTCCGAGCTTAATTTTTTCAACTCAAACATGAGATCGCCCTTCTGAATGCTTCGGATTTCACTGATATTTTCGCCTAGATCTTTAAGGTGGAGATCAGATTTGACCTTCACTAGTATCTCCTCGTAAGATAAATTGGACTTCACTGACACGGCAACTGCCTCTGGGCGAATTCGCCTTTTGTTTCGTTCTTCACTTTTTTGTTAACGAGCTTTGTCAATCCATCATTTTCGTTCCAAGTTTTCCTTCTGTTGTCTACTGCTGCACTTAGTGCACAGGCTTCACCGTTTCGTACTTTTATTTCTGTTTTTTTTTTGGAACTGGTAGTGTGCCTTTTTTCTCTTGTACTCCTTTTTTTGGTGACAGGTCAACGACAATACGATTAGGTGTCATTTGGTTCGGCTGTGACGCTGTTGGGATGACAGGTTTCAGATTTCAGTCGGGGGTCATTGACTGTATTCGAATACTGATACGTGGTCGCTTCAGTGAGTAAGCCTGACACGGCATACCTTCTCGTAGGGTACAAATAAAAAGAAAAAATAAATACACAAAAAAGACATATAATGAACTAGCGGGGCCCCGTACCGCACGCAAATCTCCGCAATATTGAGAGCCCGGTGACTACATCCAAGAAGAGAGACGTTGGAAGGTCAAGCAGTAGAGCTATTGGTCTATTGCAAAGACCACAATCAAGAAAGGTCCCCGTTCAAAAGGCAGGAACGAGCAAGAGGCGTCTGAGGTCAGGATGTCAGACGTCAAGATATCAGACGTCAGGAAGGAAAGAGGCTTCAATGACGCAGGTACTAAGTGGTATTTGCACTATCAGAAAGAAGGCCTAAAACATCAAGAAGCGAGATTAAGAAAGCCCTGGGCAGACCTAAGCCTTCAGCATCAGAGCCAAGAAAGCGCCGCGGAAATTGGCCCGAAAGAATGAAATGCTTCCAAGAGACCCAAACTCGAGCCCAAGAGGGGGGAAATTTCGAACCGGTTAAGGATGAAGACAAGAGCCAGAAGACCCGCCATTAGCTATATCATTGGCCATGTTCACGGCCATACGCTTTCAACCAGGTTTTATTCGGGTATTACTGCACGACGGAGGATACAGCGGACTGGCTCAGGGCTATGGTCCCTAAACTGCGAGGATGTAAGGGAACAGAACTGCCGGCATGTACTGGGTACCAGGGCAGACATATTGATGGTGTGCCTTCCTAAAGACGTAGCGATTAAGACGGGCAGGCTTCTACGCGTCCTCGTCACTCAAAAAATAGATCTCAATACCCGGTTATGGAGAGTTAGAAGGCTATCGAAGTCCACGAAGGAATCGCAGGAGCCATAGATTCTGTAAGGAAACGACCGAACAAGGAGGTGGATCTGCTGCCCACAAAAGAGGAGAAGCACGATCTTGATCTAAGCCTCCTACAGCTCAAAGCGGACAGCTAAACGAGAAGAGGATAACATTTAAGTAGTGCTCGCTCAAGAACCCAGGAAGCACCGTGGACAGATTTGCAGTCTGCAGGGAGGGAATATGCAGGTAATTTGGAACTCGAAACAGTGGTGGCATGCCTCAAGAGAGTCGTTATTGGCGCATATGAGGTCAGCTGTCCGGCTAAGACAGTCAAGCCTTGGTGCAACAGGAACTTTGCTAGAAAAAGAAAGGAGGTGCGAAACAAACAAACAAGCGAGCGAAACAAACCGGGGACAGGCAGAGGTACAAAAGGGCATTGACGCCGTATAGCATCCTAGGAGTACTAACAAACCTTAGAATGCAGATCCAAGGTTACGCTGATGATATTGTTTTAATCTGTAGGGGCAAATATGAAGATACCTTATGAAACAGAATTCAAACCGGGTTACGAATCAATAGTAACTGGTGCAGAAAGTCGGAAAAGCCAAGGCCAATATAGTACTGTTCACTAGGAAGCATAAACTTGATCATGGCCACAGAGGTGAAATGATTAACAGAGGTAAAATATTTGGGAATCACACTAGACCAAAACTACCCTCGAAGATACATGTTGAAAACATGCGCCGAAAAGCCAGGTAGTGACAACTTGCAGGTTCATAGCAGGGAAAAAATGGGGTTGCACCCCGAAAACATTGCACTACGGCGTGGTAATCTGAACAGAAAGAACGGAAGTCAGGGAGTTACCCAAACTTCAAAGCCTGGCTTACGTGTACAGCAGGGGGGCAATGAGAACTTGACTAACGGCATCGCTAGAGGTCCTTCTGGGATTAGCTCATCTCCTCCTCCTCAGCAACCGGTATCCTATCTAGGCCTGCCTTAATAAGAAATTCCAGACATCCCGGTTTTGCGCCGAGGTCCACCAATTCGACATGCCTAAAAGCTGCGGGGCATCCTGGGTTACGTGATCGTTCCATCTCAGGCAGGGTCTGCCTCGTCTTCATTTTTTACCATAGATATTGCCCTTATTGACTTTCCGGACTAGATCATCCCCATCTATACGGATTAAGTGACCCGCCCACGGCAACCTGTTTAGCCGGATTTTATCCACAACCAGACGGTCGTGGTATCGCTCATAGATTTCGCCCTTATGTAGGCTACGGAATCGTCCATCCTCATGTAGGGGATCAACATTTTTTCGGAAGATTTTTCTCTCGAATGCGTTTTTTTTTTGCTAAAAGTCTCCGAGGAATACATGAGGCCTAGCTGGTGGTAATTCGCTAACAAAGGTGCTCATAAACACCCAAATCGTCGAAGCGTGGGCGAAAATCGCTCGAAACGTCGATAACTTGGCACTGGAATTAAGAAGTAGCCACCCCACCGACAAGGGACAAAGAGTACAAAGGAAGGAAAATATGAATGAAAATCTTGAAAACCTTTATATCTTTCTGTTGGAAGACACGGCTCGAAATCGAAAGAGATATCTTAACTTAATCATTGCCTGGTGTGAACCAATAGTTTCAAAAGTAGACACCCTGACTCAACTTTAACCATTAAATTGACCAAATGAAGGTACTCCTTCGCACATTACATTACTTGCATTCCACCTTTTTCTACCACCTCCTTCTTTATGAAGCAATTCAAATTGAAATACGAAATGGTAAACCAGCTCCAACAGGTTCAATAACACTCTTTCCATCCCATCCACTTTACATTCATCATCCTTTCACGTTCTAAAATTATCTTTGATGAGAGATCTGTCTGAAGCGCCACTTTTAACGGGCTCCATCTTAATTGCATCGACCTTCATGCATGGGTTTTTTGTGAGAAAATATAATTGAAACGGAGGCTAAGGGCACGGAGTTAATTACTATCATACAAAATTCACAAGAAGTGAAGCGTTAACAGCCCATCAAGCCGTTGGCGATCGCCAATTTATTAAAATATGATGGAGTATTTGCTGAAAAGCTGGGAATCAATTTATAATGAATTATCCACTGTGGCGGTTGACAGTATTGGGCTACCTGCATCATAAAAGGTTTGTGGTTGAAGTCAGATGCAGGGATGTTTTCCATGGGCTAAGGATATTTCGCGGCGAAAATGTCAATTATAGGGTAGCCACTTCCTTGACCACTGGCTTCCCTCATATACTCAATGCACACAGGGGGAGGTTTAGGAACGAAATGCTTTTCAGCCACTGGCTTGACGATGTATCCCATGACTAGGCTCAGTAGTCCCTGCAACCTCTCCTGCGTTATGCTCCTCATTTGGAGCCTCATTTTCCAGATACTTTTGACAAATAATGTATGCACCTCACTGTTACTCAGCACACCTATATAAAAGGCTATGGTATAAAATAAATATGTTCGCGCACAGGTGAGTGCCTGTTACGTGGAATCATATCTTTAGCCCACAGGTAGGTAGGAATGTATCATAAATTCATAAGCGTTCTGCTCAGCTCGATATCTCATATTATCAAAAGTGTAGGTTGCTAACATCAAATCGCACTGAGATAATTGCAAAAAGGTAGACATCAAAGAACCGGCCGCGATACGAATAAATCAATCTTATGATATGAAATTCGATACCGTTTCCGAATGATCTTCCTTCTTAAGCCTAAAGTAACGCAGCCTCCACTGCGGCCCATAAATGAATCGATCCACAGTGGTTGATTCCATGATAAATCGTAATCTTATTATGGGAGAGAAACACTTTTATGACTACTTTATGTCGTCTTAGAGTTGAAATTTCCGGTACAGATGTTCAGGTGTTTAAATCCATAATTTATTGATCAGTTGGACTTATTGGTATTACCCTTTAAGATAATTTAGAAGAAGGTTCTCTCGGCTTCACTTGGTCGTCGTACTTCTTTTTTCTTAAACACTAACCGTGTACTATGGATGTCCTACATACCACAGTGCAATAACTAACAGCAGCCCCAAAAGTCGAAGATGTCAGTAGAGATACGGTCCCTTCAGCACCAACTGTACCGCGGATCCCTTTGAAAGAGGTAGTCCAGTAAGGGGGAATCAAGAGCCCGAACGCCTGGTAAACCAACACCAACAGTTCTACTACCAAACCCTATCTCCACCTCCATGTGGTGACCGCTGGGAGCTCTTTCTTAACGAAAAGCTGCTGACGGAGAAGGATGAAGGTGAATCTCCCGCGCGTAAAAACGCAACAAATTGTACCAACTGTTCCTCCAGGTTGGGGGTTGGGTAGGGCTGACAACCCTACACGCAAAACAACCTGTTACGAAGCCACAAAAGGAGCCCCGCACTGGATTGCCTGCACAACGACGAACACGGCAACGGCAAAGGAATAATGATTTGCGAATTTTCCCATGGAACGTGCTCTCCCTGTACAGAGATGAAGCTGCTGAGCAGCTAGCCGATACCCTGTCCCAATATAGGGCTGATGTAACAGCGTTACAGGAGATACTTTGGCTCCCATAACTTATATAGGGATACCAATGATAACGGACTAAAAGTCCTGGGGGTTTAACGTGAGTACCTGCCGTGTAGGCATAATCCCACGGTCCTCTTCGGACACGGATTGATTTTGGGACCACAATCAGAGCCCCGCCATGCAACCACAGCGGTCCTGGTTTATACTGAGTGCAGACTCAGCATTCATACCAGTGGATGCGAGGCCTATCTAACACCTCTGCCGCAACTAAGGAGTACGGCGTCCGAGTTGTACAGCGAAACTCCACGCTTGAGCTCCGAGGAGCTCTGCCCGCGATGTAGGCATAACCACAACCACCACGAAACTCCCACTAGGGGGCCAACCGCAAATAACCGGGCCAAGAACACATCCTCCAGGAATTCTCCTGGAGTAGATGCTCTCAGAGGGCCGTTCCGGTTCCCATGGTACCAGATAACCTCCGGTGAGGCTTCGTGGCCGAAGTCACTTCAGATGAGTCCCTTGCAGACTCGGGTCTGATCGCCCTCCTCGAGTACATGACAATGATAATAGACAGCGGATGCTTGAGTTAACAATATCGCACGAAATGGCTGTTGAAAGTACCTGGCTTGCGCGGAAAACGGTCCACAAACATACGCGGGCCTCTCCAGACGGGACGAACTTTAACCAAATTGACCACGTGCTGAATGCCGCCACCTCTCAGCCTTGATGAAAGTTAAAACATATAGGGGGGCCAATATAGACTCGGATCACTATCATGTTGGTATGATGCTCCAAACTCGAATAACCACACCGCCCAGAAACCCCTCTGACAATCAAGTGAGAGTTAACACTGAAGCCATCCACAGTATAGCCCTCCGCGACACCTATAAAAAGGAAATAGATCCCGCAATTACCGCAATCAACAGATTCTCTCTGCGGCAAGCGATGGAAAAACTGTTAGAATATAGACAATAGTTGCACCATCTATTCATCGACTTTAAAGCCGCCTATGATAACATAGCCAGGATAAAACTGTACACGGTCATGAGAGAATTTGGTGTCCCGACGAAATTGATAAGACTTACTAGGCTCACCCTAACCAATGTGCGAGGCCAGACAAAAGCAGCAGGATCACTCTCAAGACCATTCGACATCAACAACGGTCTACGACAAGGGGATGCCCTATCATACGTCCTCTTTAACTTGGCCCTCGAGAAAGTGATCCGTGATGTTGAAGTAAATGCAAGAGGTACGATCCTCTTAAGTTCACCCAACTGGCCTACGCTGATGATGTCGACATCATGGGAGGAACGACCCGAGACGTACAAACTGCCTTCATCCAGTTCGAGCAGACGGCCCTTGGGACGAGATCTTGGACTGCACATCAATGAAGGCAAGACAAAATATATGGTGGCAACATCAGTACCGAAAACTCACCAACCAGCAACATCAAACCGCACTGGCCAAACGGGAAGAATAAAGATAGGAGACTATATCTTTGAGACCGTTGATAATTTCTCCTATCTAGGGTCAAAAATCAGCCTACATAACGACGAAATCAATGAGCGATATCATGACCGTCCGGTTGTGGATAAAATCCAGCTCAATAGGTTAGAGTGGGCGGGTCACTTAATCCGTATGGATGACGATGATCCCACCCGGAAATTCTATAAGGGCAATATCTATGGTGGAAACAGAAGACGAGGCAGACCCTGCCTGAGATGGAGCGATCGCGTAGGTCAGGACGCCAGACAGCTTTTAGGGATATCGAATTGGTGCACCTCGGCGCAAAACCGGAATGTCTGGAGTTCCTTATTAAGGCAGGCCTAGACCGGATACCGGTTGTTACGCCGTTGATGATGATGATCATGATGACTTGCAAGAGCGGATACTTTGGTATAATACCGATGATGAACCCAAGGGGTACGTTGTTTCCGCGGGTGTCCCACAGGGCTCTATACTGGGTCCACTACTGTGGAATATCATGTATAATGATGTACTTAACCTTCCGGTTCCAGAGGAGGCGACAGTGGTGGGTTACGCATCTCGAAGATGCTGAATTGTACTCAAGGGCAGCAATCAGTGTTGTTAAGGCTTGGTTAGAGAGTGCTGGATTGGCATACGCGGAGGAAAAGACGGAAGCGATCCTCATAACTACGCGCCGGAAATGAAATTACGATTGCATTAGAATCCGAAATCATATCATCACTTCCAAGCCGGCCATCAAATACTTGGGTGATGATAGACGGAAAACTCAATTTTAAGCAGCACTTGGACCATACTTGCAAAAAAACATCCACCACGAATACGGTTCTCGCATGATGCCGAACGTCTCGGATGATGCCGAACGTCGGAGGACCGCGATATACTTGCAGGCTGCTCACTGTTAGACTGGTGAGTTCTAGCATGCTATATGCAGTCCAAATTTGGAGAAACGCCCTGCAGGTTTTAGGCAATGCATATAAACTGAGTACGGTTTACAGAAGAACAGCCTTAAGGGTGTGTTCTGACTTCAGGACCGTCTCAGATGATGCAGCGTTTGTCATCTCGGGAATGATGCCGATTGACATCCTAGCAACCGAAATGATGAACATTTATAGCACCAGGTCCACCTCACCCTTATCGCAAGTGAAAAAAGCCGAAAGGGAGAGATTCATAAGCAGATGGCAACAGCGATGGGACCAGTCAGAAAGGAGTCGTTGGACTTACAGGTTGATCCCTTCCATCGGGGAGTGGCTGGAGAGAAAGCATGAGGAGATCAATTATAATCTCACCCAGGTTCTCACCGGCCATGGAGGATACCGTCAATACCTGTACAGGTTTAAATTGGACACCTCACCTAATTGTCCAAACAATGCTTCCAATATCCTAGGTTCATGGAAGAAAGCAGGAAACTAAAGGAAACTCTAGGTGAAGTGCTATCACCGGAAAATTTTGTCCGGAGAATGGTAGCTTGTCAGGAAGATTGGGATGTGATCAATTCCATGATCGCAGCAATCCAGGATAAACTGCAAAAAGCAGAAGAAGTGGGGAAGGCGCGGTTACGAACCTAGAGACTTAGCTAAAGTAAGCTAACTCCACCCCGTGATGTAATATCTAAAGGTGGTTCCACGGGGTAGGGGGGGGGGGGGAGTTGGGGTTGGTGTTAGTGGGTAAAAATCCCACACTCTGGCATGCCCAGGCCAGAGTCTTTTGAAGATTTCCACTACCTTAAAAAAAAAGGACGTGGGGCTTGGCCCCTGAGAAGCCACACATCGTCCAAAAGGGGACGCAACTCATCCTCAAAGAGGGATAGGTTTGCTTCAGGGAGCTATATTCCGCGTCACTCTATCCTGTAGTACACTGCTTGACAACAACTTGCTGTAAATCATTGCCATAAAATGCGCTGATGAGAGTGAAGCCAATGGGGTTATTTGCAACAAAAATGGACATAATATTCGAGCAGTTGAAGTCACCAATCACAATTATCCTTTCATCCTCATCTAAGGAACCACCTTGTCGTGGTGGGGGAGTCTGTAGTAGTTTACTACTATACTGAGGGTGTCCGAAATATGAATATGGAAGGATTTGAACTCTCCAAGTGGTAAGAAGTCTCAGACTTTGAATCTACCCGCGACCATAAGCAATCATGTCGCGGCCGAGGCGCGGATTTTGGAGACCAGCACATTCATACCCCGACTGGAAAGCTTTCATTTAGTGTCTACGGCAAAGTTAGCCCGAAAGGAAAGTACGGCCTCTCTCAACTTGGGGGAAACTGGAAATCCGACTACGGCTGGTCCGTCCGCGGTACTAAAGTTCAAAACTACCCGCAAACGGAAGAAGAAGGCTCGGCAGAAGGGAGCTTTGGCCACTAAGGAGAGGAAACTACAGGCTGAATCGTGCCTGTCAGAACCTTCTCCTTCACCCTTACCGGGAATAGCGGAAGAAAGGGAAGCTGGTGACGTTGACGTTACTGGTTTAACGTCGGTATGTGGAAATGAATCCGAGCGGCCCGGACACCATGAACCTGGAAAGGCCCCAAGTCGGCGGCAGAATAGAGCACTACGAAGGAAGATGAAGCACCTTGGGAATGAGGATCTGGATGTGGCTGTACCACTAGGTGCGGTAACGTCCAGAGAAATCGGACGCAAGTAAGCGGAATCTCGGGCGGGAGGTGCGGATAAACTGGAAACCCCGGTGAGATCCACACTAGACGCATCAGACTCTTCTGTAAACGGCAATGCGCGCAAGAAGCGTAATACCAACACATCTGCTGTGGCCAACGCTTTATTGTGCTCCGAACTAGGACTCACATCCAAGCGTCCTGCGGGGATTACTAGCGGTGTGCCGGAAGGTGATCAAATCAGTGAGAGAGCTCTCAATGAAGCTGATCCCTCCCATAGGAATATGGACATGACGGCGGAAAGGAAGAGTACGTTCAGTTCTGACTGTTGCCCTGGGAGTTTCCTCCAAGGATGGCAAAATGTCACAGGGTCAATTTACAATCCTCCGGGAATGCCTGTGGAAAAAAATGCTGGAGCCTGGAACGAAGCCACGATTTAATAATCAAGATTTTCGCGATGGGCTTCTCCATTTGGAGTGCACTGACGAGGCTGGCTTAAAGTGGGTCCAGCAGGCAATCCCGGCTTTGAGTTCCGGCGGTCGGAGCAAGATCGCTATTGTCAACATTGAGCTACGCAGGACAGAACATGTCGGATGTTGGTTACCGCGCCCCCGAGGAAGGCAGAGGACATGACCCACATGCTGGGTGAACAGAATCCGGGTATGGACTTTGGACACAAGCGGGTAAAGCTCATCAATGTCAGGAAGAACAAATCTACAAAAGTGAAGGGTTTCAACCTGGTATTCGAACTGGACAAAAGGAGTCTGAATGTGCGCAGCGGAAGTCACCATATCGTGCTCCCTTTTTCCTATCTTATCAGGAAGTTTAGTTAGTTTAGTTTAGTTAACTGGGGGAGCCGCAGCTCCGAACACTCAGGCCATTATTAGGCCCATTGTACTATCCCCGTAAGTTGCCTATTCAATGGCTTCCCGCCTACGGTGTTCGCAGGCTTTAGCGAATCTGAGAACATTCTCAAGAGGCAGAGAGTGTGCAGATTCTTCATTGACGAAAACCTTGCCAAGGTGTCTTCGTCTGAGATCTGAGGATGCCGGGCAGCAGCATAAAAAGTGCAGGGCTGTCTCCTCCTCCTCCTCACATTGGCTGCACACAGCCGAAACCACTACTCCAATCTTTTCCATATGGTAGTTTAAGGGGCAGTGTCTCCTACTAGGGTTTTCATGTCCCACTTCTTAAGGGACAACAAAAAAGCCGCTCTAGTGGTCCTAGGCTCCTTCACAAGGATTTTCCCTTGCCGGCAAGAGCCCAAATTTCTCCACTCGGTTGCGTGAATCCTTGCAATTTCACCCTTCAGAGTAGACTTGACAGTAGATGGTCGGATTCCAAGAGCTGGTTCTGGCCCCACCATTGTGGATCCAGACCCTCGGCGAGCCAGTCTATCAGCCCCCTCATTACCGGCGATGTTAGAGTGTCCCGGCACCCACATCAGGAATGTTTCGTTCAGTCGGCCAGGTTTCAGCAGCACCTGATGACAACTCCACACCAACTGGCTTGATATGTTGTTGCCATTTAGTGCTGATAATGCCGCCCGACTGTCGGAACAGATTCGAATAGTGCTACCCCTCCATTTTTGTCGCCGACATTCTTCTGCTGCCAATGAAATGGCATATATCTCCGCCTGGAATATGGTCGTCATTTTTCCGAGGGGTCGGGCCAGTTCTATAATCGGATTCTCCGAGAACACACCTGCACCCGATCCATCCTCCGTGACTGACCCGTCGGTGAAGATTATTAGGTCTGTAATCTGAAAAGACTCATGGCCACTTGTCGACCATTCTTCTCTTTCGGTGATTACGACAGTGTATGTCCTTTCAAAGACGAATCTGGAAACCATATGATCGGTCGGCATCAGGGCTACCAGATGTTTTTCAAGGAATTTCCAGATAGACGCATGCCCGTTGGATTGGCCGCCTTTCCACACCCCAATGGTACCGAGCCTATATGCGTCGTTGGCTGCTTACCGTTTCACCTCCAAGTGAATGGGGGGTAAATTTAGGATAGCTTCAAGTGCCGCAGTTGGCGTAGTACTCATTGCTCCAGTAATACTTAGGCAACCAAGTCTCTGAATCTGCGTTAGCAGCTTCCTGCTGTTAGCAAAGTTCAGTCTTGGCCACCAGACGATGCATGCATACATCAAAATGGGTTTTATTATAGATGTATATATCCAATATATCCGTTTAGGTTGAAGCCCCCAGGTCTTATCTATCGCATTCCTACAGCACTAGAGCAATCTGCAGGATTTCTGGTATTGTTCCTGGATATGATGCTTCCACGTTAACTTGGAGTCGAAATGTACTCCTAAGTACTTGACTGTTGGTGCCAGCTGGATTTCCGGCCCTGCTAAGGTGGGTAGCGTATAGCTGCCCCACCTGATTTTCCTAGTGAACATAACTAGTCCAGTCTTTCCAGCGTTCACCGTGAGTCCATTGCGGAGGCACCAGCTGTGGATTACATGCAGAGTTGCATTCAAGCGGTCACATACTGTGTCCGCAAACTTGCCGGTAATTATTACGGCTAGGTCGTCCGCAAATGCTTGCGCGAAGACTTTTTTGTCCTCCAGGAGCTACAGCAGGGTATCCATCACCAAGAGCCATAACAGTGGAGAGAGAACCCCTCCCTGTGGGCAGCCCCTGAGACATCCTGGTTCAATAGACTTCTGGCCGACCGATATGTGGATTTTTCTCCACTCCAGCATGTGAAGGATCCAACTGATTAGCAGCGGTTCGATTCCGTGCTGTCCCGCCGCATCACAAATTGCCGCAAATGAAGCATAATTGAAGGCACCTTCGATGTCCATGAATGCGCCTAAGGCGTATTCTTTATCGGACATCGCCTTTTCAATTTTTGCCGTAAGTTCATGGAGTGCTGTCTCCGTGGATTTGCCTTTCTGGTAGGCGTGTTGCCTATGGTGAAGTGGCCATTTAGGAATGTGTGTATCCCTTATGAACTAATCTACTAGTCTTTCTAGTCCTTTTAGCAGAAAGGACGTTAGGCTGATCGGTCGAAAGTTTTTTGCGTCTGTATAGGTGGGTTTTCCTGGTTTGGGAATGAACAACACCTTCACATCGCGCCATTTAATTGGAATATAAGCGTGTGCTAGGCATGCACGATATATGTTCCGAATGTGTAGACCCAGGGCATCCATTCCTTCTATTACTAGCGCAGGGATGATGCCATCCGGACCTGCAGACTTGTATCTATGGAACGAGTTAAATGCCCATTTAACTCGCTCCTGTGATACTACTTTGCATGCTAGATTCCAGTTTCTCGGTTGAGGGCTGTATGCACCTGTTGGCCCCGAGATTAGATTTTGGATGCTGCCTGTGAAGTGTACTTCAAGCAAATGATTTGCCGTTTCTTCATCGCTTTCTGTCTACTTTCCATTCTGTAAACGTAAATAATTCAGTTTCTGGCTACGTTCTTTGATCAGAATCCGCTTCAGCTTTGAGGTTGCCTCAAGAGAGTTAGTCTCTTCGCAAAAGCGTCTCCAAGATGATCGTTTAGCCGATCTTATGATCTTCTTTAGAGCCTTCTGTGCCTCTTTATAGCGATTCCAGCTAGTGCTTGATTCACCCTTCAGAGCACGATTAAGGAGCATCCTTGTCGTTCTCCTCTGTTTTGCCAAATCCGAGTTCCACCATGGTGTTTTACCCTTCTTTGGCATCTTGAGTGGACAGCTTTCTTCGAAAGATTCTCTCATGCTAGTTGTGATCATCTGGGTTGTCTTCTCAATTCCAGCAATGGATTTGATACGCTTCCCAGGGATCGTGACTCGGGCGCTCAATTCTGTTTGATACATTACCCAATTTGTCTTCCTCGGATTCGGAAATGGAGTGGGTGGAGGTAGATCCATGCCCATAACGAAATCAATGCGTCTGTGATCCGAGAGTGTGATATCGTTTGATACTCTCCACTCTCCGATCAGAGCCGCGATGTCAGTAGATGCCACCGTGATGTCGATGACCTCTCGCCTGACCACGTTGAAGAAAGTGGGTTCATTACCCACATTTAGGATCTGCAAATCGGTTCCTACTAGATACTCCAGTAGTCTCGATCCTCTTGCATTGATGTTTAAACTTCCCCAGCATATGTGGTGAGCGTTGACATCACATCCTGCTATTACCCCCATGCCTCTACTTTTGGCATATTGGATAGCTCTGATGAATGTTCCACTGGGAATGTCTTCTTCGTCATAGGGGAAATATGCAGAGCAACATAGTATCTCTTTATCTCCCTGTTGACCTTTTATGGATAATTTAGCCGATGTGGTGTCGCCATCACATAGGTCGTTAACCAGGTTAGCCTGGAAGTCTTTGGAGACTACCATGCAGGTGCGGGGTCGCTCGCTTCCATTGGCATACAATAGGTCAGCATGTTGGAAGTTTAGGCCCCTGACTGCCACACCAACAACCCACGGTTCTTGTATGAGGTATATAAATGTCTTGCAGCTATTGATCCGACGGCTGATAAGTGCAGTCGCCGCTTTACAATGCTGCAAATTTACTTGGGAAATGTGGCACCTCATTTACGTTTCAGATGAAGATGCCGGGGGCTGCATGTCCCCTTCAATGGTTTTAGGAGCCGGCACCTAGCTGCCTAGCAGCAACCAGGCGGAAGTGTTAAGGTTGTTCTGTACACCAAGTTGTTCCAGAACCCCGACACCATTTCGCTCTTCTTCTGGAAGCCAGAGAAAGCACTTTTTGAACGATGGAAGCTCAGAGACCCTTTTCAAGGTTAGTCGCGCACTCTCCCACACATCGTTAAGGGAGGAGCAGTACTGCCTGAGCCACTCGTTCGTGTCTTCGTCGGCAAAGTTCAGCCGTAACATTTTACGGTATACTCCTACCGACTCAAAGCAAAGCTTAGTGCCTTGCGCGGACGCAGCCCTTACAGCTAGGAGGAGTTTCCTCCTAAGCTGTTCGCACTGCTCAGTATCGTAGCTGGATGGATTAGAGTCGTCATACAGGACCCATCCATCGGCTTCGATAGCTTTGACTGCAAATGAAGGCCTAGCCGTTGCCGGCCGAGCCCTCTTTGCCGCCTTTTGTGTCGAAGAGTTAGGATCGTCCGAGGACCGCTGTCACTTCGGTTTCCCCTTAGCCGCAGGTGCCCCGAACGCTCCTTTCCCCTCAACCTTGGCACAGCTCTTTGTGCGTTGCCCGGAGGCCGGTTGCCCGAAGGCGGTTTGCCCGGAGGCGGTTTGCCCGAAGGCGGTTTACCCGTAGGCGGTTTGCCCGAAGGCAGTTTGCTGTCCGTGGACAGATGCTTACCCATGGGCAAGACTTTAGCCTCAGCAGGTGGCGCCGATTGGAGCCTGGGGTCAGGAGTACTGACAGATGCTTCACTCATCCGTTAAGGGCTGGGTCCCAATTGAATTGGTTCCCACTTGAATAAGTGGGGAATCTGAGTCTAGACCCAGGTTCTTCATCGATGAGCTCAGGGTTGCCCCTGCACTCGGGGTTGGATCGTCACGATCGAAGTTTAATTGTGTTTGCTTAGTAGGTTTATGTTTTTGTTTTTTTGTTTTTTCATAGTTGGCTGCCATGGCCTCAATTTTTCCGGGGAAAGTAAGTTGATCTCGGCAGAGTCCCTTTTTGCCGAGACAAGGCTAGTTGAAACTGAGGGTCCCCTGGTACCCAGAGTTCACCGTTTACGGCCACATCTTAACCCCTGTAACCATTCAGCCCTCGGCACGGTAGTCACACCCTGGCTTGGGGTTTTGATTACCGCTTGGCTTCAGGTGTCACCGCCCGTTTCCTGGAGGATCTTCCTTACTGAGCTCCCTCACCACGTCAATCGAGGGAGATCATCATATCAGGAAACTGTAGAGCGTCATATCAGGAAACTCTAGAGCGTCATTTCCATAATGGAGCTGCGTGGAGGATGGTGCATACAGGGGCGGAACCACCGATTAGGGGTTCGCACCGGTCAAGGGACTATAGAGTGGATCCTACCTGCTAGTAACTTTTCCTACACCTTCCAAGGAACAAACGGAAGAAAGGGAAGCCAGAGAACTGAACGGAACTAACTTGATGGCAGCTCGATTGATCGAATCTATGCCAACCGGACACCGGAAACCAGTCAAGGGTAAGTGGAAAACAGACGAATGCTCAGCGGGATGAGATGAGATTCTAGATGTATCAGGACATGGGAACTGCTGTACCTCCATGTGCGGCTTTTCTCAGAGGAATCAAACACGAGGGGATCGAGTCTCTGGCGGTACGATGTGGTGGAAACCCCATCATACGCGGACTGCAGCACATGCTTCTAATTGCTTTCCATAACACAATAGGCTAAGTTTATGTCGAAAAACATAAAGATTGGTTAAATCAACCTGAAGCATGCCAAAGCCTTCTCCTATCTGTTGGCAGCGAGACTGACAAAGCTGCAAGACTTCCCCTATATCTTTCCGGTGCAAGAGCCGTGGGTTTGTTTTATCTGTGGCATTGGATCAGTAAAGGGAGCTATGATCTTCTACGATGAAAGATCCATAAGACCGAGAGCTTGTGTCCTGATGTCAAGACGGTTAGAGACAACGATGCTGAGACAGTTCTGTTCCTAGGACTTAGTTGCGGTCATCATACAATATCAGATAAATGGCGAGAGGAAAAATATCATAGTTGCCTCTGCATATTTACCCTATGATTCTTTGTATCCTCCACCGACGCAAGAGCTTAGCGGTCTGGTGGTGTGCCCCTACGTTCGTGGGACCGAGAAGAAGCGAAGTAATTAACCTAACAATCTGTACCTCAAAATTGTTAGAGTTGATTACGCACTGGCGAGTGCTAGACGAGGTCTCACTGTCAGATCGCCGATGCCTAGAATTTAATCTGACTATTGCGGACGAAAAGTCTGCAGTACAAAGGCGGAACCCTGGACAAAGTTCAATGAACTTCTTGGCAATAAAGTACAGTTCCCTAGGCGACTAAGGACTCCTTTGGCGCTGGAAGATAAATTGAAAACTCTGAACCGCACACTTTTAGAGTGCTATGAAGAGGCTTGTCATATTTCCCGAGGCCAAAGCGGTTAAACGGTTCCTTGGCGGAACCGGTAACTACGAAAGCTCAGGAAATCAACCAGGCGACTTCTGAACTGCGCTTGTAAAAGTAATAAGAACGAAGACTGGTTAAATTTCAGGAACTCACAGCGTGAATAAAACTGGGTCGTTAGGTATTCGAAGCGAGACTCCTTCAGAGTGTACTGTGAGGAACTGGAAGGTGAAAGAGAGATTTCAAGGCTGTGCGGAGTCCTTAAAAGGGATGAGTCGGCCAAGTTGGACTCTCTTAGAAAACCCGACGATACTTTCACGAGCTCCAGACTGGATTTAGTACAGACCCTCCTGGAAGTACACCACCCGGGAGAACGGGTAAGAGAAGATGGCAGGGGGAGAGTTGACGGTTCTTGCAACCCTTCAACACGCAAATGCAGCAAAGGGAACTGGACCACTGCGAAAGCGGTTATTACCCATGAAAAGGTGAGAGCTGCCATACTGCCCTTTGAGCATTTCAAAGCACCTGGCATGGATAGCATCTGTGCAGCAATGCTAAAGGAGGGTATGAAGCACTTAGAGCAACCTCTAAGAAATATTTTTCTCGAATGTCTTGCTCTGGGCTACGTGCCTTCCTCTTGGCAACAGGTTAAGGGAGTCTTCACACTGAAACCTGGGAAAGATGACTATTCTAATCCAAAGGACTTCAGACAGATCAGCTTGACTTGATTCTTGCTGAAAGGTTTGGAGAGACTGGTGGAGCGTCACATTCGTGGAAACGCATATAGGTCGCACCCACTTAGTGAAAACCAACATGCTTACCAGCGTGCAAAATCCTGTGTGTCTGCTCTTCATTTTTTGGTTACAAATATAGAGGATGCAACTTTGAATGGTGAGTACGCGATGTTCGTGGACATTGAAGGGGCTTTTGACTGTGCGTCTTTTCAAAAACTTTGTGATGCCGCTAGAGCGCATGGTGCTGATGATGCTTTAATCAAGTGGATCCATGTTATGCTAACGCAGAAATTGCTGTGCGCTGACTTGGGTGTCGATCGGTATCTGACAGCAGAAGCAACGAAAGGCTGCCTCCAGGGAGGTGTGATTTCGCCACTTCTGTGGAGTATGTTGATTGACTCACTACTATGCGAACTGCGAAATTTACCAATACACGCTCAAGCTTATGCTGATGACGTGGCTGTGCTTGCTGTTGATCGGGATCTTGAAACGGTGTGTAGAAATATACAACGTGCCGTTTATTTGATAGACAATTGGTGCCTCAGACATGGTCTGTCAGTTAATCCAAAAAAAAACCACAATGGTTTTATTCACAAAAAGGAGAAAACTGGATGGACTTTGCCTCCCTGAGATGAGGGGTACTACCCTTCAACTCTCCGAAGAAGTGAAATATCTGGGAGTTACTCTAGATAAAAAACTACTTTGGAACAAACATGTAGAGGTAAAGATGAAACGAGCTCTCATAATTTATGGGCTGTGCAGACGGACCTTTGCCTCGACATGGGGACTCAGGCCTCATGTGGTAATATGGATATACGTTGCTATTATTAGGCCGATGTTCGTTTATGCATCCGTAGCGTGGTGGGTCAAGGTTAGACAACAAGGGTTTCACCGTAAACTAGCCGCACTGCAAAGAACTGTGTGTGTGGGCATCACTGGTGCCATGAGCACGACATCTCATAGACTAATTCGATTAGATCTATGGGGAAACAACGGATGTGGGGGCGCAAAGCATTGGAGGAATTACTGGGAGTACTGAATCCAGTTCTTACAATGCCTGCCGATTCTCGTGTCTCCATACATCTTTTTGGTAGAAGATATGAAGTTACCCTGAAGCTTAGAGAGAACTGGGAAGTCCGAATACGATAGCCTTCTACACCGATGGCTCAAAAACATAACAGGGTTCTGGAACCGGAGTTGACCTCTCGAATAAAAACCAGAAGTGGGCTTCTCCTTTGGGACAATATGCAACGGTTTTTCAAGCGAAAGTTTACGCGATCCTAAGGGCGGCAAACTGGGTGATTGACGAGCGGTTGAAAAGCAGGTGCATCGCAATCTGGAGTGATAGCCAAGCTGCATTAAGGGCGTTGAGTAGTCGTTTGATCGCCTCGAAAATCGTTCAGGAATACAGGAACCGTTCGAACTCTATTCAATACGGTGGAACTACTCTGCGTACCTTCTCACTGTGGCGTAGAGGGAAATTAAATCTCGGATGCTTTAGTGAAAGAGGGATCAATCTCACGTATGCCGGGACCGCAACCACCAATCGGAGTATCAGTAGCATTGGCTAAGTTTGTCTTCAAATGACAGATGGCAGAGCCTAAGTGCCGCTCGACTCACCAAACTTTTTCTGACAGAACCCAACATGCGTACCGCAAAGTTTATCCTGTCGAAAAGCAGGAGGACTTGCAGGAGTATTGTGGGCATTCTGACAGGTCATAATTCACTAGCTGGGCATTTGTTCAGAATTGGAATTACTCAAAATGATACGTGTCCGTCCTGTAATGAGGACGCGGAATCCAGGGAGCACTTCCTATGTGAATGAACCTCATTACAAGTAGCTTCGTCAGATTGGGGAGTAACGCAGACAATTCCGATATAAAGATAATGTTTGTCTAGGAGGACTCTTGCAAATTTGCATTCAAAACAACCTCAAAAAAATATTCAAGGATTAACTTGAGAAATTTGATTAAAATCTTGAAAATATAATACAATCGTGGGCATAATGGCCGGAAGTTGGACAAAGAACAGTCGTGACCATATTTTCCTTTGGCATCGCTACAGGTTGTTTAGTCGAACAGCAAATTTGATTTATTCAAAATCCTCAAGACATGCTAATTTGTAATAAATAAAGAAGAGAATCCAAATGTTGACATCTATCGTCAACTTTCTGGTTTCTGAATAAATAAAATGAAGTGTTTTATTATAATAATGGAGCGTCCCCCAAACATTTTCAATGGGGCCCACACGCTTTTGACTACAATTCCCATTAGATACGGCGAAAATTAGTACTGCAAACTCGATACAAAAATCAGGGTTGGGTCGCATGATCCACTCAATATGATCTCCATTAGTGAAACATATGAAAATTAACAAAAAATGGATGCTCAATTTTACAGCGATATTCACTTTGAAAATAGAATTATGACAGACGGGAAGTTGGAAGTGGCTCAAGTTCCCAGGGCGCGCTATGTGGATCAGATCAGTGACGCCTACACAGCATGCGCTTCATATTTATTCTTTTTAATATCTTTTTTTTAAAAGATTTTCAATCTTTTTCATGGCTCCAAATCGTCTGGTCGCCACTTATCACCATGTCGAATTTATTAGCGGAATATTCAGTTGGAAAGACACAATTATAAAATTATACACTTGAAATTTATAGAGGAGAGTTTTTGATATGTTAATGTGGTTTATTTAGTCGTTTAATGGTATCCAAAATTAAATTGAGCGAAGACATAAATTATTGTCAGCGACCATTAGGACTTTTGTTCGACGAGGTGAGAGACGGTTATGTTGGAATTGCGTAGTTGAAGGAGGTTCGTATGTCGTCTTTGCACATTATCATAAATCATTGAGAAAACCCGGAATTAACAGAAACCACTTACATGTGTACTGTTACGAAATATGAGTAATTTGAATACCCCGACTCCAGATACAAATCTCCAGGGAAACGACAAAAGTCCACTTTTAAATTATCGGAAACTCCCCAGAGAAATAATGGTTAAAGTATGCAAAAATACATTATTTATTGGCTAAATCGCGGAATCTGTCATCTTCTGGTAAATCGTTTGAAATATTCACTTGAACCCCAAATGCCAAGGAAACATGCAAAATACACTTTCAGAGTGGGGACTCCTTTGAAAACACGAAAATATACTTATTAGAATAAATCCTACATTCTGTTCGCTGTTTTGTTTTTGTCATCATTTGCAGAACAGATAATCAGACATTGAGCTTTTGTTTGGAAATTTCTTAACATTTTAGAAATTCATCGCTGCCCAAACTTCCAAATTTGTTGAATTTCGTAGAAAAAAAATTTACTGTGTGGGATCCTTTCATTATTAGGAGTTTCGCGGGTTAAGAAGAAGGAGGGGAAGAGGGAATCCCCAAATAAAAGATTTTCAATTGAATTCATATTATCAGTTGGCTGGAACGTTTGTATGTTAACACACAGATGCACTGGAGAATATGCTAATATGACCCCAAGCCAAGGTGGAACAGAATACGCCAAGGACTGCATGGCCAATGGGGAGCTTGATCTTTATTATGCGAACTCTGAATACTTAGTGCATCTTCAGTTTTAAAGAAGACCCTTACCCTGGTCGCCGGGCTAGCCGGGGTGCACATTCTTCTCGGACTACTCGTGAAACTAAGACATTGACTCAATTTAAAAAAAAAACATAACAAAAAAAAAATCGACGATTGAAGAAGAGGTAGTGATGCCAGACGCATTATCCGAGGACAAGGTCCTGGCATCCAGCCAGGAGACAGTAGACGTAGAGAGCAGCATACTCGGTACCAGCCGTAGCCCCCTTGTGGTGAAACCAACTGCAGGGACCTATCGGAGCGAGGCGGCAAACGAAGTGCAGAGAGTACCAGACATAGTACTCCTAACTCGAAACCCTCGACGTCGGAGGATCTTTTAAAAGTAAAGACCGAAAGAACATCGGTCAACACCGGCTAAGAAGCGAAGGTCCACTGGGGTCTTGCTCATTAATCAGTGCCAGAAGGCCGTGCATATTCTCAGCAAGATTGCTACGAATAAGGAGACCGGTATTGTCGACGAGTGAAATGAAGAAGACCTCGTTAAATACCAGGTGATTTTTGAGGAATACAATAGCAAATACCTGGCAGACGAGCGGAAGGCAAAGCCCACCGCTCTCAAATGCAATCGATCTCAAGACGAGGTCGACAAGATCACAAGCGATGCAGAGTGGGCTAGAGCACGGACGCTAAACAACATCTAGAAAAAATTACGCAGCAACAGCCAGTCTTCGAGCCACGAACTGCAAAACCCTTCAACGACGTCACCAGGAGCCACTTACGTGTGGCGTTGGCGGATGGTAATTCTGCAAGCGGCAAACTAGCGGCAGAGGTGTGGACCCATGTTGAGACCAAACTGTCGGAGAAGATCATTGAGCATCTCTTGGAAGGCAAAGACAAACACACGGGATCCCCTGTTTTGATTCCTCTCAGGTGGTCCGTGGATTCTACGTTATAGCTTGCGAGGACCAATTCTCTACGGACTTTCTCGGGTCGTGCGTCACTATGATTAGCGATCCCTGGAAATGTGTGAAACTCAAAATCATCTCCTACGACGAGATTCCCAGGAAACCGGTCGCTAGCATCTAGTTGCCGAAGATCCGTATGGGTAAGGACAATTTCCAAGAACTATTGGTTTGTTATCAAGGAAGAGGAACCTCAGACAAACGGCCAACTTTTCCTGCTCCGTATAAACGGAGAGTGCCTAAAGGCACTAGAAAAGGCCGAGTAAAAGGTGCGGTTTGGATCCAAGAAGGCAAAGGTAAAAGTGTTCCGCTCTGCAAAACCGGACGACGACCTGGATCCAATCGACGCTGGTAACGAGCTGTTGCAGGAGATGAGTATCGGCGGTCCGACGGGGACTGACGAACCTCACACCTAAGCAGATCATGCTGAGTGCAACGCAGATAAATCTGCAGCACTCGACGTACGCCTCGGCTAATCTGCTTGTCTTCTTCCGAGAGAAAGACATTGACATCGCACTAATACAGGAGCCTTGGGTCGGAGGCCGCTGAACCATCATAGGGATCCAAAGCAAATATTATAATTTATTCCACAGCACAGGAGACGCTGATCTGGACATATCGAGAGCATGTATCCTCGCTAAGAAGATTCTGCATGGTTTTCTGTGTCCAGACCTGAGTTCCAGCGATCTAGTCGTGGTCAAATTTGAAAAGAGGGGTGGCAGAGTACGTGTATATTTCCTCGGCTTACATGGCTCGCGACCGATCAGCTCCGCCAGAAGAACTACAACATTTGATGCACACTATAGCAACAAAGAAGACCCCCCTACATGTTGATAGGCCGCAATACCAATGCAAGGCATACGCTTGGGGCGGGTCGGAAATCAACAATCATTCTTTGATTTTATTGTTACTTATCAGTGTGTAAGAAAGACAGTACACCAACCTTCCATTACCCCAGCTCGATGAACTGTGACGGTTAGGAGGAGGTCCTTAATATCACCCTACTAACCGACAATGGGATTCTTAGGATCCACTGGAGAAAGTTTGGTCAAGTAATTAAGGACAAACTCTCCGGTGCGCAAATTGGTAAGATTGGTACTGGAGTCAAAACTCGGGGCTCCGTAAAAAGTATTCGCTATCGCCTTTAAAGTCTTGTGTCCTGCTAAATACAGCAAGAAGACACTGCCACCGTGGTGAAATGAAGATCTCTCCACCCGCGGGAAGCTGACCAGGGAAATCTTCAATATCTGCTACAGGCCCATACAAGGACTGCCTGAAGAAGTGCAAGTCGGCCATCGAAACTGCCAAGAGGCGGTCTTGGTTGGACTATTGTCAGAACATCGAAGGCACCAGCGAATCCGCGAGGCTCAGCAAGATTCTGTCCAAGGGACATAAGAACCCCTCCTTTCCTAAAAAGTGGGAAGACTGAACGGAATCTTCTGGTGAAATCTTGGAGCTGCTGGCTCAAACGCACTTTCCATCCTGCGAAGAGGACTGTGAGTCGGAGCCTTCCTTGGAGGGTTTGCGGCCACCCCAGCCATGCGAGACTATCAAATCGGGAATTACCGAGGATAGGGTCGACTGGGCTATAAACAATTGTTCTGGAAAAGCTGACAGACGGGTTCGTCCAGGGCAGAGGCAACTCATTAGACGCTGCCTCGTCTCTGCCCTTGGAGCAGCGTGACGGAAAGTAACGACAGGTGGTAATCGCTCCATTTATATATAATATAATCCCAAACAGGTCATTAGTACGAATTATATTGAAGTGAAATCCGCCGTAGGTTCTGACCTAAACCAGGCCGAAGTGAGTTTTTTGTTGAGGATGCTGGGAGTCCTGAGTCTACTTTCACTTTGTTAGAAGGAGTCCGTGGACCATAAGAGAGGAAATAAGTTTCTTCCCAAGTGGTCCGGTCCGTTATCAAGTGCGGACTCAGGACTCCGAGCATCCTCTACAAAAAGTTGCTCCGGTCCAGATGGCATAATGCCAGTCATGTTACAAAGCTGCAGGAAAAGGATGTGCAGTGGCTTGTTGAGATTTACCGGAGCTGTTTCTCTTTAGGATACTTACCACAGCCCTGGAGACGCATACGAGTGGTTTTCATACCGAAAGCGGAAGGCGCGACCATGAGTCCGCGATGGAGTTTCGACTAATTAGCCTCACCTCTTTCGTGTGGAAGACCCTAGAGTGCTTCCTGGACATCTATTTAAAGGCGATTATGGAGAGAACGTCGTTTTTCAAGTCCTATCATGTCTACCTCAAAGGCAAATCCACAGAAATCGCTCTCCACGAAATAATTGGCACCGTTGAGCAGTCACTGCAGTACAAGCAATATATCCAAGGTGCCTTCTTGGATATAGAGGGAGCATTCAATATCTGGGAGGCGACTACTTGACCAGAGCTGAAAATAGAAGCACTCCGTAGGGTGGCGCTATTTCTCCGCTGGCTTGGTTGATGGTGATGGACGAAATTTTACGTATATTGGAGAGTAGTGGGGTGAAAGTAATGCCGTATGCCGACGACTTGGTGATATTAGTGTCAGAGATGTTTCCGTCTATTATGAGCGACATCATGGAAGAAGTGTGCCTGTGGGTCATAAGATGTTTCCGTCTATTATGAGCGACATCAAGGAAAAAGCGTGAGCGACATCATGGAAGAAGTGTGCCTGTGGGTCATAAGATGCGGACGCGGCATAAACCCAACCAAAACGGAATTGATGTTATTGACCACCAAGGCAAGGGTACCTGAATTCCACCTACGACGGTTGAATGAACAAAGATTGGTTTTTCCTCTAATGTAAAGTATCTGGATGTAATCCTGGATCCAAAACTAAATTAGAGATTGAACATAGAACTGAGGGTTCAGAAGGCCTATATAGCCTTCTATGTCTGCAAGAGAACCTTTGCAAAGAAATGGGGTCTCCGGCCGAGGATGGTTCTCTGGATGTACACCGCTGTGGTGCGTTCGATCCTAACGTACAGCTCTATTGTATGGTGGGAGGCTTTGAGCAAAAAATACAGCTTAATAGGATTCAAAGAACCGCGTGTGCGGGTGCTACTACGGCTCTACAGTCCTGCCCGGCAAATGCCCTCAGTGTACTCCTGCATCTCCTCCCCCTAGAACTCCACATTAAATGGATGCTGGGCAGCGAAGTCCTACGGCCACAGTAACATCCTAGATAAAGTACCTCGGGAAATCTGGTCGTTCCCCACGGATTATGCCACACGCAAGCTGAACTTCACGATAAACTTTGCTGTGGACTTTTCAACCAGGCCAAAGTGGAAGACCGGCGGCATGTTGCAGGGTTATGACACAATATTCTTACCAATTGATCAAAGATGGACTGTGGAGTCGGCGCGGGAGTTTTCTCGAATATACACGGTGTATCCAAGTCGTATGGTCTCCCAGGTTTCGTTAGTGTGTTCCAAACGGAAGTACTGGCGATATTGGAAGTCTGTCGATGGCTGGAGTGAGATTCGAGCCCCAAGCGTAATATAGCCGTTATGACCGACAGCGAAGCGGCCATCAAGGCCTTATACTCAGCGACGATATGTTCCAGACTGGTGGGAGAGTGCAGACGCGCGCTGAACCGTTTGGGCGGCACACTCAAGGTCACCCTCTTCTGGGTTTTCGAGCATAGGAACATAGAGGGGAATGAGCGGACTGACGGAAAACCCTCATGCACTTTCTCTGTGATTGCCCAGCTCTAGGTAGAGTCAGGCTATTGACACTGGGTAAACCATTTTTTGGAGACCTCAGGGAGATTTCTAGTTGGAGGGTGGGAGAGCTGCTTTCCTTCGTAAATGCTACGTGCTGGCTTTGAAGATCCGAGCCGGCTAGATTCTGCCTCCTTGCTCTCATAACAACAGTCACGGTCTTAGGAATTGCAAAACGGCAAAAATAGTAAAACTATACTAGTTCACAATCAGCCAGCAAGTGCAGCCATGAGATGAAGCTCGGAAAAGTCCGGAAAAAATCACCGCATAATTTTTTTTGTCTTTTCATCGAGCAGTTGCCAGGAGGCACCTTTTTTTGGTACCAGGTGAACATGCCTGTGATGCGATGAAGGGGCATCTGAAGGAGACTTCACTCAGGTACTCTCCAGGACTCAAAAGAAGAAGGCGAAGAGGAACAAGAGACAACAACACGTCGCGCCTTCAGAAAGACCTCTGTCTTAAATTAAGGCGGACACGAAGGACAGAGCACCAAAAGTAAAGGTGGCGAGACGAAGGAGGACTAGACCGCGAGCTCTGCTGAATCTAAAATTCGTCGCAAGATCAAACCTGAAGATAACGGAGCGGAAATGTCTTCTATTCGTTAAACGAAGGGTGGTGGAGTCCTATTCGACTAGGTCCAAAGACAATAAATACAGTTACGTTCTGTGAAGCAGCCAAGGGACTTCTGGGAGAAAAAGCTTTGGTTTCCAGCCTGGAACTCACGTGTTCTCTGGAAATCCGAGACCTTGACTGCCTCACAGAAAAAAAACGAAGTAGAATCAAACGCGAATGTTCGGAAGTAACCAATGCACGGATTGGTATCACTTCTGCGAACTCGCGAGGCCTTACAGATTGCAATGCCAACACCATATTGAACGTGTGGACTTCCGAAATAGAAGAACTTTCAGCCATTTTTACCGTGTTCGCGTTCTACGTCGCAGCTTTTGGCACTACAGCATCGGATTGTTTGTAGCGCGAAATGGCGCGAAGAGCTCTTGTGAGCTCCACGGTCTTTGCAGTGGGGGTAACAATATTTAGCATACTGACATTTATTTGTTTCGCTCGAACTACTTAACACTTGCGTCCCGACGCCATTGATGCGTCATGAACTCTTTCCAATTCCTCGATAGGCCCGGGACTCGTCCTGTCACGTCGACTGAGGTGAACGCTTTGGCATTGTGCCGAGGCTTTTACTCAACGTGATCATTTTCTGGTTTTTAAAGACACTGAATGCATTTCCTTGGTTGGCCTGTCGCGGGATCTGTCACCAAGAGAGATCAGGTAGGAATTAACATAGTTGTTTAAGGACCCGGTGCGCGGTTCGCTTAACATAGTGAAATAACATAGCATTTTATTTCTGTTTTACTGATGATAGTACAGAGTGCGTTGCCTCAAACCCTTCGTTTTTATCTGGGCTTAGAACCAGCACCCTATATATATATAAACAACATGGCACTGTATACCCAAATTCAACATATGCCTAGCCGTTTATGAATTATATTATTACCACCTGACCCCGTAATATCACCTTCACGTTAGTTATGCGGTGTTGTTAGGTAATGTGGTGATATTGTAATGTTGGTAATGTTTCGATCGCACTCGGAATGATAATATCATATCACACTTTAAGCTACTACCACTTTTGTGAAATTACATTATGTGCCCAGTTCCAATTGGGACCTACCCCGCCCTACACAAGGCCTCTTGCCAATGTTGCCCCTTATTATCATTTACGAATGCAAGTAATAGACGATCTTACAAATGTTATATTAAGCTTATCCAAGAAGCAGAGTGTCGTATCATTCACTCATGTAAACTGAAAATATTTTAAACAGGCCAAAGTATCTTGTATCTTATATTATTATTATATTATTGAATATAAAAAACCAACTTAGTAAGGAACATTTTTCGATGCTCTGAAAGTTCACTTTAATTGATAGGAACACATTTAGAGGAACGTTTAACCTCTTCTTCATCTTCGATTTGTTTGCGCCTCTTGAAATGATTCCTTGAATATTTAACGAGCTAAAGATGCATTATTCTCAGAACAATCTTATTAGATATGCATGTATACCGTGAAATTATGTACGAGCACTTTATTATGTCAATAAATTAGTCATGCATGAATAATACGGTACATAGCCAGACTTAATTCTGTTAGTGTTTAACAAATCAAATTTACATTATTTATAAGTCTAATAAATTTTTTAACTTAGGTAGGTGTAGCCCAAATTGAATCATTAAATTAATGACATTGAAAGCCATACTTAATTTTTCTCACCTCACTTCAGAAAGTTCTTTACAGTTATATAGATATTTTTATAAGAAAAAAGATTTATATTTTTTCATGCCAATGCTGACGCCAGCAACACCGGCCCTTTCCTAAAACCTGACCTATTCACTGCAGGTTATGAATTTTGATCAGTTAACGAAAGAAACGATAATGTGTTCCTTTACATGAAATGATTTCAAGTCAGAGTGCCTTGGTGACATGTGGAAAACATATTTTAATGAAGGCTTGGTGCTGTCGGCGGCTGCAGACCTGCCAGACGTCGAACTTTACTTTAGCCCCTCCCTTCCCGCGACTCCCCGAAAGCCCCTTACTCCTTCTCCACCGTTCTGTGCCAAGTGCCACTTCCACCTTTCGATCACTTTGCGTACGAGTGGGCCGATTAGGTCCTTCGTTTGTAATAATATTAGGCTACCGTATTTCAGTGATACATCTCAGACAGGTATTAACAGAGGCTTGGAACCTTCTTGTGACAATGGGGCGTTTTCCATGAGCCACTAGAATTGAACAACCTCAACTTGATCTTGGTTTTGAGATAACTGCATTCCTAGATTTTAGACAGGACAGCGAAAGCAGGTCAAGCGTTGTTAATGCGTTGGGTAACATCCTGTTCGGTGCCACCGTCGGCAAAAACGATGCTTCCCAAATATATAAATTGGTCAAAGCCTTCGATGCTCTGACCATTAATGCAGATAGGGAAAGTGCGATGATCCGGGAGAGAGAACCTTGGCTTTGTTGGTGTAGATCTTCAGTTCAGCTCTGCCTGCCTCTCTTCCCAAACCGGGAGCTATTTGACAAATTCCATGGCCTAGTGAGAAAGCGAACAGATAACATCTGGTTCTATTTAAAAAAAAATAATTTAGAAGTAATCATTTTTAAGGTTTTGTGGTAAAAAAAAACTTTATTAAAATCGAGTTACTGTCTGTTTGTGGCATGCACTATTTGTTTGACATATGAGAACTATGAAACATCACGCATACAATAGGTTACATAAATTTGCATGGAGTTTAATAGAGGACCCACCCCATACGTACAAAGAGCGGATGTAAAAATATTGAATGAAAGCAGTTCTGATGGAGATTGAGAAATGTACAAACTTCAAGTGGAAAAGCATTACTTTAAGTTCATCATAGCATAGCGTAGTAGATAGTAGCGGGTATGGTATTGAGCTAGGTATCCGTCGTCACCCCGATGAGCCCAATTGGCACTGTGGTGCGCCATTTTGATGTCACAAACTCCTAAGACCATGGCTGCTATGATTAGAGCAAAGGAGGCAGAGTCCAGATGGCTCAGGTCTTCAGAGGCAGCCGATAGCATTCAAAAGCAAAGCACCTCCTCCACCCTGTAACCAGAGATCTCTCTGAGGTCCTCAAAGAATGGTTTACCTAGTGTCTGTACATGTCTTTAGCTAGAGTTGGACAATCGCAAACGAAGTGATTGAGGGTTACTCCTCCTCTCCGCAGCTTCAGCAATGCTAGTTGTAAGGTATGCCGAGTCTGGCGGCATGGTCTCTTATAACCCAGTTGCCGGTGTAGAATGTTGTAATGTTTTACGCTATGAATGGAAGCGTTGAACGCCTCAAACAGAAATTCTGGCCGTTGGCGGAACACGAGTTTGTAAACTTTCACCGGGATGTCATCAGGGCCTGGTGTTTTCTTGTTTTTATAGTGAGAACCGCTTCTTCGAGCTCTGTCATTGTCAAAACGGGGCAATCCTCGACGCTTTCTGCACTATTTATATCAACCCGTACAGGGTGTCTGGGGAACAATGCCCGCACAATGCGGGCCCTGCCTGCTCCAAGAGCTTCGATGTTCACCCTCGCGGCATTTCACAGGCAGGGGGAGCGTCGTGCTCGTCGGCAAGTAGCGTCAACCACTCCGAACGCGATCTACTGGTGATCACTTGCCGAGAAGTCTTCTAGGACTCGCCACTCGTCCACCAATGATGCCAGAGATTCCGACGCGAAAGTGATGTCAGAAGTGCTTCCTTCACAGCCCGAGCGACGAAAGGTTGGCGTGGATCTCGTGTTTAAAACTACTAGCCCTGTTCTCGCCGCCATTTCCAGAATCCGTTTCCCCCGGGAGTCTGATTGAGGCATGCGCCATTCAAGTGCTTTGGTATTAAAATCACCGCCCACCAGGATTCGTTCTTCCGTGCTCGAAGCGGCGTCCTCCAAAGCAATCAAGCCGGCGCCGAAAGTCTGGCATCGTCTCGTTCACCGTCAGTTAAACGCCAAAAAATGTTATCCCTAAACACCGGATCCAGGCAAACCCGTTCCCCTTGCCTTCGGTAAGAACACGAAGTTGAACGTCGTCCCGAACCCAGATGGCAGCGATGCCCGATAAATCGAGATGCCATGAGGACGGGTCCTTGTTTTGCATTTACTTCCGCAGCGAACTGTGCTAGCAACTGGTGAGCGGTTGCACTCCGGTGCATGTTAATTTGTAGGATGCCGATCATGCCGTTTGCACCCTAGCCCTCTCCAATTTCGCCCTGAAGATCGGAGACCGTCCCGAGCCCGCAGTGTGTACGACGCTCTTACCAGACGCACCACGATCCCTGCAGAGAACGCAACTCTCGCTTTCATTGCAGATCTTTGCTGGATGACCCACTTGGTGCATCTCCGGCATGCTGTCCTCCTGTCCGGTCCCTTGCAAGCTGCTGACGTGTGCCCATAGTCCAGATACCTGTAGCACTTGGTGGGGACTATCCGCATTCGTTCCCTGCATGACTTCCACCACAGCGAACTTTTGGCCTCGAGCATTTATTTACACCCGACATTTACCTACCCGGGCATTGGTTACGTCTGAACATTCACGCTCTACTTCGATCTTTTGTGTGAGTCAGTTAAGATTATCGGTTTTCATCGGATTTTTAGAGAGCACATGGGCTCTATACTGGAAACAAGAGCCTTCTCCCCGAATAACCTCCTTGACCGCTTTGAACGCTCAGAACATACTCTTGTTAGTCGTCTTTGGGCCCAGTTCGACGAGAACTCTGCTACTCCTCGTCTTCTGTATGGAAGACACCTCTACTCCGTTGTCTTCGAGTGTCATCCTGTAGCGGATTTCACTAAGGACTTCCGCAAATGTCTTGCCTTCTGGCGGCTTAATGAGCAGAGCCGATGGTCTAGTCCTTCATCGTTTCCTCATCTTTTCTGTTCCTGGTTTTTGGTTGGCAGCTTCCTTGTCTTTGGATAGATGTGTTTCTAGTGGCGGAGTTAGTTGTTTTTTTATTCCTTATTCGCCTTCTTTTTTTGGGCCCTGGATACTACTTCGATAAAGTCTCCTTCAGGCACGTCGTCTTCTTTCCACTTCTTCCCCAGTTCGTTTTGAAGTCGGCTATCTGCGGTACGTTTGACGCAAGCAGCGTTCTCAGCGGTGAGTGCGGCTGTTCCTGCTCTCCAATCGCCTTCCGCTGCTCTCCACGTTCGCCTGTAGAAGGAGGTGCGGTCTAATAGTGCCTTCAGTTCCATCAGCCCGTTTTTCACGCCTTTCCTGACGCTCCTCGCATACGCTTCACTACTGCTACGCATTTCCGGATGAGCGTTCCCTCTTCGGCTCTAGCTAGGTTTCTGTCCGAACCCATCTGATCAGGACCAGCGATTCTCACTGAAGTTTCTTCCGGAACAGGGGCACTACAAGGTATTGGAGTTGCCATCTTCGCACGGTCAGTCGTGCCACTTGATAAAGGTTCCAATTTTTTTGGGAGCCCCGGTGTTACATCAAGTATGTCAGCCCTCGCTACCTCTTTTGCTTATCGTTGCGGTGAACAACGCATTTTTGTGCTCCGCCGAAACGCACTCAGTTCTTCGTCCTTCCCTGTCGTTTCGTCGATTTTTGTTATTAATTTATGTTTATGTTTTCTCCATGAAAAACTAACCAGCGCATCATGTGCAAGGGAGCGGGCCGCAGTAGTCAGCAACGGGTGTACCCTCGGGGACACAGCCCCTAACCCAATTCCCTGAGGCCTGACCTACGCTTAGCTGAACCCGAAATTCACGGACGAATCAGAGGTACTAACACTGGTTCAATGCACCTGACCAGCGTCCCGAAGGGGCTGGCTCCTGATACACGTCACAACTACCACCTTGGCAGAACTACGTTCACATCACCCCGTCGACGTTGACAGAGAGTTGTCGACGGCTCTGTAGACTCCCAGTGTGTCCCGACGTGTACCGGTCATTCGCGGTTCGCTCTTCACCGAGAAGCATTCTCAAGGCTACTAGCTAAGACGCAGGTATACTATCAGCTAGGGGGTCAGAACTACTTACTCGGGCACCTCGGGGACGTTACACCCCATATCGTAAGGGACCCCTTAAAGGTCGCTAACGATCCCTAAGGGTCTTATCTGCACAAGATCGGGAAGGCACGATCTCCAAATTGTGTGTTCTGCAATGGAGTTGTGAAGGACGTCCATCACACTTCTTTTCTTGTGGAAGTTGGATGGAATTCAGCAGCCCTATTTAAGGACAGGGGATCTCTCTCAAGACAACACTGTCGAGGAGATGCTGAGGAGCGCTGACAGGTGGAACCATGGTGCCCATTACGTTCGGGCCTCTCTCGTTGCAAAGAAGATAGAGCTCGACCGGTGGAGAAGTCGGATGGCAGGGAATTTCTTGAACTGACAGTTCCCTTCGTCCTCTCTTATCTGGTTGGTGAAATAAATTCCCTGATTTGAAGGCTCCGCAAGACGGGAGAGTTCGGGGACTAACCCGAAGTAATGTGGCAAACGGTTCCAGGCTAGCTTCCTCACGATGGGGAGATGTTTAGTTGGTAGTCCGAGGACATACCGTTGGGGGAGTCCAACACTCTGTGCGTAAATGCATTCACCTATCCCACCCACAAAAAAAGTCGTCTTGTGTGTCTTGAGTGATGGACTACTACCGTGGGAACTCACTGAAAATATTTTTAAAAAAAATGTCATCAGCAATTATGTGGTATTGAATATCATTTGATAGTGGTGCAACCTTACTAGTTTCTGCGACAACAACATTAATCAATGTTTGCACTCTATTTTAATCCATTTGTTATAGGTCGAAGGAGTCGCCAATAAATTATCTCTTTTCATTACTTATTCACAACCACTCACATTCCTCTCTAACGCAGATCATTTAAATGAAAGAAAACTTACTGAGCCTCCGCAGTAAACTGGATAGTAAATCATGAACCGCACCTACCTTTAGTACAGAGGCGCTAAAAAAGATTGATAAATATATTATTCGGGGGCGAATAGTCCTCATTCAAATTCCATGAACCCATCTAAGAGAACCTATTTACACGTCCAGTAGCCAACCCATGAGATCAAGTTCACGGATTGAATGTTCCGATAAGGTTGACACTTATTGTATCTTATTCTATAATAAATCACTTTTTACCTTATGCTAGGCATTCTCCAAATTGCTTCGTGACTGAGCTCAAATAGCAATTTTATCTTTTTTATGTTTTATGAAATCACCCACTACATTGTTAGACAATTGCTTTTCGTTTTGGCAAACATTTACTAATATCCTGAGACAGGGCCATGTATCTATGTAAGACTACCTGAATGAAAGGGTAGAAAAATCTTAACGCCTCTGATCCCGGGTGAATATAGAAGCGAATATAATATCCTTTCCATTTTTAAGGTTTTGCTTGCAATACAAAACCTTATTAAAATCGGTTCAATGTCTGTCTGTCTGTCCGTCTGTCTGCCAGTCTGTCTGTCTGCCTTTTTTTTTTGAGGAGGTGGAAATCTTCAAAAGACACTGGCCTGGACACACCAGCGTGTGAGATTTTTACGCACTAAAACCACCCCCGACTCCCTCCCTGCCTGTGGAAGAATACATGCTCTGGGTCCTCTGGGACTCCATCACAATTTGGACAGTCGGGTAAGGTCTCCAATTTAAACCTGTGAAGGTATTGGAGATATCCTCCATGTCCCGTGAGAAACTGAGTAAGATTATAATTAATCTCACCGTGTCGTCTCTCCAACCACTCCTTGATGGCAGGAATGAGCCTGTGAGTCCACCGACCCTTTCCCGAGCGTTCCCACCGCTCTTGCCATCTATTTATGGATCTCTCTCTCTCAGCGTTCTTCGTCTGCAATAAGGGAGAGATTGGCTTCGCATGGTACATATTCGCCATCTCTTCTGCCAAGATGACAACCGGCATCATTCCAGAGATGACGAATGCTGCATCATCTGAGACAGTCCTGAAGGCAGAGCATACCCTCAGAGCTGTTCTCCTGTAGACTGCGTTCAGCTTGCTAGTGTTAACTGACATCCGCAACGCCTCGCTCCAAACTGGGATCGCATACAGCATGATTGAGGTCACCACCTTGGCTATAAGCAACCTAGAGGTATGCCGTGGCCCTCCCACGTTCGGCATCATCCTCGCCAGGGCCATACTGGCAGTGGATGATTTATCACACACATACTGTACATGTTGCTTATAACTGAGCTTCCTGTCTATCACAACCCCCAAGTATTTGATGGTCGGCTTGGAAGTGATGATATGATTCCCGATTCTAACACAGGCGTAATTTCTCTTTCGGCGCTTAGTGATGAGGATCGGTTCCGTTTCTTCCTCCGCAAGCGTCAGACCAGAGCTCTCTAACCAGCAATTGACAGCACTGATTGCCTCGCGTGAGTATAACTCAGCATCTTCGAGATGCTTTGCGACAACAACCAGTGCTATGTCAGCGTAACCCACGACCGTGGCTTCCTCCGGAAGGGGAAGATTAAGTACATCGTTGTACATGATGTTCCACAGTAGTGGGCCAATATGGAGCCCTGTGCGACACCCGCGGAAACAACGTACTCCTGGGGTCCGTCATCGGTGTCATACCAAAGCCTCCTTTCAGTTAAGTAACTATCGACGATAGCAGCGAGATAGGCGGGAATACCAACCTTCGCTAGGGATTTCCGTATTAGATTCCAATTGGCCGAATTGAATGCATTTTCCACGTCCAGGGTTACTACCACGCAATATCTGCTGGTACTACCCTTTCCGTGGATTGCATCATCGGCCAAGCCAGTAACCAATTTGATGGCATCAATGGTTGATCTGGCTTTTCGGAACCCATACTGCCGATCTGAAAGGCCGCCTTGGCTCTCAACAACCGGGAGTAATCTATTATAGATTACCCGTTCTAACATTTTCCCCACCGTGTCCAAAAGACATATGGGTCGGTATGAGAATGGTTCACCTGGAGGTTTACCTGGCTTAGGCAGAAGTACCAACTTCTGTCGCCTCCACGTCGCTGGAAAAATATTCCTTCGGACATGCACGCTTCAAACAACTCAGCGAATATGTCCGGCCTGGATTTCACGGCAAGCTTAAGAGCCTTATTCGGTACTCCGTCCAGGCCCGGCGCTTTATTGTCTCTTATTCTACCGCAGATCTTCAGCAGCTCGTCTCTGGTGACTGGCGGGATTGCCGTCACATTCAGAGGTGGCTGGAATGTGTTGGTGCTCTCCTCTTGTTGGGGGAATAACCCCAGGACGATTATCAGCAAGAGGGTGGGACACGTGATCTGCGGAGATGAACGGCCTCTGAATCGTCCCATCACGATTCTATAAGCTCTCCCCCAAGGGTTGACGTCCGCTTCTGAGCAGAGCTCCTTAAAGCACTTCCTCTTGCTTCGCTGAATGGCAAGCTTGAGGGTTTTGCGGGCTGCCTTATAGGCGCACTCTTTCTGCCCCTGATCGACTCTACCTACCGCCCTCTGCGGCGCTCTTCTGGCTCGGTGGCAGGCTGATCGAAGACCGGTCAGTTCATCATTCCACCAGTAGTTTGGTCTCCTACTGGGGAATGAGTACCTCCTAGGCATGGACGCGTCACATGCTTTGGCGATGCATGAGCCAGATGGACGACTCTTTCCGTAGAGGCGCCTGCTTTATCATACCTATATGAAGGTCTGCTCATCCAAAGATTTTGCAGACCAGCCTCAAATCTTTTTCGGTTGCGGGCATGATAGCTCTTTGCCCTGTGGCTCGACACATGTCTCAAAGAAGATTGCCTGGTGATCGCTGTGGGTGTAGCGTTCGCTGATGCACCAGGACATACCACGTGCCAGCGAAGGGCTGACAAAGGTCAGGTCTACAACTGAGCCTGACCCCCCTTTCTGGAAGGTGTTTACAGCACCTTCGTCAGCCAAACCTGTGTCCATCTCCGCGAAAGCTTCTATTAAACTGCGCCCCCTTGCGTCGAGAACAAGATTATCAAGCATTTGCTCGAATTCAGACAGTGTCAAACTTGGTGGGGCGTAGCAGCTGTATACATATGCACCACTGTCTGTCTGGCTGTCACAAGCACTTTTCTCAGAAACGGCTGTACCGATTGGCACGAAATTTGGTGAGAAGATGGGAACTGTAGACCCCCAGACATGCAGTGACTGATATCTTTCTACGTTGAGATTTAGGGGGGGGGTACCCATACATGTAAAAGGGGAGTGCAAAATTTTTTTTCACCGAATATAGTGACGTGGGATATCAAATGGAAGCTCTCGATTAGTACTTTCCAATGCTGGGCTTAATTTTGAGATTTGTTAGAAAGGTGGAGAGTGGGAGGGGTGAAAAGTGACGATTTCTTTAACGGACCCATTCTCAGAAAGTACCCAACCGAAAAATCTGAAAAAATTCATGAAGCTGCCTCTATATGGTGCTCAGGCCTCAAAATACTCTCCATACCGATATATGCTCAAATTAAGTTAATAATAGTATATTACCATATTTTTGGGGAAATTGAGTAAAACCCCCCTTAAGTTTATCCTAAAGTTATAAAATAATAATGATAATAGTATACAATTTTGGCCCCCTACATGAGGATGGACGATTCCGTAGCCTACACAATGACGAAATCTATGAGCGATACCATGACCGTCCGGTTGTGGATAAAATCCGGCTCAATAGGTTACGGTGGGCGGGTCACTTAATCCGTATGGATGAGGATGATCCCACCCGGAAAGTCTATAAGGGCAATATCTATGGTAGAAAAAGAAGACGAGGCAGACCCTGCCTAAGATGGAGCGATGGTGTGGGCCAGGACGCCAGACAGCTTTTAGGGATATCGAATTGGTGGAGCTCGGCGCAAAACCGGGATGTCTGGAGTTCCTTATTAAGGCAGGCCTAGACCGGATACCGATTGTTGCGCCGTTGGTGATGAATAGTATACAATACAAGATGAAGCATATTATCCCCAAGTTTGATCAAAATCATACTATTAGTAACAAAGTTACAGTAGCTTAAAGTTGAGGTAAGAGCTCGGAAACAGGAGATAGTGGTTGAATGCAAGGACCTAGATGAAGTCACCTCACGGGAGGACATCTGTGCTGCGCTAAAGCAGCAGTTCAACCTTGCCGATATAGACCAGAGTGCCATAAAAAGGATCAAGAAGGCATATGGTGGCACACAGACCGCTATTATTAGTTTGCCGGCGGAATCAGCTATTAAGTTAATTACCGCGGGCAAGGTAAGAGTAGGTTGGGTCGTGTGCAGGCTCAGGGAGCAAATCTCTCTAAAGAGATGCTTCAGATGCCTCGATTTCGGTCATTTTGCGGCGGCATGCACTAGTCAGCATGATAGGTCGAGGAGTTGCAGGAAGTGTGGGGAAGACGGCCACCTCATCAAAGATTGCACCGGAGATCCGCGATGTATGTTATGTAGTGGGAAAGAGGGCGTGGACGGCCGGCATATTGCGGGAAGCAGCAGATGTCCGGTATATAGGACGGAGCTGAACCGCACAGGCAAATGAGATTGATACAAATCAATCTCAATCACTGTGAGGCAGCTCAGGACCTGCTCTCGCAAACCATTCGAGAGTCGAATGTCGATGTCGCGGTTATTTGCGAGCCGTACAGAAACTACGGCGGTGCGACTTGGGCGGTGGATGCGTCTAGCAACGCCGCAATCTGGGCGTGTGGAAGACAGGCCATTCAGGAAGTCATGGCCCCCCCGGCAGCCGGTTTTATAAGGACGAAGGTCAACGGTGTCCATATTTACAGCTGCTACGCTCCTCCTAGTGCAACCATAGCACAATATGAGGAAATGTTAGACAGTCTGGTGTTGGACGCTAGAGACCGCAGCCCTAAAATCATTGCGGGCGATTTCAACGCGTGGCCCCTGGAGTGGGGAAGCCGATCGACGAACACCAGAGGTCAAATTCTGTTGGAGTCATTTGCGGAGCTGGACATCGTGCTGGCCAACGTTGGATGCGTGCCCACCTTTCGAGGAAGAGGGTCGGGTTCGATCGTTGACCTGACATTTGTTAGCACTTCACTGGTGAGGGGGATTGCTTGGCAAGTAAGTGAGCACTACACCCACAGTGACCACCAGGCCATCTTCCTCCGCATTGGGAACCGGGGAAACAGTCAACGACGCTCTGGAGGTGGAAAGGCTAAGGCGGTTGGCTGCTCTATCGGAGCTTTCGACGAGGAGACATTCCTGGCCGCATTAGAGGGAGCCCATGATCCGGATGGAACAGTGGTGGAAAGGGTCACACAGCTGTCTCAGCGTGTAACCGAAGCATGTGACGCTACGATGCCACGATGACGTTTGCACCACGGCAAGAGGCCAAACTACTGGTGGAACACGGAGATCGCTGCCTTGAGATCCTCTTGTCTCCGAGCGAGGAGACTTTCCCACAGGACAAGGGGAAGGCCGGAGCACCAGGAGCGTGAGGAGGAATACAGGGATCTGCGAAGCAACCTTAAGAAGGCCATTCGGAGAAGCAAGCGGGAATGCTACCAGAAGCTCTGCATGGAGGCTAATACGAATCCGTGGGGTACAACCTACCAAGTTGTAATGAAGAAGATCCGCGGGCGAAAATCACCTCAGGTGACATGCCCACGGCTCTTGTTGCAAATAATTGCAACTCTTTTCCCGCAGCAGGAGCAGGACGAAAGAGAACCCCAACTGGCAGCTCAGCAGGACGTCTTCTCGATCCCTGATGTTACCGAAGAGGAACTTTGGGATATCTGCAGACGTATTGGGGACAGCAAGGCTCCGGGATTGGACGGAATTCCGAATAGGGCTCTGAAGGTGGCGGTCAAGGTCAGACCAAGGTGGTTCGCAAGCACATTCGAATCGTGCATGGCGGAAGGAGTGTTTCCCGCCCAGTGGAAGAGGCAGAAGCTGGTCTTGCTACCGAAGCCCCGAAAACCACCCGGCGTGCCCTCTTCATATCGCCCTATTTGTCTCTTAGACACCATGGGGAAGATGTTGGAGAGGGTGATATACAACAGGCTGCTCCCGTTCATCGAGCTTGCGGGTGGTCTGTCAGAGCGACAATATGGGTTTCGGCGAGCCCGTTCTACGGTCGATGCAGTAGCAAAGGTCGTGGAATTGGCTCGAAATGCGATGGCCATGGGCAAATGCTGTGCTCTGGTGACGCTGGACGTCAAAAGTGCTTTTAACTCAGCCAACTGGGGCTGGATTAAGGGCGCTTTGGCTAAACTGGGTGTTCCTAGCTACTTGGCTCGGCTCATCGAGAGTTACTTTTCGGACAGACTTCTCTGGTACGAGACGGACGACAAGCCGAAGGAGTACATTGTGACAGCAGGTGTGCCTCAAGGTTCTGTATTGGGACCGCTGCTGTGGAACATAATGTACGACGGAGTGCTTGGCCTTCGCGTGCCGGAGGAGACAATACTGATTGGTTTTGCGGACGACTTGGCGGTAGTTGCAGTTGCAAAGCATCCCGAGGACGTGGAGCTTTATGCAAATGAAGCCATTCATACCATCAAGTTATGGTTACGAATGGCCAAGCTGGACCTGGCGGACGAAAAGACGGAGGCGGTCATCATTACCAACCGTAGGAAGAACAACACGGTTACCATCCAGGTTGGTAATCGTGAGGTCGTCTCAAAATCGGTTGTCAAATACCTGGGGGTGATTATCGATGCCAGGCTGAGTTTCAAGGGACACTTGGCTGCAAATGCCAGCTCATCCCTTGCAATGATGATGCCTAACGTGGGAGGGCCGAAGTATAGTCGCAGGCTACTCATCGCGGGAGTGGTGAGGTCGATGCTGCTAGACGCGGCCCCTGTCTGGGCGGGAGCGTTGAATCACGCTGTCAACCGGAGGAAGATATGTTCGGCATACCGGCCAATTGCGCTAAGGGTGTGCAGCGCATTTAGGACGGCGTCGACGGAGGCAGTGTGTGTTATCGCAGGAATGATCCAGTAAACAGTAAAAACAGTAGCTTAAAGTTGACTTTACCGTGTAAATTTACTGCACTGAATATCATTATCACACTAAACTGGGTGGTCAGACATAACGGGCTACGTACAAATGGGATAGTTCTTCACTCAAATATACTCACAGAAGAAACAAACAAAACCTTTCATACCTGAAGCGCCCAGCTTCCGGTTTCCCGACTTATTTGTTATAATGTAGACCATAAATAGAATTGATAAGATGAATGAAGAAAGATACAAGCTGGACCTACGGGAGCCAATTCAGATAATTTCACTAATTTTCTGAAAACAAATTTAAATTTCGACCCTCGATTTTCACTTCGTTTCCACTTCATGAATTTTCTCTGGAACGGTCGTTTGCTTCTGTTAAAAAATTATAGACCGGTACGAGGTGGATACGTGGTGCTAGTCTCGCATTGCCACCGATTTTAGCCATCTTTCCTGCAGCACATCTAGTAAGTGGCGTCAGGTACTCTGTCATGGCAGATAATGACGTGAATTAATTGTCGACAAGAACGCTTTAAGCTCAAGCGACTCTTAATTGCTTGTTATCATAACTCCTAATCAATAATTGTTAATTGCCTTGACAATATACTCACCTGAGCGAGTATCTATCACCGCTTATTCGCTAGATACTTGTCCAAGTGTGGTACGTGCATGTGAAGGTCCCACTACATAATATGAACAGACAGCGTTAAACTGTTGCTTATTAGGCAGGTATTTCACCTGAGGCGGTGACATGCTACAAATAGGTGGTTTCTTTTGCGCAATTGACTGTCTGCAAGTCGAGGATCGTTATCTGCTCTCAGCTCAGTACGGAGCCCGTATGGAACCGTTGTGAAAGTTCAGATGGTATCACGTTCAAATAAGTAATGAATGAACATTTATCATTCGCATTTCATTAGGAAAGTCTAGTTTATGCTCAAAATATTGTGCTGTGTACACAGATATTACCTCGGGACATGTGGCATTTATTGATTCAAAGCTAAATTGGTCCCAGCAATAACATTTAGATTGTGCAAACTGACAGCGGTAAACGTAAACACTAGAAGATAAGTACCTAGAAATGTTGCTTGCGAAAATATTGTAACTTCTCAAGATCCTCACGATAGTTAAAGTACATTGCACTGCAGGCGAAATCCAATGGAAAGTAAAAGTAATTTTAATGAAAAGATACAAGTTCGAGTTCCGAAACTTTCACTGATGCAGGATATCCTGGTAAATAAATTTTATAATTCACGATAACAAGACCCGCAAATCAGTTGATTAGCCCTACACCATAGATCATTGCACTTATGCATTTATGTATTATGCTCGACATATGCAGTGTGCAAGTAGTTATACGGATGTAATCTCAATACCAAAACTGTCGTCTGGGGGCCAAACGGGTTCGGATAGACAGGGCAAAGTTGCTGGATGGCAATAATCCTGGTTATTTCCAAACCAAGCCGACACACACCCCCCAGTTGGTAGCCCCGGATGACCCCTAGCCAACGTGATGGTGAACTAACGTGAGCGGCGACAAGGACGACGACCCTGCATGGCACTGATTTATAATTTGGCAAAAAATTCTAAATAGGTTGCACATGAGCTGGCAGCTGTGGCATTCTGCTACCTTAGTACACGAGAGTGACATCTCGTAGAAACAGCTTTCAGGTTGATATTACAGCTGCCTCCATCCCGATAATAACCTTCGAAGGGCTGCAAGAACGTTCAAAACAATGACACCATGAAGTTGGCAGTGCAGGCTCAGCTGAGATGGACTCCTAACTAGCGCCTGATACCGGCTCTGAACACTCCCTCCCTGCTCGCATAGACGGTCGCGAAGCTTATAGTGTTGGCGGCCAAAAAGGAAAGTCGCCATCGAATTCGTTTTCGGAAAACGGGCCACAAGGAACGATGGTGAACTCCGGGCTGCGTGACACCCCTTTGTCGGGAAAAAATAATGACGGACTCTCCAGTCAGGCGGAAATCCAAATCATCATCATCATCAATGGCGCAACAACCGGTATCCGGTCTAGGCCTGCCTTAATAAGGCGCCATCGCTCCATCTTACGCAGGGTCTGCCTCGTCTTCTTTTTCTACCATAGATATTGCCCTTATAGACTTTCCGGGTGGAATCATCCTCATCCATACGGATTAAGTGACCCGCCCACCGTAACCTATTGAGCCGGATTTTATCCACAACCGGACGGTCATAGTATCGCTCATAGATTTCGTCATTGTGTAGGCTACGGAATCGTCCATCCTCATGTAGGGGACCAAAAATTCTTCGGAGGATTCTTCTCTCGAACGCGCCCAAGAGTTCGCAATTTTTCTTGCTAAGAACCCAAGTTTCCAAGGAATACATGAGGACTGGCAAGATCATAGTCTTGTACAGTAAGAGCTTTGACCCTATGGTGAGACGTTTCGAGCGGAACGGTCTTTGTAAGCTGAAATAGGCTCTGCTGGCTGACAACAACCGTGCGCGGATTTCATCATCGTAGTTGTTATCGATTGTGATTTTCGACCCTAGATAGGAGAAATTGTTAACGGTCTCAAAGTTGTATTCTCCTATCCTTATTCTTCTTCTTCGTGTTTGTGTTTGACCAGTGCGGTTTGATGTTGTTGGTTGATTCGTCTTCGGTGCTGACGTTGCCACCATATATTTTGTCTTGCCTTCATTGATGTGCAGTCCAAGATCTCGCGCCGCCTGCTCGATCTGGATGAAGGCAGTTTGTACGTTTCGGGTGGTTCTTCCCATGATGTCGATATCGTCAGCATAGGCCAGTAGTTGGGTGGACTTAAAGAGGATCGTACCTCTTGCATTTACCTCACCATCACGGATCACTTTCTCGAGGGCCAGGTTAAAGAGGACGCATGATAGCGCATCCCCTTGTCGTAGACCGTTGTTGATGTCGAATGGTCTTGAGAGTGATCCTGCTGCTTTTATCTGGCCTCACACATTGGTCAGGTTCAGCCTAGTCAGTCTTATTAATTTCGTCGGGATACCCAATTCCCCCATGGCCGTGTACAGTTTTACCCTGGCTATGCTATCATAGGCGGCTTTAAAGTCGATGAACAGATGGTGCAACTGTTGTCCATATTCCAACAGTTTTTCCATCGCTTGCCGCAGAGAGAAAATCTGATCTGTTGCTGATTTGCCTGGAGTGAAGCCTCTTTGGTATGGGCCAATGATGTTCTGGGCATATGGGGCTGTCCGGCCTAGCAAGATAGTGGAGAATATCTTATCAGTACTCAGCAACGTGATACCTCTATAATGGCTGCACTGTGTGATATCTCCCTTTTTATGTATGGGACAGATAATGCCTCGTTGCCAATCGTAAGGCATTGATTCGCTGTCCCATACCTTGAGCACAAGTTGATGAACCACTTGGTGTAACTGGTCGCCTCCATATTTAACCAATTCGGCTGTAATTCCATCGGCTCCTGGCGACTTATGATTTTTTAGCCGATGAATTGCACGGATTGTTTCTCCTAAACTTGGTGGTGGCAGTATTTGTCCGTCGTCTTCAGTTGGCGGGACCTCCAACTCGCCGATGTTCTGGGTGTTCAGTAGCTCATCAAAGTTCTCAACCCATCGCTCTAATATGCCCATTCTGTCGGAAATCAGATTTCCCTCTTTGTCTCGGCAGGATGAGCATCGAGGTGTATAAGGCTTCATCCTGCTGACTTGTTGGTAAAACTTCCGCGCCTGGTGCGGTTGCTCCCTGTACTTTTCTAGTTCACAGAATTGTTGGTTCTCCCAGGCTTCCTTTTTCCGTCTGTGAAGTCGCTTCTCCGCTCGACGGAGTTCGTGATAAGTCTCTGCGCGTGCCCGCGTTCTTTGAGAATACAACATTACTCGGTATGCGGCATTCTTCCGTTCCGTTGCTAGCTTACATTCATCGTCAAACCAGCCGTTCCGACTCCTTTTGCGGCTGGGGCCAAGTATGTTGTGAAGATCATTTGTTGATGCTTCATCTCCAGGTCCTCTGTTGACTGCGGTTATTGCGGCATCCACTTCCCTCTTATAGGTGTCGCGGAGGGTTGTGTTGTGGATGGCTTCTGTGTTCACTCTCACCTGATTGTCAGAGGGGATTCTAGGTGGTATTGTTATTCGGGCTCGGAGCACCATGCCAACGAGATAGTGATCCAAATCTATATTGGCCCCCCTATATGTTCTGACATTCATCAAGGCTGAGAGGTGGCGGCGTTCGATCAACACGTGGTCAATTTGGTTGAAAGTGGTCCCGTCTGGAGAGGCCCACGTATGTTTGTGGTCCGCTTTCCGCGCAAACCAGGTACTTCCAACAACCATTTCGTGTGACACTGCTAATTGAATAATCCGCAGTCCGTTATAATTTGTATTTTGATGTAAGCTAAGGGAGCCAACATATCGCCTGAATACGGGCTCCTTCCCTACTTGGCTGTTAAAATCCCCAAGTATTATTTTGACATCATATCTGGGACAGGCTTCGAGGGTTCGTTCTACTGCCTCGTAGAAGGTATCCTTCTCCGACTCTGCAGTCTCCTCTGTAGGGGCGTGAACGTTTATGAAGCTTATATTTCTAAACTTGCCTCGCAAACACAGAGTGCATAGCCGTTCGCTTATGTTTTCAAAGCCGATAACAGCAGGTTTCATTTTTTGGCTGACTAAGAAACCTACTCCGAGCACATGGTTTACTGGATGACTGCTATAATATATGGTGTAGTGGTTCTTCTCCAGGAAACCGGTCCCTGTCCATCGCATTTCTTGCAACGCTGTTATATCAGCCCTATATTGGGACAGAGTATCGGCTAGCTGCTCATCAGCTTCATCTCTATACAGGGAGCGCACGTTCCATGAGAAAATACGCAAATCGTTGTTCCGTTGTCGTTGCCGGGCCCGTCATTTTGAAATCCGTCCTGTCCGAGGCTCCTGTTGTGGCTTCGTAAGAAGTTGTTTTCCGTGTAGGGTTGTCAGCCCTACCCAACCCTCAACCTGGAGGACTAGTTGGTACAATTTGTCCCGTTTTTAGGCGCGGGAGACTCGCCTTCATCCTCCTCCGTCTGCAGCTTTTCGTCAAGAAAGAGCTCCCAGCGGTCACCACGTGGAGGTGGAGATTGGGTTTGGTAGTAGAGCTGTTGGTGTTGATTCAGCAGGCATTTCCCAGGTTTTATGCTCCATTGTGGGTACCAATCCACGTTTCGCCCCGGGACCTATACTACCATTTGACCACCAATCCAAATCATGTCTTCGGAAAGGATGGACCTCATCCGAAAGACAAGGACAGAGGAAGAGAGGCTGCTCAAAAAGTGCGGGATGGTTCTACGGAAAATGAAAGCTACTAGCGACGGTGGTCCAGCGAAATACCTTCATGAATGTCAAAAATGGCATAATTTAGATGGAAGAGTTATTCGACCTTATTACACATGCAGCCGAAGAGATGCTGAGGAAAGAGCACATCGCTAGTGTAGCCCCCAGTTGCACAAAACCCAGTGCCCTCAGCCCGTCAGAGAGGGCACAAATAATCGACAAAATGAGACGGGAGAAAACAGTATGAATCTACCGACGAGTACGCAGCAGGAAGAATTCCGCAAGATGGTAACCAAGCGGACGAAGCAGAGTGGAAAAAACGAGAAAACTCGGCAACAACAACGCCAGTTGAGTAGCGACGGCAGTAGCTCCACTGTAGCAAAGTCGAAGTCGGCTACGACGGCACCAAAGAAACATAGAAGGAGCAAACCACAGTCAGAGGCCATTCTCATCAAGCTGAACGAAGAGAGATCTATCTCGGAAGTTCTCAAACGCTGTAGTAGATATCAAATCCATCCGCCAGACTAGAATCGGCGATATACTTGTTGAGGTTGGGGCGAAGACTAATAAGAAGAGTACGTTCTGTGAGAAAATCCAGATCATTCTAGGCATGAAAACAGTGGTTTCCAGCCTAAAACCCATGTGCACCCTTGTCTAACTAATACGGAAAAGGTGGAGGAGGCGATAAACATGGGTTACCCAGATGTGAGCAACCTTAAGATGATTGTTACATCTGTCAACTGGCCCACTGTCCCTGAAAAGACAGGATTATTTGCAGAATAAGTCGAAGGGCACTTCCAATCCGCTGTTTTAAGTGCTGGGGATATGGACATATAGCAGGGGCAGGCCAGAAAAATGTTGTGTTACAAATGTGGCGAACCCGAACACAAAAGACTTGCGAATCGGCAAAGTGCTGAATCCTTTGCAGGGTTCGTGGTCTGTAGAAAGAAGATGTGGCTGTTCCCGGTTCTGGACATTGCCACAGAAGAGTTACAGAAAATGAAAAATCAAAGGCCATGATTCACATCCAGCAAGCAAACATGCCTAAAAGTGCAACTGCTCACGACCTGATGGGGCAGAAAGAAGAGTTGACCTCTTGCTTCTCAGCGAACAGTTTCGAGATAAAAGCTCACCACTGTGGTATGCCGATATGTCTGACATTGCTGCCATATGGATGAAACATACGAGTAGCTTGGGAGTGCGGGCCCATGGCCGTGTAGGCGGCTTCGTTTGGGTTCGTTGTGCGGAAGTGACATTATTCAGCGTTTACCTCCACCGAACGAACCTATGCAAGATTTTCGGTATAGACTCGCCGCCTTGGAAGACCAAATTAAAAACACGAAAGGGATAATTCTAATCGGAGGAGACTTTCACGCCAGAGCGCTCAAATGGAATATGTCTCAACCAGATTACCGAGGGACACAGTCTTTGGAGATTGCCGCTAGGGTAGGACTTATTGTCCTAAATACCGATAGCACCTCGACATTCCGACGACCTGGTTGCGAGGGCACTCTCTGTGACGTAACTTTTGCTATAGAGTCCTAAGTGTCAGCGGTCCAATAAAGGAAAGTACTGGAAGACTTCACGGTGGAAGAGCATCAGCGCATTTCCTTCGAAGTGACAAACCACCCTTCTCAATATCCGCATACCGGGTGGAACATCGGGAAAATCGACGTTACAAAATTGTCGCAGTAAAGCAGCGTTAAGATCGGGGCGCAGACAGAATAGCTACAACTATACCGCTAGCCTATTCATCAATAAATCTTATCACCTAATCTTATAATGCATCGGCTCGCAAAACATAATTGCGTCCCGGGAAATTACCCGTGCACAAGCTGAAATTGCAAACCTACAAAGGAACTGCCGCAGATTTCAGCGGATTCCTCAGCGTGTAAGAGCCCAAAATGAATTTACGTTTAGATCTTCAAAGTATATGAGTGGGGAAAAGGAACTTTGTCATGAAATCAACAGGCGGAATTCACGCTGCTGCCAGTAGCTAATCAACGACGTAAACAGAGAGCCATGGGCCTCGGGTATAAGCTGATTTCCATCTATGGAAGCAGCGAAGGTGGAAGAAATCGTGCAGACACTTTTTTTTGTCCACCCCATCCGAACAGACACTGTCGATGAAGGAGTAACCACTGAGGAATGCCAACTCTTCACTGCAATGGAACTAGACGAGGTTCATGAAAAACAAACAGGCACCCGGGCCCCCGGATGGTATTTCCCGTGAAGTGTTGAAACTCGTAAGTAAACACAAGTCGAACTTACTACTCAAGGCATGCTTAACAGTGGGTGTTCTTTCCTCCTGCTGGAAACTTGCGAGACTTGTGCTGATAAGCTAAGGCAAAGGCGACTCCCAGGCGCCATCGGCGTATCGTTCACTCAGTATGTTGAACGCAGGTGGAAGCTGCTTGAGAAACACACAGTTGCCACTGTCGACGAGTGGTGCTCCTTGTAACCCTCGTCGTAAGAAACGCCTTCAATTCTGCGAGATGGAGAGGAAAGAGGTGAGTCATTCTTTGATTTATTATTACTTCAAATCTATCGGTGTGTAACAGCGGCAGTACACCAACCTTTCATTTCCCCTGCTCGGAGAATTGTGACGGTTGGGAGGAGGTCCTTGATATCGGGATTCTTAGGGTGGAGGACTGGAGAGTGTCTGAGCAGAGATCCTTCTCTCACCACAGTTGGATACTCTTCAGTCTAGATCTCGCCGCACAGGTCTCCAAGCGCTTTAGAGACCCCAGGAGGATCGACTGGAGAAAGTTTGGTCAGGTAATTAAGAACAAACTCTCCGGTGCGCAAATTGGTAGGATTGGCACGACAGTCGAACTGGAGTCAAAGGTCGGGGCTCTGGAGAAGGCATTTGATACCGCCTTCAAAGTCTCGTGCCCTGCTAAGTACAGCAAAAAGACCCTGCCACCGTGGTGGAACGAAGATCTCTCTAGTCTCAGGAAGCTGACCAGAGAAATCTTCAACATCTGCTACAGGCAAAAATACTGGCAGCCATACAAGGACTGCCAGAAGAAGTACAAGTCGGCCATCAGGACCGCCAAGAGGCGGTCTTGGCTAGACTATTGTCAGAACATTGAAAGCACTAGTGAATCCGCGAGGCTCAGTAAGATTCTGTCCAAGGAACATAAGAGTCCATCCTTCCTTAAAAATTCGGAAGGCTCCTGGACGAAATCTTCTAACGAAACCTTGGAGCTGCTGGTGCAAACACACTTTCCCTCCAGCGAGGAGGACTGTGAGTCAGAACCTCGCTTGGAGGGTTTGCGGCAACCCCAGTTCTGCGAAACTATCAAATCGATAATTACCGGGGATAGGATCGGCTGGGCTATAAACAGCTTCAACGCATACAAATCTCCAGGCCCAGATGGCATAATGCCAGTCATGCTACAGAAGCAGCAGGAATGGGTTGTGCCTTGGCTTCTTGAGATTTACCGGAGCTGCATCACTTTGGGATACGTACCGCAGTCCTGGAGGCGCGCACGGGTGGTTTTCATACCGAAAACGGACAGGCGCGGTCATGAGCCCGCGAAGGACTTTCGGCCAATCAGCCTGACCTCTTTCGTGCTGAAGACCCTAGAACGCGTCCTGGACATTCACTTAAGGACGATTATGGAGAGAATGCCTTTCTCTAAGTCCCAGCATGCCTACCTCAAAGGAAAATCCACAGAAACCGCCCTCCACGAGGTAATTGGCACGGTTGAGCGGTCGCTGCAGTATAAGCAGTATACCCTTGCTGCCTTCTTGGATATAGAAGGAGCTTTCAACAACGTCAGTACCAACGCCATCAAGGAAGCCTTCACCGGTATTGGATTGGAGGGGTATCTCATGCATTGGATTATATCCATGCTGAGTACCAGGATAATCCAGTCCGATCTGGGAGGCAACCACTTGACCAGAGCTGTGAACAGAGGCATGCCCCAGGGTGGTGCCATCTCACCGGTGCTCTGGTTAATAGTAATGGACAAAATTTTACGTACATTGGACAGCAGCGGGGTGAAGGTGGTGGCGTATGCCGACGACTTGGTGATATTAGTATCAGGGATGTTTCCCTCCATTATGAGCGACATCATGGAAGGAGCGTTGCGAAAGGTGTGCCTGTGGGCCGCAAGATGCGGACTCAGCATAAACCCAACCAAAACGCAACTGATGCTATTCACCACCAAAACAAGGATACCTGAATTTCATCTACCACGGCTGAATGAACAAAGTCTGGTTCTTTCCTCTAATGTAAAGTATCTGGGTGTAATCCTGGATCTTAAGCTAAATTGGAGGTTGAACATAGAACTGAGTGTTAAGAAGACCTGTAAAGCCTTCTATGCCTGTAAGAGAGCCTTTGCAAAGAAATGGGGTCTCCGGCCGAGGATGGTTCTCTGGATGTACACCGCTGTAGTGCGTCCGATCCTGACGTACGGCTCTATTGTATGGTGGCAGGCTTTGAAGAAGAAACACAATGGAACGAAGCTTAATAGGATTCAAAGAACCGCGTGTGCAGGTGCTACGGGGGCTCTGAAGTCCTGCCCTGCAGACGCTTTCAATGTACTCCTGCATCTCCTCCCCCTAGACCTCCACATCAAATATGTTGCAGCGTGCAGTGCCGTCAGACTACGTGAGTCCGGATGCTGGGCAGCGAAGTCCTACGGCCACAGCAACATATTAGATGAAATACCTCGAGAAATCTGGGCATCCCCCACGGACTATGTTACACGCAAGCTGAACTTCACGAGAAACTTTGCTGTTGACCTTCCAACCAGGGCAAAGTGGAAGACCGGCGGCGTGCTGCAAGACTATGACACGGTATTCTTTACGGATGGATCAAAGATGGCCTATGGAGTCGGCGCGGGGGTTTTCTCGAATACACACGGTGTATCCAAGTCGTATGGTCTCCCAGGTTTCACCAGTATATTCCAGGCGGAAGTACTGGCGATATTGGAAGTCTGGCGATGGCTGGAGCGTGATTCGAGCCCCAAGCGTAACATAGCCATTCTGACCGACAGCCAAACGGCCATCAAGGCCTTGTACTCAACGATGACATCTTCCCGGCTGGTGAGGCAGTGCAGGGACGCGCTCAACCCTCGGCGAATACGGTCGGTGTTCCGCTGGCGGCTGTTGGGGGCCGAGTCTACTCGCACTACCTAGCAGCCGCGGGCCTGAGATGGCGAAGGCTTACAAGCTGTGCCAAATCAAGGAGAATTTGGCCCGCTTATAACATAGCCCGATCACGAGAGCTCCTGTGCCAGACGCGTGCAAATGTATTCAAGATTACGGCGGTCTGCACGGGGCACTGGCCCATAGGGGACTATGCCGCTAGGCTTGGCTTACCCTACAACTCGCATTGCCGAAGCTGCGGAGAAGGGAAACCCTCATGCACTTTCTCTGCGATTGCCCAGCTCTGGCTCGAGTCAGGCTGCGGACACTGGGTAAACCATTCTTTGGGGACCTCAGTGAGATTTCTAGCTGCAGGGTCGGAGAGCTGCTTTCTTTCGTGAATGCTACGGGCTGGCTCTGAAGATCCGAGCCGGCTGGACTCTGCTTCCCTGTTCTTATAACAACAGTCACGGTCTTAGGAGTTTGTGGCATCAAAACGGCGCACCAAAGCGCTAATTGGGCTCCCCGGAGCGGCCACTGATACCTACCTATCTACCTGCGAGACGGTGCAACATGCTCGACGCACTGGAAAATCGTTTCCATACTCCTGGCTTCCTATTGCGAATGTTAAGAAGCTATTTGAAGGACCGTGCCCTAATCTTCCTCGCTGGCGACAAAGTGCCTCTGAACCAGCAGCTCCATGGTTTCAGTAGAACATTCCAGGAGCCTTCCGACTTTTTAAGAAAGGATGGGCTGTTATGTTACTTGGACACAATCTTGCTCAGCCTCGCGGATTCACTGGTGCTTTCGATGTTCTGACAATAGCCCAACCAAGACCGCCTCTTGGTGGTCTTTATTGCCAACTTGTACTTCTACAGGAAGTCCTTGTATGACTGCCAAAATTTATGCCTGTAGCAGATGTTGAAGCTTCCTACCACCACGGTGGCAGTGTTTTCTTGCTGTACTTAGTAGGGCACCGACATTTCACTGCAGTTCGTCTGTTGTGCTAATCTTGTCAATTTGCACACCGGAGAGTTTGTTGTTAATTACTTGACCAAACTTTCTCCTGCCGATCCTCCTGGGGTCTCTGAAGGGTTTGGAGACCTCTGCGATGAGATTTAGACTGAAAAGTATCCAACTGTGATCTGAGAAAGATCTCTGTTCAGACACTCTCCAGTTCTCCACCCTAAGAATCACATTGTCGGTTATTAGGGTGATATCAAGGACCTCCTCCCAACCCTCACAGTTCTCCGATCTGGGAAAATGGAAGGTAGGTGTACTGCCCCTTTACACACCGATAAATTTGAAGTAAAAATAAAATCAAAAAATGACTCACCTCTTTCGTTGATTTCCGAGCTGCCCCAATGCGTATGTCTTGCATTGGTGTCGCAGCCTGTCAACAGGATGGTCTTATTTGTTGTGTTCGTCAGATGTTGTAGTTCTTCTGGCGGAGCTTATCAGTCGTGAGCCATGTAAGCCGAGGAGAAAGATACGTTCTCTGCCCCTCCACCCCCTTTTTCAGTTGGCCCCGACTAGATTGCTGAAACTCAGGTCCAGACACAGAAAAGCGTGCAGACTCTTCCTCGCAAACATACATGCTCTAGGTTTGTCCTGATCAGCGGCTCCTGAGTTGGGGAAAAATAAATGTGGTATTTGTGATCGAAATTTGAGGCTTTATTTGGCATACTTACAATTATCCGAATTAAGTCAAATATGCGCCGTTTTCTTCGCAAATTTGTTGCCATTTAGAACGCAATTTCAATTTCAATTCAAAAACTCCCTCCTTATTTGCAAAAAGCTCAGACAGCCAGTTTACGCAAGCCTCTTTTGAGGCCAACTTAGTAGCACCAAGAACGTTTTGCATAGACCAGAAAAGATGGTAATCACTTGGTGCCAGGTCCGAACTATACGGTGGGCGCGATAGGACATCCCATCCGAGCTCCCGTAGCTTCTGACGGGTCATCAAAAATGTGTGAGGCCGAGCGTTGTCCTGGTGGAACACAACACCATTCCTATTTACCAATTCTGGCCGCTTCTGGTCAATCACTTGTTTCAAATGGTCGAGTTGCTCACAGTAGAGGACCAAATTGATGGTCTGGCCATAGTTGAGCACCGCATAGTGGATGGCCGTCAATCCGGGCTTGGCGATGGTTTGGGCCGGCTCGCCGTGCTTCGACCACGATCTTTTTCGCTTGAGGTTTTCGTACGTGATCCACTTTTCAAAACTAGTCATCATCCGCTTCAAAAATGGATCGAATTGGTTCCGTTTCAGCAGTGCATCGCAGGCGTTGATTCGGTCCAAGAGATTTTTTCGCGTCAACTCGTGTGGCTCCCAAACATCCAGCTTGTTTTGGAATCCAATCTTCTGCAAATGGTTCCAAACGGTTTTATGGTCCTAACCCAGCTTCTAGCCAATCGAGCAAATGCTCACATGCCGGTCTACTTGGATAATATCGACGATTTTATCGGTTTCTACGACGATTGGCCTACCAGTACGGGGTGTATCTTCGACATCCACTACACCAGAATAAAATAGATCGAACCAATGCTGTGCTATGCGAATCTTTATAGTATCGGGCCCATAAACTTCACAAATTTTTTCGGCCGCCTTAGTGGCATTTTTATCTCTCAGATAGTAAAAACGTAAAATACGACGAATTTCTTGCTTAGTGGACTCCATTTTTGACGCGCTATAACTTGAGACTGAAACGTACGATCACAACACTGTCAAAGAGGCACTTGTAGCACAGATTGTCGTCTTTAAATCGCCGTACCGTGTCGCCATCTATTGACAGAATACGACATTTCCTTTTCCTCAGCCCAATATTGTCTTTGGCGCCCTTCGGTGGTTTGCTCGCCTTCGATCCCAGGCTCCTGTATTAATGCGATGTCGATGTCTTCCTCAAGGAGGAAGACAAGCAGATTAGCCGAGGCGCACTTCGAGTGCTGCAGATTTATCTGCGCTACCCTCAGCATCATCTGCTTGCGTAGAGGGTCGTTGGGCCGTTGACCTTCATCTCCTCCTACAGCTCATTGGCGGCGTCGATTGGATCTAGGTCGTCGTCCGGTTTTGCAGAGCGGAACACTTTTACCGTTGGGTTGCGGATTCCGAGCCGCACTTTATAATCGACCTTTTCCAGTGCTTCCAGGCACTATCCGTTCATATGGAGTAGACATGGTTGACTGTTTGTCTGGGGTTCCTCTTCCTTGATAACAACCTGAGAATCCTGGGATTTTGAAGGCGCAGGAATTGGACGAACTTGTCCTTATCCATATGGATTTTCAGCATCATCATCATCAACGGCGCAACAACCGGTATCCGGTCTAGGCCTGCCTTAATAAGGAACTCCAGACATCCCGGTTTTGCGCCGAGGTCCACCAATTCGATATCCCTTAAAGCTGTCTGCCGTCCTAACCTACGCCATCGCTCCGTCTCAGGCAGGGTCTGCCTCGTCTTCTTTTCCTACCACAGATATTGCCCTTATGGTCTTTCCGGACTGGATCATCCTCATCCATACGGATTAAGTGACCCGCCCACCGTAACCTATTGAGCTGGATTTTATCCACAACCTGATGGTCATGGTATCGCTCATAGATTTCGTCATTGTGTAGGCTACGGAATCGTTCATCCTCATGTAGGGTGCCAAAAATTCTTCGGAGGATTCTTCTCTCGAACGCGGCCAAGAGTTCGCAATTTTTCTTGCTAAGAACCCAAGTTTCCGAGAATTTTCAGCAACCTCCTGGAAATCTCGTCGTAGGGGATGACATTGAGCTTTACGCCCTCAAAGGCGTCGCTGATCTTAGCGACGCACGAGCCGAGAAAGTCCATAGAGAATTGGCCCTCGCAAGATATAATGTGGAACCCACGGACTACCTGAGCGGAATATAAGCAGGGGATGAATCCCGTGTGTTTGCCTTCGGCTTCCAGAAGATGCTCAATAACCATCTCCGCCTAGTCTCAACGTCCACGTCCAGATTTCAACTAATGATGATGTGGCTTACCGGCACGTGGGTGGTGCTTTCAGTTCAACAGGTGGCCGGGTGCTTTGCGGGCTCCTCTGGTGTAACTGGCTGGCCGAACTAAACGTGGATGGCGGGCGTCATCCATATGAAGAGAGGCCCCTGATGGTAAATTTGGCAACTACACACAGGTGATATCACATTACCTGTTAAGGTGATGTTTTGCGCTGTTACTTCACCGACAGCAATCCAATCATTTCCAGGTAAAATTTTCCGGGCAACAAATCATGTAGATTTTAGTATAGCCAGTTCTCTGCATTATTGTGGGTGTACCAGTTCCTAAATCGTAAATTGCCTTTTAGTGTGTCTCTGTGTATATTCTACAAGGTGATATCATGCGGTTCGCGGCAGCATCCAGGTTACCCCTCCTGAGTCGAACCAGGAAAATGCACAGCACTTGCAAGTACAAGAATTGGAAGGACATACATATGACTACTAACCAAATCAGTGTTCTATTTTGAATTTACATATTTTGTATGCATATGCAAAATAGTCAACTATCTACCGAAAATGAAAACCGTATCAGCAAACAAGCAAGCGTGTTCCTTTGTGTTATCAGCCCCTATCATTGCACACAGAAATTTGGCTTCCTCCACTCCGGGATACCATATTAACCGAAACTGCACAATGCACTTTGAGTGCTTCACGGTGCATCGGAGCAATTAGAGTTTCGTGTTTTCCATCTGATGTTTGCAACTGACTTAATTAAGATTTTCTGCATATGTTGGATTGAAAACGCCACTTTTTCATACGTTCAGTAGAAACATAGAAGCCTTAGTTTGTGTTGTAGTAAACTTTACAGCTGCTGCTAATTTGTGTTGAAGGCACTAACTTATAGCTAAGTGCTATTGGGGATCTGAATATCTTGCAGAGAATTGCAGGACAGCGAGTGGAAAATGTTTTCATTGAAATTGTTTGCTTAAATCTTCTTAAACTTTATAAACTTCTTTGAATAATTAGATGCTTACATCGCGAAGTTGGCTTCCTTATTTCTTCTAAAATTATGGAAACTCCATCCTTTCACCCTTCAATCCCTCAATATCTCTATCTGAAGTTTGGAGAGATGGAGAGGAAAAAGTTTTCTTCCAATACTGAAGGACTATCTAATACTCTCCTAGGAGCCGTTCCTGGCTTCCTGGTTGACCTAGAAATTTATCCTTTCCTTATTATCTTAGCTATTAGATTATTGGTAAGGTAAGGTAAAAGAAACTCTTGATTGCGCTTCTAAGTTTTTTTAATAGCTCACGGTCCATAAAGCAAGATTTAATTTGGAACGTATCTTTCAGCTCCTTTCACTTTGATTCTGGTTTTTATCGAGTTAACGGCAAGACAGCCCTGAAACTCCTAAAGTAACTGAACAAAACGTAGGAGGCACCTTCTAAACCTGATATTGTAAGTGCAATGAGTGAACCTTATTTAATCCTTTTTCCGGCAGTACAAGTTACTAGGAAAGATGATGCTACTTCCTGCAGCCTGTGGGTGGTTTATTGATTATTTCATCGCCTCATGCATTTCATGTAGTTGGGGTCTTTATGGGTGGAAGCTAAAGGTTTGTGCCGTCCGAGCTCATGTTAACTATGTATCTTGCCTAGCTTTTGTGTGAATGAGAATTGCTTTTCGTAACTTTGGACACGGATTTTAATCATTCCTTCATTTTAGGGAGGATAAAGCCGCCCCAATGCTTCGTTCTTTCTCATTTCAGATATCATACCTGGCAGAAAAAACATTCACGATCCTTTACCATGGTGCCATCAAGAAATTAGTTGGTAACCAGTATTCAGTGGGAAGTAGGGCTAGGAGGAGTGACGCTGTACCTAACCATCCCTAGCAATTTGTCCCCAATTATAATACCTTTCAAATAATGAAATTAATTTATTAAACATACACCGTATTTCGGGAATCAGTCTTATCCTTCTTCAGGAGATGAACGATTGATTCCCGAAATACGCTATTTGTGCATCATCCGAAAAGTAACTGGAGGCAAAGCTAGGCATAGCTTCTCGCTACCTAATCCTGCTTCCAATCAAATACTTGGTACCAGTCATTTAGTCCTGTTCCCTGAGGAAGGGAGCAACTGATTTCCGAAATATGGTATCTTTTTAAAAGCTAAAACAAGTTGGAAACCGGATTCATTTTTAGTGTATCGTAGTACTGTTTATAGTGTACCTTTTAACTAACCGTGCCACTCAAGCAACCGATATGAACTTTATAATGTTCCCTACTTCCAAGCGTTTCAACCTGGCATCTGATGTAAGTACCCTCCCAGGTGCCTCGACCTCCTTTGCACAGATACTAAAATTGATAGACCAGTAGCTTACTCCAAACTACAATTTTATTTTATTATGTATATATATATTTCGGGAGCAAGTTGCTCCCTTCATCAGTACAAAGCTACTGAAAGCAACCGGTATCCGGTCTAGGCCTGCCTTAATAAGGAACTCCAGACATCCCGGTTTCGCGCCGAAGTCCATCAATTCGATATCCCTAAAAACTGTCTGGCGTCTTGACCTAGGCCATCGTTCCATCTTGGGCAGAGTCTGCCTCGTCTTCTTTTTCTACCATAGATTTTGCCCTTATAGACTTTCCGGGTGGGATCATCCTCATCCATATGGATTAAGTGACACGCCCACCGAAACCTATTGAGTCGGATTTTATCGACATCCTGGTATCGCTCATAGATTTCGTCTTTATGTAGGTTACGGAATCGTCCATCCTCATGTATGGGGCTAAAAATTCTTCGGACGATTCTTTTCTCAAACGCGGCCAAGAGTTCACAATTCTTCTTCCTAAGAACCCAAGTCTCCGAGGAATACATGAGGACTGGCAATATCATTATCTTGTACAGGCAAAAGCGCTGGGAATGTTCGGGAAAGGGTCGGTGGACATACAGGCTCATACCAGCAATCAAGGAATGGTTATATTAATTATAATCTTACCCAGTTTCTCACGGATCATGGAGGATATCGCCAGTACTTGTTCAGGTTTAAACTAGATATTAGATCCGAGTGTCCAGACTTCAATGGAGTCCCAGAGGACTCAGAGCAAGTATTTTTCCACTGTCCAAGGTTTCCGGAAGAAAGGAAGAATCTAGAGGAGACTCTAGGAAAGAACCTCGTACCAGAAAATCTGGTGCGAAGAATACTAGCAAGTTAAGAAGACTGGGATACCATCAACTCCATGGTCGAATCTATCCAGAGCAAACTGCGAAAGTGGGGAGGTAGGAGTGGTTTTAGTGGGTAAGAATCCCACACGCTGTCGTGTCCAGGAAGATTTCTACCTCCTCAACAAAAAAGGACAGGCAGACGGACAGACATCGACTCTATTCTAATGAAGTTAAAAATTGAGTATTTTCTCTCATCCCCACTTCTATCGTACCCAGCGACGGTTTGATTTTTAAGGTTTTGTGATATAGTTTAACATTTGAGTTTAAGCGGGGTGGGAGAGATGTGATCGTTCCCATACTTGCAAAATGGGGGTTAATATGTTTTTTCACCGAATATAGTCATGGGGTATCAAATGAAAGGTTTCGATAAGTACTTTTCGAGGCTGGCCCCATTTCCCATACACTCAGAAGATCACTGGCCCATACGAAAGAGGCTTCACTCCAGGCAAATCGGCAACACATCAGATTTTCTCTCTGCGGCAAGTGATGGAAAAACTGTTAGAATATGGACATCAGTTGCACCATCATTTCATCGACTTTAAAGCCGCCTATGACAGCATAGCCAAGGTAAAACTGTACATGGCCATAAGAGAATTCGGTATCCCGACGAAATTAATAAGACTGACTAGGTTGACCCTGACCAATGTGCGAGGCCAGATAAAAGCAGCAGGACCACTCTCAAGACCATTCGACATCAACAACGGTCTACGACAAAGGGATGCCCTATCATGCGTCCTCTTCAACCTGGCCCTCGGGAAAGTGATCCTTGATACTGGAGTAAATGCAAGAGGTCCATCATACTACTGGCCTATACTGACGAAAGCGACATCATGGGAAGAACGACCCAAAACGTACAAACTACCTTCATCCAGATTGAGCAGGCGGCTATGGTTGGCGGCTATGGTTGTGAGATTTTGGACTGCACATCAATGAAGGCAAGACAAAGTATATGGCGGCAACGTCAGCATCGAAAACCAACCATCCAACAACATCAAACCGCAAACGGGATGAATATAGATAGGAGAATACAACTTTGAGACCGTTGATAATTTCTCCTATTTAGGGTCGAAAATCACAATCGATAACAACTACGATGATGAAATCCGCACACGGTTGATGTCAGCCAACAGAGCCTATTTCGGCTTATAAAAACTGTCCCGCTCAAAACCTGTCACCATAGGATCAAAGCTCTTACTGTACAAGACAATGATCATGCCGTCTTCATGTAACTATATCCCAGAGACTTGGGTTCTTGACGTCCTCGGCAACCCTTCTTTCTGGCCTGAAGGTGTATTCACCAAGCCATATAAGCGCCCCAATTCGCGGGTAAATTTCAGGGCAACCCGCCTGCCTCGCCGAGCTATATAACTGGATCCATATTCACTGTCCGTCTGTTTTATCAGAACGTCAGGGGTTTAAGAACCAAGCTGGGGGGCTTCAATTTAGCCGCGCTGGCTCAGCAACACCATGCAACATGGCTAGACGATGCCATATTATACTCCGAGCTCCCCGAAGGGTACTCCACTTTCCGTTGTGACAGGGACCGGAATGCTTCTCGTAAGTCCACTGGCGGTGGAGTCCTAATTGCTATAAAAGATTCACTCCCCGCTGAACTCGTCTTCTCCTCCTCTGGCTTTCCTTTTGATTGTGTTGCTCTTCGTGTCTCCCCGCCCAACTTCCTCCCGTTCATTGTTTCTTGTGTATATGTCCCCTGTGCTGGGCCCTTCTCCCCTGTATGAAGAATTGTTCGACAGTTTATCTGAACTCCTTACCGTCAGATTCCCTTCCCTCCCTTTCTTCCTTTGTGAAGATTTCAACCTCCCCATGCTCAACTGGCCTAATCATCCTAGTCTTCCAATTCCTTCCAACAACCTCTCCCATTCTTCCCTCCCACTTTCTTCCTTTATGTATACTTGCTCTGCCCTGAATTTCAATACCACCAAAAACTCCTTGGGCCGCACTCTCGATCTCTTCCTTTCCAACCTCCCCGAGCGCCACCTCTCTTTATTTCCTGGCACATCCCCGTATGTAAAAACCGACGCTCACCATCCCGCGGTTGAATTTGAAGCGGAGCTCCCTCGTTCAAAACCCAAAACCAAGCGTAAACCCACTAAGTTCATCTTCCGCAAAGCCAATTTTGACGGTCTGAACTCAGCTTTAGCGTCTTTCAACTGGGTACATATATTAAGTAATTCATCGTGTGATCAAGCTCTTAACATCTTCTACAATATCCTCTCTGATCTCCTCTCCTGTTATGTCCCTTCTTCCCCTCCCTGCCTACGTTCTTATCCAACTTGGTTCACAACGGAACTTCATATTAACATTCGCTTGAAACATACACTGCAGAAGAAGTTTCGGGCTTCTAAAAATGACGCCGACCTTGCTCACTTTACAGCTATACGATCTACTGTGAAGTCAATGGTCAGAAAAGCGAGTAAAAGGTACCTATTGAGCGTCGAAGTCGCCCTTGGCCGCGGTAACTTAAAACCCTTTTGGTCTCACGCTCGCAACTCTCGTAATCCAACTCAATCTGTCCCTTCATCTATCAGCTTCGCTGACTCCACTGCCAACTCCCCACAACAATCCTGCGACCTTCTCTGCACCTACTTCTCTTCAGTGTTTTCTCCCTCGAGCCCTTCACCCTCTACATCTTTCATAACCACAGACTCCTTCGAATCACTAGCCATTCCTCTCCTTACGCCTTCCTTGGTTGAGTTCCTCATTGGTAACCTTGACCCCAATGTCGGACCTGGCCCCGATGGGGTAGAAAACACATTTCCCTCCCACTGTGTATAATCTACAACAAAAGTCTAGACGAATGCTACTTTCCCCGTCTCTGGAAAGAGACCCTTATCATTCCTATCCTCAAGAGCGGAGACCCTTCCCTTGCTGTGAACTACCGCCCCATTTCCCTTCTCTCCTCTTGCTCCAAAATCCTAGAAAGATACGTCAACGGCTGGTTGACCGCGCACTTCGGTCACCTCATTGTCAAAGAGCAGCATGGTTTCGTGAAACATAGATCAACGGCTTCAAATCTTCTGGTCTTTACCAAATTTGTTGCTAAACGCTTGAATTCACGACAGGAGGTACATGCTGTTTATACTGATTTCTCCAAAGCCTTTGACACCGTTGACCATAACATTCTCCTTTCTAAACTTTCTTCGCTAGACTTCCCTCCCTCAGTCATCTCCTGGTTTTCCTCCTATCTCTCATACCGTTCCTGCAAAGTTTCTTTTCATGGTCACTCATCTCGTTCCTTCTCTCCTTCCTCTGGTGTTCCCCAAGGCTCTACACTTGGCCCCCCACTCTTCTTGTTTTTTATCAATGACTTCGCCTCCATCCTCACCTGTCCGTATTTGCTTTACGCAGACGACCTTAAATTGTTTGCCTCTGTTTCGTCTCCATTGGACTGTGCTCTCTTACAATCCAACCTTGATAATTTAGCCCATTTGTGTTCGGTCAACAAGCTAACACTGAATGTCAACAAATGCCACTGGATGCGCTATTCCCTTAAACCCTCCCCATCATCCTTTTCCTATTCTCTCAGTGGTCAACCCCTTTCACTACTGACCTCCTTCAAAGACCTGGGTGCAATATTCGACGATAAACTTCGTTTCAATTCCCACTTTGTTGACATCATCAATAGAGCTTCCAAAATGTCTGGTTTTATCCTACGTTCCTCGTCCGACTTTACCTCAATCCAGCCCTCCTTAACACTCTTCAATTCCCTTGTCAAAAACATCCTTGAATATTGCTGTGTAGTCTGGTCCCCCTACTGCATCCGTGACGGCCGCGCTCTTGAAGCTGTACAACGCAAATTCACCCGGACCCTCTTTTATAAAAAGAACCTTCCACGGGTTGATTATCCGTCACGACTCCGCACCCTCAATCTCCCCTCCCTACAGCAACGCCGTATCTTCCTTGATATGTGTATTCTTTTCAAACTCTGCAATGGTCTGATGGACTGCTCCGCCAACTCGGATATTACTTTCCGTATCGCCTCGTCTCATAACACACGTAATGCGGACATTTTTGATGTACCCTTCGCCGAGCTCGAGATTTACTTTCACTCTCCGATCCCGAGGTTTTACGGGTCCTACAATGCCCTACAACTTGGTTCCTTAGACTCTATGTCCCTCTCTAGCTTTAAGCGCAAAATATGCCATTTACTTGCTCCTCCCTCTGAGGACAATATGTAATAAGAAATTTGCTTTCTGTGTATTGTCCTCATTAAATAAATAAATAAATAAATGATCCAATGAAATAGCAGTTTGTCCTTTTTAAGGTTTTGTGTAAACACAAAACCTTATTAAAATCGGTTTACTGTCTGTCTGTCTGTCTGTCTGTCTGTCTGTCTGTCCGTCTGTCTGTCTGTCTGTCTGTCTGTCTGTCTGTCCGTCACACGCATTTTTCTCGGAGACGGTTATAGCGATTGAAACCAAATTTGGTAGAAAGGTGGGAACTGTGAACGCTCACGCATACAGTGAATTACATCCTTTTACGTCGAATTTAAGGGGGGGTCCCCATACATGCAAAAGGGGGGTGTAAAATTTGTTTTCATCAAATATAGTCATGTGGGGTATCAAATTAAAGGTCTCGATTAGTGCTTTTCAAAGCCGATCTTAGTTTTGAAATTCGTTGGAAGGGTGGGGAGCGCGGGGGGTTGAAAGTGATCACTTCTTTAAGGGGGCCATTCTCAGAAACTAGCAAACCGAAAAATCTGAAAAAAATCAAGAGGCTGCCACTATATGGTGCCTGGGCTCCGAAATACCTTCCATACCGATAACTGTTTAAATAAAGTTAATAATAGTATATTACTACAATTTTTTGTAATTGGTTAGAAACCCCCCTTAAGTTTATCCTAGTACCATGAAATTTTGCAGTGATGTAGGCTATAATATAGAGCATGATCTTAAGTTTGGTGGAAATCGCACTATTACTAACAAAGTTATAGTACCTCAAATTTGTTGCTTCTTTGAAAATTGAAGACTATGAATGTCAATATCACCCGAAAGTGGATACTCTCACATAGTATATGGATATATTACGTGCTACGTACTAAGAAATACACAAAACCTTTCGTACCTGAAGCGTCCAGCTTCCGGTTTCCCGACTTGTTTATAGTTTCAGTGACATCCACTGCTTGTAGCACAAATCTTAGCAATGCAACCTTTGGCAAACTTTTGAAATCATCACAGCTCTTTGGATTTGCTCCTCCAAGTTAATTGTTTCCTTTACCTTCCGGCCTTTCTCGGCCATAGCACTCAAACGATGACAACTACTGGACTACAATGATCACTCGTACTTACTTTTCAATTTTCTTCTATTTGCCACTTCACTTTCTTCGCAAAAATTATCCCGAAAGTCTTGCGTTTTCCGTGTCCATCCCTTCTGAATCCTTCCACTTCCTGCGACGTTTCTTATAATTCCGGGTTACGTACCTTCCTCTACTCCAATCATGGCACTCGCTTCTAAAAATGCAGATAAGTGTCACGCTGGTCAATTTTACAACTTGGCAAACCGTCGCTTTCAAGTCACTAAGCGAGTTGTACCCTCTTCTTCTTAGATTCCTTAAGCCTGTTGCTATCTCTGTCCTTAAAGGTCTGAAGTTCTTATCACTCGCTTCTCGCCACTTCACACTTTCTATCTGCCGACTTATCACCTCTTGAATAGCCATTTCCTCCGGCTTTGCACTATCCTGCCAGGTATGCTCACCCTACTTACAAATTTCTTCCTCCTGTTTCCTACCTTCTCGCATAGCATCCTGATGCCATTTTACACCTTCACCTACGATCTCCCTTTTATGGTCTACTGCTTTTTGATAGTTTCGCTTCTGTAAGAAAACTCTGCCAACTCTGAAAGGCATAAATATTTTAAATTACGTTGAAGAATTATCCAAGTTCTTGGTTTTTCGCAACGGGAATCCCAAATTACCAGCATGCTTCCTCTCTGCAGACCGCGAATCTGCACCCAGTCCACCCAGGGCTCCTGAGGTGGCATTATTCCAATGTTCTCCTTGGAATTTGCCCTTGCAATCACCGCAGATGCAGCTTTCTCATGGGGGAGGTTTAACTGGGCTATCTTGGTGCTGGCCATGGAGTTCTTTATCGTTTAAAGCACTTCTCCACTGCCGGAGTATCACACTCCTCCTCGGACATGGCGTCTTCTCTCGGCTTTTCCCTATGCACGTGCTCACGTATGGTGCCAAATCGATAGTTAATATGGGAACTCCGAAGTTTGATTGCTTCCGGAGAGACCCCAATCGAGACAAGTCTACCCTTGCCCTCCATCTTGCTTCTGAAGATTCTTTACAATCGCATGTGGAGATCCTCATTCTGAGCGATTAGGAGGTCCGCGAGATCTTCCGTCTCTATTATTGCGGCTTTCAGGAGAAACGCTAGCACGACGTGTGCTCCTGGTATATAATCCTCAGCACATGTTGACAGTTCTGCTCCTTCCCAGCCCTGGCAATTTAGGAACTATGGTCCTAAGCCTCTCTGCAGTGTCTTCCGTCGCGCAGTTGACCAGTATGTAACCTAGACGAAAGCGTATCCCGGTGAAGACAAGTTTTGCAGTCCATTCCAAACTCCTTGTTTCCTGCTCCTCACAACTGAGTATTTGCTCGGGAAACATTTTTGGCAACATGGCCAGTCGAATGCCCTTGACCGCAACTTCCTGACTTCTCACCTAATCTGCCCGAGTTTTCTCCCCTCTTGGGCTCAGGTTTGGATCTTTTGGGGGCATTCCCCTCATGCGGCCTAATCTCCGCAGCTTCTCGTTTTCTTGGCTCCAATAAAGATGACTTAGGTCTATCCTGAGTTTTCTTAAGTGCCTCTTCTGCTTTTAAGCCTTCCTTCAGATAATGCAGGTACCATTTAGCACCTGCGCCACTGAGACCTATCTCCTTCCTGACGTCTGATATATTGCCCCTGTATTTTGATCAGTGGTGACTGTAAACACAAAACCTTATTAAAATCGATTTTCTGTCTGTCTGTCTGTCTGTCCGTCACACGCATTTTTCTCGGAGACGGTTATAGCGATTGACACCAAATTTGGTGGAAAGGTGGGTACTGTGAACGCTCACGCATACAGTGAATTACATCCTTTTACGTCGAATTTAAGGGGAGGTCCCCATACAAGCAAACGGGGGCTGTAAAATTTTTTTTCATCAAATATAGTCATGTGGGGTATCAAATTAAAGGTCTCGATTAGTACTTTTCAAAGCCGATCTTAGTTTTGGCATTCGTTGGAAGGGTGGGGAGCGCGGGGGGTTGAAAGTGATCACTTCTTTAAGGGGGCCATTCTCAGAAACTACCAAACCGAAAAATCTGAAAAAAATCAGGAGACTGCCACTATATGGTGCCTGGGCTCCGAAATACCTTCCATGCCGATATCTGTTCAAATAAAGTTAATAATAGTATATTACTACAATTTTTTGTAATTGGTTAGAAACCCCCCTTAAGTTCATCCTAGTACCATGAAATTTTGCACTGATATAGGCTATAATATAGAGCATGATCTTACCAAGTTTGGTGGAAATCGCACTATTACTAACAAAGTTATAATACCTCAAATTTGTTGCCTCTTTGAAAATTGAAGACTATGAATGTCAATATCACCCGAAAGTGGATACTCTTACATAATATATGGATATATTACGTGCTACGTACTAAGAAATACACAAAACCTTTCGTACCTGAAGCGGCCAGCTTCCGGTTTCCCGACTTGTTTTGTTTTTTTTTGAGAAGGTGGAAATCTTCAAAAGACACTGGTCTGGACACACCAGCGTGTGGGATTTTTACCCACTAAAACCACCCCCGACTCCCTCCCTGCCCCGCGGAACCACCATAAGGTATTACATCACGGGGCGAAGTCAGCTCCCTCTAGCTTAATCCCATTTCTTCTATACGCGGCGCACGTGACCGCGCTTTTCTCCTCTCCTCTACCTTTCGCAGTTTATTATGGATAGGTGCGATCATGGAGTTGACCGCATCCCAATTCTCTTGATGTGCTAGCATTTTCGGCACCAGATTTTCTGGTACCAGCACCTCTCCTAGAGTCTCCTTTAGATTCCTCCTTTCTTCCACAAATCTCGGACTCTAGGACTCCATCACAATTTGGACACTCGGGTCAGGTCGCCAATTTAAACCTGTGAAGGTATTGGAGATATCCTTCATGTCCCGTTAGAAACTGGGTGAGATTATAATTAACCTCACCGTGTCGTCTCTCCAGTCCACCGACCCTTTCTCGAACGTTCCCACCGCTCTTGCCATCTATTTATGGATCTCTCCCTTTCAGTCGTTTTTGTCCGCGATGATGAAGAGGTTGACTTCGCATTGTATATGTTCGCCATTTCATCTGCCAAGATGTCAATCGGAATCATTACAGAGATGACGAATGCTGCATCATCTGACACAGTCCTGAAGGCAGAGCATACCCTTAGGGCTGTCCTCCTGTAGACTGAACTCGGTTTGGTAACGTTCCCTGACATCCGGAACGCCTCTCTCCAAACTGGGTTCGCATAGAGCATGATTGAGGTCACCACCCAGGCTATAAGCTGTCTGTCTGTTTGTCCGTCACACGCATTTTTCTCAGAAACGGTTGCAGCGATAGATACCAAATTTGAAAAAAAGCTGGGAACTGTGACCGCTCACGCATGCAGTGAGTTACATCCTTTTAAGACGAATTTAAGGGGGTCTCCATACATGCAAAAGGGGGGTGTAGTTCTTCTTTCATCAAATATAGTCATGTGGGGTATCAAATTAAAGATCTTGGTTAGTACTTTTCGAAGGCGGTCTTGTCTGTGTGTGTGTGTGTATGGTGGGGGAGAAGCTACAGCTTCTGAGCACTCAGGCCGTGTTGGCCCATTGTACTCGCCTCCCCCGTCTAACGGAATATTCCGGATTCGTTAACGTATCGCAGGATTTCCGTTAGTCGATGTGATGCTACCCGTCGCAATTGGAGAACATCGGCACCAAAGATCTGATGCCTGATGCGTCGATAGGCGGGGCATTCACATAGGAAATGCTCCGCGGATTCCGCTTCCTCATTACAGGAGGGACACGTATCATCTTCGGTAATTCCTATTCTGAACATATGCCCAGCTAGTGAATTATGGCCTGTCAGAATGCCCACAATACACCTGCAAGTCCTCCTGCTTTTCGACAGGATAAACTTTGCGGTACTTATGTTGGGTTCTGGCAGGAAAAGTTTGGTGTGTCGAGCAGCATTTAGGCTCTGCCACCTGTCATTATGGGAAACTTGTTCCCAGTTTTTGAAAACAGATTTAGTCAATGCTACTGATACTCCAATTGCTGGTTCCGGTCCGGCTTGGGGAAAGTTGAAGCCTCTTTTGCTAACGCATCTGAGATTTCATTTCCCTCTACACCACAATGACCAGACACCCAGAGTAAATCCACCATATTGAATCTAGACATAGAGTTCGAACGGTTTCTGCATTCCTGAACGATTTTCGAGGTGATCAAAGGACTGCTCAATGCCCTCAGCGCAGCTTGACTGTCACTGTAGATTGCGATGCGCCTGCCCTTCAACCGCTCGTCAATCACCCAGTTTGCCACCCTTAGGATCGCATAAACTTCGGCTTGAAAAACCATTGCATATTGTCCCAAAGGAAAAGCCCACTTCTCGTTTTTATTCGAGAGGTAGACTCCGGCTCCAGAACCCTCTTCTGTTTTTGAGCCATCGGTGTAGAAGACTTCCGTATATCCTGCCACGAATTCCTCTGGGTCTTCCCAGTCCTCTCTACGCTTCAGGGTAACTTCATATCTTCTACCAAACATATGTATGGGGACACGAGAATCGGAAGGCATTGTAAGAACTGGATTCAGTACTCCCAGTAACTCCTCCAATGCTCTGTGCCCCCCATATCCGTTGTTTTCCCATAGATCTTATCGAATTAGTCTATGAGCTGCTCTCATTGCAGCGCTTTGAATAAATATATCCAGGGGCTGCAAATTGAGTAGTGCATTCGGAGTTGCCCCGGATGTCGTGCTCATGGCACCAGTGATACCCAGACAAACAGTTCTTTGCAGTGCGTCTAGTTTACGGTGAAAACCTTTTTGTCTCACCTTAACCCACCACACTACGGATGCATATACGAACATCGGCCTAATGATGGCAACGTATATCCACATTACCACATGAGGCCTGAGTCTCCATGTCGAGGCAAAGGTCCGTCTGCACAGCCCATAAGCTGTGAGAGCTCGTTTCATCTTTACCTCTACATGTTTGTTCCAAAGAAGTTTTTTATCTAGAGTGACCCCCAGATATTTCACTTCTTCGGAGAGTTGAAGGGTAGTACCCCTCATCTCAGGGAGACAAAGTCCATCCAGTTTTCTCCTTTTTGTGAATAAAACCATTGTGGTTTTATTTGGATTAACTGACAAACCATGTCTAAGGCACCAGCTGTCTATCAAATCAACGGCACGCTGTATATTCCTACACACCGTTCCAAGATGCGATCAACAGCAAGTACAGCCACGTCATCAGCATAAGCTTGAGCGTGTGTTGGCAAATTTTGCAATTCACATAGCAGTGAGTCGATCAGCATACTCCACAGAAGTGGCGAAAGCACACCTCCTTGGGGGCAGCCCTTCGTTGCTTCCGTAGTTAGGTAGCGATCGACCCCTACCTCAGCACACAGCAATCTTTGCGTTAGCATAGCATGGATCCACTTAATTAAAGCATCATCAACACCATGCACTCTGGCGGTATCACAAAGTTTTTGAAAAGGCGCACAGTCAAAAGCCCCTTTAATGTCCACGAACACCCCCATCGCGTATTCACCATTCAAAGTTGCATCCTCTATCTTTGTGACGAAAGAATGAAGAGCAGACTCACAGGATTTTCCACGCTGGTAACCATGTTGGTTTTCACTAAGTGGGTGTGACCTAAGTGCGTTTCCACGAATGTGACGCTCCACCAGTCTCTCCAAACCTTTCAGCAAGAATGAAGTCATGCTGATCTGTCTCAAGTTCTTTGGATTAGAATAGTCATCTTTCCCAGGTTTCGGTATGAAAACTACCTAAACCTGTTGCCAAGAAGAAGGCACGTAGCCCAGAGCAAGACATCCTCGAAAAATATTTCTTAGAGATCGCTCTAAATGCTCCATACCCTCCTTTAGCATTGCCGGATAGATGCCATCCATGCCAGGTGCTTTGAAATGTTCAAAGGACAGTATGGCAGCTCTCACCTTTTCATGAGTATCAACCGCTTTCGCAGTGTTCCAGTTCCCCTTGCAACGCTTGCGTGTTGAAGGGGTTGCAAGAACCGTCAACTCTCCCCCTACCACTTCTCTCACCCGTTCTCCCGGGTGGTGTACTTCCAGGAGGGTCTGTACTGAGTCCAGTCTGGAGCTCGTGAAATTACCATCGGGTTTTCTAAGAGAATCCAACTTGGCTGACTCATCCCTTTTGAGGACTCTGCACAGCCTTGAAGTCTCTCTTTCGCCTTCCAATTCCTCACGGTACGCTCTAAAGGAGTCTCGTTTCGAACACCTAACGAGCCTCTTATATTCACGTTGTGAGTTTCTGAAATTTAACTAGTCTTGGTTGTTATTACTTTTGCAAGCACCGTTCAGAAGTCGCCTGGTTGATTTCCTGAGTTTTTGTAGTTACCATTTCCACCAAGCAACCGTTTTACCGCTTTGGCCTACAAAAAATCATAGGGTAAGTAAGCGGAGGCAACTATGATGTTTTTCCTCTCGCCACTTATCTGGTATTGTATGATGACAGTAGCTAAGTCCTGGGAACAATATTGTCTCAGCATAGTTGCCTCTAACCGTCTTGACATCAGGACGCCAGCTCTCGGTTTTATGGATCTTTCGTCGTAGAAGATCCTAGCTCCCTTTACTGATGCCGCAGATTCTGTTAAATCGAACCCACGGTTCTTGCACCAGAAAAATATAGGAGAAATCCTGCAGCTTTGTCATTCTCGCTGCCAACAGGTAGGAGGGAGCTTTGGCATGCTGCAGGTTGATTTGACCAATCTTTATGTTTTTCGACATAAACTTCAATAAGTCTATTGTCTTATGGAAAACAGTTAGAAGCGTATGCGGCAGTCCGCGTATGACGGGGTATCCCCCACACCGTAGCACCAGAGACTCGATCCCCTCGTGAATGATTTCTCTGAGAAAAGCCGTACTTGGAAGTACCGCAATTCCCATGTTCTCATCCACGCAAGATCTCATCTCATCCCGCAGAACATTCGTCTGTTTTCCACTTAGCACCTTAATTGGTTTGCGGTGTCCGGGTTGCATAGATTCGATCACTCGAACTGGCATCAAGTCAGTTCCGTTCACGTCTCTGGCTTCCCTTCCTTCCGCCTGTTCCTTGGAAGGTGTAGGAGAAGTTACTAGCAGGTAGGATTCACTCTGTAGTCCCTTCCCCAGTGCGAGCCCCCATACGAGGGTTCCGCTCCTGTATGCACGCGCACGACGCCATTGTGGGAGAGCGCACCGAAGATTGTGCAATTTGCTCTATGTTGTGTGAATCGAAGACATCATTGTTCTTCGCTCTCAAAATGGAGATGATGCCCTACAGTTTCCTGATATGACTGAATTTCAGTCTATATAGGAAAAAATGGAGCACCATATGGTGACTTCCCCTGAGCACATTCAGACTCTGTTGGTCCAGTTCGAATACCAAGTTGAAGCCCTCCACGTTTGTAGATTTGTCCTTCCTGGCATTCATGAACTTTCCCCTCCAGTGTCCAAAGTCCATGCCCGAGTTCTGTTCACCCAGCATGCGGATGATGTTCTCTGCCTTCCTTCGAGGGTCCGGTAGCCAACATCCGACATGTTCTGTCCTGCGTAGCTCAGTGTTCACAATAGTGTACTTGGGCCGACCGCCGGAACTCAAAGTTGGAATAACCTGCTGGAGCCACTTTAAGGCAGCCTCGTCAGTGCACTCCAAATGGAGAAGCCCATCACGAAAACCTTGATTGTTAAATCGTGGCTTCGTTCCAGGCTCCAGTATTTTTTTCCACAGGCATTCCCGGAGGATGGTAAATTGTCCGTCTGACATTTTGCCATCCTTGGAGGAAACTCCCACGGCAGCAGTCAGAACAGAGGCTGCAGCTTGCGCATACGTCCTATTCCTTCCCGCCTTCGTGTTCGTATTCCTGTGGGAGGGACCAGCTTCACTGAGATCTCTCTCGCTGAATTGATCACCTCCCGGCACACCGGTCCTAATTCCCGCGAGACGCGTGGAGTCCTGGTACGGAGAACAATAAAGCGTTGGCCACAGTAGATGTGTTGGTCTTACGCTTCTTGCGCGCATTAACGCTGACAGAAGAGTCTGGTGCGTCCAGTGTGGACCTTACCGGGGTTTCCAGTTTATCCCCACCTTCCGCCGGAGATTCCGCTTCCTTGCGTTCGATTTCTCTGGGCGCTACCGCGCCTAGTGGTACAGTCACGTCCATGTCCTCATTCCCAAGGTACTTCATCTTCCTTCGCAGTGATTTCTTCTGCCGTCGGCTTAGGGCCTTTCCAGGTTGACGGTGTCCGGACCGCTTGGATCCATTTCCACATAGTGGTGTTAAACCAGTAGCGTCCATGTCACCAGCTTCCCGTTCTTCCGTTCTTCCCGGTAAGGATGAAGGGGAAGGTTCTGACAGGCAGGATTCAGCCTGTAGTCACCTCTCCTTAGTGGCCGAAATTCCCTTCGGAAGGCGGTCTTAGTTTTGACATTTGTTGGAAAGGTGCGGAGTGCGGGGGGTTGAAACTGACCATTCCTTTAAGGGGGCCATTCTCAGAAACTACCCAACCGAAAAATCTAAAAAAAAATTAGGAGGCAGCCACTATATGGTATCTGGGCTCTGAAATACCTTCTATACTGAAATCTGTACAAATAAAGTTAACAAAAGTATGATATATTACTATAGTTTTTAGTAATTGACTACAAAACCCCCCTTAAGTTCATGCTAGCATCACAAAATTTCTCAACAATATGGGATATAACATAGAGCATGATCTTACCAAGTTTGGTGGAAATCGTACTATTACCGACAAAGTTACGATACGTCAAATTTGTAGCTTCCTTGCAAATTCAAGACTATGAATGTCAACATCATTCGAAAGTGGATATTCTCACATAATATATGGATATATTACGTGCTACGTACTAAGAAATACACAAAACCTTTCGTACCTGAAGCGTCCAGCTTCCGGTTTCCCGACTTGTTTTAAAAGTTCATACTTGGTCAGAAAACTCGGAGCAGTAAAAACGAAATTACCTAGAAGACTTAGGCGCCCAATGTGGGTGCAGTTCTCAAAGCAAACCTAAAACTTGTAAAATGAGATGAGACCCTTACATATATGTATATATTGCAATCTCGGTTGTTTCAGGTGCGTTGAATTACGATATTGTTGTCGATAGGCATGCATGCAATTTACTCATGGAGCCTACATGTCTCGTATTCATATATCTTTCTTATCAATAAATGCCCAAAATTGATCGAAAAATCGTTGCACTCACTGTACCCCCAGAAATTGCATTCACTTGAATTGCAGCCGCTTATGACTGCACGCAGTGGGTGCATTTTGTTTAGATGCAACTTTACTGCACTTGGCCTTCTGGTTGAGCTCGTCATTGATGTGGGGAGGTTTTGGTCCATGCCCAGCTAAATTGACTCCCCCAATTCGGATGCTGCGCACTGAATCTCTTCGCCTCCAAATAGTATCTCTTAAATCCACCTGGTGCGACCATTTAGATACAGATTTTTGAAAGACCATGCTGGGCGAACAGTTGGATAGCGAACTCGCGAGCGAAAGCGTCTCCATTGAATTTGCTGCTGGTGGTCGGTTCGTTTCTCGTTGAGGTAGCCCCAAGGTGGTTGTGGTGGATCTGGTTGAGCGGCGGTGGTGGTGCAGTGGTTGGCGTGCACTTACCTTCTTGCACCTCGAGTAACCTGTACGCGGTCGTTATCGAACCTCCTTACCCACATTCGCAAACATATCATTCGAAATGGAACAAAGTGTGTACTGAACGATTCGGCGTGCAATTAGAGGTGTTTTTTGCAAGAGGCTCGAATTAAACGTTGGGAACGCACTAAAATTTGGAATATGTTCTTCTACAGATTGTTCGTTCTGCTCTTGTTTGGTGAGTGCATTATCTTAGATATCGAATGTCGGATGAATGTGTTAGATATTTGTTGTGGTCGGTTACGCCATACACGAGGAAAACAACCGAAACCACGAGGATATCAGATTTCAATGTTTAGCTTGTTATGAGAAAGTTGTTGTGTTTGTTTAATTACGTTGATAGTGTGCAGGGAACTATCCAGTTTCCGGTAATTTGTTGAGTTCCATAAACAACCCTCCAGCAAACAGTGGATTTGCCGACGAAACCAGTTGAAAGGAAACTCATGTCCTGGACGAATGGAACATTCTGCAGGAAACCTTGAATATTGTTATGTAATTTCATGTTTAGTAAAGTTGTGTGAATGCTGCATTCATGGAGAGTCTAATCGTTGGTTAGGCTTCTGTGATTCCCGTCTATGGGTCCTTAGTTTGGATTTTATGTGCAAAGTGCAGTGATGCAAGAAATATGACATAATCAATCATTCCAGCCTTGAAGTTTCTGATGCATCATGTCCTTATTTTCATCTAAATTGAATTCCTTGAATTGCATAAGATTCATCTTACAATAACCAAGATTGCCACCAATTAAGCTCATCAACCATTCCCAACTGAATCGTCTTTTCCACAATCCAACTGAAAAACAAAAATCTTTACTCTGGAACATTGAAAGCAATACTTTTCCAACGATTTTCCCTGACAAAAGGAAATTGCATTTCACATATTCAAATCGGATTGACTTAAACCTCGTCCATTGCATGTGGACTGATATTTCCTCTATAAGCGAATCGTTGCCTGCATGATGGCAAACTTGATACTTCTTTTGGTTGAGATACCATCTCCAAGGATTGGTGCATATATGCATGTCTATATGGGTATGGGCGCATGTAATAGGATTTCGACGTAAGCTCTTCTGAGGATATAATTCTGACGGAACTGGGGGATCGATCAGATCTGGCAGTGAGTTTGGAAAGTAGCTTAGAGTCTGGACGCTATTGTTAAACTGAAATGAATGACATTCTAGCATAAATCAGGAAAGGAGCTTTCATTTTGGTTTATGAAAATCAGCTTAGCAAATAATGAGGAATGATAGTTCTTTATTCAATTTCCGTTAAGCTTGAGCATTTTAGAGACACCAGAGATTTATCATGTTAGCGTTTTATTTCTGACTTCTTTTGTTCGCCTCCTTTGATCTAGATTTCAATATATAACAGACAGTCTACTGATTTTCTTTCAACTGGATATAGTCAGAAACATATCCTCATCATCATCGGCGCAACAACCGGTATCCGGTCCAGGCCTGCCTTAATAAGGAACTCCAGTCATCCCGGTTTTAAGCCGAGATCCACCAATTCGATATCCCTATCTGGCGTCCTGACCTACGTCATCGCTCCATCTCAGGCAGGATCTGCCTGGTCTTCTTTTTCTACCACAGATATAGCCCTTATGGACTTTCTGAGCTGGATCATCCTCATCCATACGGATTAAGTGACCCGCCCTCCGTATCCTATTGAGCCGGATTTTATCCACAACCGGACGATCATGGTATCGCTCATAGAGTTCGTCTTTATGTAGGCTACGCAATCGGCCAAAAATTCTTCGGAGGATTCTTCTCTCGAACGCGGCTAAGGGTTCGCAAATACATGGGGACGGGCAATATCATAGTCTTGTACAGTATGAGCTTTGACCCTATGATGAGACGTTTCGAGCGGAACAGTTTTTGTAAGCTGAAATAGGCTCTGCTGGCTGCCAACAACCGTGCGCGAATTTCATCATCATAGCTGTTATCGGTTGTGATTTTCGACCCTAGATAGGAGAAATTATCAACGGTCTCAAAGTTGTATTCTCTTATCTATATTCTCCTCGTTTGACCAGTGCGGTTTGATGTTGTTGGTTGGTTGGTTTTCGGTGCTGACGTTGCCACCATATACTTTGTCTTGCTTTCATTGATGTGCAGCCCAAGATCTCGCGCTCTCGGGTGGTTCTTCCCATGATGTCGATATCGTCAGCATAGGTCAGTAGTTGGGTGGACTTAAAGAGGACCGCACCCCTTGCATTTACCTCAGCATTAGGGATCACTTTCTCGAGGGCCAGGTTAAAGAGGACGCATGATAGGGCATCCTCTTGTCGTAGACCATTGTTGATGTCGAATGGTCTTGAGAGTGATACTGCTGCTTTTATCTGGCCTCGCACCTTGGTCAGGGTCAGTCTTATCAATTTCGCCGGGATATCGAATTCCCTCATGGCCATGTACAGTTTTACCCTGGCTATGCTATCCTATACCACTTTAAAGTCGATGAACAGATGGTGCAACTGATGTCCATATTCCAACAGTTTTTCCATCGCTTGCCGCACAGAGAAAATCTGACCTTTTGCTGATTTGCCTGGAGCGAAACCTCTTTGGTATGGGCCAATGATGTTCCGGGCGTATGGGGCTATCCCGCCTAGCAAGAGAGCTGAGAATATCTTATAGATACCTCTATAATTGCTGCACTGTGTGATATCTTTTTATGTATGAGACAGATAATGCCTCGTTGCCATTAAATAGGGGTAGCGAGTACAATGGGCCAACACGGCTTGAGTGCTCAAAAGCTGTAGCTTCTCCCCAACCACACACGCATGTACAAGGGCAATCTTTGCAAGATATCTTGTACACTAGATGCCGTTTCTTTCATCTTCCATCTTCGGGTTCAGCTGCTGGTTTAAGCCTTATGTCACAGCCACGCTCTCTCAGTTTGCCTTGTTATTCCAACGTGTTTCAAACTTCTTATCAAAGTGAAACCTCGTTGTCATGTTATCTCTTGGTATCATTAATTTGGGATACCGCCTAGAAAGAATATCAATCTTCGATCACTCACTGATACTCCGGACTATCCTGAATATTGCCCACTTTGCCTGTATCTGTATGTGCAAATGGAGAGGGGTTAATCCCAAAAGGACTTCCAGGAATGCCGTTGGGCATAACCTCATTGCTCCACTGATACATACGCAAGCCAGTCTTTAAAGTTTGTGTAACACATTGGCTTGTGTGCTGAGTTCATAAGTAATCAAGTAGTAGCTTCGAACTGCAACCCCATTTTTTTCCTGCTTTCCTACAGTCCATCAGAACCCTCGTAGCTTCGACAAGTGTTTCCGACATATGTCTTCCAGAGTAATTTTTGGTCTAGCGTAATTCCCAAATATTTGCCTCTGTTTCTCGTTTCACCTCCATGCCATGTAACCTTATTGCTCTCAGTTGGTCAATCTTGCATCTCCTACTGAATGGTACTATGGCGGTTTTGGCAGGATTGATCCGCAGTCCCACCTTCCTGCACCAGGCACTCGTAACCCTTAGTGCAGTTTGGATTCTATCACATAGAATATCTTCACATTTGCCCCTAGATTAAAAAAATGTCGTCCGCGGAACCCTGAACCTATATTCCAGTATTTGTTAGCACGTTCGTCTACTAGCATACTCCACATAAGCAGCGACCTGACCTTCTGCACCGTTTTGAGTACAAACGATGTTAGACAAATTTGTCTGAAAGATTTAGGGTGAAAAGGATTCTTGCCCATCTCCATGTCTTTGGTATATATCCCAGTGTTATGCTCCCCCTTACCACTCTCAGAAGGGACTCTAAGATAATTCCTAGGCCTCTCTGAATTAGTGTTGGGCAAAAGTCATCGACTCCGGGTGATTTCAGTGGTTTCAAAGTTTCCACTGCCCACCTTACCCTAGCTTGTGAGCATATTTCTTTTGCTAGTTTCCAGTTCTCCTTTCTTTCCCTTTTATTCGTTGTTGGGGTGTCAGGCAGAATGTTGTCGCCTACCACCGTGGGGTAGGACCACTGGAAATGAGTTCTGAGAAGCAGGTGTACCCTGTCCTCCACATTCTCGGTAAATATCCCATTTTCGTTCTTTAAACAGACAGAGGATATTGCCCCGCCTTTGGCTACAGCCTTGTAGAGCCTGGTTGCTTCTGTGATTTGTTCGATCCCTTCACAAAATTCCTTGAAACTGTTCCTTTTTGCTTCCCTGATCGTGTTGCTATACGCAGTCAGTGCATTTTTGTACCTCTGCTAGTCCCCGGTTTGTTTTGCACGGTGGAAGAGTTTTCGTACCTATGTTCATATTCTAGCCATGTTGCTATTCCACCATGGCACATCCCTTGATGACTTAACTGTCTTAGCCGGACAGCTGGCCTCATAAGCGTCAAGGACGACTGTGTTGAAGTTTTCCGCCACTGTTTCTAGTTCCAGTTCGTTTCTGATGTCACCGCCCCCTTGAAGGTGGACCATGTTGCTGCTCAAGTGCGTTGCATTGAATTCCCAATCCGTTCTCTTGGGATTCGTTGCTACTCATTGCTAAGAATAAATTCAAGAAGGTACTCACCTCTTCGATTGGTGTCCCTGTTCCCCCAGACCTCATGATGGGCGTTGGCATCGCATCCGAGGAGAAGTGGTAACGCCCTCTTCTCACAATACTTCACCAACCTTGCGACTTGTTTCGGTGGAACCCGGATTTCGTCTCCTGGGAAGTGCCCCGATGCCACGACTGCCTGTCGAGTGCTCCTCCCGGCTTCCAATGAGACTTGGATACCCACAAGGTCCCCGGTCAGGAACTCTGAAAGACATATATATTTGAAATTACGTTTAAGAATTATGTAAGCTCTTGGTTTTCCACAAGAAGAGTCCCAAATTACCGGCTTGCTTCCTTCCTGCAGACCGCGAATCTGCCCCCAGTACACCCAGAGCTCCTGAGCCAGCACTATTCCAATGTTCTGCTTGGAACTTACCCTTGCAATTACCGCAGATGCAGCTTTCACATGGTGGAGGTTTATCTGGGCTATCTTAGTGCTGGCTATTGGCTCCGTTATTGTTTGGAGCTCTTTTCCAGTATCGGAGTATCGCCCTCCTCCTCCGATATGACGCTCTCCTGCGCGTCGCACTCCACGCTGAGTCCTAGAAGTCCTAGGCCTTGGTCGTCCAGCTTCTGTTCTTCGCTGGGCAGCAGATCTACCTCCCTGGTTGATCCAGTCCTTTCCGCCTCTATGAGTTTCGAGACATCTTCGGGGACCTTGGTATGCTTTTCACTCGGTGTCTCCTCCGAGGTGTCTTTCTTTGGCTTTTCCCTGTGCACATGTATGGGGATGTTGCCAAATCGAAAGCCCGAGGTTTGATTGCCTCCAGGGATCGGTCATCTACCCCGATCGTGAGGAGTTTAGCCTTTCGCTCCACCTTGCTTCTGAAAACTCTCCATAATTGCGTATGGAGATGTTCATTCTAAGCGATTAGGAGGACCATGAGATCTTCCGTCCCTATTGTTGCGGCTTTCGGGAGAAACACTAGTAGCATGTGTGCTCCTGGTATATCATCCCCAGCACATGTTGACAGTTCTACTCCTTCCCAGCCTGGTAATTTAAGAATTATGGTCCTCAGTCACTCGGCGGTGTCTTCCGTCGTGCAGTCCACCAGTATATGACTTGGTCGAAAGCGTATCCCGGTGAACACAAGTTTCACAGTCCATCCCTTACACATCAGCCTGACGACAAGGTCTTCGATGGTTGCCTGGTCCTCACGAGTAAGCATTTGCTCGGGAAACATTTTTGGCAGTATGGTCGATTGAATGAACTTGACCGTACTAGCATGGGTAATGGCGGGCTTCCTGAGTCCTGCCTTCACCCCTAATCTGCCCGGGTTTACTTCCCCCTTAGTTTCAGGTTTGGTTTTTTTGGGAGCGTTCCCTTCATGTGGGCTAATCTCTTCTACTCCCCTTCTTAAGAGCCTCTTCTGGTTTCAAGCCTTCCTTCAGGTAGCGCAGGTACTACTTACCACCTGCACCACTGAGAGCTGTCTCCTTCCTGACGTCTGATATATTTATCGCAGACGTGCTTTTGCTAGTCCCTGCTTTTTGAGCAATGGCGTTTCTTGGTTGTTGCCTACGCAGTATACTAATGTTGACCTTGGATCCACTGCTTGACGTCCCAACTTCTCCCTTCTTGGGTATAATCACCTGGCTCTCAGTATCTCGGAGATGTGCCTCCGCCTGATTAACCAGTTTGTGTGTGGTACAGGGTCCCGTTTTATTTGGTATAGTTTTTTTATTTTTATTACTGGTACTCACTTGATTCTCACGAGTATGGGGGTTAGGAGGTCCTCCGTGCCATAGCCTCCCGTAGCACGATAAGGTCTAACTTACTCACTGGAGCGACCAATTCAAGTTGGAAGAACTTGCTGTGGAGTCTGTTGTGAGTTTACGAAAAGCCTATCGCGATACTCAAACGGCTGGAAAAGTTCGGTTTAGGTGGGTTGTCTACGTTTAAGAGAACAGACTTCACTAAAGAGGTGCTTTAAATGCCTCATGTTTGGGCACTTCGCCAAGGTATGCACCAGCAGCATTGATCAATCCGATCGATGCAGAAGGTGTCGGGAGAAAGGCCACATTACCAGGGAGTGCAATAGGGACCCCAAATGCCTATTGTGCGAGGTGGAAAAGGGACAAGATAACCGGCATATTGCCGGAAGTAGTAAATATCCGAAATTTAGGAAGGCGCTCACTGCAATAAGAAAATGAGATTTATTCAAATAAACCTCAATCATTGCAGGGTCGCTCAGGATTCACTTGAGCAGACCACGTTCGAATCTGAGATGGAAATCGCCATCATAAGTGAGCCGTACAGAAACCGGTGGCATATGGGTCACAGATTCGACTGGTGCAACGACGATATGAGCTTGTGGTCGACAGGTCATACAATGTAGTGCAAGTCAGGCAGCCAGTGGCTTTGTGTGGGCGAAAATAAGTGGTGTATATGTATACAGCTGCTACGCCCCACCAAGTCTGACACTGTCTGAATTCGAGCAAATACTTGATAATCTTGTTTTCGGTGCAAATGGACGAAGTCCAAAGGTGATTGCTAGTGATTTCAATGCTTGGGCCCTAGAGTGGGGTAGAAGAGAACCAAACTCTAGGGGGCACAGTTTAATAGAAGCTGCTTTCGCGCAAATGGACATGGTTTTGGCTAACGAAGGTACTGTAAACACCTTCCAGAAAGGGGGGTCAGGCTCGGTTGTAGACCTGACCTTTGTCAGCCCTTCGCTGGCGCGTGGTATGTCCTGGTGCGTCAGCGAATGCTACACCCCCAGCGATCACCAGGCAATCTTCTTTGAGACATATGTCGAGCCTTAGGGCAAAGAGCTATCATGCTCGAAACCGAAAAAGATTTCAGGCTGGTCTGCAAAATCTTTGGATGAGCAGACCTTCATAGAGGTATGGTTAGATCAACCTGATAAAGCAGGCGCCTCTACGGAAAAAGCCATCCATCTGGCTCAATACATCGCCAAAGCATGTGGCGCGTCCATGCCTAGGAGGTGCTCATTCCCCCGTAGAAGACCAAAACTACTGGTGGAATGATGAACTGACCGGTCTTCGATCGGCCTGCCACCGAACCAGAAGAGCAGCTCAGAGGGCGGTAGATAGAGTCGATCAAGGGCAGAAAGAGTGCGCCTACAAGGCAGCTCGCAAAACCCTCAAGCTCACCATCCAGCGAAGCAAGAGGAAATGCTTTAAGGAGCTCTGCTCAGAAGCGGACGTGTGTCCCACCCTCTTACTGAAAATCGTCCAGGGGTCCCCCAGCAAGAGGAGAGCACCGACACTTTCCAACCACCTCTGAATGTGAGGGCAATTCCGCCAGTCACCAGAGACGAGCTGCTGGAGATCTGCGGTAGAATAGGAGACAATAAAGCGCCGGGCCTGCACGGAGTACCGAATAAGGCTCTTAAGCTTGCCGTGAAATCCAGGCCGGACATGTTCGCTAAGTTGTTCGAAACGTGCATGTCCGAAGGAATATTTCCACCGGCATGGAAGCGACAGAAGTTGGTACTTCTGCCTAAGCCAGGTAAACCTCCAGGTGAACCATCCTCATACCGACCCATATGTCTTTTGGACACGGTGGGGAAAATGTTAGAACGGGTAATCTATAATAGATTACTCCCGGTTGTTGAGAGCCAAGGTGGTTTTTCAAATCGGCAGTATGGGTTTCGTAAAGCCAGATCAACCATTGATGCCATCAAATTGGTTACTGGCTTGGCCGAAGATGCAATCCACCGAAAGGGTAGTACCAGCAAATATTGCGTGGTAGTAACCCTGGACGTGAAAAATGCATTCAATTCGGCCAATTGGAATCTAATACGGAAATCCCTAGCGAAGGTTGGTATTCCCGCCTATCTCGCTGCTATCGTCGATAGTTACTTAACTGAAAGGAGGCTCTGGTATTACACCGATGACGGACCCCAGGAGTACGTTGTTTCCGCGGGTGTCGCACAGGGCTCCATATTGGGCCCACTACGGTGGAACATCATATACAACGATTTACTTAATCTTTCCCTTCCGGAGGAAGCCACAGTGATGGGTTACGCTGACGACATAGCGCTGGTTTTTGTCGCAAAGCATCTCGTTATACTCAAGCGAGGCAATCAGTGCTGTCAAATGCTGCTTAGAGAGCTCTGGTTTGACGCTTGCGGAGGAAAAAACGGAAGCGGTGTTCATCACTAAGCGCCGGAAGAGAAATTACGCCTGTGTTAGAATCGGGAATCATATTATCACTTCCAAGCCGACCATCAAATACTTGGGGGTGGTGATAGACAGGAAACTCAGCTATAAGCAACACGTACAGTATGTTTGTGATAAATCATCCAGTGCTAGTATGGCCCTGGCCAGGAAAATGCCGAACGTGGGAGGGCCACGGCATACCTCTAGGTTGCTTATAGCCAGGGTGGTGACCTCAATCATGCTCTATGCGACCCCAGTTTGGAGCGAGGCGTTGCGGATGTCAGTTAATACTAGTAAACTGAATGCAGTCTACAGGAGGACAGCTCTGAGGGTATGCTCTGCCTTCAGGACTGTATCAAATGATGCAGCATTCGTCATCTGTGGAATGATGCCGGTTGACATCTTGGCAGATGAGATGGCGAATATATACCATGCGAAGCCAATCTCTCCCTTATTGCAGACGAAAAACGCTGAGAGGGAGAGATCCATAAATAGATGGCAAGAGCGGTGGGAACGCTCGGAAAAGGGTTGGTGGACTCACAGGCTCATTCCTGCCATCAAGGAGTGGTTGGAGAGATGACACGGTGAGATTAATTATAATCTCACCCAGTTTCTCACGGAACATGGAGGGATCTTTCCAATACCTTCACAGGTTTAAATTGGAGACCTCACCCGACTGTCCAAATTGTGATGGAGTCTCAGAGGACCCAGAGCATGTATTCTTCCACTGTCCGAGATTTGTGGAAGAAAGGAGGAACCTCGAAGAGACTCTAGGAGAGGTGCTGGTACCAGAAAATCTGGTGCCGAAAATGCTAGCACATCAAGAGAAAATAAACTGCGAAAAGCAGAGGAGAGAAGAAAAACGCTGTCACGTGCGTCGCGTATAGAAGAAAGGTGACAAAGCTAGAGTGGGCTGACTCCGCACCGTGATGTAATACCTTATGGTGGTTCCGCGGGGCAGGGAGGGAGCTGGGGGTGGTTTTAGTGGGTAAAAATCCCACACGCTGGTGTGTCCAGACCAGTGTCTTTTGAAGATTTCCACCGCCTCAAAAAAAAGCAACAAGATGGTATAAGTGAGGCTCAGTTCGAATACAGTCAGTTACCCCCGACTGCAAACTATCCAATGGGCACGGTTCGCATGACACCCTGAATTGGGGGAGGTGTTTTTCGACTCTCCAGTCTAGATCCGTAGTGTTTTGTTAATAGTAGGGTCACCTCGTACAGGATGTGGCTAGCGATTATAGCCACATCCTGTAACGGTGTTGGTAGACGAGAGGCTTGGCACCTGAAAAGCCACACATCGCTCTAGAGGAAAGACAGCTTACCCTCAGAGAGAGGTGGGTTGGCCTCAGGGAGCTATATTCCGCGTCAGTCTATCCTGCAGTGCACTGCTTGACCCCCTTCCGTACATACCATGGCTAAATATTTGTGATGCTTTGATGAAGTAGAATAATTGGGAATAGGCATCCATACCCGCAAATTAATAATACAATATAATGAGCGTCATCATTCTATCAGGCCGTATACGAGTATATATTCATAGGAACACAGATGAAAACACGTTTGCCATAAAATACTCACGGAAACAAGTTTGACCAACGATAAACATCAAATCGACATACTTCAATTTACGCGAATAGCCAGTTCTTGACGGACATAAGGTCACAACAATCTCATTCAATTTCGAATCTGCCCGGACTAGTTTCCCAACCGCCCTCTCAAAACGTTGACATCTAAAAATTATTAAATAAATTTTGACATTTTCTAAAATTTATTGCTTTCATTCACTATTTTTTTATTTTATTTTTTTTTTCGCAAAACGTAAATAAACACAAGACATGAGAAACAAGAGCCACTGACAAGTTTCTTTGGGGGTCTAAATGCCTTTCGCTGTTTCTTCCGCGCGAATGCTTAAATAAATATCGGCTTAGGCAAATTTTCAACGATTTTTTCACTGAGAAGATTTGAATTTGCTAAAGATAAAAGATTTGTGTGATGCCATTCGCACCACCACTTTTCTAAGACAATCTTTTTTTTTTTCAAAGTAAATGCAGACGAAGGTGGATCTCTGAAGCCTTGAATGCATGATGAGCTTTTTATGTTGAATTTAAAAATACAAACGCACAGCCGAGTCGTGTCACCATTTCTACCATAATTTTGAAAAATCACGGTTGGCATAGGTGTCTGTTTATGCAAAGCATATGTATGTATGCAAGCACGTACCGTCCACTCTCTTTTATTTGAATTTTTGGTCTTTGGATTTTTTTCTAAATATTTGAGCTAAACACATATCAAGTATCAAAAAAAAATCTGAGAAAACATTGGCTTAACAAATTAAGTTGTTTAGATACTTTTTTCACAAGCAGATACAATTGATTCGGTTTTATTGATTTTAGTCAATCAGTAAGTGCGCCAGAAGGTTGTTGGTATTGTATGGCTTTTAATCACTCAATGACTGGATTTAATATGTGTTTTGGATTGAGTAATCATAATCAGTAACCATAATCTCAAATCATTAATCTTCATGGTTGGTCACGGAAGTATTTGCGTTGAAGATTAAAAAAAAGTTGCTGAATTCACTATTTTAATTACCAAAACCAGGAGGTGAATTTACAAACAATGTTGTGGCTAATAATCATCAAGCGGTTACCCATGCCGCTCGCTGTTTGTTCTACACAAGTCCTAAGGCACATGGTACACCTGAGTATTACCTCTTAGTCAATCAGTCGAAAGTGGTGACCTTATGAAATGCTTGTCATTTGCTATAAGTGATGGACGTGATGCCATATGTGATGGACGTGATGCATAACTTGAATATCTGCTGAAAGAGCCCGGTAGCTTCAATGTCAATGTGACAGCTGGCTGGGGTTTTACTGGAGATACCTCAGTGGGGAAGGAAACAAGGAGACATCATCGTACTGAAATGCTCCAGATATGAAAAGTTTTCTGTATTGCTTATATAACCATGGTTAAGTGGGACCTTGTTCCATATGAACTCAGCTTGTAATGCTTATGCATTTAGTTTGTCAAACCATTCACGCTAAGAACCCAAGTCTTCGAGGAATACATGAGGACTGCCAAAATCACTGTCTTGTACGGTAAGAGCTATGACCCTATGGTGAGACATTTCGAGCGAAACAGTTTTTGTAAGGTAAAATAGGCTCTGTTGGCTGCCAACAACCGTACACGGATTTCACCATCGTAGCTGTTATTGGTTGTGATTTTCGACCCTAGATATTCTCCTATTCCTCCCTTTTCGAGGATTTAAACGTCAATTTCTCGTTTAGTACTTACAAAATAATGAAAAGGAACCTGATTTGTGATCTTGAGATCTGAGGGTATCAGCGTCCTATTCTCCTATCCTTATTCTTCCCGTTTGACCAGTACTGATGTTGTTGGCTGGTTGGTTTTTGGTGCTGACGTTGCCACCATATATTTTATCTTGCCTTCATTGATGTGCAGCCCAAGATCTCGCGCTAAATGCCGCCTGCTCGATGTGGATGAAGGCAGTTTGTACTTCTCGGGTGGTTCTTCCCAAATTAGTTCGATATCGTCAGCATAGGCCAATAGTTGGGTGGACTTACAGAGCATCGTACCCCTTGCATTTACCTCAGCATCACGGATCACCTTCTCCAGAGCCAGGTTAAAGATTACGCATGCTAGGGCATCCCCTTGTCGTAGACCGTTGTTGATGTGGAATGGTCTTGAGAGTGATCCTGCTGCTTTTATCTGGTCTCGCACACTGGTCACGGTCAGCCTAGTCAGTGTTATCAATTTCGTCGGGATACCGAATTTGACTATGCTATCCTAGACGGCTTTAAAGTCAATAAATGGATGGTGCAACTTATGTCCATATTCCAACGGTTTTTCCATCGCTTATCACAGAGAGAAAATCTGAAATGTTGCTGATTTGCCTGGAGTGAAACCTCTCTGATATGGCCAATGATATTTATTTATTTATTTATTTATTTAATGAGGACAATACACAGAAAGCAAATTTCTTATTACATATTGTCCTCAGAGGGAGGAGCAAGTAAATGGCATATTTTGCGCTTAAAGCTAGAGAGGGACATAGAGTCAAATGAACCAAGCTGTAGGGCATTGTAGGACCGGCATAACCTCGGGATCGGAGAGTGAAAGTAAATCTCGAGCTCGGCGAAGGGCACATCAAAAATGTCCGCATTACGTGTGTCATGAGACGAGGCGATACGGGGAGTAATATCCGAGTTGGCGGAACAGTCCATCAGACCATTGCAGAGTTTGAAAAGAGTACACATATCAAGGAAGATACGGCGTTGCTGTAGGGAGGGGAGATTGAGGGTGCGGAGTCATGACGGATAATCAACCCGTGGAAGGTTCTTTTTGTAAAAGAGGGTCCGGGTGAATTTGCGTTGTACAGCTTCAAGAGCGCGGCCGTCACGGATGCGGTAGGGGGACCAGACTACAGAGCAGTATTCAAGGATGTTTTTGACAAGGGAATTGAAGAGTGTTAAGGAGGGCTGGATTGAGGTAAAGTCGGACGAGGAACGTAGGATAAAACCAGACATTTTGGAAGCTCTATTGATGATGTCAACGAAGTGGGAATTGAAACGAAGTTTATCGTCGAATATTACACCCAGGTCTTTGAAGGAGGTCAGTAGTGAAAGGAGTTGACCACTGAGAGAATAGGGAAAGGATGATGGGGAGGGTTTCAGAGAATAGCGCATCCAGTGGCATTTGTTGACATTCAGTGTTAGCTTGTTGACCGTGTCGTGAATTCAAGCGTTTAGCAACAAAGTTGGTAAAGACCAGAAGATTTGAAGCCGTTGATCTATGTTTCACGAAACCATGCTGCTCTTTGACAATGAGGTGACCGAAGTGCGCGGTCAACCAGTCGTTGACGTATCTTTCTAGGATTTTGGAGCAAGAGGAGAGAAGGGAAATGGGGCGGTAGTTCACAGCAAGGGGAGGGTCTCCGCTCTTGAGGATAGGAATGATAAGGGCCTCTTTCCAGAGACGGGGAAAGTAGCATTCGTCTAGACTTTTGTTGTAGATTATACACAGGAGGAGGGAAATGTGTTTTCTACAGTTAAGGAGGAAGAGATTAGGAAGCCCATCGGGGCCAGGTCCGACATTGGGGTCAAGGTTACCAATGAGGAACGCAACCAAGGAAGGCGTAAGGAGAGGAATGGCTAGTGATTCGGAGGAGTCTGTGGTTATGAAAGGTGTAGAGGGTGAAGGGCTCGAGGGAAAAAACACTGAAGAGAAGTAGGTGCAGAGAAGGTCGCAGGATTGTTGTGGGGAGTTGGCAGTGGAGTCAGCGAAGCTGATAGAAGAAGGGACAGAATGAGTTGGATTACGAGAGTTGCGAGCGTGAGACCAAAAGAGTTTTAAGTTACCGCGGCCAAGGGCCGCTTCGACGCTCAATAGGTACCTTTTACGCGCCTTTCTGACCATTGACTTCACAGTAGATCGTATAGCTTTAAATTGAGCAAGGTCGGCGTCATTTTTAGAAGCCCGAAACTTCTTCCTCAGTGTATGTTTCAAGCGCATGTTAATATGAAGTTCCGTTGTGAACCAAGTTGGGAAAGAACATAGGCAGGGAGGGGAAGAAGGGACATAACAGGAGAGGAGATCAGAGAGGATATTGTAGAAGGTGTTAAGAGCTTGATCACACGATGAATTACTTAATATATGAACCCAGTTGAAAGACGCTAAAGCTGAGTTCAGACCGACAAAATTGGCTTTGCGGAAGTTGAACTTAGTGGGTTTACGCTTGGTTTTGGGTTTTGAACGAGGGAGCTCCGCTTCAAATTTAACCGCGGGATGGTGAGCGTCGGTTTTTACATACGGGGATGTGCCAGGAAATAAAGAGAGGTGGCGCTCAGGGAGGTTGGAAAGGAAGAGATCGAGAGTGCGGCCCAAGGAGTTTTTGGTGGTATTGAAATTCAGGGCAGAGCAAGTATACATAAAGGAAGAAAGTGGGAGGGAAGAGTGGGAGAGGTTGTTGGAAGGAATTGGAAGACTAGGATGATTAGGCCAGTTGAGCATGGGGAGGTTGAAATCTCCACAAAGGAAGAAAGGGAGGGAAGGGAATCTGACGGTAAGGAGTTCAGACAAACTGTCAAACAATTCTTCATACAGGTGAGAAGGGCTAGCACAGGGGACATAAACACAAGAAACAATGAACGGGAGGAAGTTGGGCGGGGAGACACGAAGAGCAACACAATCAGAAAGGAAAGCCAGAGGAGGAGAAGACGAGTTCAGCGGGGAGTGAATCTTTTATAGCAATTAGGACTCCACCGCCAGTGGACTTACGAGAAGCATCCCGGTCCCTGTCACAACGGAAAGTGGAGTACCCTTCGGGGAGCTCGGAGTATAATATGGCATCGTCTAGCCAGGTTTCGGAAATACAGATGGCATGGTGTTGATGAGCCAGCGCGGATAAATTGAAGGCCCCCAGCTTGGTTCTTAAACCCCTGACGTTCTGATAAAACATACGGACAGTGAACATGGATCCAGTTATATAGCTCGGCGAGGCAGGCTATCTATAATTTCTGCACTGTCTGATATCTCCCTTTTTATGTATGAGGCAGCTAATGCCTCATACATAAAAAGGGACCTAATCTGTCGTCAAGATTGATTCGCTGCCCCATAGCTTGAGCGCAAGTTGATGAACCACTTGGTTTGGTTGAATTGGTCGTCTCTATATTTAACTAATTCGGCTGTAGTTCCATCGGCTCCTGGCGACTTATGATTTTTGATTTTTTTTTAAATACACGAACTGTTTCTCCTATACTTGGTGGTGGCAGTATTTGTCCGTCGTGTTCAGTTGGCGGGACCTCCAACTCGCCGATGTTCTGGTTGTTCAGTAGCTCATCAAAGTACTCAACCCTTCGCTCCAATATGCCTATTCTGTTGGAAATCGGTTTTCCTCTTTGTCTCGAAGGGATGAGCATCGAGGTGTATAAGGCTTCATCCTGTTGACTTGTTGGTAAAACTTCGGGGCCTGGTGCGGTTGCTCTCTGTACTTTTCAAGTTCACAGACCTGTTGGTTCTCCCAGGCTTCCTTTTTCCGTCTGTGAAGTCGCTTCTCCGCTCGACGGAGTTCGTGATAAGTTTCTGCGCGTGCCCGCCTTCTTTGAGAATGCAACATTACTCGGTATGCGGCATTCTTCCATTCCGTTGCTGGTTTACATTCATCGTGAAACCAGCCGTTCCGACTCTTTTTGCGGCTAGGGCCAAATATGTTTGTGGCCGTATCAATGATAACGTTCTTAAGGTGGTTGTGAAGATTATTTATTGATGCTTCATATCCAGGCCCTCTGTTGACTGCGGTTATTGCGGCATCCATTTCCCTCTTAGGAAACTTGTGTTGTGGATGGCTTCAGTGTTAACTCTCACCTGATTGTCAGAGGGGATTCTGGGTGGTGTTGTTATTCGAGCTCGGAATACCATGCCAACTAGATAGTGATCCGAGTCTATATTGGCTATATGGTTCTGACATTCATCAAGATTGAGAGGTGGCGCAGAGAGGTTCGCATCACAACCTATTAAAAGTTCAAGGACACTTGATTCTACATACACTGCATACCTCAGTTCTTGCGTCGGCAGAGGACACAAAGAATCATAAGGTAAGTAAGCAGAGGCAACTATGACGTTTCACCTCTCACCATTAACTTGGTATTGTAAGTTGATCGCAACAAGGTCCTGGGAACAGAATTGTCTCAGCATGGTTGCCTCTAACAATTTCGGCATCAGAACGCTGACGTTCGGTTTCGAGGATCTTTCATCGAATAAGATCGTAGTTCCCTTGACTGATCCAATACCACGGATTCTGTTAAAACGGACCAGAACCAGAAAAATATAAGGACAGTCCTGCAACTTTGCTAGTAGATAGGAAGAAACGTTGGCATGCTGCCGGTTGATTTGACTAACTCTTATGTTTGTAGCCATAAGTGCAGTCTAATATGAAAACCGCCCCTAACTGGAAAATCTGCTGCGTTCAGTGTTTATCTCACTGGAGTTACCAGCGTGTCCTCACATTCTACCGAAAGTTCCGGTTTCTTGAGTCCGAATTCCCAAGAAAGTTCGCCTTCTATCGCAGTGCCTTCCGTTGTCGTCGCAAAGCACGACAAGGATGCGAATTATATTCAACGTAAATACGCGCGCAGTTTGGTCCAAAGCTTGGTCGGAACTAGACACAGGTGAGGCAGCGTCTGATGAGTTGCCTCTGCCCTGGTAAAAAACCGTAACCGTCTTCGTCCCTCTTTTACTTTTTGAACTTTGGGTGTTAAACTCAAAAAGAGAAGTCCGTGGATCATAAAGAGTGGGACCGCCATTTGGTCTGCTCTGGCATCAAATGGCTGCGGACCTAGGACTCCCCAATTTCCAAGAAAAGAACACTTAAATGTTGGCTCCGTAGAGGGTAAGTAAAATGGGTGACTTTTGATAAGAGGTAGTCCCACACCGATGGATGGAAATTGGACAGTTTAACTTTATCTAGAGGCTAGCATGTAGCTTCGTTCTATACTTAATTTAAAGTAATTCTAACTTACCTAGGACAGAGGGCAAAGTCAGGAAAACCCCTCTTATCTTGTTGGTTGTAGGGAAGAATATTAAGGATTCCTGAAAAGCTGGCGGAAGGATACATATAGGAGGCGGTGGTGTTATTGAAGGGCAGTTGAAAATTATCCTCTTACTGTCGTGATAACCGGGGTTCTGGGTGGAAAGTGTTAGGAGATTGATAGGATGGCAGACGATAGCTTCACATTTATTAGGGTTTAGGAGAAGTTTCCAAGAATGGAGAAACTTATTAGGTTAGGATCGTGGTATTGATGCGGTTTTGGGTAGTTTGTATGCTTCCGGAATAGGTATCAAGGATTATGTCGTCAGCGTATTGAATGGTTTTGACAGCTTGTGTGGAAGTGGTAGGATGTTGAAGCGGGATGTCGACGGTATATAAAGAAAATAGAGTTGTTGGCAGTACTGATCCTTGTGGAATGCCTACAGGAGGCCTGTACGGGCCGGATAAAGTTCCATGGCTGCGGACCAGGGGTTGGCGATGAGGCCATGTCAGACACCGTCGAAGGCTTTTTAGGTGTCAAGGAAACAAGTAGTGATGGGAGGGGATGTTATTTTTTAATTGGGAGAGGATATCAGTTTTGAGAACTAGGAGGGCGTTGAGGTGCCGTGACCTGTTAGCAAACTGGAATGGGGGAATAATGCCGTGGTCGTAAATGTGCTGAAGCATGATGTTGTGGATGACGTGTTCGAAAATTTTCGAGGTGGAGTTGAGGAGGGAGATAGGGCGGTAGCTGCCCGGGGAAGCTGATGGCTGTTGTTTTTTAGGGTAGGAACAACGTGGGATTCTTTCCATGGTGTGAGAAAATATATTGATTATAGGCATAGGTTCAAGATTTGGGACAGGAAAGGGCTGAGGGTTTTCGCGCATTTTTTCAGGATGATGATAGGGATGTGTTCAGGGCCAGTAGTTTTTTTATTATTTCGGAAAAGGATGATGGATTCTACTGTAAGTGGCGTGACAGCTTGTATAGGTGAGCAGTAAGGCGTTGTGGCGTTGTAGGTTGAAGTGATAGGATTAGGAATTGGGAGTAAATGGATGGGGAGAAGGTAAGGTTGTGGATGTGTTGGTGTACCAATGTTTCAGTGGACGGGTCAGACGTATGTCGGGTAGTGTGATGAGCGGCAAGAAAGCTATTTGACATCAGGTCGGCGTGAGCTTCAGTCGAAGTATACTGGGGAAGGACACTGGCTGTGCGGGGTTTCACCAAGCGAATACAAGCTCCACCGAGTTGGTTGCAGGTCTGCTGATTAAGCAAGATACTTGCATGCTTCACGGCATAGTGGTCAGCGAATACTGTCTGGATGTGGGATTGGATGGGGTGTGTTAGGGAATAAATTCGCGCTTTGGGGAAATTGAACTGAGTAGTGTATCTCTGTCGATGAATTTGGCGTCGTAGGATGTTTTTTGCTTGATCAAGGTCGTGGGGTGCGAGAGTGATCAGGCCCTGGTAGTTTAGTGGTCTGAGAGGTATGGTTTCGTTGCAGAATCTTTGCGTGATTTCCATGAACACGGTGGAGTCAATTTCCGCCAGGAGACGGATTGGACGGGAGGCAGATGGCCGACAGTTTGTCGGCTAGGTGGTGGTTGAGGCGTTGCTAGCTTGTGGCCGCGTAGTTGGGAAGGAGTTTCTGATGGGTTTTGGGGAAGCGATCAGTGAAGTGAAGGGCAACTCCGTCATGGTCGCTCAGGCCTGAAATGGTTGGTAGGTCTTGGGGGAAAGTAGGGGAGCTGGGGTGGACGAGAAGGTAGTTGCTCACTAGGAATAATTCGATGAAGGAGTGGATGTTTGGCCTGTGGAAGGTGGGTTGGTTGGTAGAGTGGAGGGTGAGCTGGAGAGGGGGGGAGTGCTGCGCGTACCAGTTGGCTAACCTAATGTCATTGAGGTTTATGGGGATGTTGTTCCATGTTTGGCATTTAGGTCTCCCCTTAGTACGAGGGAGAAAAGTTTATGTTGGCTAATAGGTTGAAGATGTCAGCAGGATTAAGGGTTTAATCGGGGCAATAGAGGTCACCTAGGAATATGATGGAGGAAGGGGTAGTGATGGAGACGACGGTTAGCTCAATAAATGCTACAATAGTGGCTGAAATGAACACTCGCTGAGCATCCAGAGCATTTGCTTCCAATATGACTGTACCGTTCAACACGTTCGGAGCGGAAGGTGGTATAGTTAGGGATGCACAGCTTATGTTTGGATTCGGTAAGACCAAGCAAGTTTGGTTTGTGGGCGGTAAGGAAGTTGGCTAGTTCGTGACGTTTTTGTCAGCTGAAAATTGAGTTCAAGTCTAGTAATACCACTTTAATAGACATTACTGGGGGACACTTGGTAGAGGAAGGAGAGGAGCGCGATTCTTTTCTCCAATGGTGGGGAAAAGGAGTTGCATATGGAGAGGAAGGTGGTGAGTTGAGAGGCTAGTTGGGCGATGGAGGTGTTGAACAGTGAAAAGATTTCGAAGTCAAAAAGAGATCAAAAGTGGGTACGGGCGGGTGCCTTTCCTATCCATTATTGCGTATGAGAATAGTGGGGGTTGAGTGGTATGGGAAGACGAAATTCGAGAAGGTTTTGGTTGGGGACCGGATTTGGTGGGAGATAGGATTAGACTTTGTGGCGAGGGATATGGCATTCGGCCTGGATCATGATTTTTTATCAGGTCGGAGCTGCCAAAGTCGATGACTTGTGTCGTTCTGTTGGAAACATTTACAAAACGTGATATGCCCACTGAAAACATAGCTTATGACCCGCAATGTTCTCGTGCCTATGGTATTTATGGTCTGTAAAGAAAAGAGAATGTCCTGTTAGGCTCTGCTCTGGCCATTCTACAATAATGAAGACTCTAACGTGCTTATTAATCCCTGAATCCCTGAAACCAGCGAATGAAACGAAATATAATATAATAATTGTCACCATCCCTTCAGCTGCATTTTCCCCAACAGGAGACGAAGGATACAGGAGCCAATACACCGGAAACACAATCATGATACTTTCCCTTAATTGAACTAAGCACAGTAAATCCCGTCCTAAATTATCCTTGTATCCACAATGACCGCATATCCACAAGAATAGCACAACATATCTCAACATATCTCCTAGACCATAAATGCTAGTTGCCAGCAAACGCGCAAATTTAGATATAAAAATCAAGTAGATCTCTCCATTATAGCTTCCTAACTATTACAGTCAATGGAATTTATCAATCCCTCATCCTTTTTCCACAGCTATAGGAGCATCGATAGCTCTCAAGTGCTACTCATGCGGCGAAGAAAACATATATCTCGGCCATGAATACCGTACTCCTCTGCCCTGTGAGGATATGGACAAAAGTGAGAACCTGGAGAATTTCATTATTGAATGTCCTGACAACTTCCTTGGTTGTACAACTCAGTTCAAAGGTAAGTGAAGTTATTGGAATTTTTCCGCAATTTTCGTCTACAATGCAATGTGTTGGGAAATACGAGTAAATCCTGAGAATGACTGCAATGGAAAGACATTCCTTTGTGACCAGATAGCTTTGGTATGCACTAATATGGTTTGTGTTGTTAACTATTTCGTCTTTCCATAGATAATGAGGTAACCAGGACATGTGACACGGTTCCTTTAATCGACGACTGCAAAACTGCCAATGGTATCACCTATTGCTACTGCAGTCAGGATCTTTGCAACGGCAAACAGTCACGAGCCGATGCCCACAAGGCTTCCAGAGATCTCCTGACAAACAGTAACAATAATTATCCTAGTGACGACGAGGACTATGCCGAGATGTCCGGGCACGGGGCGAACAGCGACGAGGAGGACGAGAGCGAGGAAAATGATAGTAGTAGCTATAGTAATAGGGCGTCTAGTCGATGGAATCCAACCGGTTGGGTTTGTCTAGTTGTTAGCGTCAATGTATTTATGTTGAGAACTTTTTTTGTTAAACAGTAAAAAGTTTCGTAGACTCTCCTAGATTTATTCCAATTTATCTGTGATATTATTTTAATTTTTTGAGTAATTCATTTTTTAATAAGACACACAAACAGACATATTTTTTAATCCCCAGAGTTCAGATTTTTGTATATTACCTACCTGTATATTGGAAGTATGTAAAACTGGAAAAGAGATTAAACTAATATATGTACGGTATACCAAAAGCAGGAGAACTGTCTTTCTATTTTGTATTTTTATATTCTCCCTAGAAATACAGTAAGGCAGTTAAAAAGTTAGAAAAAGCATTACGGAGGCGCGTTACTGACTGCCCCAGTTGCTCATCATCGTGGGTGAGGAGTCGACCGTTAACGTCCTTCACAGAACCACCGAAAGATTTCGGACCACATGCAAGCCTATTCATGACGTGGTATACATTCCTGAAATCATTGCCACCTGTGGCATCTTCCACTTCCATAACGAGCTCAATAGAAATTTATCGCTCGCAGCAGTCAGTAGAGCCCCCCCCCCCTTTTGTTCATCGGTCCGTTTCCGCGATTCCTCAGTAAGCCAGATCTTATGAGCCCCATCGGGAGGTGGCCGACGACCTGTGTAGCACTCGAGAAAAGAGCACTTTTGATCATCAACGGCGCAATAACCGGTATCCAGTCTAGGCTTGCCTTAACAAGGAACTCAAGACATCCCCCACCAATTCGATATCCGTAAAAGCTGTCTGGCGTCCTAACCTGCGCCATCGCTCCATCTTAGGCAGGGTCTGCTTCGTCTTCTTTCTCTACCATAGATATTGCCCTTATAGACTTTCCGGGCTGGATCATCCTCATCCATACGGATTAAGTGACCCGCCCACCGTAACCTATTGAGCCAGATTTTATCCACAAACAGTCATGTTATCGCTCATAGATTTCGTCGTAATGTAGGCTACAGAATCGTCCATCCTCACGTAGGGGGCCAAAAATTTTTGGAGGATTCTTCTCTCGAACGTAGCCAAGAGTTCGTAATTCTTCTTGCTAAGAACCCAAGTTTCCGAGGAACACATGAGGGCTGGCAAGATTATTGTTTTGTACAGTAAGAGCTTGATTCCTATGGTGAGACGTTTCGAGCGAAACAATTTTTTTCAGCTGAAATAGGCTCTCTCTCTCAGTAGTTGGTAGACTTAAAGAAAATCGTACCCCTCATATTTTCCTTAGCATCACGGATCACTTTTCTCAAGGGCCAGGTTAAAGAAGACGCATGATAGGACATCCCCTTATCGTAGACCGTTGTTGATGTTGAATGGTCTCCAGAGTAATCCTGCTGCTTTTATCTGGCCTCGCACATTGATCAGGGTCAGCCTAGTCAGTCTTTTTAATTTCGTCGAGATACCGAATTCTCTCATGGCCGTGTACAGTTTTACCCTGGCTATGCTACTATAGGCGGCTTTAAAGTCGATGAATAGATGGTGCAAGTGATGTCCATATTCCAACAGTTTTTCCATTGCTTGCCGCACAAAGAAAATCTAATCTGTTGCTGATTTGCCAGGAGTGAAACCTCTTTGGTATGAGCGGATGGTGTTCTGGGCGTATGGGGCTATCCGGCCTAGCAAGATAGCTGAGAATATCTTATAGATGATACTCAGCAACGTGATACCTCTATAATTGCTGCACTGTGTGATATCCCCCTTTTTATATATGAGACAGATAATGCCTCTTTACCAGTCATCAGGCATTGACTCGCTGTCGCACATCTTGAGCACAACTTGATGAACCACTTGGTGTAATTGGTCGGCTCCATATTTAGCCAATTCGGATGAAATTCCATCGGCTCTTGACGACTTTTTTAAGCCGATGAGTTGCACGGACTTTCTCCTATACTTGGTGGTGGTGCTCAGAGGTGACGGTGAGGAAGACGGGGCGGCAACCCTGTCAGCCAAACCAAAATCAAGTGGCCGAGGAGAACCTCCATAGTGGTGGCACAGGGAGACGCTGTACTCACTTTGGTTTGCCGGCCGTGATGCAGTAGACGAATGCTCCAAAGGCCTAATCAGGGCGATCAGACCCGAGTCTGCACGGGGACTCATCTGGCGGTAATTGGCCACGAAACCTTACCAGGGGTATACTGGTACCATGGGAACCGGTATAGTTCCTGGACTCTCATACTTCGGGTGAACTCCCGTTGTATGTGAGTACGGTTATTTGTGGTAGGCCCCCTAGTGGGAGTTTCATGCGGGTTGTGGTCATGCTCAAGCGAGAAGAGACCTTCGGGCCTCGGCGTTGTGTTGCGTTTCAACACGGGTGCCGTACTCCTTAGTTCGGTAGAGATTTAGGTATGTCTTGCATCCACCAGTACCAGACTGAAACCGTTGTTGCTTGTCTCAGCGGGGCTCTTATTGTGGTCACAAAATCAATCCGTGTCTTAAGAAGACCTTCCACGACAGGTACCTACGTTAAACACTCAAGGGCTTATGCTTGGTGGTGGAAGTCCGTCTTGGTGGACAAATGTCCATCCTCTTCAATTGGCGGGTCCTCCATCCACCCGATGTTCTGGTTGTTCAGTAGTTCATCAAGGTACTAAACCCATCGCTCCAATATGCCCATTCTGTTGGAAACCAGATTTCCCTCTTTCCTGCCCCATTCTGCTGACTTGTTGGTAAAACTTCCGCACCTGGTGCGGTTGCTCCCTATGCTTTTCGAGTTCACAGACTTGTTGGTTCTCCTAGGCTTCTTTCTTCCGTCTGTGACGCCGCTTCTCCGCTCGGCGAAGTTCCTGATAAGTCTTCGCGCGTGGTGACGTATTTTGCGAATGCAACATTACTCGGTATGCAGCATTCTTCATCATCGTCAAACCAGCCATTCCGACTCTTTTTCCAGCTGGGGCCACAAATATACTGGTTGTATTTATGATAACGTTCTTGAGGTGATTGTGAAGATCATTAGTTGATGCTTCATCTCCAGGTCCTCTGTTGACTGCGGTTATTGCGGCATCCATTTCCCTCTTATAGGTGTTGCGGAGGGCTGTATTGTGGATGGCTTCTTCAGTATTCGCTCTTACCTGATTGTCAGAGGGGATTCTGGGTGGTGTTGTTATTCGATCTCAGAACACCATGCCAAGGAAATAGTGATCCAAATCTATATTGGCCCCCCTATATGTTCTGACATTCATCAAGGCTGAGAGGTGGCGGCGTTCGATCAACACGTGGTCAATTTGGTTGAAAGTGGTCCCGTCTGGAGAGGCCCACGTATGTTTGTGGTCCGCTTTCCGCGCAAACCAGGTACTTCCAACAACCATTTCGTGTGACACTGCTAATTGAATAATCCGCAGTTCGTTATCATTTGTATTTTTATGTAAGCTATGAGAGCTAAAGTAGGACAAATTATCAGTGGTCACAAAGTTATACTGTTCTAACTTCTAATCATTTTGTTCCCCTCACTTCCTTTTATCCTTTGTGGCAAATTTAATCTTGCTATGCTCTCCTGACCCATTACTCCTGGCCTTCTCTTCCTCCCTAATAACTCCACGCCCTCTTCCTTTCCTTTATCCACTTTCATGTACAGCTGTGGCGCCCTCCAGTTTAACCTTTCTAGAAACTACTTAAATCCCACTCTTGATCTTGTCCTTTCTAGCCTTCCTGTGCGTTGTCTTTCCCAATTCCCTCATGCCCCCTCTTACGTTGCCCCTCATGCCCATCATTCTGCTCTCGAGTTCGATGCTCAGATATCCCGACTCCACTCCTCTGTCCCGCGCAAGCCAACCAAGTTCAACATTCGTAAGGCGAACTCCGAAGGTTTGAACTCAGCTCTGGCGGCAATTAACAGGGTTCCCCTCCTCTCACCATTAACGTGTGGCCAAGCACTCAACACCTTCTATACCATTTTATCTGATCTTCTTGCTTGCTACGTCGTCTCCTCTAATAAATACTTATGCTCTTATCCTGTCTCGTTCACCACTGAAGTCCACAAAAAACTTCGTCAAAAGCACACTGCAAGGAAGAGCTTCCTATCTTCTATAATAGAACCTATACTGACTTAGTTTTTTCAAAACTTTGGGTTCCTCGGTCAAATCATTAATATGTAAGTCCAGAAACGAATATTTGACTAGTGTTGAAGATCCACTAAAGCGCGGAAACCTCGAACGTTTCTCGTCCCACATTCGAAACTCCCGCTGTCCTGTCCAGCTATCCCCTCCGTCCATTAAATTCTCTGGCTCTCAGCTAACTCCCTCCAACTATCGTGTGATTTACTCTGCCGCTATTTTCCTCAGTCTATGTTCCCTCTCCTTCCTCCTCTTCCTTCCCGTAGTGGATGTAGCATATCCCACATCGCCTATTTTTCCGTTTTTTACCCCTCTCTTTGTCGAGCACCTCATTGGCAAACTTCATGCTAATGTCGGACCTGACTATGATGGTCTTCCAAACCTCTTTTTGATTAAAACAGGTCAGTCCATCTCCCTTCCCTTATCCCTTATTTTCAACAAAAGGCTCGAAGAAAATCATTTTGCCAGCTTGTGGAGGGAGGCTCTCATCATCCCCATTCACGAAAGTGCCGATTGCACGCTTGCCGAGAGTTACCGTCCCATTGCCTTCCTTTTCTCCTGTTCCGAAATCTTGGAAAGATATATCAGCGACTGGCTGCCCGCCCACTTTGGCCACCATATAGTGAAAGAGCAACACGACTTTGTTAAGTGTAGGTCCACTGCCTCCAACTAGCTCGACTTTACCAACTTTGTCGCAAAATGTCTAATATCACGGCAAGAAATGCATACTATTTACACTGACTTCGCTAAAGCCTTCGACACTCTAAATCACAAGTTACTTCTAACCAAACTCTCGTCTCTAAGCGTTGCCATATCCACTTGTTTATGGCTTGCCTCTTACCTTTCCAACCGATCCTGCTTCGCCTCTTTTGATTCATCCCACTCCTTCTCCTCCTCCTCTGGCGTCTCGCAGGGATCTATTCTGGGTCCTTCGTTATTTTTTACTTGTCCCTGTTTGCTCTATGCCGACGACCTTAAGCTACTTTCCGCTATATCGTCCCCTATGGGCTGTATTTCTATTCAATCTAACCTAGACCCTCTGGTTCGTTGGTGCTCTGCTAATGGTTTAGCGGTAAACGTCAGACAGTGTCACTATATCTATTACCCGCTTAAATCCTCACCCACTGCCTTCTCTTACTTCCTTAACAGACATTCCTTATCATACCTAGATTCCACTGAAGGCCTCGGAGTCACTTTCAACAATAAGCTCCGCTTCGACAACCATTGCCTCGAAGTCACCAATCGAGCAGCAAAATTGTCGGGCTTTATACTTCGCTCCTCCTCTGACTTTGATTTTATCCAACCCCCCTTAGTTCTCTTCAATTCCCTCGTGACTGATACCCTCGGGTACTGCTCAGTGATCTGGTCACCTTCCTGTAACTGTGATTGTCTTGCCCTTGAAAATGTGCAACGTAAATTCACCCATTCCCTCTTCTTTAAGAAAAGCTTCCCTCTTGTTGACTACAACTCCCGCCTCCGCTTTCTGAACCTCACCCCCCTATATCAGCGTAAATCCTATTTGGATTTATGTACATTTTTTCAACTTTCTTCGGGTCTGATGGACTGCTCCACCGCTAACGGCATCACCTGGCGTCCTGCGTCTTCTAACACATGTAACACAGACATTTTCAACGTGCCCTTCGCAGAGCTCGAAATCTACTTCCATTCCTCAATTCCAAGGCTTTGCCGAAGTTACAATGCACAACAGCTTGGTCCTCTTAACTTCTCTATTTTAAGCGAGATTATTGCTTTCTCCTCCTCCTGAGGACGATATGTAATTGGAGTTTACTCTGCTTATTGTCCGTTAAATAAATGAACATCAAGCGATCCTCAATGGCTACTTGTCTGGATCAAAGACCCAAGACTCATGCGCGATTGCGTGGTCTACCTAGGCCGTCCAGGTTTTTGAGCTAGCCAAAAGACAGCCGGCGGACGCTACACTCCTGGCATTCCCTCAAACAGATCCCCAGCCGTATTCGTCGATGCCTCCTTGAGCAGACCTGCCAGACGTTGAGCTTCTTTTCTAAGAAATTGAATACAGCGATCGTGAGTTATTAACCGCGTACATGACAATTAAGTACTGCCGATACTCCCTAGTAGGCAGGCCGTTCACAGTGTTCACAGACCACAAGCCTCTTACCTTCTCTTTTAAGCAGAAACCCGACAAAGCGTCTCCTCGCCAACTTAGGCACCTGAGCTTCATAATCCAACCTCAAAGACAACACTAAATACAAATTTCGAGTGTTTCCCCTTTTCGGCCCCCTCCGAAATAATCTGTAAGTCCTCTGAAAAAGGACCTAGGCCATATATTCCGCATACTTTTCGCAAGGAAGTATTTCATACGATACACGATCTTGCGCATCCAGGCATTTCGACAACGAATTAGCTTGTCACTAACAAATATTTCTAGCCATCAATGAATAAGGATGTTAACTCCTGGGCGAGACAGTGCATCGCGTGTCAGAAGTGTAAAGTCACCAAGCACATACAGAAAGAAGTAGGCTCATTCTCTCGATCTACAAAGCGTTTTCACACGATCCACATCGACATTATTGACCTCTTGCGAGATTCGCATGGCTTCAAGTATTGCCTCATTATCATCAATAGGTTCACGCAGCGGCCTGAAGCAATACCTCCGGCCGCCATTTCCGCACAACCGTGCGCCGAGGCTCTTTGTCGTGAATGGATCATACGCTTTGGAGTTCCGGCCGAAGTCGTTACTAACCAAGGAATGCAGTTCAAGTCTTGTCTGGTATCGGAGTTGGGCAAACTCCTGGGCTTCAAACTCCACCGGACGACTGCGTACCACCCGTAATCCAATGGGATGCTGGAACGCAACTGTCCTATGCTACACTGAAGGCCGCTGTAATTGGACACGATGACTCTTCGTGATTGCAAGTCCTTCCTTTCGTTTTACTTGACTTACGTACGGCCCACTGTGAAAAGTTTGCTGTCAGCTCCGCGGAGTAAGTATACAAGGAGAATTTGAGACTTCCCAGTGATCCTGTGTTCGATACCAGGTTTGCCATTCCCACCGTTTTTTGCAACCTGGCAAGATTAAAATCACCCCTGCTATCCCGCCATTCTTCGACGAGGGCTGATATCTCCAAGGACTTGGATGTCTGCCAACACGTCTTGGTTAGCGTGGGTGCTTCCCGAAAATCCTTGCAACCACCATATTAGGGCCCATATGAAGTGTTAAATAGGGGAAAGCACTTCTTTAGGCTTGACGGCCCAAGAACGACTGCGTGTCCAGGCTTAAGCCTTTCGTCTCTCGGGCTGAGGTTTCCGGGAAAAACGGTGCACGGCGCGTGACATTCGATCTGCGCCCTACATTTGGCAGGCCTGGAGTCCGGTCTTGTTGCTGGGGGTGGGGTAGTGTGAAGGCGCCACAAGAGTAGCGTGTGTGTGTGTGTGTGTGTGTGTTTGAGATGGTGGAGAGCCAAAGCCTCTGAGCACTCCGAACTTAGTGGCCTATTGTACTCGATTCCCAGGTCTAACGGAATATCCCGGATTCGTTTATGTATCGCAGGATTTCCATTAGTGGCTGTGATACTATCAGCTGCAGTTGGAGCACATCAGCCCCAAAAATTGAGCTTGTTCCCAGTTTTTGATAGCACCATTAGCCAATGCTACCAACACCCCAACTGCTCCGAGATTTCATTTCCCTCTACACCAGAATGACCAGATACCCAGAGTAAATCCACCATATTGAATCTGGAAACAGAATTCAATCGGTTTCTGCATTCCTGAACAATTTTTGAAGCGATCAAAGTACTACTCAACGCCCTCAATGCAGTGATAGTCATCGCCACAGATTGCGATACGCCTGCCCTTCAAACGCTCGTCAATCATCCAGGTTGCAACCCTTAGGATCGCATACACTTCAGCCTGAAAGACCGTTGTGCATTGTCCCAAAGGAAAATCCCACTTCTCGTTTTTATTCGGGAGGTAGACTCCGGCTCCAGAACCATTTTCTGTCTTTGAGCCATCGGTGTAGAAGACGTCAGTATATCCTGACACGCATTCTTCTGGTTCATCCCAGTTTTCTCTCCGTTTCATCATATCTTCTACCAAACAGATGTATGGGGATCTGCGAATCGGAAGGCATCACGAAAACTAGATTCAGTTCTCCCAATGACTCTGTCAATGCTTTATGCCCCTCACGTCCATTGTTTCCCCATAGATCTAATCGAATTAGTCTATGAGCCGCTCTCATTGCAGTCCTCTGAATAAACAAATCCAAGGGCTGCAAATTGAGTAATGCATTCAGAGGTGCGCCGGATGTGGTGCTCATGGCATCGGTGATACCCAGACACACAGTTCTTTGCAGTGTGGTTAGTTTACAGCGAAAACTCTTCTGTTTCACCTTAACCCACCATATTACGGATGCATAAGCAAGCATCGGCCTAATGATAGCAACATATATCAACATTACTACCTGAGGCCTAAGTACCCATGTCGAGGCAAAGGTCCCCCTACACAGCTCATAAGGTGGGGGGTGGGTTCGTTTCATCTTTACATCTACATGTTTGTTCCAAAGAAGCTTCTTGTCTGGAATAACTCCCAGATATTTCATTTCTTCGGAGAGCTGAAGGGTTGTACCCTTCATCTCTGGAAGGCAAAGGCCATTCAGTTTCCTTCTTTTTTGTGAATGATACCATTGTGCTTTAGCTGTCAATCAAATGAACGGCGCGTTGTGTATTTCTATATACCATTCCAGTACAGCCATGTCATCCGCATAAGCTTGAACGCCACAGATTTTGCAGTTTACATAGTAATGGGTTGATCAGCATACTCCACAGAAGTGGCGATAGCACACTTCCTTGATTGCAACCTTTCGTCGCTTCCGTAGTTAAGTAGCGATCAACACCCACTTCAGCACACAACAATTTCTGCGTTAGCATAGCGTAGATCCACTTTATTAGAGTTTCGTCAAGACCATGCTCTCTGACGGCATCACAGAGCCTTTGGAAGCGCGCACAGTCAAAAGCCCCTTCAATGTCCACGAACGCCCCCATCGCGTACTCGCCTTTCAAAATTGTGCCCTCTATCTTTGAAACCAAAGAGTAAAGAGCAGACTTACAAGAGTTTCCACGTTGGTAAGCATGTTAATTTTCATTTAGGGGGTGCCAACTTAGCGCCTTCTCGCGAATGTGACGCTCAACCAGTCTCTCCAGACATTTCAGCGAAAATGATGTTAGGCTGATTTGTCTGAAGTTCTTTGGATTAGAATAGTCATCTTCCCCAGGCTTTGGTATGAGGACTACCTTCACCTCATCCTCGAAAAATATTTCTTAAAAATTTCTCAAAGTGCTCTATAGCCTCCTTTAGCATGGCTGGGTAGATGCCATCCATACCAGGTGCTTTGAAGTGTTCAAATGATAGTATAGCAGCTCCCGCTTTTTCATTGTCAACAACCGCTCTCGCAGTGCCCCAGTTCCCCTTGCAGCACCTTCCCGTTGAAGGGTTTGCAGAAACCGCCAATTCTTTTCTTCTCACTTCTGAGATCTGTTCTCCCGGGTGCTGTACTTCCAAAAGAGTCTATATAGACTCAACTCTAGAGTTCGTGAACGTACCATCCGGTTTCCTAAGAGAGTCCAACTTGGTCGACTCATCCTCATTAAGGACTCTGCCTACCCTGGAAGTCTCCCTTTCGCCTTCCAGTTCCTCACAGTACGCTCTAAGAGAGTCTCGTTTCGAACGTTTTACGAGACTCTTATATTCACGATGTGAGTTCCGGAAGTTTAGCCAGTCTTCATGTTTATTGCTTTTGCAAGCACGATTTAGAAGTCGTCTGGTTGACTTCCCAAGTCTCTGCAGTTCTTGGTTTTACCATGGAACCGTTTTACCACTTTAGCCTCGGGAAATAGGGCAAGCCTCTTCAAAGCACTTTGAAAGTGTGCGATTCAGAGTTTTCAATTGATCTTCTATCGCCAAAGGAGTCCTTAGTCGCCTAGGAAGCTCAACTATGTCGCCGAGAAGTTCACTGAACTTCGTCCAATCCGTTTCCCTAGTAGTAAGACTAAATTCTAAGTAACAGTGATCTGAGAGTGAGACTTCATCTACAGGGTACGGCAACATAACTTCCTTTTTTCAAAACTCAATAAAAACTATTGTATGCATCGGAAAATATTTATTTATTTTTTATAATGTAGGTGCATGTCTAAAGTTTTTATTTACATTGTTTTGAAGATCAAATCTGTTAGGTGACGTCCCCCATTCTCCATACATTGCGTAAACCGATTTCTGGCGTTTGTCATGACTCTTGTTAGCATAGCAGGTGTTATGTTGACAATTTCTTCTTGGATGTTGGTCTTCAAATCTTGTAGGGTTCTTGGACGGTTCACATAAACACGAGATTTCAAAAAACCCCATAGAAAAACATCACAAGGGGACAGATCGGGAGAGCGTGCCGGCCATTCCAAATCACCTCTAATTGAGATAAGGCGCTCTGGAAAGTGTTCCCTCAAAACAGCCATCGATGATCTTGAAGTGTGTGCTGTTGCACCGTCTTGTTGGAACCAAGTGTCCCCCAAATCCAAATTTTCTAACCATGGGGAAAAAAAATCTGTAGCATGTTTACATACCGGTCCGGATTCACTGTCACTGTAACCTCATTTTCCTCAAAAACCAGGGACCAATAATTCTAGCTGAGGAAATTGCACACCACACTGTGACTTTGGGTGAATGCAAAGGCTTTTGATGCAATTCTCGAGGGTTGGTGTCAGCCCAGTAGCGCATGTTTTGTTTGTGAACCGACCCACACAAATGAAAATGGGCTTCATCGCTAAAAAACAATAGCACCCTCAGGAACGACATCAAGAAGAAGCTCACACGCGTTCATCCGAGAATTGAAGTCACGTTCTAAAAGTTCCTGCACTATCGCCATCTTATATGGATGAAAATGAAGATCATCACGAAGAATTCTTCTCATAGAACGATCGGATAGTCCAAGGGCAGATGCGTGTTTGCGCGCAGAACGCCGTGGCGATCGCAATATTGACGCTCTCACTGCTTCAATGTCCTCAGGTGATCTAACGGGCCGAGGGACTCCAGTTCTACCTTTTGTCGCACTTGCAGTTTGTCTGAATGTAGTGACCCATGTAACAATTGATTTGCGGTCTGGGACGGGAGCCAACGGGGCTAAATTGAAACGATTCCGAAATGCACGCTGTGTTGCAATAACCGAACATCCGCTTGAAAAGTAAACCTCAACGGCAAAGGCACACTCCTCACTATTCCAACGCATGATGGCGACTGAACGGTATCGGGACAAAACTTTACAGTATCCCCTCTTGAACGAGACGACTAGCACTCCGCTATGACTATGGTATTGTAAGTTGACCGCAACAAGGTCCTGTGAACACATGTCTCATCATGGTTGCCTCTAACAATTTTGATAGCAGAACGCAGGCCCTCTTTTAGAGCAGAAAGATCCAAAGTTGATGCTGTCATGCAAGTCGTGGACGCCGTTCGACGAGCGGAGGTAAATAGCCCCAAACTCGACGAGTGGTGCTCCCCGTAACGCTTGACGTCAGAAACGCCTAATTCCGTAAGATGGAAATACATTCTAGGCACACTAGACAATACTTTCAACGTACCGAACTACGGATATTGAGGAACTATCTGAGGAACGGCTCCCTGCTCTATGAAACACTAGAGGGTCAAAGGAGGATGCAGGTCACGTCGGGGATAGTACAGGGATTCATCCTAGGGCCGGACTTCTGAAACGCTACCTATGATAGTCTACTTAAACTCGACATACCAGAAGAGTCGCGCCTACTCGGTTATGCAGATGATGTCGCGGCGCTTGTTGTTGGACGCACTGGCGCAAAGCAGACTCGGCATATTGATGCGACGGATAAGCGGATAGATGACTACTAATGGTTTCAACCTTGCACTGGAAAACATGCTCTTAACAAGGAGGAATATCGTAAACGTCTCGCGCAAGTACATAGACGGGGAGCTTTGCGGGTGGCGTCTGTGTACTGCACTGTCTCTGAACCGACCGTGATGGTAATCACGGGAGTGATCCCCGTTGCCCTTCTTGCTAAGAAGCGTCGAGCCATATACAAGCGCAAGGGAGATGAGCCAAGGGAGGTGGTTTATCGCGAAGAACGTCAACGCACTCTAGACGAGTGGCAGCTCTCGAGGCAAAATGAAACTAGATGCAGATGAACTGCGCGGCTCATCGGAAACTTAGGTGCGTGACCGAATCGGAAGCATAGTGAGACTGACTATTTCCTTACCCAATTTTTAAGTGGGCATGGAAGTTTTCAGTCTTACCTACACAAGATTGGAAAAGTGCGATTTCCGGATTGTGTATTTTGCAGTGGAGTGGTGGACGTCGCCCATTACCCTTTTTTTTCTTGTGGGAGGTGGGATTGGGTTCGTCAGCAGCTCTATTTAAATACAGGGGATCTCTCTCCAGACAACATTGTCGAAGAGATGCTAAGGAGTGTTTACAGGTGGTGCCATGTTGCCCATTACGTTCGGGCCCTTCTCTTTGCTAAGAAGATGGAGCTCGACCGGTGGAGGAGCCAGATAGCAGGTGGTTCCTTGAACTGACAGTTCACTTCCTCCTCTCCCCTCCCGTTGGTGAAACGAATTCCCGGAGCCCGGGGTAATGTGTGGTTCAACTAGGGTGAAGGAGGGGATTCTGACAGGCAGGATTCACCCTGTAGTCCCCCCCCCCCTTATTGGCCGAAGCATGCGAAAACGTAATCATCTGGTTTTCAGTATGGTGGAGGCGGAAGAGGAGTACATGGAACAGCTTGAGGTAAGTGCTCAAGAGACTTTTTTCGTAGAATGTGATTAAGTGAAGGACTCGGTCCTGTTTAAATTTTATCTATTGTAAATTTGTCGAAGGCTGGATTTTACTACGACCTTTGAAATTTAGGAGACATTTTCTAAGAATATAAGGACGAATTCAATATTGACTTTTCGAATTTGGACTAGAACTAGATTTGGGGGTATTTTTCTTGGAATGAATTGAAAATCGGCTTTTCGTACAATTGACGAGGATTCGAAAAACCCATCTATTTCCAAATGTTAAGAATGAATGGACGGAGGACATGTCAGTGCAGATACCCCCCCAAATCTTGTCATAAAATATATCCGACACATAAGAGGGTAGCCGCGGTACATTCGAAATAAAAGACACAAAGGAAAGATATATAGTAGCCGGGTTGAGTGGGTCCCAAAATTTCAAGGGCCCTATTCTATTGTGGTTCTATTTTGGCAGGTAGCTATCAGTGGTTATTAGCGCTGTGGTGCCCCGTTTTGACGCCACAAACTCCTTAAACCGGGACTACTGTGGCAAGCCCAGCTGGCTCAGAGCTTTAGAGATAAGGAGTTTTTTTAAGGAGGTGGAAATCTTCAAAAGGCTCCCTGCCTGGGCACGCCAGAGTGTGGGATTTTTACCAACTAAAACCACCCCCGACTCCCATTAACCCCGTGGAACAACTTTTAGGTATTACCTCACGTGGCGGAGTTGGCTTAATTTAGCTAGGTCTTCTTCCGTCTTTCCGTTGGGTTCATGACCGCACCTTCCTCACTTCTTCTGCTTTTCGCAGTTTCCCCTGGATTGCACTTGACTGATCCAATACCACAGATTCTGTTAAAACGAACCCATGGCTCGTGAACCAGAAATATATAAGGACAGTCCTGCAACTTTGCTAACTTTGCCAGTAGATACGAAGAAGCTTTGGCATGCAGCTGGTTGATTTGACTAACTCTTAGGTTTGTAGCCATAAGTGCAGTCTAACATGAAAACCGCCGCTAACTGAAAAGTCTGCTGAGTTCAGCGTGGATCTCACCGGGGTTACCAGCTTGTTCTCACCTTCCAGCAAAAGTTCTGCTTTCTTGCGTCCTATTTCTCTGGATATCGCCACACTTGGTGGTGTAGCAACGTCCATGTCCTCATTCGCAAAAAACTTTGCCTTCTTTCGCGGAGCCTTCCGTTGTCGTCGGCTAGAAGTCCTCCCAGGTTCACGGAGCCCGAGCTGCATGGATCTATTTTCACATACCGGCGTTAGACCAGTTGCATCCACATTACCAGCTTCCCTTTTTTCGGTTTTTCCGGGTACAGGCGGAGGAGAAGGTTCTGACAAGCAAGCCTGTAGTCCCTTCTCAGTTGCAGTTGAAGTTTCCTTCTGCCGAGCCTTCCTCCCCCGTATTTTAGAAGAGTTAGGTAACAGTGTCACCGACCGACTGGCCGTAGTCCAGTCCAGTTGCTCTCATTAAGGGGGTTGCTGTACTATCCTTTTTAGCTGTGTAGGTTTTTCACTGTATTCCACAGATTTCTCCGTGGGGGAACATGAATTATGTAAGGCCTCTAAAATCCGTGCCTCGGCCAAGACCTGATTTCTCAAAGTCGCGAGTGGATTCGAAGTCTGTGACTTCTTACCATTTGGAGAGTTACAATCCTTTGTTTCCATCTTCTTTGTTTTTTGGACACTCTTAGGGTAGTAGTAAAGTACCGCAAGCTCCTCCACCACGAGAAGATAGTGTCCGAGGGGGTGAAGAGTAGCGTAATTCACCACGAAGCGAAACTTACCTGCCTGAGTGACTCGCTTACCTATTGGTAGCGGGTTGACAGCCACGAAGTCGTCAGAGCAATCAGGGAGGGTGGTCTGCGGTGACAGGACAAGGATAAAAACTTAAAAGATTTTCAATTTTAATTTAAATATGAAAGGATTAATATGAATAGTGGTGTGTTATTGTGCCAAACTAAGTAGAGCCACACCTCCCTAATAACTTTAGGGAAATTTAAATTGAGCAGTAAACCATGCAATCCTCTCTGGCTGCATCCCCTTCCTCGCACAGGCACTACGAAATTCAATTTAATATATGATACTCAAAATAATTCAAAACGCTTTTTACTCCCAGGAAACAAGGATATGCTTTCACCAGGTTGAAAAGTTTTTACCTTTAAAGAATTGAATAAACGTAAACGTTGGGGGTAGACGTACGTCTACCCCCAAATGACGCCCTCTTATGCAGTTTAATATAGAAAACGGTGTTATGCAGAATATATAAAATGGAGCAGACGAGGTGCATTCCGATAATTCAACAAATGTACGAATCGCATACAGGATACGTACTACCTTTTGCAGACCCGTCGGCGATGGTTTTACGGCGTGCCGTCACGAAAGGTTTGCAAGGATTCGGCCACGACGAAAATGCATTCCGGTAATGTGGATGCAATGAATCAGTAAATATTTAACCTCCTGGAATTTCCGTAGCCTCGGTTCTAGGACTTTAGATTCGTGAGCGGAAAACCAGGGGCTGTCTGCATTCATGGAAAATACATTGCTTTGCGGAATGCTACTAATTAGGAAGGTACCAAGAAGTGGGCAGGACATGCATAGGATAAGGGGGCCATTAACTGCCTCCATTGGTATGTGCACGGAATAACTTAAAACGAGGTAAACTGATAAACGTTTGGATGGTCTCATACCACGAAGGATTCGATTGAAACTCATATGTGGAATGCATGCAGCATTGTGTGGACGTGCCATAATGAACTGGCTTATCCTCAAAATTAACAGATTAACTCGGTATGAGCTGCGGTCTCTTGGGACTAAATTCCATAATCTGGCACGAGAGCAGCTTGACTTGCTCATTCAAACATTCATCTAATTCCGTGGCAAGCCCGAAAAGCCCAAAAAGTTAGCTAAGTGCATTACCAGATTGAATGCCTGCAACAGGGATTACTTCCTCACATTGACGTCCATTCACATCAAAACTGATGAAATTCTATTAGTGAATGAAATCCAAGTTCGGAATCCTTCATTTCACCAATGCATGAATCAACCGAATGGTGGGATTATATCTAACGTTCCGGAATAGTAGCGGCTCAGAAAATTGCTCGAAAATAGGTTGCTGGGGCTTTCACCCACCACAACCCTAAGCGGATTATATGGGGAGTTTTATGGCTTGACATAGGTTACTGAAGATATTTTCATAAAGGCGACTAAAATGATTTGTTGCCTAATTAATCATATTAAATGGAAGGAGTTATGGGGAATAATGTGAAGCGTGGTATGAATCTGAAGTGATTGGAGGCAGCTTATGAATGGAAAGGAATTGAGAAAAGATTCATGTCTTGTGAACAACTCTCACCCTTTCAGATAATATGGAAAAGATTATGAAGCTATTGAAGCTTTGTGGGATCAACTCAATTAAGCTCAGATTATAAGATGCGGGGGGGGGGGGGGGGGGGAGAATTCTCTACTTAGTGTGCTATCATAACATTAGATAGCATCTACATAATATAAGTCCACGGAGCGCCGATCCTGTCTCGCTCCATCGCGCCTTCAACGGGACAATATCCGCATTCTCCTCAGCAGAACACAGCCTCTCCATTTTTTGACATTGTTCCCGTCGCCAACGTAGATCCACTTTGCGCCGCTGCTAAATATCTTGGCACTTCATTCCACCCTTACCAGCGGCTTCGGACTAAAGGAGGCGTCTCCACCTAAACAGCTCTTTATCTCCAGGCTAGCATTCGCAACTTTTACGGACCCACCTGCCTCGCTGAGCAATATTACTGAATCCATGTTCACTGTCCGACTGTTTTATCAGAATGTTAGGGGTTTAAGAACCAAGCTGGGGTCTTCAATTTATCCGCGCTGGCTCAGCAACACCATGCCTTCTGTATCTCCGAAAGCTGGCTGGACGATGCCACATTAAACTCCAAGCTACCTTAAGAGTACTCCACTTTCCTCTCTGACAAGGACCGGGATGCCTCTCATAAGTCCACCGGCGGTGGGTTCTAATTGCAATAAACGATACACTCCCCGCCGAACTCGTCTTCTCCTCCTCTGGCTTTCCTTTTTACAGTGTTGCTCATCGCTCCCTGCTCAACTCCATCCCGTTCATTGTACCTTGTGTATATGTACGTCCTCTTTGCTTGCCCTTCTCACCTGTATGAAGAATTGTTTGACAATTTGTCCAAACTCCTTACTGTCAGATTCCCTTCCCTCCCTTTCTTCTTTTGCGGAGATTTTGACTTCCCTAACTTCCTTTGCGGAGATTTTAACCTGGTGGGACCATGTTCTATGCTGTAGTCTACATTGCTGCATTACAATTTCGTGATTCTATGAGGAACTTAAGGGGGTTTTCAAGCCAATTACTTAAAATTATATTAATATACTATTATTAACTTTATTTGAACAGGTATCGGTATGGAGGGTATTTTGGAGCCTAGGCACCATACAATGACAGAAAGGTCATTGCTAGCATGGTCCGGTCTAGCATTAAGTTGATGCGGACTTAGGACCCTACAATTCTCAAAAAAAATATTTTCAGCTCTGGCTAAATTCTGGTCAATAAGGCGGATTTGCGCTCAATATAATTCGTAGTCATGTTGTGTTCTGCGAATTATACAAAGGAGCACTTAACATCTCCGAGCCGCTTCGGTAAAGCTGCTCCCAGAGCAGAGGTGAGGCAGCGTCTGACGATTTGTCTCTGCCCTGGTAAGAAACTGTAAAGCCGTCACCGCCTAATAGTTCCAATATGGGAAAAGAAAAGTAGTTCAGCAGAATTTTTTACCGAATTACCGTCCAATCCGCTCTCTTTCCCACACCATGAATACTTTGAATGCATTCTTGATAACCGTATTCGCGAAGATTCGAAGTCGAAACAACCGTTAATCAAGCCGCATTTGTCAAGAACTGCGGAACTACTGATGTAATGTAATACACCATCATCAACGAGGCAACAACCGGCAACCGATCTAGGCCTGCCTTAATGAGGAACTCCAGACATTATGGTTTTGCTCCGAGGTTCATCAATTTGATATCCCTAAAAGTTGCCTGGCGTCTTGGCCTACGCCATCGCTTCATATCAAGCAGGGTCTACTTCGTCTTCTTTTTCTATCATAGATATATAGACTTTCCGGGCTGGATCATCCTCATCGATACGGATTAACTGACCCGCACATAGTAATCTAAAGTGGCGGATGTTATCCACAACCTTTTTTTTTGTGCGTACACGGAGGTGGAAAATCTTAGAAAGACACGTCCGCGGCCCGAACGGCGGAACTACAGCGGGCGCGTGTGGGATTCACACCCACTAAAAACCACCCCCGGTCTCTCCAGCCCCAGCCCCGCGGAACCACCAGTGAGGTATTACTTCGCGGGGTAGGTTTGCTCTTAGGCACTCATCCTTCTCCTATTTGCAGCTTTCCTCCTTCTTTGTTCCTTCAGCAACTCCTCCTGCATTTGGATGATTGCGGAGCCAACCGCTAGCCACTTCTCCTTGGACTCCAGCATCTCAGTAACCAAGATCTCCGGGGTCCCGCTCCTGCCCAGCACCTGGTTTAAGCTCCGTCTCTCCATCGCAAATCGTGGGCAGTGAAACATCACATGCTCTGGATCCTCCGGTATGCCATCGCATCTGGGACAGTTCGGAAAATCATCCAACCCAAAGCGGTGCAGATACTACCTGTAGCAACCACCGTGTCCCGTGAGGAACTGGGTAATGTGGTAGTTGGTCTCCCCATGTTTTCGCTCAAGCCACACCCTAATGTTGGAAATGAGCCTGTGCGTCCACAGACCTTTCGCAGACTCGTCCCATCTGCGTTGCCAGAGATCAAGCGACTCTGACCTTTGCCGCACTTCTACGCTGTGCATGCCCCTCCATATGTCTTGCATTGTACAGGACACTCATTTCTTTGGCCAGAATGTCAACCGGGATCATGCCTGCCACCACCAATACTGCCTCATCTGATGTGGTTCTAAAAGCACTGCAAACCCTCAAAGCCATCTACCGGTAAAACGAGTTCACCTGCTTCCATCTCTGAGAGCTTGCAAGCGCCTCTGCCCACACAGGCGACGAGTAGAGCAGGATGGAGCGCACCACTCCGGCTAGCACCAACCTCCGGCAATGTTTCGGCCCACCAATATTTGGCAACATTTTTGCAAGTGCCGTGGTGGCGCTGGCTGCCTTTTGGCATGCATACTCTAGGTGTTCCCCAAAACTCAATTTGGTGTCAATTATTGTAGTGTTATTTTTCCTGCGTTTCGTTATTAAGACCGCTTCCGTTTTCGCGTCCGCCAAGGTCAGCCCGGTCTTTTCTAGCCAGGACTTTACCGCTCTCACTGTTTCTGTTGCGTAAACCTCCACATCTTCTGGGTGTTTTGCTGCAACAACCACAGCTAGGTCATCAGCAAAGCCGACAATCGTAGTCCCCTCTGGGACGGCAAGAGCAAGCACCCCATTATACATGATATTCCACAACAGGGGACCAAGTACCGATCCCTGTGGTACCCCGGCTGTGACAATGTACTCTTTAGGGCCCTCATCCGTCCCGTACCAGAGAGTCCTCTCTGAGAGGTAGTTTTCCACCAAATTCGCTAAGTATCCGGGGACACCTATGTCAGCCAACGCCCCTTTAATTCTATTCCAGTTGGCCGAGTTGAATGCGTTTTTGACATCCAACGCCACCACGGCACAGCAGCCGCCAGAAATCAGTGCACCTTTTGCCAGGTTTACCACCATGCCAATTGCGTCCACCGTAGAGTGGGCGCGTCGGAAACCAAACTGGCGTTCCGACAAACCATTGCTGGCTTCGACGATGGGCACGAGTCTGTTGTAGATGACTCTCTCCATCATCTTCCCCATTGTATCCAACAGGCAGATAGGACGGTACGACGCTGGGTTTCCAGGTGGCTTGCCAGGCTTCGGAAGCAACACCAACTTCTGCTTTTTCCACTGGGCAGAGAATATTCCTTCTTTTAGGCACGCCTCGAAGGTGTTGACGAAAAGGTCGGGCCTAGTCTTCACTGCCAGTTTCAAAGCTCGGTTGGGGATGCCATCCAACCCTGGGGCCTTGTTGTCACGGACAGGTCACCTGGGGTGATTTCCGCAGCCTTTTCATCACCACTCTGTAAGCCTTGCCCCAAGGGTTTATGTCGGCATGGTCGCACATCTGTTTGAAGCAGTTCTTTTTGCTCCTCCGAATGACTTCCTTTAGGCGGCCACGCAATTGCTTGTGTGCATCCTCTCGACCGTCGCCACCGGGTTTTCCCCTGAGCCTCTGGCAAAGCCTCCTTGCCCGAAAACATGCGGCTCGCAAACTTGCGATTTCGTTGTTCCACCAGTAGTTGGGTTGCCTACTGGGGAGCAATCGCCTTCTGGGCATAGTAGCATCGCATGCTTCCGTCACCCATCGAGTGATCTGGGTGGCTTTCTCTCCAGCCGTACCATTCAGGGATATGTCGGATTTGAGCACCGCGGAAAACGTGTCCCCCTCGAAAGCTTTCACTGTCCAGCCAAGCATACCACCCGGCATTCTGCGAAAACTCTTTGTCGAGCTCGATCCGCCCTTGATATCTATGCAGATTGCATGGTGGTCGCTGTGAGTATAGTCCTCACTGACATGCCAAGCGATTCTACTGGCTAAAGTGGCACTCACGTGTGTCAGGTCCACTATAGACCCCAGGCCCCTTCCCCGGAAAGTGTACGAAGACCCAACATTCGCCAGTACCACGTCCAGCTCCGCGAATGCTTCGAGGAGAACACGTCCCCTGACATTAGTTATCCGGCTGCCCCATTCAAGAGCCCACGCATTGAAATCGCCTGCTATTAAGGTCGGCCAACGTCCTCTTGCATCCAAAACAAGAGCATCTGCTCATACTCGGCGAGTGTAGCGCTGGGTGGAGCATAGCAACTGTAAATGTGGATGCCATTCACCTTCGCTCTGATGAAGCCCTCCTTCGGGTGCTCCATTATTTCCTGGAAGGCTTGTTCTCCACAAGTCCACAGCGCTTCTTGGCCCGTTTGGTCTTTGACCCAAACGCTACCACCGCGGTTTCGGTATGGTTCACTTAGTATGGCCACATCGATGTTTTTCACGCGGATGGTTTGCGCGAGTAGATCCTGCGCCGCCTTGCAGTGGTTGAGGTTGATTTGTATCAACCTCATCTGCGATTTGTGCTAAGGGCTCTCCTGTATTCCGGGCACCTGCTGCTGCCCGCAATGTGCCGATGGTCCACACCCTCCTTTCCTTTGCACAGTAGACAATTTGGGTCAGCTCCGCAGTCCTTGCTGATGTGGCCTTCCACTCCGCATCTCCTGCATTGCTTTGACCTGTCATTTGGGTTAGTGCATGACTTCGCAATGTGACCAAAGCCAAGGCATCTAAAGCACCGTTTTAACGCCACCTGTTCCCTAAGGCGACACATAACCCAGCCTATTCTCACTCTCCCTGCTGCTAACAGTTTGAGTGCGTTCTCCACTGGTAGGCTGATGATGGCGGTTTGTGTTCCCCCATAGGCTTTCCTTAGCGTTTTCACCACTGACTCTTGTAGTCCGGCAAGATCGAACTGTTTCGCCAACGCTTCGCGAACCTCCTCCTTCGTCGTGATTTCATCTATATCATTGCAGATTATAGTGATCTCCGGCCTGCTAGCTCTTATGTCGGCTTCCTGCCCTAAAGTCTTACCGATTTGGCTTAAGAATTTATCCGCGGTTACATCCTTGGATTTCTTAAGTTCCAACATAAGATCTCCCTTCTGCGACCGTCTAATACGGCTGACGTTGTCTCCCAAATTGGTGAGTTCGGAGTCTGCCTTCACTTTCCTGAGAATGTCGGCGTATGACCCTTCGCCTCGTTTGGAAATGAAAATCACCTCCGGTCTAATCTTCCTCCGATAATTTCTTTTCCGCGGTTCTACCTTCCTCCAAGCTTCCGCATCCGCCTTTGAAGGTTCGATCCCTTTTCTCGAGGTAGCCACTGCAGTATTTTCACTGGTAGCTTCAGACGTACTTTTCATGAACTCCGCCTTTTTGGGAGTTGAGTCCTTTTTTCTTTTCCGGGTTTGCTGGCCTGTTGAGTCATTCAGCTTTTCGCGCAGCCTCTTTCCCGGTTTCTCCCCTTTTGTGTTTTGAACCGGCGTTATTTGAGTTGCCTGGTTCACTTTTCCAATCTTCGACTTCCCTACTCGTTCATCCTGAGCCTTGCGGTACGTCAAACGGATGCCTCTTATCATCGCCCTTATATTTTTTTTGTGAATGTTCCTGCGCTCCTTTATAAACTCACACAGCTCCATGATCTTTTTACCGAGGGCAGTAAAGGCAGCTCCAGACTGATCATTGCCCAAAACATCGCTCGGGTGAATCGGCGTCAGTGATTCTTCCTCATCGAAGACTCCCGCTATACGCTTCCCACTGGGGGTAGCGATCGTGGGGGCTTGTGCCCGTGTGGGAGGGGATCTGCGAAAAATCGAGCTTCTTCTGAACGGATCCATCACTGGAGCCAGTTCAAGTTCCTCCCGTACGCTTGTAACATTAGATGCCACAGTAGCCAAGGTTCCCACTACTGAGGCACTGCGGTCGTTGGATATCGACGGCCGGGAGCCCGCTTGCTCACTCCCAAAAACCGCCGACACTGGGTTTCCGAAGCCCTGCACCGTAACTTCATTCTTCTTCTGCTCCTCCATGTTTGGTTTTATTTCTGGGTATTCTTCCCATAGCCAATTTTTATCCACGGATGGGCGTTTACTTCCCACCTACCCGGCCTGCGCATAAACATGCCCATACACGCACATCTCCGGATGCGTGCATGTGCATGGCCATGACACATTCGCCGAGCATTCCCTTATCCGCACGAAGCGACGCGCCTGATGGGAGATTTGGCAACTCCACACAGGTTATCCACAACCTGTCGGTCATGGTATCGATCATAGATTTCGTCGTTATGTAGGCTACAGAATCGTCCATCCTCATGTAGGGTGCCACAAATTCTTCGTAGGATTCTTCTGTCGAACGCGGCCAAGAGTTCGGAATTCTTCTTGTTAAGAACCCAAGGTTCCGAGGAATACATGAGGACTGGTAAGATCATAGTCTTGTACAGTAAGAGCTTTGACCCTATGGTGAGACGTTTCGAGTAGAACAATTTTGCAAGTTGAAATAGGCTCTGTTGTCTGCCAACAACCGTGCGCGGATTTTATCATCGTAGCTGTTATCGGTTGTGATTTTCGACCCTGGATAGAGAAATTATTAACGGTCTCAAAGTTGCAGTGTCTTTATTCCTCCCGTTTGACCAGTGCGGTTTGATGTTTTTGAATGGTTAGTTTTTGTTGCTGACGTTGCCACCATATATTTTGTCTTGCCTTCATGATGTTCACCACAAGATCCTGCGCCGGTTGGCGTCTGCTCGATCTAGAGGAAGGCAGTTTATACGCCCCGGGTCGTTCTTCCTATGACGTTGATATCGTGAGCATAGGCCAGTAGTTGGGTGGACTTAAGTAGGATCGACCACAGCATCACGGATCACTTTTTCCAGGGCCAGGTTAAAGAGGACGCAATAAACGCTGCACGGTTACTCATGCAAAAACACCGTGAAAAACATAACTCTCTTTACATTGCATTTCTGGATCAGGAGAATCCGTTTAACTGTGTGCCACATGAACTCATCTGGTATACTTTACGACAACACTTAATGCCAGAAGAACTCGTGCGCTGAGTTCAATTGCTCTACCACGATCCGAAAAGTAAAGTTCGAAGTACTAACTTGTCCAAAAATGGAACGATCGCTTCATGCAACACGATCTCAAATTGAATCTGAATAAAACTGAAGTTTTGGTGGCCGATCCCCATGAAACAGGCACAATTTCTGTTAGCAGCAATGACCTGCTCAGAACTGAGCTATTTAAATATCTCGCGTCAATGCTATTAGGTTGTTGCATATGAAATGGCCGATTTGTTAATCAAGTGAAGTTAGTTGCGATTTTGCTGTATCAAATCACCACCAGTTGGCGCTGTTGGTGTCGGATAATAAAGTATAGGTACTCCTACATTTAATCAACGAGTAATTTCAGTTTTGACCATCGTTGTGATAACAGTGAATAAAAAGGAAAAAAGGATGGAAAAGAGCCAAGAACGTATATTTTTTCTGTATGAGTTCAAACTTGGTCATAAAGCAGCGGAGGCGACCAGGAACTTTAACAGCGCATTTGGAACTAATACGGTAAGCGAACGAACCACACAGCGGTGGTTCGAAAAATTCCGGTCAGTCGCCGTAAACCTTCAAATTGAGCCACGTGGATATCTACGACCATCGATGGATAACGACGAGCTGCGTTTGCTAGCTGAATTCGACATACGTCAGTCTATAAGAGACATTGCAGGGAAGCTGGGCGTACACTATTCGACAGTTTCCCGGGACTTGCAACAACTTGGAAAGCTGAAAAAGCTCGACAAATGGGTTCCGCAAGCCCTTACAGAGCAAAACATGACGCTTCGAATGGACAGAATAGTGACATGTGATGAAAAGTGGATATTATACGACAATCGTCGCCGATCAGCACAATGGTTAGATGCTGATGAGCCACCAAAGCGTATGCTGAAACCGAGCCTCCATCCGAAGAAGGTAATGGTGACTGTTTGGTGGTCTACAGCTGAAGTTATCCGGTATTCTTTTTTGGCACCAGGAGAATCGGTTAATGCACACAAATACTGTGCCCAAATTGAGGAAATGCATCAAAAATTGAGTATTTAACGGCCAAAATTGGTCAACAGAGATGATGTGATATTCCTTCACGACAATGCACGACCTCATGTTACCAGAACAACGGTTCAAAAGTTGAACGAACTGTAGTATGAGACTCTGCCTCATCCACCATATTCACCGGACCTTTCGCCAACCGATTATCACTTTTTTAAGCATTTGGATCATTTTTTGGCGGAAAAATAATTTAGGAACGAAGAGGCTGTCAAAATTGCCTTCGACGAATTTATCAAGACCCGACAGTTAGACTTCTACGAAACTGGCATACATGCTCTTGAATCTCGCTGGGAGAAGTGTTTTGAATCGACTGGCACCTATTTTGATTAAATTAATAAATTTTTGTAAGCTTTACAGTCGTTTCAAATTTTAGTACCAAAACGGCCATTTCATTTGCAACAACCTAATATCAGCCAATGGAGAACTGCGCTATGAAATTGCTTCACGCATTAACGCAACCTGGATAAAGTGGCGTTTCATAACTGGTGTTCTTCGTGCTCGACGTATCAACGAACGCCGCAAATCTAAAATTTGCGCAATGTCGCCCGTCCTGTCGCCCTCTATGGTTGTGAGTGTTGGTCTACTATAAAAGACAATGAACCGCGTATTGCGGTAATGGAAACGAAGATGTTGCGTTGCACTAGTGTCGTGACACGTTTTGATCACATCCGAAATGAGGATATCGACGAGCGATATGGGGTTGCACCAATCGTGGGAAAATTGCGAGAGAGGCGTTTTCGAAGGTACGGTCATGTAATTCGTTCTAACGAGGATTCACTTGCCAAGACTGGTTTGAACATCGAAGTCAATGGTAAACGACCAAAAAGCAGGCCGAAACAACGGTGGCTTTTTTTTTTTTGTGGGGTAGGGTAGGTGAATGCATTTACGCACACAGTGTTGGACTCCCGATTCGGTACGTCATCGGACTACCAACTAAACACCTCCCCATCGTCAGAGAGCTAGCCTGGAACCGTTTGTCACATTACTTCGGGCCAGCCCCCGAACTCTCCCGCCTTGCGGAGCCTTCAAATCAGGGAATTCCTTTCACCAACGGGAGGGGAGAGGAGGAAGGGAACTGTCAGTTCAAGGAGCCATCCGGCTCCTCCACCGGTCGAGTTCTATCTTCTTAGCAACGGGAAGGGCCCGAACGTAATGGGCAACACGGTTCCAGCTATCAGCAGTCCTCAGCATCTCTTCCACAATGTTGTCTGGAGAGAGATCCCCTGTGTTTAAATAGAGCTGCTGACGAACCCCATCCCACCTTCCACAAGAAAAAAAAGTGTGGTGGGCATCGTCCACAACTCCATTGCAAAACACACAATCCGGAGAACGCGCCTTTCCAATCTTGTACAGGTAAGACTGAAAATTTCCATGCCCACTTAAAAATTGGGTAAGGAAATAGTCAATCTCACCATGCTTCCGATTCAGCCACGCACCTAAGTTGCCGATGAGCCGCGCAGTCCATCTGCCTCTAGTTTCATTTTGCCAAGAGAGCTGCCAATCGTCTAGAGTGCGTTGCCGTTCTTCGCGAGCAACCACCTCCCTTGGCTCATCTCCCTTGCGCTTGTATATGGTCTGACGCTCCCTAGCAAGAAGGGCAACGGGGATAACTCCCGCGATCACCATCACGACCGGTTCAGAGACTGTGCGGTACGCAGACGCCACTCGTAAAGCTCCCCGTCTCAGTACTTGCGCGAGGCGTTTACGATATACCTCCTTGTTAAGAGCGCCAGCCCATACCTCTGCGCCGTAGAGCAGGGCAGACTGCGTTGAGCTCATCAGGAGACGTCGCCTACTAGACGTAGGACCCCCAATGTTTGCCATTAGCCTACTTAACGCCGAAACTCCAGCCACAGCCTTGTTCGCTGCTGCTTGGATTTGCTCAGAAAAACTCATCTTTGAGTCAAGAGTCAACCCGAGGTACTTTACCGCCGATTTTGACTTGATTATCGACTCGCCGAACGATATGGGACGCAGGGTCGGAATTCTCTTCTTAGTCAGGATGGCTACTTCGGTGTTTTCCAGTGCAAGGTTAAAACCATGAGCAGTCATCCATCCGCTTACCCGTCGCATCAATATGCCTAGTCTGCTTTGCGCCTGTTCGACAGTGCGTCCAGCAACAAGCGCTGCGACATCATCTGCGTAGCCGACCAGGCGCGACTCTTCTGGCATGTCGAGTTTAAGCAGACTGTCATAGGTAGCGTTCTAGGATGGATCCCTGTGCTACCCCCGATGTGACCTCCATCCACCTTTGACCCTCTAATGTTTCATAGAGCAGGGAGCGGTTCCTCAGATAGTCCCTCAAAATCCGTAAGAGATAGTTCGGCACGTTGAAGGTATTCTCTAATGTGCCTAGAATGTCTTTCCATCTTACGGAATTGAAGGCGTTTCTGACGTCAAGCGTTACGAGGAGCACCACCCGTCGAGTTCGGCGGCTATGTGCCTCTGCTCGTCGAACGACGTCCACGACCTGCATGACAGCATCAATTGTCGATCTCCCTGCCCTAAAACCAAACTGCCGGGGAGATAAATCTCCGGCAGCGCGTATCGCTTCAGCGAGTCTACTTCTGATGAGCTTTTCGAGCACTTTCCCAGCAGTATCAGGCATACATAGTGGGCGATATGAAGACGGCAGTTCGGGATCGCCTTTCCCTTTAGGGATCAGCGCAAGCCTCGCAACTTTCCAACGAGCAGGGAAAATGCCCTCTTTCAGACAAGCGTTGAATGCGCCTAGCAGTAGGTCTGGCCGGTGTTGGAATACAAGCTTGTACACCTCTGCTGGAATACCATCGGGTCCTGGCGCCTTCTTGTTTTTCATAGAGAGCACTGCCGGTTCCAACTCTTTTACAGAGAAAAGTGGACAGTTCTCTGCGCTCTCCGCGCCGACGTCACCATCCCATACGGGGTGTGCAGGGAAGAGTGCCCTCACAATGCGGTCCATCTGCTCGGCCTTAAGTGAACAGGGTTTCCGCAGAGCCCCGATTTTTCGGGTTACAAGTTTGTAACCGAGTCCCCACGGATCCCCATTCACCTCGTCGATCAGGTCTTGCCAGCAGCGAGCTTTGCTCTTGTTTATTGCGCTGCGGAGTCTCCTTTTGGCTGATTTGTACTCCATCATTGTGGTACATGCCTCCTCCCGGTCGCCTAGACGTTGTGTTAAGCGGCAGAGCCTGTGACATTCCTTCCGGAGCTCTGCGATTTCCACTATCCACCAATACATGGAAGGTTTGCCGCGCCTCGACGTCTTCCTGGGCATGGAGGCTCCGCAGACCATCGTTATCAGGTTCATAACTGAATTTACGACAGCAGCGGTGACACCGCCCCCAGGAGTACTCTTCAGCGTGGCCCCACCTGTTCCCAGAGTTTCGACAAACTTCCCGGTGTTCACTTTCGCGACGTTCCATACACAGAAAGATCGCTGGGGTGGCGCACACCGAGAGTTTGTGTCCACCACTTCGAAAGCAATGTATTGGTGGTCACTTGCCGAAAAGTCTTCCAGAACTCGCCACCCGTCCACCAGCGACACCAGTGATTCCGATGCGAAGGTTACGTCTGGAATGCTTCCTTCGCAGCCCGGGCGCCGGAACGTTGGGGTGGATCCGGTGTTTAGAACTACCAGTCCTGTTCTCGCCGCCATTTCCAGAATTCGTTTCCCTCTAGAATCTGTGTGAGGCATGCCCCATTCAAGTGCCCTAGCATTGAAGTCACCTCCGACCAGGATCCGCCCATCCGTGCTTAAGATAGCGTCCTCCAAAGCCTCAAGCCTCCGATGAAAGTCCGGCATCGTCTCATTCGGCGTAAGATAGACACTAAAAAACGTTATCCCTGAACACCGAATCCAGACAAAGCCGTCCCCTCGGCCTTGCGCAAGAACCCCCAGGAGGGTGCCGTCCCGAACCCAGATGGCAGCGGTACCTGATATGTTTGGGTGCCATGAAACTGGGCCCTTGTTTCGGTACTGCTCACTGATGAGTACTAAATCAGCTTTGGTCTCCGCAGCGAACTGCGCTAGCAACTCGTGAGCGGTCTTTCCTCTTCCGCTTGTGGCAGAGTAATCGACAGTCCTCCCACTCGGCTTATATTCGAAACCATTTTATTAGTTTCGACAGTTTCCACTGTGCCTCTTTCCCCAATTACAGCACTGTGCTGTATGGTCTGGGTTCCTCCTATCTGTGTTGCAGGTGCTGCATCACTTTCCGAGTCTTTCTCTCCGTCTGCGCGTCCCGATGTCTCGTCGGGTATTCCAGCCCTTGTTGCGTCCTTCGCTGGGCGCTGGGGCGAACGGCACATTTTCGTGCTGCGAATAAACGCAGCCAGCTCACTCTCCATTTCCACTATCTCCTCGTTTTGTTCGTTTTTTTTCTCCATTCGAGTTGTTTACCAGCGCATCGTGTGGAAGGGAGCGGGCCGCAATAGACAGGAACGGGTATACCCTCGGGGACACAGCCCCTACCCCAGTTCCCTGAGGCCTGACCTACGCTTAGCTGATCCCGGAATTCACGGACGGATCAGCGCTCGCTCGGGGCAACGCGGTCTACTAACACCGGTTCAATGCACACTACCCGACCAGGGTCCCGAAGGGGCTGGCTCCTGATACACGCCATAACTACCACCTTGGCAGAGCTAGGCTCACATCACCCCATCGACGTCGACAGGGAGTTGTCGACGGCTCCGGGGACTCCCAGTGCGTTCCAGCGTGTATCGGTCATTAGCAGTTCGCTCTTCACCGAGAAACTTTCTCGAGGCTACTACCTAGGACGCAAGTATTATGCCAGCTAGGGGGTCAGAACTACTTGCTCGGGCACCTCGGGGACGCCACTCCCCGTATCGTAAACGACCCATGAAGGATCGTTGACGATCCCTGAGGCCAGGCCAAATAACGGTGGCTTGATACGCTAGATGGGGATTTGAAAACTTCGCGATTGCATCCAGATCAGGCAGAACCGAGTGGCAAAACCCGTGATCGGAGTCGACCCCACTTGTAAACGGGACAAAGAAAAGAAAGGAAGAAGCCAGACCCCCGGCTAGTTGCCTATTTTCTAAGCACCAGTGACACTTAGTGAGGACTACATCCCCCTGCCTCCCGTATCAAGATTCTTGGCAAAAAAACTGATTTTTTTGCCCAAAGCACATCTGAGTTCTAGGCTAAAAACCAAAGCCCTCTCTCCCAGCACTTCTTTGACAGTCTCACAGAACATATTCTTGTTTATTGCCTTCGGACCTAATTCGGCCAAGACTCCGCCATCCTACATTTTTCACATGGAAGACACTTCTTCTCCAATGTCTCCGGGCTTGATCTTAATACGGATCTCGCTCAGGACTTTAACAAAAGTCTTCAATTCCGTCGATTTAATGAGCAAAGCCAGCGATCTAGTCCTTCTCCGTCTCCTAACCATTTCCTTTGGTGCTACTCCCTTCCTATCCGCCTAAGGTTTAGGCAAACGGTTTCGTTCTATTATTTTGAGCCGTGGGGACTACCTTCTCGTTTATCCGAGTTCACTCTGCAACCGACTATCTACGATCTGCTTTGCACTTACGGTGTTCCTAGAGGGAAGTGCGATTGGTATGGCTTTTCGTGCTTTTCCACTGCTGTAAATGTTCATCATCATCATCAACGGCGCAACAACCGGTATCCGGTCTAGGCCTGTCTTAATAAGGAACTTCAGACATCCCGGTTTTGCGCCGAGCTCCATCAATTCGATATCCCTAAAAGCTGTCTGGCGTCCTGGCCTACGCCATCGCTCCATCTTAGGCAGGGTCTGCCTCGTCTTCTTTCTTTGTTTCTACTATAGATACTTCCCTTATAGACTTTCCGGGTGGGATCATCCTCATCCATACGGATTAAGTGACCCGCCCACCGTAACCTATTCAGCCGGATTTTATCCACAACCGGACGGTCAAGGTATCGCTCCTAGATTTCGTCATTGTGTAGGCTACGGAATCGTCCATCCTCATGTAGGGGGCCAAAAATTTTTCGGAGGATTCTTCTCTCGAACGCGGCCAGGAGTTCGCAATTTTTCTTACTAAGAACCCAAGTTTCAGAGGAATATGTGGCGCGGCAGGAACTGCGGCATTCGAAATTTATTTCGAAATTTATTTCGAATGTTGCGGATGCGGACGGGTAGATGGCGAACTCTCCACTCAGTCATTTTCTGAACGCACCAGGGGAGTGGAGAATTAGCGGTGGAAAAATGCCGTTGGTTGGGACAGCAAGGACCGCATGGAAATAAGTCGGCCTCTTCTGTATCCAACCGCGGCGCTGAACACTCGGTATTAAATCACTCGTGACTTGAATCAAAATTTAAAACGTTTTATTTCCGAGTTATCACAATCTCGGCAGATGCCGGATTTTACCTAATACTAGCACTAAGTGCCAAGCATTTAGGCTCGGACGATCCTACCTACTTAAAAACTAAAGGGGCACTGGTGGTGGTGGCCGGTGGTAGGTCAGTGGGAGAATCCGTCGAGTACCCCCCGCAACATCGAGCACGTATGCAGAATGGTGTACTTCTGCATGGTTTGAACCAGACTGTGCGAAGGTCCCAGGACATCAAGGGAAGCCGTGAGGGATTTAGGTACAATACCTGTAGCTGACAATATTATGGGAACTACAACCACCCGCTCGAGACGCCAAATTTCTTTGATTTCACGAGCCAATGGCTCATAGTTCACCTTCTTCTCCACGTATTTCCGTTCAATGTTGCTATTATGGGGGATAGCAACATCAATAATATACGCGGAGCGACCTGTCTTGTCAACTAACAGTACGTCAGGCTTGTTGTGTGCGGTATGGCGATCAGTCAGAACTTGCCGGTCCCAATACATGCTGTAAGCAGAACTATCAAGTACTGCTTGCGGCTCGTATCGGTAAACCGGACATGTCCCCGTGATCAGCCCATGCTTGTATGCAAGGTTTTGATGGATAACCTTACATACAGCATTATGCCTGGTGATGTATTGCACCGGTGCCATAACAGTACAGCCAGAAATGAGATGGTCCAACGTCTCTAACGCCGAACCACAAATTCTGCACTGGTCGTTCTCCACCCGTTCTTTCATGATGAGCTTTTTATAAGCTCGGGTGGCGACCACGCCATCCTGAATGGCACACATGAACCCCTCCGTCTCAGCAAAGAGCTCCCCAGCACACAGCCATCTGTTCGACAGATGCAAATCGACAAATGGCTGCCAAAGACAATTCACGTGTTTACCGTGCATTGCCTTCGACTTCCATTCATCGATCCGCTCTCGGTCCGACTTCACCCCACTCAAAGGATTGAAAGATCGATCCTTCAAGTTAAGTGGAGTCAGTCCACAGTCTGCCTTACAGACAGCCGCATGCAAGGGACTCGCCTGCTCTTTGCTGTAAAAATAAGCGCGCAGCGAGTCGACTTGGCGATGATGTTGTGCCGCCACGTCAACCACGCCCCTACCTCCGATGTCACGAGGCAGGTTCATCCGCTCCACGGCAGACTTTGGGTGATGCATTCGGAATTTGGACATAGTTGTCCGTATCCGCCGCTGGACGTTTTCCAGGTCGGTCTTCGTCCACGGCAATATTCCGAATGCATAAGCCAGTGAAGGGATAGCGAATACATTCAACGCGCTTATTTTATTCTTCCCCGAGAGATGCGATTTCAGCACCAGCTTTACACGTCGCAGGAATTCGGACAGCAGAGCTTCCTTCAGATCACCAACTCGAGCATGGGTTCCTTGCAGAATTCCTAGGTACTTGTAGAAGTCTGTCTCGGTCATAGCTTCGATGTGGAGGTCACCAATGCTATGTCCGGCATGCGGCTCGTGATGACCTTTACGGATGGCTTGGATTCGACATTTGTCTAATCCAAACTCCATCCGAATATCACGGCTGAACATGTCTATTATTCTCAACAGACTTCTAAGATGGTTGTCAGTACCAGCATACAGCTTGATGTCATCTAGGTACATCAAGTGTGTCAGTTCGCACTTAGCACGTAGGCCATATTTTATTGCAAAACCATGCCCTCTAGCATCATTCAGTAGCCATGAAAGGGGGTTCAGTGCCAGGACTCAAGGACTCAATGAATCCCCCTGGAAGATGCCCCTCCGTATACGGATGGGCTCTGAGGTATTAGCACCCTCAGATGTACGGACTGATAAGGTGGTATGCCACCCTTCCATGACTGTCGCCAAAAACTTTATTAGTTTCGGATCAATGCGATACAGATGCAGGATGTCGATTAGCCAGGTATGCGGAACGCTATCAAAAGCCTTGGCATAATCGATATAGCAACTGAAGAGGTTTCTTTGGCCTCTAGTTGCTTGTCCTACAACTACCGAGTCGATAATGAGTTGCTCTTTGCAACCCCTTGACCCAACTCGGCAGCCCTTCTGCTCCTCGGATAGAATGTTGTTGGTCTCGAGGTGCGCATTGATCCTTCCACTAATAATGGACGTGATGAATTTGTAGAGGGTTGGTAAGCAAGTGATCGGTCTTGTGTCTGCGGGGTCCTGCACCGTGTCCTTCTTAGGGATAAGGTAGGTAATCCCCGCAGTGAGGAAAGGTGGAAATTCCTCCGGCCGACTCATGACCTCATTTATACTGCGTGCCAACCGACTGTGTACGCTGGTAAATTTCTTATACCAGAAATTCTGCACCCGATCCAGACCTGGGCCCCTCCAGTTCTTCGAGCTGTTTATGGCTCGTCGAACTTCCTCTTCGGTAACATCCGCGAAATTCATGCCAGGTGTATTGACATGGCGGGTGCCTTCGGCGGTGATCCACTCAGCATGCTCAGCATGCTGGGCAGGTAACCCCCAAAGTCCACCCCAATACTCTTTCGCTTCCGTCACCGAGAACTGTATTGTATGGGCGCTCTGTTGGGATTCGTTGAGAGATCTGAAAAAGCTCCGCTGGTTCCTCGCGTATGTTGCATTCTGGACACGTCTGGAATAACTTTCGCCATACCGTCGTAACCGACTGCATATGACAGAAAGTTTCTGTTTTAGTGTGTCCAGAATTTCAACTACGGGTGTCTCACAGGGGATGGCATAGTTCCGGTAAACCCTCTGCACTTTATTTCTCACCCGTCGGCTGGCATTGCCAGTGCTGATCTGAATCAGTCTAGCAATGTCCTGCCTTAGTGAGTCCCGCCGACGTTCCAGACGAATTTTCCATGGTGGATCTCTTTTGTCACTCAAACCAATAACGCGAAAGCGAATCTTCTGACCGTGCAATCTGATAGCCGCAACTGCACCACAATACACAAGTGATTGTAGTTGCAGCAGCGACATATCAGCACACAGTCGAGACGCAATCTCATCATTGATTTGAGATAGAATTCCCGGAGTTGCTGGAGATGCATAGAGCCTGGGAATACCTGGTCTATGCAAAGGATCCATATCCGAGAATTCTATACACGCTCTTTGGAATTCGTCCCGAACTTCAGCGGAAACCTCAGCTGGACGGTGGAGAAGAGTGCTTCGGCGAGTACTGAACCTGTTGCCTGCAGTGCGGCGTGGTGTTGTTGATGCCGCCGCCTCTGCCCCCATCGACTCTCGGTCACCAGTTTCCCCGATGACTTCAAGTCGAACACGTTCCCTGATGGTGGCCGGGATTGTGTTACTGCGAGTGATGAAGCGGTACTGGTCTGCGACTCGCTGCACAGTCACGTGCGCGAATTGCGGGAAACGCTCGACGAATCCCTGGTGCAACAAGGGGCGGTAAGATGTTGTACCCGCCCCCGCCGTTATTTCGTAGTAGGAGCGGATGATGAAGAGGTTCATTTCTTCAGTCCATTTCATCCGCTTCCTACGCGAACCTGCTGAAGTGGTCGCCACAGATTGTGGCGAAACAGCTGCAGCAGGCGGAGCTGTGCTCCTGGTCGTCGTGGCGCCTAGACGTCGAACCGCCCCACGACTAGCGGTTTCGACGCCGTGCTGTCCATTACGAGAGCCCGACCCAGTCACCAAGTCAGACGACTCCCGCCGGTTATCCGTACCGGACCTCAAATTTCTCTTTCTTCTCATTGTTGGTGGTGCATTTTATCCCTAGCTGCCAGGTGTGTAGATAGCTTCCTTAGTGAGTAATCTGCAAGACTGCAAAGTTCCTGCACTTTCCTCACCTACCCCCTGAGACGCTGCGGTGGCGTACAGCCATTCAGACTGAAGCTATCCATCCCTCCTCCTTTCACAACCGGGCTTGGGACCGGCTTCGGCGGAGTTATTATATTTCCGAGTTATCACAATCTCGGCAGATGCCGGATTTTACCTAATACTAGCACTAAGTGCCAAGCATTTAGGCTCGGACGATCCTACCTACTTAAAAACTAAAGGGGCACTGGTGGTGGTGGCCGGTGGCAGGTCAGTGGGAGAATCCGTCGAGTACTCCCCGCAACATCGAGCACGTATGCAGAATGGTGTACTTCTGCATGGTTTGAACCAAACTGTGCGAAAGTCCCAGGACATCAAGGGAAGCCGTCAGGGATTTAGGTACAATACCTGTAGCTGACAATATTATGGGAACTACAACCACCCGCTCGAGACGCCAAATTTCTTTGATTTCCCGAGCCAATGGCTCATAGTTCACCTTCTTCTCCACGTATTTCCGTTCAATGTTGCTATTATGGGGGATAGCAACATCAATAATATACGCGGAGCGACCCGTCTTGTCAACTAGCAGTACGTCAGGCTTGTTGTGTGCGGTATGGCGATCAGTCAGAACTTGCCGGTCCCAATACATGCTGTAAGCAGAACTATCAAGTACTGCTTGCGGCTCATATCGGTAAACCGGACATGTCCCCGTGATCAGCCCATGCTTATATGCAAGGTTTTGATGGATAACCTTACATACAGCATTATGCCTGGTGATGTATTGCACCGGTGCCATAACAGTACAGCCAGAAATGAGATGGTCCAACGTCTCTAACGCCGAACCACACATTCTGCACTGGTCGTTCTCCACCCGTTCTTTCATGATGAGCTTTTTATAAGCTCGGGTGGCGACCACGCCATCCTGAATGGCACACATGAACCCCTCCGTCTCAGCAAAGAGTTCCCCAGCACACAGCCACCTGTTCGACAGATGCAAATCGACAAATGGCTGCCAAAGACAATTCACGTGTTTACCGTACATTGCCTTCGACTTCCATTCCTCGATCCGCTCCTGGTCCGACTTCACCCCACTCAGAGGATTGAAAGATCGATCCTTCAAGTTAAGTGGAGTCAGTCCACAGTCTGCCTTACAGACAGCCGCATGCAAGGGGCTCGCCTGCTCTTTACTGTAAAAATAAGCGCGCAGCGAGTCGACTTGGCGATGATGTTGTGCCGCCACGTCAACCACGCCCCTGCCTCCGATGTCACGAGGCAGGTTCATCCGCTCCACGGCAGACTTTGGGTGATGCATTCGGAATTTGGACATAGTTGTCCGTATCCGCCGCTGGACGTTTTCCAGGTCAGTCTTCGTCCACGGCAATATTCCGAATGCATAAGCCAGTGAAGGGATGGCGAATACATTCAACGCGCTTACTTTATTCTTCCCCGAGAGATGCGATTTCAGCACCAGCTTTACACGTCGCAGGAATTCGGACAGCAGAGCTTCCTTCAGATCACCAACTCGAGCATGGGTTCCTTGCAGAATTCCTAGGTACTTGTAGAAGTCTGTCTCGGTCATAGCTTCGATGTGGAGGTCACCAATGCTATGTCCGGCATGCGGCTCGTGATGACCTTTGCGAATGGCCTGGATTCGACATTTGTCTAATCCAAACTCCATCCGAATATCACGGCTGAACATGTCTATTATTCGCAACAGACTTCTAAGATGGTTGTCAGTACCAGCATACAGCTTGATGTCATCTAGGTACATCAAGTGTGTCAGTTCGCACTTAGCACGTAGGCCATACTTTATTGCAAAACCATGCCCTCTAGCATCATTCAGTAGCCATGAAAGGGGGTTCAGTGCCATACAAAACCAAAGAGGACTCAATGAATCCCCCTGGAAGATGCCCCTCCGAATACGGATGGGCTCTGAGGTATTAGCACCCTCAGATGTACGGACTGACAAGGTGGTATGCCACCCTTCCATGACTGTCGCCAAAAACTTTATTAGTTTCGGATCAATGCGATACAGATGTAGGATGTCGATTAGCCAGGTATGCGGAACGCTATCAAAAGCCTTGGCATAATCGATATAGCAACTGAAGAGGTTTCTTTGGCCTCTAGTTGCTTGTCCTACAACTACCGAGTCGATAATGAGTTGCTCTTTGCAACCCCTTGACCCAACTCGGCAGCCCTTCTGCTCCTCGGACAGAATGTTGTTGGTCTCGAGGTGCGCATTGATCCTTCCACTAATAATGGACGTGATGAATTTGTAGAGGGTTGGTAAGCAAGTGATCGGTCTTGTGTCTGCGGGGTCCTGCACCGTGTCCTTCTTAGGGATAAGGTAGGTAATCCCCGCAGTGAGGAAAGGTGGAAATTCCTCCGGCCGACTCATGACCTCATTTATACTGCGTGCCAACCGACTGTGTACGCTGGTAAATTTCTTATACCAGAAATTCTGCACCCGATCCAGACCTGGGCCCCTCCAGTTCTTCGAGATGTTTATAGCTCGTCGAACTTCCTCTTCGGTAACATCCGCGAAATTCATGCCAGGTGTATTGGCATGGCGGGTGCCTTCGGCGGTGATCCACTCAGCATGCTCAGCATGCTGGGCAGGTAACCCCCAAAGTCCACCCCAATACTCTTTCGCTTCCGTCACCGAGAACTGTATTGTCTGGGCGCTCTGTTGGGATTCGTTGAGAGATCTGAAAAAGCTCCGCTGGTTCCTCGCGTATGTTGCATTCTGGACACGTCTGGAATAACTTTCGCCATACCGTCGTAACCGACTGCATATGACAGAAAGTTTCTGTTTTAGTGTGTCCAGAATTTCAACTACGGGTGTCTCACAGGGGATGGCATAGTTCCGGTAAACCCTCTGCACTTTATTTCTCACCCGTCGGCTGGCATTGCCAGTGCTGATCTGAATCAGTCTAGCAATGTCCTGCCTTAGTGAGTCCCGCCGACGTTCCAGACGAATTTTCCATGGTGGATCTCTTTTGTCACTCAAACCAATAACGCGAAAGCGAATCTTCTGACCGTGCAATCTGATAGCCGCAACTGCACCACAATACACAAGTGATTGTAGTTGCAGCAGCGACATATCAGCACACAGTCGAGATGCAATCTCATCATTGATTTGAGATAGAATTCCCGGAGTTGCTGGAGATGCATAGAGCCTGGGAATACCTGGTCTATGCAAAGGATCCATATCCGAGAATTCTATACACGCTCTTTGGAATTCGTCCCGAACTTCAGCGGAAACCTCAGCTGGACGGTGGAGAAGAGTGCTTCGGCGAGTACTGAACCTGTTGCCTGCAGTGCGGCGTGGTGTTGTTGATGCCGCCGCCTCTGCCCCCATCGACTCTCGGTCACCAGTTTCCCCGATGACTTCAAGTCGAACACGTTCCCTGATGGTGGCCGGGATTGTGTCACTGCGAGTGATGAAGCGGTACTGGTCTGCGACTCGCTGCACAGTCACGTGCGCGAATTGCGGGAAACGCTCGACGAATCTCTGGTGCAACAAGGGGCGGTAAGATGTTATACCCGCCCCCGCCGTTATTTCGTAGTAGGAGCGGATGATGAAGAGGTTCATTTCTTCAGTCCATTTCATCCGCTTCCTACGCGAACCTGCTGAAGTGGTCGCCACAGATTGTGGCGAAACAGCTGCAGCAGGCGGAGCTGTGCTCCTGGTCGTCGTGGCGCCTAGACGTCGAACCGCCCCACGACTAGCGGTTTCGACGCCGTGCTGTCCATTACGAGAGCCCGACCCAGTCACCAAGTCAGACGACTCCCGCCGGTTATCCGTACCGGACCTCAAATTTCTCTTTCTTCTCATTGTTGGTGGTGCATTTTATCCCTAGCTGCCAGGTGTGTAGATAGCTTCCTTAGTGAGTAATCTGCAAGACTGCAAAGTTCCTGCACTTTCCTCACCTACCCCCTGAGACGCTGCGGTGGCGTACAGCCATTCAGACTGAAGCTATCCATCCCTCCTCCTTTCACAACCGGGCTTGGGACCGGCTTCGGCGGAGTTATTATTATTATTTATTTATTATTATTATATTTATTATTTGACTTTCCAACGAGATTAAGAGTAGTTCGTGTTAATTGAGTTCCTCCAGTGTTTTAGCGTAGTTCCTCTTAAATTCAAAATATTGTAATCAATTATAACTCGGTAGATTTCGCGCTAGAAAATTCTATCTCATTTAAAATTGACGAGAGTTTGTGAGTCATTTGCTTGAAACACGAATAACGTGAAGAACTTTCCAATTGCGAGGAAAAGTTCACTAAAAAGTTATACTTAAGTGGTGACCCCGATAAAAAAGAAGAGGGAAAGGATCGCAGTGTTTTCCCCAGGGAGGGAAAGGATCGCAGTGTTTTCCATGTCGAATGGTCTTGAGAATGATCCTGCTGCTTTTATCTGGCCTCGCACATTAGGCAGGGTCAGCCTAGTCAGTCTTATCAATTTCGTCGGTATACCGAATTCTCTCATGGCCGTATACAGTTTTACCCTGGCTATGCTATCATAGGCGGCTTTAAAGTCGATGAATAGATGGTGCAACTGTTGTCGATATTCCAACAGTTTTCCCATCGCTTGCCGCACAGAGAAAATCTGATCTGTTGCTGATTTGCCAGGAGTGAAGCCTCTTTGGTATGGGCCAATGATGTTCTGGGCATATGGGGCTATCCGGCCTAGCAAGATAGCGGAGAATATCTTATAGATGGTACTCAGCAGCGTGATACCTCTATAATTGCTGCACTATGTGATGTCTCCCTTTTTATGTATGACACAGATAATGTCTCTTTGCCAGTCATCAGGCATTGATTCGCTGTCCCATACCTTGAGCACAAGTTAATGAACCACTTGGTGTAACTGGTCGCCTCCATATTTAACCAATTCGGCTGTAATTCCATCGGCTCCTGGCGACTTATGATTTTTTAGCCGATGAATTGCACGGACTGTTTCTCCTAAACTTGGTGGTGGCAGTATTTGTCCGTCGTCTTCAGTTGGCGGGACCTCCAACTCGCCGATGTTCTGGTTGTTCAGTAGCTCATCAAAGTACTCAACCCATCGCTCGGATTATTCGAGCTCGAAGCACCATGCCAACGAGATAGTGATCCGAGTCTATATTGGCCCCCCTATATGTTCTGACATGAGAGGTGGCGGCGTTCGATGAACACGTGGTCAATTTGGTTGAAAGTGGTCCCGTCTGGAGAGACCCATGTATGTTTGTGCACCGCTTTCCGCGCAAACCAGGTACTTCTTACTACCATTTCGTGTGACACTGCTAATTGAATAATCCGCAGTAAGTTATCATTTGTATTTTCGTGTAAGCTATTGGAGCCAACGTATCCCCTGAATATGGACTCCTTCCCTACTTGGCTGTTAAAATCCCAAGAATGATTTTGATATTATATCTAGGACAGGCTTCGAGAGTTCGTTTTACTGCCTCGTAGAAGGTATCCTTCTTCGACTCTGCGGTCTCCTCTGTAGGGGCGTGAACGTTAATGAGGCCTATATTTCAACACTTGTCTCGGAAGCGCAGAGTACATAGCTGTTCACTTATGTTTTCAAAGCTGATAACAGCAGGTTTCATTTTTTAGTTGACTAAGAAACCTATCCCGACACATGGTTTACTGGATGGCCGCTATAATATATGGTGTAGCGGCTCTTCTCCAGGAAACCGGTCCCTGTCCAACGCATCTCCTGTAACGCTGTTACAACAGCCCTACATTGGGACAGGGTATCGGCTAGCTGCTCATCAGCTTCATCTTCGTTCAGTCCGAGGCTCCTGTTGTGGCTTCGTAACTTCGGCTTTCCATGTAGGGTTGTCAGCCCTACCCAACCCCCAACCTGAAGTTCGAGTTGGTACAATTTGTCCCGTTTCTAGGCACAGGAGACTCGCCTTCATCCTTCTCCGTCTGCAGCTTTTCGTTAAGAAAGAGCTCCCAGCGGTCACCACGTGGAGATAGGGTTTGGTAGTAGAGCTGCTGGTGTTGGTTCAGCAGGCCTTTCCCAGGTTTTATGCTCCATCGTGGGTACCAATCCACGTTTCGCCCTGGAGCCTATACTACCCTTCGAGTACCTGTAAAGGTTCACCTGTAGAAAAAATCGCGATCCATGGAATAGACTTTTATCTATCTTTTCCTATCTATTCTTGCGCCAGTAATTGGGATCCTCAATTTCCTGCATTGCTACCCCATAGTTAATATCATTATAAAATTTCTATTTCTTGCCAGGGAAATGTATTACCTGTAAGGCAACTATGCACATAAATATCTCGCCTTGTGGTACTAATGAATCCTATCCTCAAACCAATCAAGCCAAGGAATATAAGGCATGACTTAGCCAACAAGAAACAGAACAACATGATATCCGTTTCCAACCCATCATCCTAAAAGCTGGGGACAGGAAACGTACAAGAAGCATCCCGAGCAAGGAATTTGTAGCGAATTCGTCCTCTATTAAGGAACACACAGCACACCCATAAACAATGCAATAACAATGGATTCCGGAGCAGTCATAAGCTATACGAGAAACCATAGGTACCAGCCCTTCCCACGTTCCGAGAATGACACTGAAAAAGCTTCCTAGCCCAGATGGATGAGGATTTCTGACAATGAAGCCATTAGCTCTGATGTGTACGACGAGCTTCATTGAAACAGGTGTACATAGTCGTATCTGATAAATTCCAGACTTGTATTTATTGCGGTTTTCAAAGACAAGATTGAAGTAATAAATTCACTAAACAAAAACCTCCACACCAACCTCTTCATATTGTTAATCATCCGCGATCTGATTTATAATTGTCTCATTACCTAATTGACAAATTTCACGAGTCACCACGTTTCTATTCACTGTGCCACGGACGTGATGAATGTCTTCATTTATCTATCTTCACATTAAGCAGCCACAACTAACCAATTGTTTGTTAATTTAGTAGATCGGAATGAGAATAGAATCCCAAGAAATTTGAGTCATTGTTCGAATGTTAATTTGCATAATTCAATTCACTAAATCAACACCAACGTTAGCATTGGTGAATTTCAGAGAAACTACTTTTTAGAGTAATTAAATTAAATTTGGATGATTCATCAAATATTATCTTCTTTGATGCTGGTAGAAAGTTGTCGGAGAGTTTTGATGAGAGCACTCCAGCAAGATGTATCTTGGCAAGCAATTAATTGAGGAGCGCAGATTTCACAAGAAACTACCCCATCTGCCGCAACAAAACTCAAATCCATTGGGGGAAGGAATTCAGCCTACAAAGTTTCCCTCATATATGTCAGTAACTAAGAGACCTCTTCTATTTGATTCCAATGTACGACCCCAATAAAAGGATCTCAATCAACCATTTCATCAGGCGAAGCCCCACCAACCACGTCGCTCATGATACTTGGAGTGACGTCCTCAAGGTGAACGAGTGAGTGGTTCTGACCCCAAAACTGGCAGTATAACTGCGTCCTAAGTAGTAACCTTGAGAAAGCCTCTCGGTGAAGGACCAATTTACATCGGGATACACTGAGAGTCCCCGAAGCCATGGACAGCTTTCTGCTGGCGTTGCTGGGGTGATGTGGGCCTAGCTCTGGCAAGGTGGCAGTTGTGAAGTGTATCAGGAGCCAGCCCTTCGGGATCCTGGTTAGCTCAATGCACACTGAGCCAGTATTAGCAGAG